>NC_081556.1:68698926-69365801 GCF_963082655.1 Stomoxys calcitrans
CCCATCCTATGGTGGTGTGTATAAAAACTTGGTTTCATTCAATAGGACATTCCCTCATTACTATGCAAAGTTTTTCATAAAAGTATTGTATTATCATTGAGTTTTTTGTAGTGTTTCAAAAAATTAACCATGAAAAACATGTGTTTTTACATGTGAAAGACGAATATAGTACCAGCCCTTATGTAGGCTGGTAATTTAATTAATCTTTAACTTTGCGTCTTGTTATTTAAGACAAAAATCTTATATATAAAAATCAATTTGTGTTTGTTTGTAGGTTTGTTTGTTTGTATGTTTGTGTGTTCCTTATAGACTCAGAAACAGCTGAACCGATTTTCTTGAAATTTTCGCAGAAGGTGCATAATGATCCCGTGGTGAAAATAGGGTACTAAATTTTTTGATATCTAGGGGGGGGGGGGGGGGGACTCTCCCCCATACCCTAATTTTCAGAAACGCCAGATCTCGGAGATGGGTGCTGCGATTTAAGTGAAATTTTGTGTGCTCTCATATAGTACCCTAAAAATAAAAATTTTGTATCCAAATATGAGACCAAGTGTTTAGGGGCCGCCTCTCCCCAAAAACCTCCCCCAAAGGGGACACATTTGCGACCATAGCCACATGGGGCTCAAATGAAAGGTCTTTGGGAGTAAAGCACAAATCTGATGTCAATACTCGGGAAAAGTGTCTATGGGGCCACCCCACCCCCACACCTTACATCTAAACTTAAATTCGTAGACCAATAAAGATCATATGGGATTCGGACAAAGGCACTTATATTGTTAAATTGTTAGTCAAGCGATATACTAGATATACTATTTTCGTAGCATGGTATTTCACTAAAAGCTCGGTAATTGTCGAAAATAAATATTCCAAGGAAACTTTTGTTCTATATAAAGTAAAAGAAGGCGCAGCGGAGCGGGCCCGGGTCAGCTAGTCTAAAATAAATGTCAAAATAACGTTGAAAGTTAGGAAATTGACGTTGGGACAAGACAACAGCGAACCGTAGTTAAAGACACAAAGGCCTTATAAATAAGAGCGTCTTTAAATGTTTAATTTTGTTAGGATAAGATTGTAAGTTTAAAAAAAGAATTCTTCAAAAAATATTAATTTGACAGTCAGCTATGAAGTAAAATATTAATCTTATCAGCGGTCAATATTTGAAACTGATGGTCATGTCCGTTAGTAAAAAGGAAATTAAATTTAAAGATACCACCTTTATTTCAAAGTTTCGGTTGTTTGGCTCCTTTTCCTACAAATAAGAAATAATCTTAAATTTTGGGCCAACTTTTTTCCAGCGTAGCACAGTTTTAATTATTATACCCTCCACCATAGGATGGGAGTATACTAATTTCGTCATTCCGTTTGTAACTCCTCGAAATATTCTACTAAAACCCCATAAGGTATATATATTCTTGTTTAAGTCGATTTAGCCATGTCCGTCCGTCCGTCCGTCGGTCTGTCGAAAGCACGCTATTTTTCGAAGGAGTAAAGCTAACCGCTTGAGATTTTGCAAAAATACTTCTTATTTGTGTAGGTCGGTTGGGATTGTAAATGGGCTATATCGGTCCATGTTTTGGTATAGCTGCCATATAAACTGATCTTGGGTCTTGACTTCTTGAGCCACTAGAGGGCGCAGTTCTTATCCGATTTGGCTGAAATTTTGCAAGAGGTGTTTTGTTATGACTTCTAACAATTCTACTGAGTATGGTTGAAATCGGTCCATAACCTGATATAGCTGCCATATAAACCGATCTCGGGTCTAGACTTCTTAAGTCACTAGAGGGCAAAATTCTTATCCGATTTGACTGCAATTTAGCATGATGTGTTTTATTATGACTTCCAATAACTATGTTGAGTATGGTTGAAATCATAACCTGATATAGCTCCCATTTAAATCGATCTGGGATCTTGACTTCTTGAGCCTCCAGAGGGCGTAATTATTATCCGATTTGGCTGAAATTTTGTACAATGGCTTATCTCATGACCTTCAACATACGTGTCAAATATGGTTGATATCGGTCCTTAACCTAATATAGCTCCCATATAAACCGATCTCTCTATATTACTTCTTGAGACCCTAAAGGGCACAATTCTTACTCGAATTGGCTGAAATTTTACACACTGACTTCTACAATGGTCTCCAACATTCAGTTCAGACCGGACCTTAACTTGACATAGCTCCAATATTATAGCAATTCTTTTCATTTATCCTTTGTTTTCCTAAAAAGAGATATCGGGAAAAGAGCTCGACAAATGCGATCTATGGTGGAGCTTATTTAAGATTCGGCCCGGCCGAACTTAGCACTCTTTTACTTGTTTTCTGTTGACATTGTGCTTTTCATCTACTTTATTTTGTAAAATCATTTACTTCCTTCTATAATATAGGTAATAGTAAATTAACGATAGTATAGATATTTATTTTAAAAATATCGTTTGCCAGAATCTAACGATGCGTCAAAGTGTGGTTGGATAGAGGTCATTGGTAGAACTTAAGGGCCCACGGCTGTGAAGGCTAAAGAAGTCCACTGCTAGAAGGGCGACAATGCAGACTTTGATAAACAGGCTTACTATGTGTCGTGTAAATTTATGAATAATTGCAAATTTGCGCATGGACAATCCATTATGGAACAGTGGGGAAACAAATTTTGAAAAATTCGATAGCCTGTTGATTGGCATCCCTACTTTTTGCTCCACGTTATCCCCACACTACCTCGAATTCCTTGCTCATACGAGCAGGTCCTTACATAAAGTGCTTAAATAAAAATGAATGTAGGGATTCAATAAATGCATGCGTGTTTTTAAGCAGCGATGGGTAACACATGCACGCTATTGCAGATTATTGGGTACACACAAGCCATAAGTCTGTGGGCTTGGATATAACGCGCAAATGTGTGTGTTGGCGCCCATCACTGCTTTAAAGTCATGCATATAGCAATCATGCTTACGCTTAAATGTGAAGATGAGCGTTAGATGGGGTCATACTAAATGTGACTATTGGTAACGGTTGTTGCCTCGCGGTTCAAACAAAATGCTACCTATCCAGTTTAAATTAGTTTCATATGAAAACCGCCTTTTAAGGATCGGCTCCTATTGTGAGACGTTAAATAGGCTAACAATATTTGATGAATAATGGATGAGTCATTAGAAAATACCTTGACCCCATTGACTGTCAATGAGCCCTGGTGGGATGTGCTTTTTTTACTAACATTTCTGGTAACGATTTACAGTCTTGGGTTCGGCAATGTTAAGGGTGTTGAATAAAATAAAAAAAAAAATGCCAAATGCGGTTGTTCGTCGTAAAACAAAGGCGAACGGCAGATGGAAGCAGAAAGAATGCCGCATGAACGACATCTGTGAGTTGTCTTTTTGCAAATTGTGCATATTGCTACCGCTTATCCACTTTGTGCCCTTCAACATTTCTTTAGATTTAAGCTCTAATAACTTTGCATTCGACTTTGACAAGCAAAAGGAAAAAGAGTCATTATTCGAAAATGCAATGACTTTTTCGGTACAAACCTTAAACATTGTCTAAGGCATAATGTACTCGTACAATGATGATGAATCAAGTGTTGAATGCAAAAGCCATGTTAAGACTTTAAGCAAGCAAACCGCAGTCAAAGCAGTCCAGTCAACATGAGATACAGTTGCCCGATCCGTCGCTTATTTGTAACTTAAACTGATTAATTATACTACTAAACAAATAAAGAAATTTGGTAATAGATATTCAAAAGAAATTTCAGGTTAAAGAGTATATGAGAGCTTATCAATAAATGATCCGATTACACCTATTTACAAACCTAAAGCGACCTACATCAATAAGAAGCTTCTGCACCTATCGGTTGCATCGGTGGATCGATTGCAATACTGTTATAATAACAACAAATAATAGTGTGCTAAGTTCGGCCGGGCCGAATCTTGAGAACCCTCCACCATGGATTCTGCTAAAATATGGATAAAATCGGATAAAAATCGCGTTTTGTAAGGGCTCAAGAAGTCAAATCGGGCAATCGGTTTATATGAGAGCTCTATCAGTTGTTGGAAATCGTAACAGAACACTATGTGCAAAATTTCAGCCAAAGCGGACGAAAATTGAGGCTTCCATTGTCTCAAGAAGCCAAATCTGTAGATCGGTTTATATGGGAGCCATATCCAAACCTGAACCGATATGGCCTATTTTCAATCCCCAACGACCAACATTAATATTATGTGTCTGTGCAAAATTTCAAGCGACTGACGGACGGACAGACATGGCAAGTTCGACTCAGAATGTCGAGACGATCAAGAATATATGTACTTCATGGAGTCCTAGATCAATATTTCGAGGTGTTACAAACAGAATGACTAGATTAGTATTCCCCCATTCTATGGTGGTGGGTATAAAAAAGACGTTAATTGTAATGGTAAATATTTTCTTACAATGGAACAACATGTCGGCCATTTTAAAATCTAATTTGACGGGAATAATATAAATAGAATAAAATAATGACGTTCTAGGCCGCGTCTTCTGCATTTATTTTAACACTCTCACACCAGTCCCAACAAAGAATTAGCTTAGTTAAACGTCTATTTTGTTATGCACAACGGGAAATCGCATAGCATTCTGTTGTGTTCAACAAATTAGCTGCATTGTTAAAAAAAGGTTAATACTATAGTAGCATCACCAAGCAAAAATTTAAAATTGGCAAGCGTGAGTAGGGTAAGTCCAGAAAAATACTTAAATAATGCTTAACTAATTCCTACTTTACATTAAAATAGCAAGTCAAGTTCTTTGCGCGGTATCTCTTTATAGGAAAACAAAGGATAATGGATAAAAATTGCCATCCCATTGGGGTTCAAGAAGTGATATCAGGAAATCGCTTTATATGGCAGCTATATCAGGTAATAGACCTGTTCAGACCACATTTAGAACGCATGTTGAAGGCCGTAAGAGAAGTCCTTGTACAAAATCGGATAAGAATTACGCCCCTTATAGGCTCAAGGAGAAGAAAACAAAATACTTCATGCAAAATTTCAGCCAAATCGGATAATAATTGCGCACCCTAGATTTAGAGAAAAAATATTATGGAAAGTATATATTCAGTGGTGATTATAAACATCTACTGAGAAAAACATTTACATTTGTATTTTATTTTTATATCCACCCCCGTAGGATGAGGGTATACTAATCTAGCCATGTCCGCCCGTCTGTCGAAGTCACGATAGCGGTCGAATGCTTAAAGGTAGCCGCTTGAAATTTCGCACAGGTACTTAATATTGATGTAGGCCGTTGGGGATTGCAAATGGGCTATTTCGGTTCAGATTTAGATATAGCTCCCATATAAATCGATCTCCCCATTTGATTTCTTGAGCCCCTGGAAACCGCAATTTTTTCCGATTTGGCTGAAATTTTGCACATAGTGTTTTGTTATGACTTTCAACAACTGTGCCATTTACGGTCCAAATCGGTCCATAACCTGATATAGCTCCCATATAAACTGATCTCCCGGTTTGACTTCTTTAGCCTCTGGAAGCTCTAGCTCTATAATCACAACTTTCGATAGTAGTTTTACTAATAAATATCGATGGTATCGATACTACCATTATTTCCCCACCTCCTATATTTCAAAGGAAAATCAGAAATGAAAATCAGGAAACCGATTTATATAGAAGTGATATCTATGCACAGACCAAATTAAACCAAGTTTAATAAAGTCAGTTGAAAGTCATGAGAGAAATCATTGTACAAAATATTAGCCTAATCGGATGAAAATTGCGCCCTCTCTATGCATCTTAAAGGATACATTTAGTGTCTCATTGCTTATTTTTGTTTAAATTGCAAAAAAGTTTACTTTTCCGATAGTATCCATCGGAAAAATATTAATCGATATTCAGTCAAAAAATTAACTATCGATAGTGCCTTCGATATTTTGCCAGCTCTACTGGAAGCCGCAATTTTTGTCGGTTTTGGCTGAAATTTTGAAAGTAGTGTCCTGTTGTCTATATTGTTATATGGCTCCCATATAAACGGATCTACCGATTTGACTTCTTGAGTCCGATTTAGCTAAAAGTTTGCACATAGTGATCCGTTATGACTTCCAACATCTGTGCAAAGAACGTTTTGAATCGATCTAGAACCTGATATAGCTCCCATATAAACTGATCTCCCGATTTAAATTCTTGAGCCCTTACAAGCCGATTTGGCTCAAATTTTGCATGTGGTGTTCCGTTATGAGATCCCATTGGCTACGTCCCTGCTCCCATCCTATGGTGGAGGGTATAATAACAAGTAAAATTGGATATGCAGTTGATCCACGGAAAAAAGAAAATGAATGCGAATTCTTTGGAATTGACAGCTGAAGCTACTCCTGGCGGCAATGTTTCATCTTTAACTAGTAAAAAAACACGTTACGTTGGCCCTCGCAGAAGATCACTATAGATATTGTTAGGTTAGGTTAGGTTGAAAAGAGGTTGCGGATATTAATCCGCCCCATGTCACTATGGACATACACCTTAGGCAGTAATCGGCTTGTTGTGCGCTCTAAAAACTAAAAAGTAACCTCGAAAAATGGCATAAGAAATGCTGCAACGTCTCATCATCTTCCCCACATGCCCTACACTTGCTATCACTTGCCGCACCGATTTTACATAAGTGAGCACGTAGCCTTATGAATCCCGTTATGACACCAAAAGCTATATTGACCTTCCTTTTAGTAATAGCCTCATCCTCTCACGATCCGGATTACCCCATAGGATTTTCGACGTCCCACCGACTGTCGCTGTTCCGCAGTGTTCGGACTGCGTCGACCCGAAAGGCTTTGGGTTAACCAAGTTAATGGACGGCAGTTCTCTGGCCTTCACTGCCAAATCATCTGCCCTTTCATTTCCCCATACTCCGGCACCCAAACGATGCGGATTGTGCCATCCTCAAAGAAGGCGTTAATCTCCTTCTTACACTGCAAGACTGTTCGTGACCTTACCGTCCTTCTTGTTATTGCCTTTATGGTCGTTTTACATTCCGTAAATGTAAAATGTAAAAAGCGTTAGTACCACACCACCTTACCCATTCCGTGATCGCACGGATCTCCGCCTGCAGGACCGTATTTGCTAAAAGCCAGTGAACTATCTTCGGATTCAGGCCCCATTTCGAGCCTACGGCCCGTCTACATTATGCCCAACATCTGTGAGCCTTCTCAGAACGCTCCTGAATGTGACACTTTCAATTAAGTTCCCTATCCAACAGCACTCCTAAGTATTTGACATTGTCAGATATCAAAATCGTTCTATTGAGGAAACGTGGTGCGTCAAAGTGGCCCACTTTCGTTTTCCTCGTCAACAGGCATATTTCTGTCTTCTCTGGGTTAACATTGAAACCCCTGGGTGTAGCCCAGTCATATGCCATATGCAAGACCCTTTCCGCCCACATTTTTTCAAAACCGAAAATTGCCAAATTCTTCTGTGAAATTGGAAAAGATACCTCAATTTTTTTTTTTTTTTTTGAAAATTGTGGTCGCTTTTGTGTGCAGGAACTGACCCATTGGCGGTGACATTTGGTCATAAAGTTAGAGATGAATTTTGTACTGATTGCTAACACACTATTTATAGGCCGATCTTAATCTTTTAAAGCCTTCAAAGTGTGGTTGTCTTTGCGAATATCGTAGTTTGATAGTGAGTTTCGGCGAATCAGCTTCAGTATTTTGATGAAATGTTGTCCATTGCGCTCATTTTTGCTCTCAAACTTGTGTTTTAATTTCAAAAGGTTGTTGTTTGTGTCGGTCTATTGGTTTTAAATTGCTTTTATTTCTATACAATTTTACGCAAACAAACTGAAAACATTAAGCAACTATAATTGTTAAATATTTAAAAAAAGTAATTTTGATACATTTTACGAAGAATCATACACATTCTACTTAAATAATGTCGCTAATTTCGTATTCAGGCTTTATTAAAATCCATCGGAAATCCGTTTGTGACGGCAAAGATGTCCGGTAAAGATTGCATCCAACTATAGTCGTATATGCTCATAATTTCCATCATGTCTTTATAAGTCCTAAAGTTTTCTTTATTTTTTTGAAAAAAAATAAGAAAAGGTGGTAAAATTACAAATCAGAAACACTATGAGATTTCTACGTTATTGCAGTTGCACAATTTTTTCTTTCTTTGCCCACTAATTAATGTCAAATGACCTAGCGGCAGACGTAAGTGTAATATTGTATAAAACTAGGCCTCATAGGTAAAGTCTGCTTACTAATACTATTTTAACACATTTCCTCACTTAAGGTGGGACATATAATAATAATAGATTTTGAAGCAAAAAGACTTTTTGATTTCAATCATTAGGCCAAATTTGTTATGATAAAATTTTAATAAAAGTTTTGTGTTATCAGTGATATTTTTGCAGTTTTTCAAAAAAGAAATCGTGAAAAATATGGGTATTTCACTGTGAAACACCTACTTTTTGTAAACATGCAGTTTGACTTTAATGAAATTCGTCAGTAAAAATGTTCATACATAACACATAAGGAAATTATTATTCGCAAAATCTTTTCAGTAAAAAAAATTCTTTTAAGAAATTAAAAAAATTCAAAAAGTAAATTTTAAAATGTTCTAAATAATATTTCACTGTGCTGAAATCTACGGTCAAAGCCAACAGAACTAACAATTATCTACTGGACTTTGTAAATGTAAATCAATCTGGGTGATCATTTCGGGGTTTTTAAAATTGTGCTTCCGAGTCCTTAAAATTTTTCATTTCATTGTACATCAGCAATGAAATGAAAAATTTTAAGGACATAATCGCATAATTTATAATTAAATATTATTAATTATTTTCAAGTTTTTTTTGCCTGTTAGGGCGAAGATCGTTTAATTTCACAATTGCTTTGTTTCTCTCTCGAGACTAGCTCAATGATCGGAAATTCGAATCTACGAGATTCGAATCTGGACACACGTAGCAGCAGCGAGAGCCGTTGCTTTGTGTGCAACTTCGAAAAGATGCACAAAAGGAAAATTTGTATGTCATGTAGACGCATCAAAAAAAATTGATCACTATAAAGAAAATACAGTCCATGGAAAAGAACAGCTAGTGTGAAAGATGTCAGACTTGTGTTAGTGTCGTGCTTACATAGTAGACATGTTTTCGCGGTATATTCGATATAAGTACGACCAATGTTTGGCCTTGAAGCCTCTACACCTAATATGGCTGATGAGTTATTCTATCCAAATGACGAAACACTTCCCATAGTGGTTGGTGTGTGTAATAATCTCTGCCGTTCCTTTTCCATTACAAAAATCTCCGATCGAAAAATTACTAATTATTCTTTGGAAAAGTTTTTCAGCCTAATACATTTTTTAAACAATATTTTTCAAAAGATAAATCTATATTTAAAATAATAAATAAACGAGAATAAAGAGAAAATATATGTAGAATAATGTCTGAGAAAAGTGTTTTTAAAATGTTTGTCTTTCGGATCAATTTTTATAAAAAAAAAATGTTGGCAAGAAAATTCCATGAAGATTTTGGGCTTAAAGAAACTTTTAATAACTTTTCGTTTATAACAATCACAAAAATTGTATCTTTTAAAAAAATTACATTGCGATTCTGTCTTTAAAAAAATTGCATTAACCCATTAACGACGAAGAATACCCAACAATAGAGCTGCCTTCGAAAAATTCTAGCTCGAGTTAGGAAAGAGGTATCGTAAATAAATTTGGATAGGCGTGAAGTGGACGACTGAAACCAGTAACAACAATTTTTTCCGTCATATTTTGGGGAAAATTCGTTTGTCGCAAGTCGGCAAATTCTTATATCCCAAAAATCAAACAAACAAAAATCTCAAAATTTTTAAGAGTGAGATTTTTGGAAACCTTTCTCA
The DNA here is from genome assembly GCF_963082655.1 of Stomoxys calcitrans. Classification (NCBI taxonomy): domain Eukaryota; kingdom Metazoa; phylum Arthropoda; class Insecta; order Diptera; family Muscidae; genus Stomoxys; species Stomoxys calcitrans. The sequence continues at coordinate 68,708,775 of NC_081556.1, forward strand.
TTTCTTATTGCCTTTGTTGGTTTCTATATTAAAAAAAGATTGTGGCAATAATCCTACTTCTTTTGACAGCAGGTGCTATTTTATGCCAAAATCATTAAATCCAACTTAATTCCTAAAAAATTCCTAAGAAAATGATTTTTTGTTGTAGTGGATTGGGAAATAAAAAAAAAATCAACATATTTAAAAATATTCCTACGTCAATAAAAATTCCCCAAATTATGCATATATAAAATTTCATCAAAATTGGACAACGGAATCGATAGTTAGGCGTAATGGGTTTAAATGTTATCTTTAAAAATATTTATTGATTCTGTCTTTAAAAAAATTGCATTAACCCATTAACGACGAAGATACCCAACAATAGAGCTGCCTTAGAAAAATTCTAGCTCGAGTTAGGAAAGAGGTATCGTAAATAAATTTGGATAGGCGTGAAGTGGACGACTGAAACCAGTAACAACAATTTTTTCCGTCATATTTTGGGGAATATTCGTTTGTCGCAAGTCGGCAAATTCTTATATCCCAAAAATCAAACAAACAAAAATCTCAAAATTTTTAAGAGTGAGATTTTTGGAAACCATTCTCATTTCTTATTGCCTTTGTTGGTTTCTATATTAAAAAAGATTGTGGCAATAATCCTACTTCTTTTGACAGCAGGTGCTATTTTTTGCCAAAATCATTAAATCCAACTTAATTCCTAAAAAATTCCTAAGAAAATGATTTTTTGTTGTAGTGGATTGGGAAATAAAAAAAAAAAAAATCAACATATTTAAAAAAATTCCTACGTCAATAAAAATTCCCCAAATTATGCATATATAAAATTTCATCAAAATTGGACAACGGAATCGATAGTTAGGCGTAATGGGTTTAAATGTTATCTTTAAAAATATTTATTGAAATTTGTCTATAGAAAACATTTCAGGAAAATATTCTTCTAAAAATGTTTATGCAAATGTAATGTAAACCTAATAAATAGAAATTAAAACCAATCCATTTTATTTTCAAAATAAATATATGATGTATCCCACTTTCTAAAGTCAATCCCACTTTTTTCCAATCCCGCCAAATCCCCAATCCCACGCTTTTTCCGAAAATTTTCCGCTACTGTGGTACAGGGTATTATGGTTACCCAAAAAGTAATTGCGGATTTTTCATATAGTCGGCGTTGACAAATTTTTTCACAGCTTGTGACTCTGTAATTGCATTTTTTCTTCTGTCAGTTATCAGCTGTTACTTTTAGCTTGCTTTAGAAAAAAAGTGTAAAAAAAAAGTATATTTGATTAAAGTTCATTCTAAGTTTTATTAAAAATGCATTTACTTTCTTTTAAAAAACCCGCGATTACTTTTTGGGCAACCCAATATAACTTAGTGTACCCAGAAGGAAGAGAGCTATGTCCATTGATAAGTATAGCGATCGACGCGGAATCATTTTCTGATTCGATTTAGCTATGCCTATTGAAATTGGAAAAAATCAGTTCAGATTTGGATATAGCTCTCATAAATATATTCGTCCGATTTGGAAAATCCCAAAATTTTGCACAACGCTTTTTTCGACAACCACCACGATTTTCAAAAGTTTGGTTGAAATCGGTTCAGATTGAACGAACATATCTATGGAAACTGTATCTAAATACAGTTTCCATAGATATGTTCGTTCGACTTTGAGCAGCTTCCATATAAATACAAATTCAATCGAATTTTCTACAAACTAGTAGGCGATCCAGAACTCACCGCATCATTGAGGGAAAGAATGAAAACCTAATTGTTGCCCAAAACAGTTTATAATAATACGAATACACCCAAAACATCAATCGCGCAAAACTTTTAGCTCAATTGCATAATAATTATTCTCAAGATGACAGATTAAAATGTCATAAAGTTTTGAATTTTAAGTGTTTTTTTTTAACTTTCGTATAGTTCTTAAAAAATCACCCTTTGGTATGGATAAGGTAAACACTAATGGTGATTTCGATTGTGGAAAAATTGTAGCATTTTGTCGACATGTTGCACTGAAATTAAAAATTCTGTGTTCGTTTGTCCAAACAAATATAACCCCACCGCCGGGTGTAGTGTTCGTTTGTAATGGTGTTTCCTACAGAGAGTAGAAAAATGTTGTATTTCTTACACCGTACAAAGTCTATGGTGGAAAGTGTTGCAATTAAAGTCAGCGGCTACCATTCTAGCAAAATTTGTTTGAACAGACGAAGAAAAAGAAGGCAAACTTTAAAAACTTATTTACCTAACTATATAATAAATGTATTGCTTGAAAGTTCTTTATCCGAAGACGAGGATGCGACTTTTACCGTATTATTTAGTCGAAAAAGGGATGAGGACATTTATTCCAGTTAAAACTATTAGGCTAAATCAGACGACAAAAGTTTGTTTAACCAGACATGCAGAGATGGCGTCAGATCGAAAGAGATGGCATTCAGGAAGCGCTTGGATAAAAATGCCAATACTGAACTGTTGCGCAAGCAGGCACGATTTTCGTGTGCTAAAGTGCTTAGGAGCGGAAAATTTCTTTACGAATAGCGCCTAAGTACTAAGGTTCTTGCTTCTACACGGAGTAAGTAAAAGCTTTTGGTCGTTCGTGAAAAGGGTAGTTCCTCATCTATCCCAACTCTTGTTAAGGATGATCAAACGTTCACCGACCCGGTTGATAAGGCTTACCTGTTGGTTGATATATTTGCAGGGAACTCTTCCCTGCCGGATAGTAATCAACCACTCCACTTAATCGAAAATGTAGGGTTTTTAAGTATCTAGACATAAATAAATCCCCGGGCCCAGATGGCATATCAACACTTGTGTTGCGGAAGTTTACTTTGACGCTTGCTCGTACATTACGCAATCCTTTTAAACTTGTCTACCGTGCGGGAGTCTTCCCGGAGGGTTCTCCCGGAACGTTGCGAACGTTCCGCCAATACCCAAGAAGGGTGAGGCGAACAAAACTGCGAATTACCTGCCAATTGTGATATGCTTCGCTTTCTCCTAGGTTATGGATAACATGGTTAATCACCATCTTGTGAGATATTAAGAGTCTAATGGCCTTCTCAGCGACCAACAGTATTGGTTCCGCAGAAATCTCTTCACGGGCGACCTCATGGCATTTCTGTCGAAACGTTGGAATCGCTTAATCCACCAGTTTGGTGAGAGCAAGGTTGTGACTATATACTATACGAGTCGTTATAGATGGGTTCCAATGAGCATAAATTGACCGCAGATATACCCCAGGGCTCTACCCTTTCTCCTTCTCTTTTTCTAATTTTCAACAACTCATTTGCGAATGAGAGTAATCTCTGTCATTCGAACCATAGGCCGAGTCTTCGCAAGACTGAGAACAAGAGTCGGGTTATGGAGATTTTAATGCACGGAAGACTCAGTGCTGTCACACAAACGATTCGCGGACCCATCATCTGTATCATCTTTGTCTATCAACGGTATAGAAGTTGAGCAATCAGAAACTGTTGATGTTCTGTCCATGAAAATACAAAGTGATGTCCGTTGGGTTTAACATGTATTTGAAGTGTTGAAAGAAGCATTCAAGTGCTTAGGCTTCCTTAAGCGGTATAAAAAATACTTCACTCCTTCTGAACTTCTTAAAATCTATATCACTTCCATAATGCCGAAAATGGAGTACAACTCAAATGTATGGGCTGAAGCTCCAAAATCATCCCTGGAGCTACTGGAACGGGTATGCTATTGGAGATATATCAAGTAATAGTCCGATTCGGACCATAAACTTCAGTAAATATTTCAGTCCATTCGGATAAGAATTGCGCCTTGTGGGGGCTCAAGAAGCATAATCGGGAGATCGGTTCATATGGGAGCTGTATCAGGCTATAGATCGATTAGACCATATTGTACATTCATGTTGAAGGTTATGGGAGATGCCATTACACATTCAGCAAAATTGGATAAGAATTGCGGCCTCTAGAGGCTTAAGAAGTCAAGGTCCCAGATCGGTTTATATGGTAGCTGTATCAGGTTATGGACTGATTTGAACCATACTTAGCACAGTAGTTGGAAGTGATACCAAACCACCACGTGCAAATTTTCAGCCAATCGGAAGAAATTTGTGCCCTCTATATGCTCAAGAAATCATGACCCCAGATTGCTTTATATGGCAGCTATATCAAAACATGGACCGATTTGGCCTATTTACAGTACCAACCGACCTATTTATTTGTACTTGTGCAAAATTTCAGGCGTCTAGCTTTACTCCTTCGAAAGTTAGCGTGCTTTCGACAGACGGACGGACGGACATGGCTAGTTGGACTAAAAATGTCTTGACGATCAAGAATATATACACTTTATGGGGTCTTAGACACATATTTCGAGGTATTACATTCCGTTGAATGAGGTGTTACACCTCTATCCTATTGTGGAGGGTATAAAGAAAAGAAATAGGAACATGTTCAATTGAAATTGCAAATAGTGCACTCATAGTCGTATAAGTGCAACGTTAGCGTATATTTTTTTTTTGCATGGATCGCATTTGATAGTTCTTTAAATAGAATGTATCAGAGATAGATATCTAGACCAAATTGACCGTATTTGTCATGACTATTTGAAGTCATATAAAAATACAAAGTTTAAAATTTCAGCAATCTTGATCAAACTTGGTGCAGTTGTTGGATATCAAGAACAAACATCTTGTACCAAAATTCAGCCAAATGAAATAGGGATTGTGTCCTCTGGAGACGCAAGAAGTCAAGATTCGAGACCGGTTTGTATGTCAGATATTTCAAGTTATGAACCGATTTAGACTTTTCCTGACACAGTTTTAAAAAGTCAAACAAAATTTCAGCCTAGTCAGGTAAAAATTATGCCCTCCAGATGTTAAAGAGGCAATTTGGACTGTTCTTCACACAGTTAATGGAAGGCAAAACAAAATATTCCATGCTGAAACTCCACCAAGATCTGAAATCGGTTTATATGGCAGCTTTATCAGGTTACGAACCGATTTGGAATATTCTCGGCACAGAATATTCCAATGGCACAGAATATTCCACTAAAGTCAGAACAAAACACCTCATGTAGTCGCCTTCTCCCTCCTCGTCGTCGGATACTCCCGATCTCTCCCGTGTGGCGATATACTCAACAGCAGTATCCCAGCCCCATATTGCCAGGTCAATGTCGGGAAGTGTATCTTCTTTGTAATTGAATTGCAATGGTCTGAGAGGCGAGATCGTCGAGATAGTGGATTTTATGGGTCAGAAGAACATATTGGTTGCAGCAATCCAGGAGACAGATTGTCACGGATATAATGTGCTACATAAGGATCGCTTAAGAAATCGACCTTCGTGATACACTATTCTGTGCAGTATAGATCCACCTCACATGCGCCCCTCACCCACTCCCAACATGGAGTGCATGGGGATTGCAGTCAGGCCGGTACTGCCGATATAGAGCTATGCAACGTGTATATACCGCCGGTTGGTAGGTGTGACCGAATTAATGGCCAAGCTTACAAGCCCGATATAAGTCGGCCATAATCGTCTGGTTCTAGAAGAATTTAGTGCGCATCACGTTTCATGGCATTCACGTGACGTAACCTGTCAAGCCGTCATTCGTTTGGGATCAGAACACCACCAGAGCGCCGGACGTTTTTCAATCAAAGAAGGCCGATTAGGCCGGCTTCAGAGAGTACACCAATCACCGCTTCAGTGAACTGACACCCCCTGGCGACGTAATTGTGAATAATCCGAAGAGGTGCGCCAGGTCGTCAATTTATTGTGCATCCCGAGAGTTACAGGGCTAGGAGGAGAGCCAATCGTTGTATCCGTGATCTCCGAGCCGAAGAACAGCTATCACAACTTGCCATGGACGAAGACGACGTGGTATCTCCGGTATTGTTTAAGCTATACCTATCCTCCATTCCACCATTGCATCAAAATGGATTTAGATCTTGCAGAAGTCATAAGTGACACAAATTTTTCAATCTAAGTGTCCCATATATGAACATATGGTTAGTATCGTTACTTTTAAGTTAGAGGCTGAAGTAATGCAATAGCTTTAAAAATTAAATTTTTGGCAGAATGGATCTTAAAAAAGTCCGACGTGGTCCACCAAAATTCTTTTTCAGTGTTCCTCAGTCATCTCTCAAGTATCAAACAATTAAATTTCAGCTGCCCAGCCGGTCCCATTTGAATATGGCCCCTTTTTATAAAAACTCCCTGAAAATGGGGTATACCATATCAAATATTCTACAAAAATGTTCACCAAAAAATTTTACTGTAGCCCCTTAATACAGCAAAGTCCGAAACATAGACACCGGAAATCAAGAAAACTGAAACCACAATTTAAGACAAAGTCGTACGATAAAATATGGATAATACATGGCAGAGTTCTTGAGAGTCATAGCTGAAGTCATTATGCAATTTCATACAAGTCAGATAAAAATTGCGTATTTTAGGGGCTGAAGATTTAAAATAGGGAGATCGGTTTATATGCGAGCTATTTCAGGTTATGGACCGAAGAGGTGGTAAGAGGAACTTACATCACTTTTTTTTCTCAAATATTCCCCTGCGCACAATTTTTAGAGCTCTATGTTAACTATTATTGTCAAACTGTGCGACGCAGTCCGAGTTAGGGGTGTGGTCGATGAACGCGCATCTAACACTGTGGAACAGCGAAATTGTCTGTGGGACTACGAAAATCCTACGGGGAGATCCGGACTTTCAGAAGACTAGGATATTACTCAAAAAGAAGTAAAAGACGTCAGTGTAGCTGTCGGTATCCTAAGGGAACATATAGAATCACGAGCTCCGCTTTGCAAAATCGGTGCGACAAGTGATACCATGTGTAGGGCATGTGGGGAAGTTGATGAGACGTTGAAGCATTTCCTATGTCATGTTCAGGCTTTCGCGACTAATAGACACCGGCACTAAAGATGCAGTATAATCCCAGGCATGAACCGACTTTGGGGCGTGGTAGTACCCCGGAACTTGTGACTTCGATTTTTTTTTGTATTTAGAGCTCAAAACAAGCAATTTTATTAGCTTAGGTGTAGGTCCATAGTGACAATGGGCGGATCAATATCCGCAATATCTTTTCAACCTAACCTAACTTTGCTAACGTTGTCATATAGCTCTTGGTGAATAAGGGGTTGAGGCAGATGGGCCCAAAAAATTTTCACGCTAATACTCTAAGTACTCATCTGCTCGTCCACCACTCATCTGGAGCACCACACGGGTTGGAACTCTGAGCTACGATTTGTGGGGGTATTCGTCGTCAGCGCGAGAAGCTCGTCAGGCTGAAGATGTAAAATAGTGAGATCGGTTTAGATGCGAGAAATATCAGGTTATTACCAACTTGGTCCATTTATCACTTTTTCCTGTTTTACACTCAAAAAATCTCTATTTTTTTAAAATTTTGTGAGTTACGTATGTTAATTTTTTTTTACCCCCATCTTTTTTATGCCCCCCACCATTTGATGGCTGTGGAAGCCACAATTTTGGTCCGATCTTTAAAAAATATTGCATGAGATGGTTTACTTGACGTCTCAATAGGTGTGCAAAATTTCATAAAAGTTAGTCCAGATATAGGTTTAGATCCCATATATATATATATATATATATATATATATATATATATATATATATATATATATATATATATATATATATATATATATATATATATATATATATATATATATGTAAAATGGATGTTTTGGGGACAGAAAAAACCTATGGAAATTATGGCATACATCGCTTCGTTTTTATTTTCCCATACGACGTATGCCCACTTTTCCACTCTAACACTTCGAAATGTCAACATATATCAGATTTATTATAAAACGTATACTATAAGGACACTATTATATAAAATGTTTACTTCCGGGACATGTCCTCGATGTATACACTTTATTAACAAGTGAAAAGTTTGCCACCTTTCACTTATACATTCTGATTTTGAAAAAATCAACTCTGCGTTATCAGTTAGTCGAGTCTGCAACCATACATCATTGCATATCCATTTAGTCAAGTTTTCAGCCATTGTATTATCAACTTTGCGTTATAATTTATTCTGCCTTTCAACCTTTCTCTATCGAAAAAGTCTTTTATGAATAATTTAAAACGCAAGGTGGCGTTGCACACTGGGCCAAGCGGCAAAAAAAATTTAAATAAATCACCAACTTTTTATTTGTTGATCTGAGCGGTAAAAAATGACACTTGCAAAAGAGTTCATAGGCTTTCAGGAAAATGTAGGTCAATATATTTAAAACAGGGTGAGATGCAGGGTGTCTAAATAAACCACTTTCCACTTCTCCAACCTTTCAAGATTTATAACTTTTGATCTACTGTACCGATATGCATGGTTTAGGACTCTGGAGAAAGAGCTTGACGAGGTCTAAAAAAGCATGCATAATGTCCTATGCCATCGTTTAGCGTTGAGGAGATATGAACAGTTTAGTTTTAAAATATCAAAATTTTGCATTGGTTTCTTCAGTGTTGTTTCTTTATAACTCCGTCAATTGCTTAGCTATATACTGAAAGTTTCACCCAAATTGTGCCAGTATAGTATAGATAAAATAAAAAAAATTATCATGCCAATATATTTAGCGGTTTAAATATGGCATCGTTTTCAACATGAAAAATATTTTGTTTTTCTAAAACTAGCAAAATTTTCCATAAAACATACACCTATATACTTGAAGTTTTCGTAAACTTTGGTTATCAAATCATTAACATTTTTCTTTTCCATTTTCATAAAGCGGAGCCAATAAGAAAAGTTTTAAATGCTAATTTGACTCTTTTCAAAATCAAACCACCCCTTTATCTTAAAGGCAATATGGCCATTTTTTATACCTTACACCACTACTATGGTATAGGGTATTATAACTTAGTGAATTTGTTTGTAACACCCAGAAGGAATAGAGATAGACCCATTGATAAGCATACTGATCGACCCAGAATCACGTTCTGATTCGATTTAGCTATGTCCGTCTGTCCATCCATGCATGTTTATTTATTAAATTCGGTTCAGATTTCAGATTTTTTTAGCCCCATATATGTTCGTCCGATTTGGAATGATGTTGCAATAATGTGGTCATTTGCTATACGATTTTCCCAAAATGTTGGCAAGTAGTTTCTCCTTATAACTCCTGACAATGTTGTTGTGTTTTAAATAAATCGGTTCAGATTTAGATATAGTTAACATATATATGTATCACCCGATTTTTACTTTTAAGGCCATGGTCACCGTATTTCTTGACAAATTTATTAAAAATTTGGCACAATGCATACTTTTATGACTGTTTTTTTACTATGTGTGGCTATTTTGTTCGATTAAGATTTAGGCATAGCTCCTATATAAAGTTTTGTCCAATCTAGACTTATACTGTAATAATTCGATTATTTGTGTTAATTCCAACTCTTCGGATCGCTAGTAAATATAATAACAATCGGTTCAGATTTGGATATATGTGACATTTATATATATCTCCTCATTTTCAGTTTTTGGGCCGTTGCAAGCGCATTTATGAAATGATTTCCAAACAAAAGTTTCGACCAAACTTCGTCACTTCAATTGTAAGCAAATTTAAATTTCGAAGACTTCGCCTATATTGCATACCCCATGTGGTGTATGGTATCATTGGGCGACTTTCGACCGTCCTTACTTGTTTTTACTACATTTCAAAAGTTTCACGGTGATTTTTTTAATTTAACTTGAATGTTAATATGTTTCCAACAATTTAAGAAATGTCTCGCCATAACCCAGCCATAAATAAGGTCGTGGTAACCAAAATACGTTATAAATAAATTGTCACTGCTAAAAACCAAGTACTACATATTTTATTGCACATAAAGGGTGATTTTTTAAGAGCTATAGTTTTTCAAAAAAAAAAAATAAATAAATAAATAAATAAGTAAAATTCAGAAAAATTCTTGAAACCTTTATTTGAATCGACAGTACGATTCATATAATTTAATGTTTGAAGATTATTTCATGTAAATGTCCGCTAAGTCCAATTTTGGCATACTCTTTCCAACATTTCGACCGGTATCTCACTAATAAATGCTTCTATGTTGTCTTCTATTGCGTCAATTGAACCGGGCTTTTCTGTATAGACATGAGCTTTAACATAGCCCCACAAAAAATAGTCTAAAGGCGTAAAATAGCACGAAATAGTCGGCGAATTGACCGGGCCCGAACGTGAAATAAAATGCTCACCGAATCGCCTCTCAATAAGTCTATTGTTACCCGTGCTGTGTGGCATGTGGAACCGTCTTGTTGAAACCACATATCATGCAAGGCAAGCTAATGCATTTCTGGTCAAAAAAGTTGGGTATCACCTCACAGTAGCGCTCACCTTTCATAGTTACGTTACGATGCGCTTCATCTTTGAAGAAGTACGGACCAATGATGCCACCAGCCCATAAACTTTTTTCTGGATGCATTGGTAGCACTTGCAATGCTTTTGGATGACCTTCACTCCAAAATCGACAATTCTGCTTATTTACGTACCCATTGAGCCAAAAATTATCTTCGTCGCTCAATGGAAGAAGCGCACGATGAACCTTCTTAATAGAGCATGGATATTAAAATTCAATAATTTGCTAGCGCTGTTCGTTTGTAAGACGGTTCATGGATAAATTATAGACTAAACTGAAGATGTTTGACAGTGAAACAAAACACGAAATGTGCGTGAGCTGTTTAAACCAGTGTTGCCAAAAAGATAATGCTAAAAAATCACCCTTTATACATATGTAAGGAACATTAATTCTGCATCACTCCTTCTAGAAAACACAACAAGAATCATGAATATATCTCTATCTCTATCTATCGATTTTACGTAACTGGCGACACAAAAGTCAATTTTTGAAAAACCTAAAATTTTCCAATTTTTTTTTTTGTTGCCGTCATCATTACACATAAAAACCGACCGCATTGTTTACGCAATAGACCTTATTTTAATGGATGTATAAATAATTCCCAAGCTTCGAAACTTAACTAAATTCGGTGTTAAAATCTTTTTTTGGGAGAGATTGGACCGATCTGGACCATATTCGGCTTCTACAGGTCTCGCAATTTCAAATTTCATCCAAATCGGATAAAGCAACAACGCGTTTTATAAGCTTACGATTTTGTGGATTGGTATTGCTGCCATATAAAGCATTCTCCAAATTAAAAATCTAAGGCTTATAAAATGCCTATTTTGTATTTGAATGAGTTTTTTTGTTGCTCAGATCAACAGGAAAAAAGTTGTGGACTTGTTTCAATTTTTTTCGCCGCTTGGCCCACTGTGCGTTGTATTTAAACAAAATGAAATAAGTTATCAACCTTTTATCTATTTGTTAAAGTATTACGAAATGTTCTAGACATTTGTAGATGAGGACCTTAGCTTTCAGGAACAGGCTATTGTTGGCCAAAAACTTAAATATAGGTAGAGATACAGCGTGTCAAATTTTGTTTCTTTCGACATCTCCAACATTGTGCAGCCTTTTGAATATAGTTGCCATTAAGACCGGTATATAGATTTTACATATATATTAGTTTGAATAGTATCTTTTTTACTACAGGAGACTTCGATGAAGGACTACTTATATCTTGATGTAGACCGATCTGATATCCCACACACAGTGAGTTGCAATACAATCTTCGATTTCCTTACTGAGTATGATCTAAGTCAGACTGTATCTCACTATAGCGCCCAAACAGACTGATCTCCATATTAAAGGTATTTTGCTCAAAAAGCCGCATTTATTGGTAAATTTCGCTGAAATTTGGCACAATAAGTTACATTAAAATCTCCACCAGATTTAGGTCTTGAGTTAAGATTTTTAATTAACATGAAACATGAAACATGAAAGCCAAAGATAGCAACACACACCAACCACTATGGGACGCGTTTCGTCTTGCATGCATGAATTTTCCTGACAAATTATTCAGAATTTATGGAGTTTCTGAATTTCAATTGGTATTTTCAGAAGAACGCTTGAAAATGATGTAGTCTGAATTTCAATAGAAACATTTGAACTGAATTTCAAATGATACGTTATGAATTCCAATGTAAATATTCCGAATTAAGATATATGGAATATCTGAATTTCAGAATTTCAGTTGAAAATTCAGAATTTCAAACGGAGTATATGAACTTCAAATGGAATATCTGAATATCAAATGGAATATCTGAATATCAAATGGAATTTCTGAATTTCAAATAAAATATCTAAATTTCAAATGAGATTTCTAAACTACCAATGGAATTTCTGAATTTCAATTGATTTCTTCTGACTTACACTTGAAATTGGTGTAGTCTGAATTTCAATTAAAATATTCTGAGTTTCAAAATAAATATTCTGAATTTGCTGAATTTTAAATGAAATGTCTGAATATCAATCAACATATTCTGGACTTCAAATAAAATATTTGAGGTCAATTTAAAATATTTTGAATTTCAAATAGATATTCTGTATTTCAAATAGATAATCTGAATTTCAAATTAATTATTTGAATTTCAATTGAAATATTCTGAATTTCAAATGGTGTGTCCGCATTTCAAATAAAATATTCTGAATTTCAAATGGAATATCTGAATATAAAACGGAATTTTTGACTTTCAAATGACATTTCTGAATAATAAATGCAACCAAACTGCATTTTCATCGGACTTACACTTGAAAATTGTGTCAGACCACACCATTTCGTTGCAATATTCTGAATTTCAACTCAAATATTCTAAATTGAAATATGATGAATTTCAAATGGAATATTAAATTTTAATTAGCATATTTCAAATTTCAAATGAAATAAGTGAATTTCTATTGAAATATTCCGAATTTCATATGAAGTATTTGAATTTCAAAAGAAGTATTCTGAATTTCAACAGGAATATCTGAATATCAAATTAATTAAAAAAAAAAATATCTGAATTTCAATGAAATTTCTGAACTACAAAAGGAATTTCTAAATTTCAATTAGTACTTGGAATATCTGAATTATATTTAAAAGTGGTGTAGTTTGATTTTCATTTGAAATATTCTCAATTTTAATTGAAATATTCTGAATTTCAAATGGAATATCTAAATTGCATTTTACATATTCTCAAATTCAAATAAAATTTCTGAATTTCAAATAAAATATCTGAATTTCAAATACAATATCTGAATTTCGAATAAAATATATGAATTTCACATGGGGTGTCTTCATTGAAAATAAAATATTCTGCATTTCAAATGGAATATCTGAACACCACATGGAATTTCTAATTTTTAAATTGGTATTTTCTGAAATATTCTTAAAATTGGTGTAGTCGGAATTCCAATTGGAATCTTCTGAATTATAATTGAACTTCGAATGAAATATTTGATTTTCAATTGAATATTTTTAATATTTCAAATGGAATTAATGAAATGCAAATAAAATATCTGATCTTCAAATGAAGTATCTGAAGTTCAAATAAAATATCTGAAAATGATATGGAAATTTCAGAAATTCAAATTTACTACCTGAATTTTAAATGAAATTCTTAATTTAAGCGGAATTTATCAATTTCAATAGGTTTAATCTGAATTACATTTGAAAGTTACACCAGTCTGAATTAAAATATTCTGAATTTGACCTGAAATATTCTGAATTCTAGATAAAATATACTGAATTTCAAATAATATATCTACCTTTGAATTGAAATATTCTGAATTTCAAAAGAAGTATCTGAATTTTAAATGAATTATTCTGAATTTCAAAAGGACTGTATGGATATCATACGGAATTTCTGAACTTCAAATGAACTTTCTGAATTACAGATTGAATTTCTCAATTTCAATTGGTATTTTATGGAGTCTGAATTTCAATTGAAATATTCTGGATTTTAATTGAAATTTCAAATGGAATATCTGAATTTTAATAAACACATTCTGAATTTCAAAAAACTATCGCAATCTTAATTGAAATTATGAAATATAAAATATAATATCTGGAATAGAATATCAAATGAAATATCTGAATTTCAATTAATATATTTTGAAATTCAAAATATCTGAATTTCAATCGAAATAAAGGGTGATTTTTTTGAGGTTAGGATTTTCATGCATTAGTATTTGACAGATCATGTGGGATTTCAGATATGGTGTCAAAGAGAAAGATGCTCAGTATGCTTTGACATTTCATCATGAATAGACTTACTAACGAGCAACGCTTGCAAATCATTGAATTTTATTACCAAAATCAGTGTTCGGTTCGAAATGTGTTCAAATTTTGACAAATTTTGTTCAGCGATGAGGCTCATTTCTGGTTGAATGGCTACGTAAATAAGCAAAATTGCCGCATTTGGAGTGAAGAGCAACCAGAAGCCGTTCAAGAACTGCCCATGCATCCCGAAAAATGCACTGTTTGGTGTGGTTTGTACGCTGGTGGAATCATTGGACCGTATTTTTTCAAAGATGCTGTTGGACGCAACGTTACGGTGAATGAACACATTTCGAACCGAACACTGATTTTGGTAATAAAATTCAATGATTTGCAAGCGTTGCTCGTTAGTAAGTCTATTCATGATGAAATGTCAAAGCATACTGAGCATCTTTCTCTTTGACACCATGTCTGAAATCCCACGTGATCTGTCAAATACTAATGCATGAAAATCCTAACCTCAAAAAAATCACCCTTTATTTTGAATAATAATTTTTGATATAATAAATGGTGATTTTTAAGCTATTCCAACACTTTCGCTGTCAAACATCTTCAGATTGGTCTACAATTTAACCATGAATCGTCTTGCAAACAAACAACGCTTGCAAATTATTTAATTTTATTATCAAAAAAAAGTTATCTGTTAAAAATGTTCATAAGCAGAATCGTCGATTTTGGAGCGAAGAGCTACCGATGCATTCAGAAAAAGTCACAATTTGGTGCGGTTTATGGGCTGGTGGCATCATTGGATCGTACTTCTTCAAAGATGATTCGAATCGCAACGTACATGTGAATAGTGAGTGCTACCGTGAGACGATATCTAACAATTTTTGCCCAAAATACAAGAGCTTGAATTTCATGTTTCAACAAGACGGTGCCACATGCCAAACAGCACGCGTAACAATGGACTTATTGAGAGGCAAGTTAGGTGAGGACTTTATTTCACGTACGGGACCGGTCAATTGGCCGCCTATATCGTGCGATTTAACGCCTCTAGGCTTTTTTTGTGTGGCTATGTTAAAGCTCATGTCTATACAGACAGGCCCGCTTCAATTTACGCATTTTAAGACAACATTAAATCATTTATTTGTGAGATACCGGCCGAAATGTTGGAAAGAGTATGCCAAAATTAGAATAAGCGGATGAACCATTTGAGGCGCAGACACGGTCAAGGTTTGCATGAAATAAATTATATGGACCGTTCTATCGACCCAAGCAAAGATTTAATGCATTTTTCTGAACTTTTTTTGAAAATACTTTCCCATAGCTTTTAAAACATCGCCCCTGATAATAATAAATATTCTGAATTTGAAGTGAAGTGTCTGAACATCAAATAGAATTTCTGAGTTTTAAATAAAATATCTGAATTTTAAATTAAATTTTTGAATAAGAAATGGAGTTCCTGAAATTGAATTGGTATTTTATGAATTACACTTCAAAGTTGTGTAAGCTGAATTTCTGTTGAAATATTCTTAATTTTAATTCAAATATTATTGAAAAACATATTCTGAATTTCAAATAAAATATCTGAATTTTAGATGAAATATCTGAATGTCGAATGTAGTATCTGAATTTTAATTGAAATACTCCGAATTTTATATGAACTTTCTGAAAATCAAATGAAATTTTTGAATTTGAAATATAATATTTGAATTTCAAATGAAATTTCTGAATTACAAATGGAATTTCTGAATTGCAGTTTGTACTTGGAATATCTGAATTACATTTGAAAGTGGAGTGTTTTCAATTACAAATGAAATATCTGAATTTCAAATAGAATATATGAATTTTAAATGAAATTTCTGCATTATAAATGGAATTTCTCAAATTCAAATGATATTTTCTGAATTATACTTGAAAGTGGAGTAGTCTGAATCCCAATTGAAGTACTCTCAATTTCAATTGCAATATTCCAAATTTTAAATGAAATATCTGAATACAAAGATTATTTCTGAACTACAAATAAAATATTTGAATTTAAAATAAAATTTCTGAATTATAAATGGAATTTCTGAATTTCAATTGTTAGTTTTTGAATTAGTCTTGAAAGTGGCATAGTCTGAATTTCAATTGAAATATTCTAAATTTCAATTGAAAGATTCGGAATTTTTATTGACATTTTGTGAATTTCAAATAAAGTATCTGAATTTCAATTTAAATATTTTATATTTCGAACAAAATTTCCTGTGGTACACGATGTGTGTATGAATATTAAATAGAACCAGATGATTTCCTTCAAGCTGGTTAAAAAAACAAAGGTTTGTCTTCTCGATCAGCTGTTGATAATCCAACATGTTAATCTAGAATACAGGGTGGTTCAAATTAAGTGGGTTAAGAACCCCATATGTTCAAACAGCTAGCCGTCAATCAGCTAGAAATTTTAGTACTTAACCATTTGGCAATTCCAACCTATACTCTAACGTTACAAGTCAAGGCAGTCAAGTAGACGATGCAGACGACTTAGCGATGATGAATTTGTTATGATGATATTTACTTTGAAGCTATTGATCGCCTACAACAGTGCAGAATAGGTATGATAAATTCAGAGTTTTAGGAATGATGTTGCGTCATGCTTTATAATTCATTCAACATAAATCAGATTCATGTTATGCACTGGAATTGCCAAGGCATAATGACAAAATTCAGCAATTATGCAGCTGAATTTTGCTTTTTACAACAAAATCATATGTTTTTCTCTTAAATGAAAAACATTTCTCAAACCTCATCATAAATTCAAGATGGAAGGCTACAAAATCTACAGTAATGATCGGTGAACTCATGGTGGCTGTGTGTTCATTTAAATTAGAAAAGCTGTCGAGCACAATTTTTTGGCTAAAGATACATTTAATTAATGGGAACAATATTATAATAACATCTGCTTATACCCCACATTAGAAGCCTAACATTAAAGATGACTTAATAAAGTTAAATAGCAAAAAGAATGATGTTTTAATTTTTGGCGACTTTAACGCACAACATACAAGCTGGAATTGTGTAATGAATAACACCGACGGGAACATACTTTATAAATATCAAAATCAGTCCTGTGTACATGTTTATTATCCTCCAAATCCTACACGATTCGCCCAGAATTCAATTCCAACAATATCTCATCTAGAGATTCACTCAAACGCCCTTTCTTCAGACCACGTTCCCATCACTTGTTGCATACGAGGGTTGTCTTTTATATTTCGGGATTGGACAACCCTTGTGGTGTCATCTGCCAACTGACAGCTCTATCGTAAAGCTTGACATTTTTGAGGTTATACGTACTCAGAACGTTTCTACATACAAGCGATATTTGTGTTGTTTAGAGTAACTTGAACGATTTTTAGCTTTATTTTCATTTTGATGCATGATTTGAACTGATGGATTTAAAATCAAAATCAAAGAATGTGATTTTCTGCAGTTTTTTGGTCAAAAAATAGGCAAGTTCTTATTAAAACAATTAGAAAAACCCCGCGAGTTCTCAAAATATAAAGCTAAGTCCCCCACAGGACTAATATATTTTACTTCACATGTCTCCTAAACTCATGCACAAAATTTTTTGAACCAAACCATATTTATAGCCTCCACTGAAAATTTACTAAAAAAATACCGATTTGGGAACTATTTTTGCACGAAATGGGTATGGGTATCTCTGTAAAAAGTTTCGGGCAGAATTTATTTTTGGTCTTTTAAATACACTTTTATCCGCAATATCCAAAAAGAATTATTAAGATATCTCTATTTGATTTTTATTTAGAATTTTTGAGCCCTATCCAGCAAAAAAAAATTTTGGAAGTCTGGCCACTAATGACATTTGACGGGTCACAATGATTTGAAATGCTTGGACAACTTAGGGCCTTAAAATTTTGGAGATTATCTCGATATCACTTCAGCTCTAACCATTACAAAATTCAAATAGTTATCTGAATCTGTTCTCATATGGCATATTTTTTACTGTGTTGTTGTCTCGATCGGTCTACACGTCCGTTGGGGGTTTTATGGTGGGACCAGCCATATGCGAATTAGCTTCAAACTTTCATATAAATTTCGTTCTCTACTCCCAAATACCGTTAATTTGAGTCCAATATTATTACAATCGATCCACTTTTAATTTAGGGTAGTTATTTTTGGGGCAAGGTTCCGACCCGCTTCCGATATTAAAAATTTATGTAGCCTATTATTCCTTCCAGACCATCAAACACAATCTGCGGAAATTTAAGGAAAATCGGTTCAGTCGTTTTCGAATCTCAAAAAACGGACAAGTAAACACACTATGACTTTTGTATATAGAGATATTTCTTTCTATTTTATAGTTATAATGGGCCCAAAA
This sequence comes from Stomoxys calcitrans, assembly GCF_963082655.1. Lineage (NCBI taxonomy): Eukaryota > Metazoa > Arthropoda > Insecta > Diptera > Muscidae > Stomoxys > Stomoxys calcitrans. The sequence goes on from NC_081556.1 coordinate 68,727,226, forward strand.
AAATTGACCAGCGTTAAAGAGTAGATGTCATGGTACAAAAATAGCTGAATTCGTTATAGCGCTCTGGTTTAATTGCGGCGAGTAAATGAACTAATCCGTTATTAAATCTGTATGACTTTGGTAACATTGCGGCGATACTCTGAACTTGTGCAAAAATCAACTCTGAGGTAGTAACATTAAATCGGTATTTTTAGATTGATTTTCATTTTGATTTGGATTGGTGACAAAATTTACAATGACTTGCTGCAAAAAGTGTCCATATGCGATAATTCAGTTAAAAGTTATACAGCTTAAAAATGAAAGAATGCGCAAAAAGTGTTTTTTGCATTTTTTGGTAAAAAAAAGTATTTTCATTATTTATTCTTAATTGAAAAAATAGCTTAAATACCAATATATTTTTTTGTAACGAGGAAATATGGATAATTTTCAAGTGAAATTTGAACAAGCTATGTCAACCTAAACGGGTGCTTAAGTTACTTTAGGATAGGCCATTTATTTATTAAACAATTGGAAAACCCCTCGAGATCTCAAAATGCAAAGCCTAGATCCCCATTAGCTCAAATATTTTTATACCCACCACCGACGGATGGGGGTATATTCATTTTGTCATTCCGTTTGCAACACATCGAAATATCCATTTCCGGCCCTATTAAGTATATATATTCTTGATCAGCGTAAAAATCTAAGACGATCTAGACATGTCCGTCCGTCTGCCCGTCTGTCTGTTGAAATCACGTTACAGTCTTCAAAAATATAGATATTGAGCTGAAACTTTGCACAGATTCTTTTTTTGTCCATAAGCAGGTTAAGTTCGAAGATGGGCTATATCGGACTATATCTTGATATAGCCCCCATATAGACCGATCCCCCGATTTAGGGTCTAAGGCCCATAAAAGCCACATATTATCCGAATTTGCTGAAATTTGGGATAGTGAGTTGTGTTAGTCCCTTCGACATCCTCCGTCTATTTGGCTCAGATCGGTGCAGATTTCGATATAGCTGCAATATAGACCGATATTCCGATTTAGGGTCATAGGCCCATAAAAGCTTCATTAATTATCCGATTTTGCTGAAATTTGGGACAGTGCGTTGTCTTAGGCCCTTCGCCATCCTCCGTAAAATGGCTCAAATCGGTTCAGATTTGGATATAGCTGCCATATAGACCGATCCTCCAATTTGGCGCATTTATTGTCCGATGTTGCCGAAATTTGGGACAAAAAGTTAAGTTTAGACCCTCCACATATATCTGCAATTTGGTCTAGATCGATCAAGATTTGCATATAGCTGCCATATAGACCGATTTCTCGATTTAAAGTCTTGGCCCCATAAAAGGCGCTTTTTAATCCGATTGCACTGAAATTTGACACAGTGACTTATGTTATGCTTTTCGACATCTGCGTCGTATATGGTTCAGATCGGTTTATTTTTAGATATAGCTACTAAAAAGACCAATATTTTGTTAAATACAATTGAACAATAACTTTTACTTATTAGAATTTATCAGGTCCAAATCGGAATATATACAGATATAGCTACTATGGGGCATAAGGTATGCAATTTTCACCGAATTTTGATGAAAGTTTGGCCCGGCCGAACTTAACGCCTTTTTACTTGTTTTATTTCATATGTCCCATGAACCCATGCAAACAATTTTTTGCACCAAACCATATTTGTAGCCTCTACAGAAAATTTTCTAAAAAAATGCCGATTTGGAAACTATCTTAGCTCTGTAAAAACTTACAGCTAAATTTAATTTTGGTCTTTTAAATACACTTATATCTGCAAATATCAAACAGAATTATTAAGATATCTTTATTTGTTTTTTTCTTAGAATTTTTCAGCGCTATTCAGCAAAAAAAGAATTTTAGAAGTCGGACCACAAATGATGATTTGGCAGCCGGAACAATTTTTCTTAATTCCGAGGTGACCAACTTAAGGATCTTGCGGCGAAACACTTACACTACATAGGGCCTTGACTATTTCAAAATTAAAATAGTTATCTCTATCTGTTTTCCTAGGGCATGTTTTCTACTAGTTTTTTTCGGTTCTATCCCGCTGTATGTTGCCTCGATCGGTCTATATGTTCGTTCAAGGTTTTTGTGGAGGGGAGAGTCCCATGCGAATTGGCTTGACCATATTTGTAACCTTCACAGAAAATTTACTAAAAAATGCCGATTTGGAAACTATATCTGCCCAAAATGGGTATTATGGTTTTCTCAAAAAAAAAAACTTTCGAGCAGATTTTATTTTTGGTCTTTAAAATTCAAATAGTTATCTCCATCCGTTCTCATATGGCATATTTCCTACTAGTTTTTTCGGTTCTATCCCACTGTATGTTGCCTCGATCGGTGTATATGTGCGTTTGGGGTTATTGTGGTGGGGCTAGCCCCATTCGAATTGGCTTGAAATTTTAATATGTTTTATTTTCTACTCCCAAATACCGTTAATTTGAGTCCAATATTGTTACAATCGATCCATTTTTAATTTTGGTGGGTATTTTTAGGGCTCCGACCCGACCTCGATATCAAAAATTTATATAGATTATCATTCCTTCCAGACCATTTTACACAATCTGTGGAAATTTCAAGAACATCGGTTTGGTCGTTTTGGAGTTTCGAACAAACAGACAAGCAAACACACTATGACTTTTATATACAGAGCGATGCTGCTTTCTATGTTATAGTTACAATGAGCCCAAAAAATTTACCCGCGTAAAAAGTAGATGTCGTGGAACTAAAATAGCCGAATTCATTACAGCGCTCTGTTTTAATTGCGGCGAGTACACGAACTAATCCAATATTAAATCTGAGTGACTTTGGCGACATTGCGGCAATACTTTGAACTACCACCCTGAGGTGGTAACATTGAAACAACAGGGTTGATTTTGTAGGTTGCTGTTTTACACGATACCATTCTGGCAACACGAAGAGTAAAAATAAAATTAAAAAATCATTTATTTTTTATAGAAAACAAGAGTATATATGAAAAATAAGTGTTATTTTAGTGATAAAAAATATGGAGAATCTAGAAAAAGTCATAAAATCGTAAAGCAAAAAGTGTCCCCAATGTATCAGTGTCCTCAAAACATCCATAATATAGACTGAAATTTTGGGGACAGTCCCCAAAGTATACAAATGTCCTCGAAACATACATTATACAGAAAAATTGTCCCGAAAGTATCCATTTTACATATATATATATATATATATATATATATATATGTTTCATTCGATATAGCTTTTTAAGGCTGTAGTCTACAATTTTGGTCTGATCATTACAAAATTTACCATGAGATGTTCTATTTAATATCTCAATACGGATCTGGTTTAGATATAGCTCTTTCATCCGGCATGGCCTTTGAAGGCTATAGAAACTACAATTTTGGTTCGATCTTTATAAAATTTGTGTGACGTGTTTTATTTGAAGTCCTACACGTGTGCTTAATTTCATCAAATTCGGTTTAGATATAGCACCCATATATATCTTTCATCCGACATGGCCCTCTAAAGCTGTAGTAGACACAATTCAATATTTCAAAAATGCATGCAAATGTATGCAAAATTAAAGGAACAAGGGTTCCATGTTTTAAAATAAGTACGTAGACTCGGTGGTGTATGGTTCCGCCAGACTTTTGCTTCCACTTACTGGTTTAAAAAAAAAAAACACGTTTCAGAAGAGTTTGGAGTATTGGCAAAAACGGAAAAAATTGGAAAAATGAGGGATTACTTTGAAGGGGACAGCAAAGTTATTAATGAATAAATACTCTTTGAAAACATTTAAAATAACGTTTATTTTTTTTCAGACGTATGAAATTTTATTATTAAATCAGACAGATTCTGAAAGAAATGAGAACCTAAAGTGGAACTCCTTTTGACTGCTAGTGCGGGACACACATACAGCAGATGTTCTATAGTCTCTTCTTCCTCATAGCTTCTAAAAAGTCGTTACTTGCAAACATCAGTCTGTCAGCAAGTTTTGTGATCGGACAGTGACTTGTCAAGATGGACAAAATGACTGAGACGTCTGTTCTAGCCAGCGACAGCAAAGCGGTAGACCTCTTCAAGTTTAGATTTGGCCACATAATTTTGGAAAAACCTAGCTTACGTGTCGCTAGAGGCATACCCCCCAGATTCCAGTTCCCAGGAATATGTACGGTAGTTCCTATTCTCGCAATCTCATCCGTTCTAAAATTCCCTGGAGTATCTCTGTGGCCCGGAAAACTAAACAGGTGAATTTTGAACTGTTCAGCCATTTCGTTGAGAGATCTGCGACAGTCGAGGGCGGTATTTGAATTCAGAAATTCGTTCTCTAGGGACTTACTGGTTGCCTGGCTATATGAGAAGATATTTATGCCAGTTGTCGTTATGACATTATATCTAAGCCATTCCACAACTTCTTCAATCGTAAGAATCTACGCTTGATATATTGTACATTAAAGTGGTCGGGTAACCTTCTCGATATGAACAGTTCAAGTTTTTCTATGTGCACCCCAAAGCCCGCCTGGTCGTTTAGTTTGGAACCATCCGTAACTTAAAAGGGATATTGTAGTTAAAATATGTTCTCAGGCAATGTGGTCGCAGCAATTTGTCAAGCCACATTGTCCAGAGACATTAGGTGTAGCATTTAATTCAGTGCATCAGAAGGTGTCGTTCTCAGTGCGGCTATGATGTACAAACAAGCCATCCTTTGGATCCGGCTGAGTATTGAAGAGTACCAGACCACAACGTCATATAGCATTATAGGTCTGACAACTACAGCAAATACCCAATGCATGACGCGCGGTCTAAACTCCCAACTTTTGTCAATGGCTGCGTGTCACAAAGCTGACGAGACCACACTGGCGCTGCATAACTTACCACAGAGCGTGGTCAACAAGGTTTCTTTGTCTGCACCGCAAGGGCTGCCGGCAAGTGATTTGAGGTCCTTGTTTCTACTTTTGACTTTATCGCAAATTGCTTAAACATGTGGGGAGAATGTGAATGTCAAATGTGACGCCAATTATTTTGGGACACTTGGTGGTTGGAATCATTTCTCCATCGACCATCACAGTTAGCTTGGCATTCACCCCACGCATATTAGTAGTGAACAATGTGGCTGAAGATTTGGTGGCAGATATCTTTAGATTTCTTGCAGTGAAATATGAGGCAAGTTCGTTGACGTTCAACCTATCGCAGATGTCAACAATGGGTAAGGGGCCTGATGCCATGAGCGTACAATCGTCCGTATATGATACGATCTCTATGCCGTCTGGGGGGGTCGGGGTGGAAAGGATGATAGGTAGTGGTTAAACACTTCTTCGGGAACTCCCTGTTTCACTTTACGGTTCTTTGACTTCTTATAACTAAATTCCACAAATGACGGGCGACTACACAGATAATTCGCTACCCAGCGTTTCAGGCCTGGCTGGAGGGACGTGTTGGCGATGTCCTCAAATAGTTTGACATGGCTGACAGTGTCGAATGCCGTTGATAGGTCAAGTGCCACGAGGACCGTCCTATCACATGGCCTGGGCTGATTGAAGCCATGGCAAATGTGTGCGGTGATGGCATGAAAAGCAGTTGTTGTGCTATGCAGTCTTCCAAATCCATGCTGATGCTCGACGAATGGAAATTCTCCTACGAGGCTCGGATGAAGTAATGCCTCAAGCGTCTTCGCTACTGGTGAGAGAAGGGAGATTGTTAGGTACAACTCCCCCAAAACTCGAGTCCTTTCCAGGCTTCAGTAGCTGGATCACTCAGCCCATTTTCAGACATCGGGAAATATAAGACAGGTTGAGGACAGTAGTAAAGTACACAACTCCAGGTAGATTCAGATTCTTCAGCATCAGTGTAGAGATTCCATGGGGGCCCAATGCCTTGGATGATTTGACGCCACGGATGACATTCGTAACTTCGCCCATGGTAAATTTTGATGGCTGTCCAAAGTGACCTAATAACTGAGGTCACTTTAGACAGTGGAGCATAGCTGGCCTCACTCTCTGACACCGCCACCCACGTCGTAGCTGCAACGGTTGGTGAAGAAAGCAAAACAGATAGGAAATGTGGGACTAATAGGGTGTGATGCGAACTCTCACCATATTTTGTGCCCATGCAGAATTCTTGAATACTAACGACCTAATTAGTATCACCGCTACCTTTGTTAATATGATTAGGGAGGAGGTTTTAGATGAGACAATATGTTCGGAAAATCTGATCAATGAGGTTCAGGACTGGAGGATCTCTAAGGAGCACTCCTTCGCTGACCATCGATACATCAGGTTTAGAATAGGACGGCCAATGGACAAAATTCGGAAGACAAATCAGAAGAAGACTTGGGCAAGATAATCTAGATTGTTCAGGCATAGAAGACATTAACGACAATGTCAACAGTATTACGACTGCAATAGTGGGGTCTTTCGAAGATAGATGTCGACTTCGAGAAAGGAAATCACCCGAAGAAAAGCCCTGATGACCGGGGATATTCGTAACATTGGGAAAGAGGTCCGCAGACTTTTTAACAGCGCACGTCGTAAAATGCGGAAGTTTATTGGGATGTGTGTTGGATTACACACGGCTCAAGGAATACAAAAAAACTATCAGAGCGGCAAAACGTGCATCCTTTTATGCAAACAGGTCGATTTCGTTATTGATGCCGTCAAGATGAAAAAGTTTCTCTCAAAAACCCATGTCAAAACTGAAGCGCTAGTGGAGGACATGGGAGTGAGAGCAGAGACAACGGAGGTCATGTTGAGGCTTTTGATAAAAGCGCATTTTCCACATGATGTGACTGGACTCACAGAGACAATGGAATCTTAGAATAATGAGGTTGATCGAAGGCTTATCATTACAAAATGTGTGGTAAGCTTCAACCCACTTACGTCACCCGGAACTGACGAACTATTTCGGGTGTTACTGCAGAAGGAGGCGTACTATCTGGCGCCCCATCTGCTTACTATTTCCACAGCAAACAAACAACAACAACAAACAACATACCTATGTCAAGCGATGGTCGATGGAGACTGCCCTGCACGAGGTTGTGCATAAAATAGAAGAATCCTTCGATGCCAAGACGTACACATTCGCGGTTTGCAATGACATCGAGGGGGCTTTCAACAATGTGCGGACCGACACATTGCTCCAATCCTTGGACCAGTACCGGGTGGACCGGGTCTTTAGAGACTGGATAAACCATATGCTAACGAACAGATGGATAAATTGCGGGTCCCATGACATAAATATAAGGGAGAAAGTGGAACAAGGCAAGCCACAGGAGGGCATTTCATCGCCACTCCTATGGTTACAACCATAAATAACCTGTTACGGATGCTGGTTGAGGAGGGATGTGATCCCGTCTGCTACGCGGACGATGTAAGGATCGGAATCAGCTATGGAGAAGGGCCGAAAGGGTCTTGCTTATGGCAGATTCCCGTGAAATGTGTATCAACGAGAAGTTCTAGTATTTTCCCACTAGACATTGTCCTTACATTCTTTGACTTCCGAATATATCACACAGTAAAAGGTCCCGAGAATTGGATCTTCCCTAGCCTAGAAGCCTCAGATGTACCCTTCATGGAGCTGCAGATTTTCACCTAGGATTTTTTCTGAAACTTTCTCAGCCCGCCTTTGTATTTTCTTAGCTCAGCCTTGTAGACGTCCCAATCGCGTGGTGCCTTTGTGGCTTTCGCCCTGTTGAAGAGTGTTTTGCAGTCCTTCTTGAAAAACTTGAAAAAGAGAAATAGAAAAATTACGCAAACATTTTTGGAAATTCGCAGTATTCTGTGCTAGGCCGGCTAATTTTGAGAGCACAATAGTAGATGATTTGTCCCCGATCTATTTCATATATAAAAATTTTAATAATACCAGAGAGCTTTTACGTTGTTGTTTATGTGTACTTTTTTTTATTTATATATGTGTATCGATTTATTTAACAAATATATGTATAAATATCAATTTGTTGTTTCGTTGGTGTGTACGTATGATGCACTTGTATCAATTTGTAAAATAAAAAACACAATTAATTTAAAACAAAAAATCCTCAAATGAACACAACCTTCATAAAAACGTAAAAAATACTTTAAATCAACTAGGGTTTGGGTAGTCAAAGGAATTCAATCTATAAATTAATGCGAAAATGCTGCATAAATATTGAATTTTAAAATAATTAACATTTCCATTAATAAATACGTGCACATTATGTGCATGTGTGTAGCATGCTTTATGAAATATGTATATATATATATATGCTATATATGTATGTATGTGTATATGTTTATTGATATGTGTGAATGTATAAGTAAGTTCATGGAGCATATGCTGTATGTCAATCTTGAATCAGGAACAGTTAGCGGCATGCAAGGTCAGTGGGTGAGCGGCTACGAAAAGAATGACAGGATGGCAGGATGGCAGTCGCCGGGCTAGGCACTCTCGTCCAATATATTGTTGTGATTCGTGATTAAGGTACAGCAACAAATAATCGTAATAAAAATTAATAAAATAGTAATTATAAATAATTGTTATCGTAATGTGAAAGCGAATCAGACGCTCTCGATTTCGTTTAGGCAATGCGGAAATGGGGGGAATTACATCGCCATGAGTTTGGAAGATTAACTAAGTTAGAATGGGGTATGTGGGGAACGTACTGGGAGTTCTGGTAACAAATTCGGTTATAGTTTGGCTTGCTTAAATATGGGGTGACTGCTTAACACCTCAGCAAGAATTCGCTTTTATAAGTATATAAAATAATTTAAACACTGAAGGTGAGGACTCATGGCAAGAGTCGGGGATTAAAACGACCCATGAAGAGAATCATACCAGTTGGATTGTGGCGAACAAAGTATAAGAAAGGTTTGTCAAACCTCAATCTTGGGGCATCAGGTACTCGGGCCTGGCGTGGTCTTAAGGGCAATGGCAATTCCAAATATTTGGGGTCCAACAGATCATCATAGAAGCCTCGTCCAAGTGCTGAATCCTGCACCAATGAGCCGAAATCGATTATCGCTTCGGAGGAATCAAAGTCGTCATCTTCGTGGGCGTCTACGTCCTTGTTGCGTTTGCGTAAAGGTGGTGCTGGGTACATCTCAACGTGGTGGTGGTCGGCAATTTTCTCTTCGCCGCATGTGCTGAAGGTGTTGATTTGTATCATATCCGAAAGGAAGATGTCGCGGTTGGAGGACCCGGTCAAGCCACCAAGGTCGGCGTAATCTGATTTGAACAGACCTTTAAGACCCATTTTCTGCAAACCCAGAGTAGCATTCACGAAGGATCTGTGCGAAAATCTCGGCAACTGCACCTCCATGCCGGGGCGATCCATAAGCGATGTAAGCAAGTTGCTCCAGGCGTTCTTAGAGATGGCAGTGTCCATTAGATCCTTTTCAAGGCGATCCAGATTATCAGAAGGAGATATTGTGCTCTGGTGACCCGGCATCACATATATCATGCTTACGGTATCCTGTATTCTACCAAAGGCCACAACAGTTGCATCCAAATTTGGTTCATAGCCGGCGGTAAAACCACTTCTGAAGAGAACTGCAGGAATGGGCACAAGACGACGTTGCCTAACAGTTGGATGAACCTGGAAAAAAAGTTCTCCATCTCGATCTTGAGTCGAGCCATGGGAACAATCAGTCTGGAAGAGATTTGCGGATATGGTAGCAAGAGGGCCATTTACCCACACGCTGTTTGTGCGCAAGTATTCAAGAACCTTGCCCATAGTATGGCGTTTCACCAGAAGATTCGTTCGACGGCGTATAATGTCATTAACAACGTGAAAATTAACCTCTTCCACGTGGCCGGCGTAAAGTTGTTGGGTTTTTTCCTTGAAGAACTGTAGGATTTTACCATTTGCCCGATCGCTAAAGACTTCTCGAACAAATGCTGTGGTGGCAATGTCACTATCCATAGCCCTTTCAACTGAGTCGGTGATGTTCTTGAAAACTAAATGGGGATTGAATGTGACCATGTCGTCCAATTTGAGAATATCGTTCATTTCACCGGAAGTACTTCCTCGGGCTCCCAGAAATACCATGGAGAGCATGGATGTCAGAGCAAACGGGGACAGTACTAAACTCCTAGCGGCACTGATTTTCTCCGACGTGATCGATTTCCAGTAACTGAATGCCAATTCATTGCAAAGCTTGGCGAAGGCCAAGATGTCCCCATCTAAATTGGTCAAGGAAGCTTCAAGGCCCTTTGAACTGGGCGGAGAAGGTTCCAGCTTGACGGGAGCCCGAGTTGCCAGCGAAGATGCAATCATCAAATTGCTTAGCTGTGGTGGTCGTTGCATGGGGCGCTGCTGCGGCGTCACAACGCTGTATGTCAAAACTTTATTTGGGACACTCTCTTGATGCTGCTGCTGCGACTGGGGCATCATGGTTGGCTTGTTGTACAAGGGTTCAACTTGGTCCTGGTATAAGGCGTAAGCGGGCTGTTTATTAAAATAGGAAACCGGCTTTAGCGTATTAAGGCGCTTGGTCGTGGACACTGTTGGCTTTGGAGTCGTTGTTGCCTCAACTTGTGTACCTGTGGAGGGCGAGGTGGGTTGTTTTGGAGCCTGATAACCAAGTTGGTCATCTTCGTCCTCTTCATCCGCTCCATCGAATGTGTGTTCATCATTTAGGTTTTGTGCTTCTGCGTTGTTGGAACTGCTTGAATCTTCGGGTTCCGGAATGATATTGATGGGCTTCGGTGGTGCCATGTGTTTGTCTTCTTGCAGATTTTGATCGTTTGTTTCATTTTGGCTTAGATTGGATTGGTCTGCAGACAGATTTGATTCCAATGAAATATTTTGAACAGAGGGGGTAACCGTTGTGGTGTGGTAATTCGTCAGCAATCCAGTGGATGATTCTACTATTTTTGGTGTAGTTGTTTCTCCCAACTTGATGTAAGGATCTTCATCGACTAAGTCATCACTCTCATCTTCTTCAGATATCATGGCAGTTAGCTCATATGATGTTTCCTCACTCATGTCATAACTAATGGTGGTTGTCTCTTCCACCAGTGTTGGCTGCGCATATCCTACGTCGATATTCTCCTCTTCAAAGGATGGAGGTTGAGTGGTATCTTCTCGAGGCGTTGTAGTATCTGAACTATCTGTGTCAGAGGAATTTTCCTCGGATTCCTCGTAGACTTTTGCTGTTGTGGTTTCGACACTACTTTCCGCACTGATCTGCAACTTGTTATAGCCGGTATCATCATCCACCACATCAGATTGATAGTTAGGTGGCTTTATGACATGCGCGACCGTGGATTCATCTATGTCTTCCAAAGCATTTTCCATAGTTTTGTAGTCTTCCTGTCCCTCTGTGGATTCCACCTTTATTGTTGCGGTTTCCAATTCACTCATATTTTCTTCGCTACTCTTCGTCGGAGAGTTTGTCGTAATCTCAGCATCTACTAAAGCGTCTTCAGCAGTCATTTGCTGTTCACCATATCCAATTTTGAAATCTGACTCCTCACTGGCTACGGAGTACGTTGGCAGTTGAATTAAATCAGGTGTATTGTTTTCACCGTAGTTCTGCCATTGGCTCTCAGTTGTTTCTTCGGACAAATCGTTTAATTGTGTTGTAGTGTCTACAGAACTATTGGCCTCAAAAAGAGCCTCCCTGTCGTCTACTATGTCCTCCGGCATTTTCTGTTCAACATATGTATGAGACAGCGATGGAGCAAGGGCCACTAATGTAGTATTCTCTTCATCATCGCTCTCGTCGGTACTATGATTTTCTGTTGTTGTGGACTCCTCTCTTTGTGGAGTACTGAGGGTCGCATTATCTTCTACCTGTAAAATTGCTGTTGTTGTGGACTCCTCTCTCTGCGGAGTACTGATGGTCGCATTATCTTCTACCTGTAAATTGTCCATTTGGACATTATTTGCTATGGTATCGTAGAAATCTGCGGATGTTTGGTATAGGTTTGTTATTTTGTTGTCGAATAATTGCGTTGTTTGTTCGGTGCTGGTGAGTGCTGGCGTGAAGTCTTCCGTGTCTGTTGCCATTGCCATTTCGAAACCTTCATTTAGGGGCTCAGATGCTAGAGTGACAGGATCAACTAGTGGCTCGGTTCCCGATTGTTCATCACTGTTCGTGGTTGTTTTCTCATCCTGCTGGGACGTGGAGGATGCTTCATTTGTCATGTTGTTTTCAAGTTTTTCCTCAAGATTTTCATCTGCGCCGAGTTCACCATTACCGTAAGAGTCGAGCAAAATTGGCTGCACAACAGCTGTCAGTTTGTCATCTGCACTCTGGGCTGAATGATCAGGCATGAGAAATGATGTATTTAGTTTGGCCAAGTTGGAAAAGCGATTGTGATAGAAGTTCTCATGTTCAAGAGGAATGTATAGCCCGTGTCCCCCATTGGATTGTTGGTTATCGTTATAGTCCTGCTTAATGGGCATCGGCACATTCTGGTGAGCACTAGGAGAATATTGCGGACGGGTGGCATAGGTGGTTTCGTCCGGCTTTGCCATAGTATGATCGTTGTTGGATATCTGTTTTATCACATCAGACACAAGGAAGGCAATCTCGTCTTTCGTTTCGTTTGAACTCATCATATTGTTATTGTATTGTAATGTATTGGTTCCATCGACCAGGGTCGATGCGACGGTTGCAGCTTGCGTTTGGAAGTCTGACATACTAATTTGTGCGGACGGTTTTAACACTTCTAGATTCAATTGAGGCTTAAGGTCAGCCACCAGAATTGGCTGCTCGTAAGAGTCCTTGTCATCATCCATGAAGTGGTCTTTTTGAGGAGCTTTCACTGGTAGTCGAAATTGGCCCAACACTAATGTTGTTTGCTCTGGCAACTCAGCCGAGGAGTCAGTAGTTGTGTCCCCATATATCAAGGACGGAAGTTCAAGTGGCATTTCCGTTGTCACACTATGTATTATAGTTTGGGGCTCTTGAGCATAAAATTCATTTAATTGCGTATGTGGAAGTTCCGTTGTCTCCTGCAACAATGTGGTATCTAGTGAATCGTTGGCAATTTCCTTCGTAGTTTCTTCGTTCGAATCTTCGGTCAAATATTTGGTGGATTCTTCGGAAATTTCCTCCGCAGTTGGTGTGATAGCAATGGGCAGCTCTGTTGCGTACTTTGCTGGACCGCTATATGTTGTTTCAGGGAACTGCTCGGACGTTTCTGCAGTATTTTGAAGAGTTGAGGGGTTCGTCTCTACAGCACTGTCCTGTGACGACTCCGTCAGGGATTGGGATGGTGCCACATAAGCTGGTCCTGTGTCTTCAGTTTCAGAGTCTGGATAATTAGTTGGGATTGATACCGTTTTGGTCATTTCCATTTCTGTTGTTTCCGGTTCGACTGCCATGCTTGTCGTGGTGTCTAAAGGATTTTTGGTTAGGTATGTTGTCGTATCTGTTTCATCAGAAGAGTTTTGCCATATTTTATTTATTTCTTGCTGACCTCCTATTGTTGCCAATGATACGCTACTATTGCTTCCATAAGTATTTTCCAGAATTTGAGGATAGTAAGAATTTTCTGCTATATCAACCGGCAACATGTGCTTGTTGGCAAGATCTTCAAGTTGTTCCATATTTTCCGCGCTGTCATATTTGATTGGTTTCACCTTGGTTCCGTTTGAATCTGGCACCAAGAGGTCCACTTTCTGTGTCAACTCTGGCTGTTTCAGTGACTGCAGTATTTGATCAAATGACTGCATAGTGTTGATGTCCTGTTCATCGGGCTTCGGTATATCCTTTTGCGTAGTAGCAATGACCGGCAGGGGTTGTTTCTTATAATCGTACGTGTTAGAGTCTTCTTCGGAATGGTTGATTGTTAAGCCATAAGAAGGTATTGGGTAGCCTGATGTGCCACTGTCCGTAGGTTCATGGTGGGTTGTTGTCGGAGTCGGACTCGGACTTTCGGATGTAACTCTAATCGATGTTGTTGGTTGATATCCGGGGAATTCCTCCACAATCAAGCCTGGTTCATTTTGACTTGTTACCGCCGGCACTGGCGAATAGATTGTCGTTGTTGATGGCATGTCTGTTGTTGTTGTTGTTGTCGTCTTTTTAGTGGTAGTCGTCGTAGGTTTGTGTGGTTTTGGGCGTGGCCGGTGATGTGATACTTGTTGGTAATTATTGTGTGCAATTTCTTGATGCGCCGATCCTTCTGCTGCTAGATCTGCAGATATTGAGGATGTTTGAGTTGGTCTAGTTTTATGCGGTTTTGAAGATGGCTTAGATTTTTCAGAGCCAACGTTTGGTTTAGCCGTGGATTCGCCACCTGGCGAAGTGGTTGTGCGAATAGGATTTCTGGTGGGTTTCTTCTTCCTTTTCTTTGGAGCAGTAGTGCTGGTGCTATTCATCGGCGGAGCATCGGTAATTTGTTCAGGCTTAGCTTCGGTGGATGAGATCGCGGTAACATTATCCGTAGTGGTTATAGGCTTTAACGAGGAACCATAGCCTTCTGAAGCTGGAGAAGGCGTTGGCTTCTTCTTCTTCTTCTTCTTGGGCGCAGTAGTAGATGATGGAGCGGTCGGTTGCGCCTCAGTGGTGGTCGATGTAGTTGTTACGGGGATGGTTGTTGTTGTCGTTGTGGTTGTTGTGGGGACAGGTATTGTTGTTGTTGTCGTCATGGTGGTAGTGAGTACTGGTGTAGTTGTTGTGGGTTCTGGAGTTGTTGTGGCTTCTGGAGTTGTTGTGGGTTCCGGAGTTGTTGTTACCATTTCAACTGTAGAAGGCATTTGGGGAGCCATTGTCGTAGTCGAAGGTTTTCTCTTTATCTTCTGCTTCGTCGGGTGTGGCCGTTTAGTTGTGGTAACTCCGCCATTCGGATTTTTCACGCGATGCGGAGGCAAAGGCTTGTGCTGTACATGTGGGGGCTTTTTGGCCTGATTTTCGCCCATGTTTGCACTCTCAACTTTCTGACCCTGAACAATTTCTTGATTATTGATAAAAACTCGCTTTGTGGTGGATTCAACTTTAAGCTGCTCGGGTAATTTGTGATAGACAGGTTGTAAATGAGTTTGAGAGAAGCCTTCATAGCCTTGCATGGTGGCCGTAAGATGCTGGTATTGCTGCATTCCAGTGTACACAGACTCGTGTGAGTCAAGCTCTTCTTGAATCACTTGAGGAGTGACTTCAGTAGTGGTTGTGGTGGTGCTTGTTTTGCGTTTCTGTCCTGGTTTACGTTTGTTGGGCTTTGGTTCCACAGTGGTGGTCGTCATTGGTTCTTTGGTGGATGTTTCAAGTATTTCAGAATCAGGCGTCATAACTATTTGCTGAGGTTTCTGTTGTGGGAAAATATCCACGTTACCAGTATTGCCAAAGATTGCCGGCAGAATCATGGACCATGACGATGAAACATCTGGTGTATCTAAAACGGACAGTATATTGGACGTAGAATTCTTGTTGGTCTCCACTTCCTTATTAAGAACAATTTGAACACTGTTAACGATATCTTCCACTTTCTTTTCCGGATCCCTGTCATCCGCTGGGCTGTGATGTATAATTGTGGGACCTTCACCATCGCCGTTTGCGACAATACTTTGGATTTCCTCCATGGTCATGAGGCGTTTGACCAGTTCTCCATGCTCATCAAATGTGTAGAACTCATACCGATCTGGGTTTAGTAGATCAATGGGACTTGCCACCTGCAAAGATGGTTGCGGTTTTGGTACTTTATGCCCCAGAGCATCTGTAAATTCAGGCTGATCACCATTGAGTATGACTGCAACAGACGATAGGCTGGAAAAGAAAAATCCAAAAAGTTCATTGCTTTTCAATCCACATTATGAGATAATTAAAATAATATTAGTTTGTTTTCTTTTTCATTGTTTTCATTCTCCGAATGAAGGAACATCCATTTTTTGAATGGTATAAAATCATTAGATAAGTCACAAATTTCCTAGAGCTTATAACAAATGGATTAGGAACAGATGCCAGACAGGCTGTGCTTACAGCGACTTCAAAAATTATGATTGTTTGTGCTGCATCAAATCGGATATAGCAGGGGAAAAATGGTAAAATTCAGAAAGACAATTTCAATTGAAATCGACGTATGGAGAGAGCTTTTTTATGAAAATATTTTGTATTGATTTAAATGACAAAAATATGTGGAAGTAGTCTAAATTTCGGAATACATTCACTTTTGCTCGATATAACCACCCTTTGCCTTGACTTTTGCTCTGAGCCATTCAGGAATTTTTGTTGTGCTGTGCACCTCGTAAGAACTTCTACAGCCACTTTTGATTATTTACGATAGTGTAATCACTAGGCGGTTGATGGCCTTCGTTTCTTTCCAGTATAGCGGCAGATCTAGAGTCCGGTAGTAGGCACACAATGAACTGCGGATCCTGGAGATCGCTTGTTAAGGCAACAGTATGCATTTTGCAAGTCTAGTGAAACACCATTTATAACCTAGTCAGCTTCATGGAGGCTTCTCTCACTGTGAAGGAATATACAATGATAGCGTTACTTGACAGTTAGGGTGCTTTCAATAATGTAAAATCATGAGAGAGCTGAAGTTTCTGGGCATCAATACTACCGTTAACAATTAATAATTTGCTAAGAGATGCATTAAGGTATGTTTGGGATCGGTAGATCTGCAAAGATGGAACAGCAGTGGAACACCTCACGGAGGTGTACTGTCGCCTCTATTTTGGAATATAGCCATTTACAATATAGCCGGATATGCTAATTCATTTGCCGTTAAGAAGCTAAACGTACGACGTGAGCTACAACAAGTAAAAGCGTGTCACATCTTATATGCTCTCCACCATGGATCGCATTTGCCAAGTTATTTGAATTACTTTTCAAATATATATGAGCTAAATGAAGTTATTGACCGATATTTGCCGTACTTGTCATGCCGTTGAAGTTATAGAAAAATAACATCTCGAAAATTTCAGGCAAATTGCAGAATAATTGCGCCCTGAAGAGGCTCAGAAAGTCAAATTGCGAGATCGGTTTATATTGCAGCTATATCAGTTTATGAACCGATTTAGATCATACTTGGCACAGTTGTTGAAAGTTATACCAAAACAACAGCCAAATTGGATAAGAATGGCGTCATCTAGGACTTAAGAAGTCAAATCAGGAGATCGGTTTTATCGCAGCTATATCAGGATATGGACTGATATGGACTTAACAAAGTTGTTGGAAGTCATACCACAACAATATGTGCAAAATTTCACTTTTGCTGAAAATAAGATAAGAATTGCGCCCTCTAGAAGTTCAAGAAGTCTAATCGGGAGATCGGTTTTTATGGCAGCTTTATCAGGTTATGGACTGATTTTGACCATACTTAGCACAGTTGTTGGAAGTCATACCAAAACGACTGAGGCAAAATTTCAGCAGAAGTGAATAAGAATTGCACCCTCTAGAAGCTCAAGGAGTCTTAACGGAAGATCGGTGTAAATGGCGGCTATATCAAAACAAGCACCGATTTGGCCCATTTACAATCTTAACTGACCTACACTAATAAGAAGTATTTGTGCAAAGTTTCAAGTGCCTAGCTTTACTGCTTCGAAAGTGAACGTGCTTTCGACAGACAGACGGGCGGATGGACGGACGGACGGTCGGACAGACGAAATTAGTGTACCCCACCCTATGGTGGAGGGTTTAAAAAGTAGTAGAAAGGGTAAGAAAGGCAACCCTAACACCTGTAAGAGAACCATTGCCAAATAATTGGGGAAAGGCAGACCTATAATGCTGTTATGCTGTTTGGTATTGAGGTCTGGTAGTCGCCGCTTTAAAAGTTCACATAATCAGCTGGATCCAAAGCAAGGCTTGTTTGTGCATCACAGCCGCATTGAGGACGACACCATCTGATGCACTGAGTTTAATGCTACACCTCGTGCCTCTGGACATTGTGTATTGACAAATTCGTGCGATTACTGCTGTGAAGCTAAGGAATATTTCTTTTTGGTTATACGGCGGCTACGGACACTATGTTATCCTTGATACAATTGCGAAGTTACAGACAGTATGGACTACACATTTTTTGCTTTGTTTTTTGATAAAAAGTACTGTACCACTATTCGAACTCATCGTTAGAAGTATGGTTACTCTACCCCATAAACGAAAAACAGAAAGAGAAAACGATATCCGATTTGGATGTTGGTGGGCATAGCAGAAAACATCATTCAGGCTGGATCGACTCAAAATGGTTGGACGATTAAGAATATACCCTCTTATGAGGCCACAAATCAATATTTCGTGGTTTTATGTATGCAATGATTAAAAAATATACCCTCATCCAAAGTGAATGCTATACAAAATCAAAATGGAAAGCAAAATTTAATTAGTTGGGAAAACAGTAAGCAGCACCGATCAGAGATGGTCTGTGTGTCGTTTTTTAAGCTTTCGACTGTCAGAAAGTTGTAAACCTCGAAAACATCATATACTTGTATAAAAGCTATAAAAAGTAGTAAACGTCATAAATCTCAAAATTGGTGCGCTTCTTGTTTAGTTTCGACCACATATTATTGTTTTAGAGTTATTGTTGTTGCTATAGCGCCTATATAAATTTTTCAAAATTTTAAATTTAATAAAATTTTTTTTTATTTTAAATTTATTTATAATAAGCGCTTTGCCTTCCGGAGCATTTCGACCACCTTAAGATATTCACAAATGCCTCCAGTATGTATTAGTGAAGGAGAATAATTGTAAAAAAGGTTGTTAATGTTCTTGCCAGGATTGGAAGTCGGACGTTTTCTGTCATAAGAGCACGTTCTACCTATGCACCAGTGTTGCCATATTCATAAATTCACAACAATTGATACTAATTGTACGATTTCCTAATTGTTTTTTAATTCTGTCAAACACTAATTGTTCTTTAATTCTGTCATAGTTTTTTGGCTAGGTTTATGACGTTTTTGACATATGTATGTATTATGTCGAATATGTCGGAGTTTCCGAAGATGCTTACCCATGCGCAACGGTGACATTAGATAGGCCGAATAAAGTGGAAATTCGATTGAATTTAAAAATAGACAAAATGATGACAATGTGATTGGAAACAACAGCGAGAATCACCACCAACAAATTCAGCGCCATCTATTGGGAGATAGAAATTATTTGAATAGCCAAACGAATCCGAACAAAGAAAAAGAGCGCGAGAGGTACAGGAGAGTGTGTTCAAAGTTGATCATATGCTTTTCACTACTGTTTTGACAAGTTGTCTGTCCTTCGAATAGATACAAGCTTCCACAATAGTCCAAAAGTTCTATAAAAACATGGCCGCAAAATATATACGTAACTTAGTGAATGCAAATAAGAGTAATTGAAAAGAAAGTAATAATTCATATGGTGAAAGAGGAAGTTCTGCGAAGCGGGCCGGACTCAGCTATCTTATATATAAAAATCACTTTGTGTTTGTTTGTGTGTTCCTTATAGACTCAGAAGCGGCTGAACCGATTTTCTTGAAATTTTCACGCTCAAAAACTATGCGGCCCAATCTGGACTTGAAAATGTCTACCGCATTGCTTTTGTTGGTTAGAATAGAGTTCTTAGTCATTATGTCCGTCATGACAGGTCGTTGACTGATCGCAAAACATGCGATAGACTGAAGGTTTCAAGTAACGACTTCTGCAGAAGCTGTGAGGTCGTCGAAGAAGAGAATACTATAGAACATCTGTTGCTTGTCTAAACTGGTAAGTAAACTTGAGGACTTGTCTGAATAAGCGGATATGTACTATCGTAAGTTGTTTGTCTTTGTAAAGTTATCTGGATGGTTCAACGGTAGGAAATACAAGTAAGAGAAGGAATGTTCCTTCTCCTGTTCCTGTGGTATCGCAATGGGCGAAAACCTCAAAGTGAGTCTGATTCCAGACTGCCACTCAAATCTAACTTAATATTAAGAAAACGAAATGGTCCGGGCCAGTTTCAAGAAAGCCTTTCAATCTTCTCGCCGATCAAAATGATGAAACCTAACTCTCTTGGGATCTAATTGTGTGTACAAACAATCGTTCAAAGTATCATTGGAAAACAAAGTGGAGTTTTTGGCTCTATGATATAAGTTCCCAGGAAATAGCCCTCCCAAAATCGAGTATGGTACAACTCCCCAAAATGCTATACATAAAGCAAAAACAACTATTTTAGGATAGTAATTTAATTTTTTGGGGATTTATTTCATATAAGTTTTTTGGGAAGTTATTTCATTATGAAATAACTCCCCATTTTTTAAAAAAATAAATAAATCCCCAAACTAAATACCCAAAAAACAACTATTTTGGGATAGTAATTTAATTTTTTTTTGAGATTTTTTTCATTAAGTTTTTGGGAAGTTATTTCATTAAAAAAATAAAATAAATCCCCAAAACTAATTTTTTGGGGATTTATTTCATTTTGTTATAACCATCAATAAGTCAAATCTATAAATCGAAGAACCACTAAATATTTCGCATAGCTACAGCAATGCGTGTTCCTGAATGCATTTTTCAGTCAGGCGTAACAGGCGTATCAGTGAGGAGCTATACGTGATAGATTACCAAATGATCTTTCAACGTAAGTCTTCTTATAAAGATTTGAATAAATATGACTGGTGATTTAAGTATTGTCTGGGTGGTTTTGCTTCCTGGCGGCAAGTGTGTTTTATCAAATACAATAATAAGGCACTTAAGGCTCTAAAAGTAATCAAAGACGAGTGCTAAAATTACGGAAAGGCGTATTTGAGGCGTATCGCGATATACTGCTTTATATCAAAGAAAATGTTATTGACATGTAGCCAAATATGTTTATTAAAGTTTAAATGTCAATGCTGGTCTTTACTTAAGTGTGAACTTTATGTATATTGAATTAATAAAATTAATATTTTCAACAACATTTCCAAATCTGTTTCAACCTTTAAAATGAAATAAGCCTCCAAAAAGTATTAAGGGGTTATTTTGATTTTCTGTTTGGAGACTTATTTCATTTACTAAGGTATTCTTTCATTTAAATTTTTTGGAATTAAAATTATTTAATTTTCAGCTTTGGGGAGTTATTTCGTAGTGGCGGAATTTTTCAAGTTTTTGCCTGTTAAGGCGAAGATTATTATTTTATAATTATTATTTTTCATTGCTCTTTCGTAACGAGCTTTTTATGATCGAAGTATTTTGTAATGGAAGATTAAAGCCAGAAAATACCACAATACCAACCATAACATGACATGCTTCGTTCTTGGTAGAATCTCATCGGATACCTTTGGGTGTGAGGGCTTCAATAGCAGTACGTTGGTATGTTGGACATATATCGAAGTCATTGCAAAAAACGCCTCTATGACGTAAGTATCACGCTCGACACCCTGTCTGCAAGCTGTTCTTTTCTCAATGCGTGTGTTTGTGTGTATAGTGGCAAATTTTTTGTCTACTTCCATGGTATACACATGTTTCTTTGCATCTTTCGGAAGTGTCCAGGTTCGAATCTCGGCCGGACTGTTAAGGCGAAGATTATCATTTTGTAATTTTCATTTTAATACCCACCTCCGAAGGATGGAGTATCTTCATTTTGTCATCCCGTTTGCAACACATCGAAATATCCATTTCCGACCCTATAAAGTATATTCTTGATCAGCGTAAAAATCTAAGACGATCTAGCCATGTCCATCCGTCTGTCTGTTGTAATCACTCTACAGTCTTTAAATAAGAGATATTGAGCTGAAACTTTGCACAGATTCGTTTTTTGTCCAGAAGTAGGTTAAGTTCGAAGATGGGCTATATCGGACTATATCTTAGCCCCCATATAGACCGATCCGCCGATTTATGGTCTTAGGCCACATTTATTATCCGATTTTGCTGAAATTTGGGACAGTGAGTTGTGATAGGCCAGTCGATATCCTTCCTCAATTTGGCTTAGATCGGTCCAGATTTGGATATGGCTGCCATATAGACCGATATCTCGATTTAAGGTTTTTGGCCCATAAAAGGCGCATTTATTGTACGATTTCGCTGAAATTTGACTTGTGTTAGGCTTTTCGACGTCCGTATCGTATATGGTTCAGATCGATCTATATTTGGTTATGGCTAATTAAAAACCAATATTTGTTCTACAAAATTGAACCATGAGTTGTACTTATTTGATCACTTAATGTTCGTGTCGAATTTGGTCCAAATCGGGCGATATATTTCGATATAGCTGCTATGGGGGCATAAATTATGCATATTTCACCGGATTATGACGAAAGGTGGTCTACATATATACCCGAGGTGGCGGGTATTCAAAGTTCGGTCCGGCTCTAATTTCTACGCATTTGGGCGAAATCAAAACAGATACAACAATTAAGCACCACTGACATTGACGTTTAAAAGGCAGTTGATAAATGTGGAAAACAAGTCTCAAAAGAGTAGGTCCGGGAGGTATCGCTTTTCATGCTTCTGTTCTCAGTAGCCAGCAGTAAAATAAAAAATCTTAATAAATATGTAATAACCATCCCTTATTGTTTTACCTAGATTTAAGAAGATTATTCCAGCTGAACAACTTAAAATTTTTCAAATGTTTAGTGTGGAAAGAAGCACATCGGCACAGCTAGTTCCCTATTTAAAAGCTACAACTGTGCCGTATATGAGATATGCGAGCATGGTATGTGTTTGAATTATTAGCTCTGGCGTTTTGTGTTGGGTATGACTTGCTCCTTGTCATGTCTTAGTTTGCTGATTGATTTATATTGCGAACGATATGAAAAGCTCTCGTCCGAAAAGATTTCCATTTTAACTACAAAAGGAGTTCACTACATTGTTATGGACGAGGTGTCGTTTTTTTGTGTTATTTGAAGCGAGAGTGTTAGGAGGTACTATTTTTTTTTTGGATGAGTATTTTATGGCTTTCCATTTGAGATTTTTGAAATGAAATGGTATTAAACAGAAAAAAGCCGGAATTCTGCCCATGAATATGTTGACCGAGGGTCATAAAGAATATTTGTATTCTTTTTTGTTTTGTTTGAAGGTATGGCAAAGTGGTTCGGTTCCGTCAAGTGGTCAGCGAGCGAACATGGCAATTTAACATTCGTTTGTCTTTGACATGACTAATGCTGCTTCAAATGGAAATTTACATTTTAATGCTGACCTAGTGCGAAGACTCGTCCAAACTCACCTGTGTCGCTCCAAATATGTCATTGCTTTGGTAGGTCATGTAGGTTGTTAGTTGAGTCGTTCTATGTGCTTTTGACATTTGATTTCAATTTTCCATTGCTATGCTTGGGAATGTGCATAGTCAGGTGCTTTTGTTTTGTGATTAGAAAAACAGACTGAAACTTGGGCTAGCCTAAATGTTATTCCAAGTATGTATCCATATTGAAAAATATTTTCCATGACCAAGGCATTGGATTAAACGTAAGCTTTCTATTGCCCCAAAATTGATATTTGCAATGTACAGGAGTTTTGAAGATTTCCAACCAGTTAGCAGTTCAAGGAGGAAGAATTGTGGAACAGGACCACTTAATTAAATCATAAATCACTCAAATGTCCTGGTGACTTCGAATTTCGTTTGCATGTTGGAGGATAATCTTTCTAATGATGTGTTAATTTGGTAATAGATTCGAACCATAGAATCAAGACCCTTCAATTTAATTTTATTTCTTTTTTGAATCACTGTACGTTTAAACATTATATCTTTGCTTTTACGTTTTTGGTTAGGGTAGGTTAGGTTGAAAAGAGGGTGCAGATATTAATCCGCCCCAAGTTAGGAATTCCGTGCCATTTACAAAATCCTTAATTGTCTTCAATACCACTCCCCTAAGTTGATTCATGTCTGGTATTGTATCTCCACCTAAGTGCCGGTATCTGTTAAACGCGAAAGCCGGGCAATGACAAAGGAAATGCTCCAACGTCTCATCATCTTCCACGCATGTCTTACACAGGCTATCACTTGCCGCACCGATTTGACATAAGTGAGCTCATAGACCTATGTGTTCCGTTATGATACCAATAGCTATACTGACCTTCTTCTTGCTTCATTTCAGTAATAGTCTCGTCTTCTCACGATCTGGATCCCCCCATAGGATTTTCGCCGTCCTACCGACCGATCGCTGTTCCACAATGTTGCATACGCATTCGTCGCACACTCCCTTAACTCGGACTGCGTCGACCCGAAAGGCTTCGGTTTTACCAATTTTATTGACGGCAGTCCTCTGGCCTTCACCGCCAAATCGTCTACCCTTTCATTTCCCCTTCCTCAGAGAAGGCGTTAATCTCCTTCTTACACTGCAAGACTGTTGGTGACCTTACCGTCTTGGTTGTTATTGCCCTTATGGCAATTTCACTGTCGGTATGATATAAGTATTGAATAACTCTTCAAATTGTTGGGTTCCATTATTCCACTCCGTTTTGGCAGTTCTTTTTTCGCTCCTCACCGTTCCACGCTCCACTCACGCCCCTTTACTATTAAATTGACTATTTTTCACAGCTTCATAGGGTATGTATATTATTTTTGCTCTTATGCTTGGAAACTCACGCAATATTCAGCTCTGATTATATATATTCTTGATAGCCGTCTATATCGGACTACGTCTTTATAAAGCCCCCATATAACTGAACTCTCAAATTGATTTCTTGAGCCTCTAGAGGTCGCGATTCTCATCTGATTTGGTTAAAATTTTACAAATCTGTATCTTTTATGACCTCCAACATTCTTGACATAGCCGATCTACCGATCCAGAACCGATCTACCGATCGAATGTCTTGAGCCTCATGAGGGCGCAATTCTTATCCGATTTGCCAGACATTTCGCATAATTTCTCCTACGACATGTTTGCAAAGCAAGGTCTGAACCAGTTTTGCTCCCATATAAAAACGAATCATCCGGTTTTACTTCTTAACCATATACTGGAAGCAATTCCTAACTAAATTTTTCAAAAAAGGTTTGTTGCTTCATTCTTTTTAGTTTCTGCCTAAAAAGAGAATCGGCCCGACCCAACTTAGCTTGTTTTAAGTTGTTTTGACTTTAAGTTGAAACCTTTTAAAATCCGTAGAAATCTGTTCCTTAATTCGTTTTCTATAACAATTTAATGAAAGTTAACTCTAAAGTTATCTCGTGTTAACTAATCTTAGTTTTTTTGAAAGTCCGCCACCGTGGATAAATTTATTATCCTATTTTATTATAACTCCTCTATAATTATATATGCACAGATTTGGATCATGTTCCGTTTAGATGCCAATAAGCTTTTACATGTCCCGGTTTCAAATTTCAGCGACATTGGGTATCATAAGCGCCTGTTATGAGCTTAAGATCCTAGAGTGGCAGATCGGTCTACATAAATGGCAGCTACCATGTTCGGTTTTGATGTTGGAAGGCTTTGTACAACTCACTGTTTCCAACTTCAAAGAAATCAGATAATAAAGACATCTGCTATGGTTCTAAGACACAATATCGCCATATTTGGCATGGATGTCGAAGACATCTCGATACCAAGTTTTAGCGAAATCGGTTATGAGCTTATGGTCCCCAATATCACTTTTTTCATTTCAGTGAAATTGGGTAATAAATGCGTCTGTTATGGCCTATGATCCTTTAAATCGTTCTATATGGGAATCATACTTAAATATAGTCCGATCGAAACCATATTTGGCATGGATTTCAAGGGGTCTAACAGAGCTCACTGTTTCAAATTTAAATAAATAGGGCTTACGTAGGTTAAAAGGTATCCAAATATAATACGATCTGGACCACAATTCGCAGTTCCAAATTTTAGCAAAATCGGGAGACGGCCGTACCTAAATACCTAAAGCCACCTTTTGAAATTTGAGCAAAATTGGACAGTATATGCGGGTTCAAGACCCAAAATCGGTCTATACTGCAGCTATACCCAACATAACCGGTGTACGGATGAAATACGAATCTGTGCCAAATTTCTGCTCAATATCAAAATTTTTGAAGGCTGTAGCATGATTACAATAGACGGATAGACAGACTGATAGACACATGGGCCTTGTTAAATCGCATTATAATTTTACGACGATCAAGAATATATACAAACCAAAAAAAATTGTTTGTTCTTTTATAAGAAATAAATAATTTGTCAGATTATATTCTAACAATTAATTTACATGATTATACTAAATTTCTTATTAAAAATAAAAGTTTGCGAAACTAATGGTTTTTGTTTGCTGAAAATGGGAAAGCAGATATGACTGGCAAAAATAAGGCTGTTGTTATACCCTCCACCATAGGATGGGGGGTATACTAATTTCGTCATTCTGTTTGTAACTACTCGAAATATTCGTCTGAGACCCCATAAAGTATATATATTCTTGATCGTCGCGACATTTTATGTCGATCTAGCCATGTCCGTCCGTCTGTCCGTCCGTCCGTCCGTCCGTCCGTCCGTCCGTCTGTCTGTCGAAAGCACGCTAACTTCCGAAGGAGTACAGCTTGCCGCTTGAAATTTTGCACAAATACTTCTTATTAGTGTAGGTCGGTTGGTATTGTAAATGGGCCATATCGGTCCATGTTTTGATATAGCTGCCATATAAACCGATCTTGGGTCTTGACTTCTTGAGCCTCTAGAGTGCGCAATTCTTATCCGATTGGGATGAAATTTTGCACGACGTGTTTTGCTATGATATCCAATAACTGTGCCAAGTATGGTTCACATCGGTTAATAACCTGATATAGCTGCCATATAAACCGATCTTGGGTCTTGACTTCTTGAGCCTCTAGAGTGTGCAATTCTTATCCGATTGGGATAAAATTTTGCACGACGTGTTTCGCTATGATATCCAATAACTGTGCAAAGTATGGTTCACATCGGTACATAACCTGATATAGCTGCCATATAAACCGATCTTGGGTCTTGACTTCTTGAGCCTCTAGAGTGCGCAATTCTTATCCGATTTTACTGAAATTTTGCACATAGTGTTTTAGTATCACTACCAACAACTGTGCTAAGTATGGTTCATATCGGTTCATAACCTGATATAGCTGCCATATAAACCGATCTTGAGTCTTGACTTCTTGAGCCTCTAGAGTGCGCAATTCTTATCCGATTGGAATGAAATTTTGCACGACATGTTTTGTTATGATATCCAATAACTGTGCCAAGTATGGTTCACATCGGTCTATAACCTGATATAGCTGCCATATAAACCGATCTTGGGTCTTGACTTCTTGAGCCTCTAGAGTGCGCAATTCTTATCCGATTGGGATGAAATTTTGCACGACGTGTTTTGCTATGATATCCAATAACTGTGCCAAGTATGGTTCACATCGGTCCATAACCTGATGTAGCTGCCATAAAAACCGATCTTGGGTCTTGACTTCTTGGGCCTCTAGAGAGCGCAATTCTTATCCGATTTGGCTGAAATTTTGTACGACGGATCCTCTCATAACCATCAACATACGTGTTTATTAGGGTCAGAATCGGTCTATAGCCCGATACAGCTCCCATATATTTTACTTTTTGAGGCCCCAACATATAATTTAATTGTGGTCTAAACCGGTCATTTTTTGCCTAAGAAGAGATGCCGGGAAAAGAACTGACAAATGCGCTCCATGGTGGAGGGTATATAAGATTCGGCCCGGCCGAACTTAGCACGCTTTTACTTGTTTTTTAAAACATTTCGGTTTGCTATTTTGGTTAACAAAATCTGCCGCTTCAACTACAAAATCTGATAAAATATTTAACATGTATGCCTGCTGAACAGGTAAACAACTGCATACAAAAAATATTGTTATATTCATAATTAAATTTTATATATTTTTATTTTATGCTATTTTCATTTCGAAAGCAGGAAAACCTTACCACACGATGGCGAATGATTTTCGTTCTATTAGTCTGTCATCCTTAATGCTGAAGAATCGTGAGAGGTTGATAGAAACGTATCTTAGGGCAAAGATCCCTGGAGATCGCCTGTCGCGGCAGCAGTATGCATATAGTAGTAAAGGCAAATCTACTGAAAAAGCCCTTTCAGACCTAGTCGGCTACATAGAGGGTTCTCTCGCTGTCATGGAGTATACAATGATAGCATTTCTTGACATTGAAGGTGCTTTCAATAATGTAAAACCGACGTCAATCATGAAGGAATTGGAGTTTCAAGGCATCAACTCTACCGTAAGAAAGTTTACTTACTATAGGACGCATTACTTACTTACTTACTATAGGACGCATTACGACAGGCTTGGGATCTGTGGATCTAAAAAAATGGGTCAGCAGAAGAACACCTCGAGGAGGTTTACTGTCTTTTCTACTTTAGAATATAGCCATTAACAATATTTTATTGTCTCTGGAAGGAAATGGCTTGGGATCTGTGAATCTAAAAAGATGGGTCAGCAGAGGAACACCTCAAGGAGGTTTACTATCCTCTCTACTTTAGAAGATAGCCGTTAACAATATTTAATTGTGTCTGGAAGAAAAAGATGTAAAAGTATTCGCGTATGCTGATGACGTGGCAGTTGCGGTTGGGGGAAAGTTTATCAGTACTCTATAAGATATGCTTTAGGAAGCTCTACGTGAAACAGCGAAGTGGGCTACCGAAAGAGGTCCAGGTGCTAGTCCCTGTAGGACAGAAGTAGGTTTTTTCATCGGGAGATGCAAGTTGCCTACAGCGGCACCTGCCTCCTTGGAAGAAGAGAATGTTCCATTTACCGAAAGCACAAAATAACTGGCTGTTTTGCTGGGCAGGAAATTGAATTTCAAATCCAACATTGTGGAAAGGGCAAAAAATGCAACTCTTTCTCTATTCATCTGCAAGAGAGCCATTGGAAATAGTTGGGGGTTTAGACCACGCGTCATGGATTGGGTATATACTGCATTTGTCAGAACTATTATGCTGTACGGTGTTATGGTCTGGTGGGCGGCACTTCAAAAGTCCACCTACTGCCTAATAGCCAACCGAATCCAAAGGATAGCTTGTTTGTGCATCACAGCCCCACTTAGGACGACACCATCTGATGCACTGTATTTAATGCTGCCTCTGACGTCTCAGTCATTGTGTCCGTTATGACTAGTCACTGTCTAATCGGAAAACATGCTGACAGACTGAAGGTTACCAGCAACGACTTTTGGACATCGGAGAAAAGGAGGCTATGGAACACCTTCCTTAATTCATTTTATTTAATTTTATTTTATTTTTTTTTTATTTTATTTTACATTATTTAATTTTATTTTATTATACCCTCCACCATAGGATGGGGTTATACTAATTTCGTCATTCTGTTCGTAACTACTCGAAATATTCGTCTGAGACCCAATAAAACTTAGAATGAACTTTAATCAAATATACTTTTTTACACTTTTTTTCTAAAGCAAGCTAAAAGTAACAGCTGATAACTGACAGAAGAAAGAATGCAATTACAGAGTCACAAGCTGTGAAAAAATTTGTCAACGCCGACTATATGAAAAATCCGCAATTACTTTTTGGGCAACCCAATATATTCTTGATCGTCGCGACATTTTATGTCGATCTAGCCATGTCAGCCCGTCTGTCTGTCTGTCAAAAGCATGCTAACTTTCGAAGGAGTAAAGCTAGCCGCTTGAAATTTAGCACAAATACTTCTTATTGGTGTAGGTCGGTTGGGATTGTAAATGGGCCATATCGGTCCATGTTTTGATATAGCTGCCATATAAACCAATCTTGGGCCTTGACTTCTTGAGCCTTTAGAGGGCGCAATTCTTATCCGATTGGAATGAAATTTTGCACGACGTGTTTTGTTATGATATCCAACGACTGTGCCAAGTATGGTTCAAATCGGTACATAACCTGATATAGCTGCCATATAAACCGATCTTGGGTCTTGACTTTTTGAGCCTCTAGAGTGCGCAATTCTTATCCGAATGGAATGGAATTTTGCATGACGTGTTTCGCTATGACTTCCAAAAACTGTGGCAAGTATGGTTCAAATTGGTTCATAACCTGCTATAGCTGCCATATAAACCGATCTGGGATCTTGACTTCTTGAGCCTCTAGAGTGCGCAATTATTATCCGATTTGCCTAAAATTTTGTACGACGGATCCTCTCATGACCATCAACATACGTGTTTATTATGGTCTGAATCGGTCTATAGCCTGATACAGCTCCCATATAAATCGATCTCTGTATTTTACTTCTTGAGCCCCCAAAGAGCGCAATTCTTATTCGAATTGGGTGACATTTTACACAGATCTCCAACATATAATTTAATTGTGGTCCGAACCGGACCATATCATGATATCGCTCTAATAGCAGAGGAAATC
Source organism: Stomoxys calcitrans (assembly GCF_963082655.1). Lineage (NCBI taxonomy): Eukaryota > Metazoa > Arthropoda > Insecta > Diptera > Muscidae > Stomoxys > Stomoxys calcitrans. The sequence continues at coordinate 68,757,295 of NC_081556.1, forward strand.
TTTTTTTATCCTTTTTTTGCCTAGGAAGAGATGCCGGGAAAACAACTCGACAGACGCTATTTAGCACGCATTTACTTGTTTTATTTATTTAATTTTATTTTATTTTTTTTTTATTTTATTTTGTTTTATTTTATTTCATTTTTTATTTAACTTTATTTAACTTTATTTTATTTTAATTTGTTTTATTCTGTTTTGTTTAAGCTAGCGTTGATGCTCAATTCACATGTATTCATTTTCCCTTGATTTCATTCGCTGTTGAGATAGCAACGAATGAACATGAGCATGGGGTGTGAGCATCGTTTTTGTGTTTTCATTTTAAAATCAATGGTTTTTTGATTAAACGCTAAATATGAAAGTAAAATTAAAAAATATTTTTTTTTTGCTGATCGTTAACAAAAGCTTACATTTTTTCATTTTTTTTGGATAAATGAACTCTCGTTCATCGGGAGACATATAGAAATTTATGGAGAATAACTCACGCATACAATCTTAATTTCTTGTTGTGCACCACTGTCTTAGACCCATGAAAACCGCACGTATTACTCTGTTGGCGGAGCAATGAATTGCGCAAATATCACCGATATCCGGTCCAAATCGAACTATATCTTAACATAGCCTCCATGATATTTTGATTTAGGGCAGTGATGGGCATACTTACACAGTTGAAAATACCGAATTGTATTTGTTTGGTGATCAATTATGCAGTAGTGTAGAATAACAACAATGCGTCAACCGAACGAAGCCACATGAAGTTGCTTACACTGTACGTGTGCTTCTATTGGTTTTTCTAATATCCGCGGTAATAGCAAACTATGTGTGGTATGTCTTGATGCCCATCTATGATTAAGGCTCTTAGGCATATAAAAGGTGCATTTATGCATTTATTACCCGATTGGGCCGAAATTTGGTACAATGATTTGTGTTTAAATCCCCGATACTCGTGTCAAATATGATTCAGTCTATATCTTAATACAGACCCCATATAGGCCTAGACCCGATTCAGGGTCTTACAATCCTAATACTAGCATTTATTGCCCCATTTCGCTGGAATTTTACACAGCAAACTGTGTTAGATCCTTCGACATCCGTCCCAAATATATATAGACCGATCTCTCGATTAAAGATCTTTCACCCCAAAAAGCGTATTTATTAACCGATTTTGCTGAAATTAAGTGCAGCGAGTCATGTTAGACCGCTACACATACTCCCCGAACATGGTGCAAATCGGATCATATTTGAATATGGCTGCCATATACACATGTATAACGTGAGCTAACACACGCCATAACTGCTACGAATATGGCGGAGATTGGTTAAGCCCAGTCTTAACTTAGAGCGTAGTTAATCAACACCTTATAGTAAACATCAAATCACATGTTAAACTCCGACTGATCGTTAGGGGTTACACCCATATTCTGCCAAACATTTTTTAGCTCAATTTATTATGAACAAGTAAGAGCGTGCTAAGTTCGGCCGGGCCGAATCTTATATACCCTCCACCATGGATCACATTTGTTGAGTTCTATGCGCAGTATCTCTTTTTAGGCAAACAAAGAATATTGAATAAGAATATGCTATGGTGTAATATTTCAGTTCATTCGGATACGAATTGCGCCTTGTAGGGGCTCAAGAAGCAAAATCGGGAGATATATGGGAGCTGTATCAAACTATTGATCGATTCAGACTATATTAGACATGTATGTTGAAGGTCAAGAGAGAAGCCGTTGTAGAAAATTTTTTCCAAATCGTATGAGAATTGCGCCCTCTATTGGCTCAAGAAGTCAAGATCCAAGATCGGTTTATATGACAGCCATACCATATTATGAACCGATTTGAATCATTCTTAACAGTTATTGGAAAAGATGCCAAAACACTACGTGTTAAATTTCAGTCAAATCGTACAATAATTGCGCCCTCTAGAGGCTCAAGAAGTCAAGACCCAGGATCGGTTTATATGGCAGCTATATCAGGTTACTTACCGATTTACGCCATACTAAGCACAGTTGCTGGAAGTTATAACAAAACACCTCATGCAAAATTTCAGCAAAATATGATGAGAATTGCGCCGTCTAGCGGCTCAAGAAGTCAAGATCCAAGATCGGTTTATATGGCAAAAACATGGACCGAGCAAAATTTCAAGCGCCTAGCTTTACTTAATCGAAAGATTGCGAACAGAGGGACGAACGGACGGACATGGCTAGATCGACTTAAAATGTCATGACGATCAAGAGTATATATACTTTATGGGGCCTTAGACGCATATTTCGAGGTGTTACAAACAGAATGACGAAATTTGTATACCCCCATCCTATGGTGGATCGTATAAAAATGCACGAAAAAAACTAATTTTACGGCCTAAATATGAACGTTTTAGGCTGATATGCAAGAGGAATATACGCAGCCAAATCAATGGAATTTTAATCTTCTGTTCTTGATTCGTAAATTGCCTTTGCCTTTGTATTTAGATGAACGACAACGAATATGCATATGCTTAGAATTGCGAACCCTAGTTATCATGTTCTTTGCCAATGTTCGGCCTTAAATCATTGACATCTTTTTTTTGCAAACATTGTAAATGTGAAGAGAACTGAATTAAGGCAGATTATAATCATTTATCCAATCATCGAAGTGGCACGAGACGGTATACTGATGTAGGTGGCGTAAGCAATGGCGATGCCCGTTGAACTATCCGGATCCGAGAGAGAAATGATTTTGAGAAAGCGCAACTGGCCAAATTATGGTCTCGGTGGTTACCTAGATATCTTATGTTTGGTATCATCCTATTCCAACCTTACCTAAGTATTTACTTTGTATAAGAATTTCCAATTTTCACATTTTTCCAACTTTGTGCATGAAAAATCTGGCTTTCACGAATTTTGCAGGCTGTATTTAGTTTGAAATAATTAGCCTGCCAAATGAATGTGCTGCTTAATCTTCCGACTATCCGGCTTCATTGAACGGACGTTCCTAAAAGACCGCATGACCTAATTGAGCCATTCACATCCTTATTTGCCTTCAAACTATCGTTACGTCCAATAGGTAATTAGTAAATTAAGAAGTAAATTTGCCTCATGTCGATTGTGTATTATCACCTTACTCAAACATTTCCCAATCATTGGAAGGGGCCGCCTCCTCTTCCTTGCTCACAAGCACAGTGTGGCTACTTATTCATTCTCAGTTGCATATTCGCACAAGGAAGAGGATGCGGATGTCTCTTTGCACTCCTAATTGGGCAGATGGTGAACCAGTATTTTTCCGTGGATTTAGTTGTTGCCGTACCGGCGTGGCTAGACCAGCAACATTTCCTGATGCAGGCCATTGTTGTTTTTTGTTTGCCATTGAAATGGTTGTTGGCTGGCTGCACCACCGAACTACGCCATAGAATATTCAACATTGGCTTGGGGTTTTATTTTCTTTTTTGACTCGTGGGAAAGAAATAAATGGGGAAAGTGGTTTCCCCTACGTGATTTGAGGGAGTAGGAGAAATGGGATATGTAACTGGAGGTGTTGAACTGCTGTTGTCTATACTTTGATAATGAATGGTGGTAATTATTTACTCTGAAGGTTGTTTTACGAAAATACCATTCAAACACAGGCGTTAATGACAAATGTCACTACGGAATGTTCCGAATTCCTTTGGGGCATCTTCCATGTGGGTGTGATGAAATAGTTCGAGGACAAAACTTTTTGTAAATAATGAATATGTTGAAACTTGGAACAAACGATGATATTTAAAATGCAATTTTCACATCAATTATCTCCAATCAGGTTGTAGGACAGAAAAGCAGTATTTTACAATACAACAAGCAAACACGGGCCGAATCTTACATATCCTCCACTATGGATCGCATTTGTCGAGTTCTTTGCCCTGTATCTCTTTTTAGGCAAACAAAGGATAATGTATAATAATTGCTATGCTATTGTAGCTATATCAAATGAATTGAATGTTGAAGACCATAGTAAAAGTCGTTGTGTAAAATTTTAGCCAATTTGGGTAAAAATTGCGCCCTTTAGGGGCTCAAGAAGTGAAAACGGGAGATGGGCTTATATGGGAACTGTATCAGGCTATAATCCGATTCAGATCATATTTGTCACGTATGTTGAAGGTTATGCAAGAAGTCGTTTTACAAAATTTCAGCAAAATCGGATAATAATTGCGTCCTCCAGAGGCTTAAGAATTATAATCGGGACAACGGTTTATATGGGAGCTGTATCAGGTTATGAACCGGTTGGGACCATACTTAGGATATTTGTTGCAATACAAAACAAAACACTTTATGCAAAATTTCAGCCAAATCGGATAGTAACTGCGCCGCCTAGAGGTTGAAGAAGTCAAGATCCGGATCGGTTTATATGGCAACTATATCATGTTATGAAACGATTTAGACCGCACAGTTGTTGGAAGAAAAAAAAATAAAAAACCTGGTATAAAATTTCAGCCAAATCGGATAAGAATTGCGCCCTCTAGAGTCTCAAGAATTCAAGATCCAGGATTCATTTATATGTCAGCCATTTGCGTAGCGAGGTCCTAGGGGTGCTAAGCACCCCCCCGCTAATTTTGAACACCCCCAGAATTTTTGTTAGTATTGCAAATGCAAATTTTACCCATGAACATTCCACTAAGGAACAGGGGCAAACTTCTCACATATCAATGAGTGCAGTCCGATGCAAGTTTTAAGCTCAATGATAAGGGGCCTCCTTTTTATAGCCGAGTCCGAACGGCGTGCCGCAGTGCGACACCTCTTTCCAGAGAAGTTTAATATGGCATAGTACCTCACAAATGTTGTCAGCATTAGGAGAGGAAAACCACCGTTGAAAATTTTTTCTGATGGTTTCGCCTGGATTCGAACCCAGGCGTTCAGCGTCATAGGCGGACATGCTAACCTCTGCGCTACGGCGGCCTCCGAAGTATTAACTACTGCTAAATATTGATTGTATTTTAAACCTTCCAATTCTAAAAATAAACCGATTAGGAAATGATTGTTTTCCAAAGTCGTTCCCGTGCTTTGTTTGCAAAGAAATGAGCATTGTGTCGAATTGAGAAGCTGCATTATTTACTGGAGTTCTTTACCCACATGTATGATTAAGTTATATAATCTTATAACAAATACAAATAATTTTCCCATTAGAGAGAAAATTTGCCGACCAAAAATTTTTAAAATAAACCTACAGTAAGGTAGAAAACCGGCAAAACTAAAAAAACCCAATCCACTCAATATTCTCATTTAAAAAACGTGATTTCAACAGACGGACGGACATGGCTAGATGGTCTTAGACATATACGCTGATCAATAATATATATACTTTATAGGGTCGGAAATGGATATTTCGATGTGTTGCAAACGGAATGACAAAATGAATATACCCCATCCTTCGGTGGTGGGTATAAAAGCGGCAGACGGAAAACGATTTAGAAAGGTTACGCGGACAGGCGGATATGGCTTTTTATTATTTTTTTTTTACTATCATAGTCATGGCGGTGGTGTAGGGTATGTATGTGTTTAATAAATAATAAATACGACATGAAAGTTTCATTTGTTTGCCAATTTTGAGCAAGTATCTAAAATACTAAACTGAATTTCCTAGAAATCACTACGTTCAATTCGGACGTCATGTCCAACAATCGTTAACCGACTGTCATAATATTGGGTATTATATTTATTGGGATCAAAAGGCACGAAAATGTTTTTCCCTATTTTCTAAAAATTTCTTTTTTACCCATGTCCGTGCGCCTTTCTGCTGAAATCACGCTACAGTCTTTAAAAATTATGATATTGAGCTGAAATTTTGCACAAATTATTCTTTTGTCCATAGTTAGGTTAAGTTCGAAGATAGCTATATTGATCTATATTCTGATATAACCTCCCAATTTAGGATGTTAGGTTCGTAAAAACTGTATTTATTACCCGATTTTACTGAAGTTTGGCACAATGACTTGTGTTGAGATTCCCGACATCCGTACCGTATGCGGTTCAAATCGGGCTATCTCAATATGGCCCCCATATAGACCAATCTCTGATTTAAAGTCTTAGGCCCATAAAAGTCGAATTTATTCCCGGATTAGGCTAAAATTTTGGCAAAAATTTGTGTTAAGATCTTTGTCTCAATATAGCCTCCATATACATCGATCTTCCGATTTTAGGTTTCGGTCCCATAAAAGCCGCATCTTTTCCCCGATTTCCCTGAAATTTAAGAATTCGGACCTTTTTTGGTATAGCCCCATAAGGACCAAACAGCTGGTTGAAGATATTTCACCCATATATAAAAAGATCTTTAACCCATAATGCTTATTACCCGATTTTTCTGAAAATAAGTACAGTGATCTTTGTTAAACCTCTACATATTCTCTGCGAATATGATGTAGATCGGATCATATTTGAATATAGCTGCCGTATATTTCGATCCATAAGACCCCTTTATTACAAGATTTTGTTGAAATTTCGCAGAGCGATGTCGATATAACTATTTTAGGTTCATGATGGTGTATTTTTACCGGATGTTGTTGTTGTAGCCACAATTGATGTTGTTGTTGTAGCCACAGCGATCTTCGTTGAGCTCCAAAAATGAGTAAGCCTGTCCAGGAGCATTATGGCCTTTGGTTATTTAAAGGCACCAATAATTCTCCTTTTCATATTGAGTATCATTGGCACTGAGTATTTAAGCCGGTACCGCCTGGCCTCTCATGCTCACAGTCATCCCGTAGAGGATTTTAACGAGTTTTTGTATGTATATCCGTGGTTGTAATTATCCAAAGTTCGGCAGGACCGAACATGTTGCCTTTTTATTTGTTTTAATTTTGTTGTTTTTTTTTTTGGTTTAGCTGTAGCACCCGCAGAAAAAATGTTTAGCTACGCCAATGATGGCAGCCATATCAAAACATTGACCGATATGGCCCAATCCCAACCGACCTACACTAATAAGAAGTATTTATGTAAAATTACAAGCGCCTAGCTTTACTTTACAGACGGACGGACAGAGGGAGAGACATGGCTAAATCGACTTAAAATGTCATGACAATGAAGAATATGGGGGGGGGGGGGGGAGGTTAATGGGGTCTTCAGCTATTGCTGAAAGGATTGAGAGCTCACTTTTGCAAAATCGGTGCGGCTAGTGATAGCATGTGGGGAAGATGATGAGACGTTGGAACATTTCCTATATCATTGCCTACTTTCGCTGCCAAAAGACACCGGTACTTAGGTGGGGACATAATACCAGACATGGACTATTAAAGGATTTTGTAAGTGGCACGGAATTCCTAACTTTGAATAAAGTAACTTACTCACGAATAAATGCTTCAATGTTTTCTTTAAATGCGTCAATTGAAGGGGGCTTGTTTGTATAGACATGAGCTTTAACATAGCCCCACAAAAAATAGTCTAAAGGCGTTAAATCGCACTACCGGTCCCGAACGTGCAATAAAATGTTCATCGAGCTCGACTCTCAATAAGTCCATTGTTACGCGTGCTGTGTGGCATGTGGCACCGTCTTGTGGAAACCACATGTCATCCAATCTTTGAAGAAGTACGGTCCAATGATGCCATCAGCTCACAAACCTCACCAAACGGTGACTTTTTCTGGATGCATTGATAGCTCTTGCAGTGCTTCTGGCTGATCTTCACTCCAAAATCGACAATTCGTCTTTGTTATGTACTCATTGAGCCAAAAATGAGCTTCGTCGTTAAAAGGGAAGAAGCGAGCGATGAAGTTTCCTAACAGAGCACGCATTTTAATAATATAATTTAATAATTTGCGTTTGTAGGACGATTCATGGTTCATTCATGGATTCAATTATAGACCAAACTGAAGAAGAAGCTCACGTGCGTGAGATGTTTAAACCAGTGTTGCCAAAAAGATAATAGCTAAAAAATCACCCTTTAGTTGTAAAGCCGGGCCGAATCCTATCGTATTTTATCCACCATTGATCGCATCTGATTGTGCTGACTGAAGTCACAACTAGATAATACTTGCAAAATTTCAGCCAAACCGGATAATATATGCGCCCTCTAGAGGCTCAAGATATATAATCAAGGGATGGTTGTATATGGCAGCTAAGAAAACAACACGTGCAAAATATCAGTCAAATCGGCAGGTCATTTCGTTTTCTGTAGGGTGAAGATGTTATAGACACAGTTGTTTTTTAGCTAAATTGGATAACAATTGCGCACTCAAGAATTATAATCGGTAGAGATCAACGAAATTACCCCCAATTGAAATGAATAAAATAACCCCAAATGAAATAGTCCTCAAAATAAATGGAAAGCAATATTTTAGTTTCATTTAACTTGAACAGAATTTTTTAAATCATTTTGAAAAAAGACACGAATGCTTTTTCTGAGTCTACCGGGAATGATTTCAAATTTCATATGTTCTTCGCAGCGGGTTTTATTTTAAATTAATAATAATAGGCAGAAATAGTAATCCAATGCCTTTTACTGGACTCGAAAACAAATTGAACCGGTATTGCTCGTAATAAGTTTTGTAATAACTCGATATAAATTTAATTTTTAACCAAATGAAATAAGTCCCCTAAAGAATGAAATAACGACCAAAAATGAAATAATATCCATATCAACGAAATTTAAACCAAAAATTACGTAAAAAACGACGAAACAAAAACCAAACAACTAAAAGCGTGCTAAGTTCGGCCGAGCCGAATCTTGGGACCCACCACCATGGATTCTGCTAAAAATTTATACAAAAATAAATTGGGCATAATTTTATAGACTGAATTTGGCCGTACTTGGCACAGTTGTTGGAAGTCATAACAAAATACTTCATTCAAAATTTCAGACAAAAGTTGCGGCTTGTAAGGGCTCAAGAAGTCAAATCGGCCGATCAGTTTGTATGGGAGCTATATCAAGTTATATACCAATTTGGACCGTACTTAGCACAGTTGTTGAAAGTCATAACAAAAAAGCTACATGCAAAATTTCTGCCAAATCGGACAGGATTGCAGGAGACTGAAAATCCCCCCGCCCCAATCGAGACAGGAGGGGATGGCATCGAAACGGGACCCGACAAGCCATGTGTGAGTGGGCCATCCAGTTCAGTTGGACTGGGCTCAAGGTGTGCCCCAGCGGGGCAGCATGGAACTCAGAAAGTACTTTGACAGCAGTGTTCTGAGAAAGAGTAGTTCCACGAATCGTGTGAGGATGAACTCCTGGTGGATGCAGAAGACGTGGTAACAGAATAGTGGTGGAAGTTCTGAATCCTAACCATGATCCGGTTTTTACAGATAAATCTCCAACATTGTAAGGCCGCTTCGGCGGCACTAAAGGTCCTCCAGATGACAGGGGGATTCGACTTGGTTCTTATCCAGGAACAATGGGTGGTGGAGGAATGGTTCGTGGACTAAGAATTCCGGGATTTAAACTACTCAAGGGTACGGGGAATGGGAGACACAGAGCCTGCATTCTTGCTAAGAGTAGTCTAAATATTTTTATTGTTCATCCAGATTCAGAGATGCCGCCTTCTAACCTTAAATCGTTGGTTGAAGCCGCTTCTGCACACCACCAAATATGGGGAAGTTCGGATGTCAACGAAAGGGGTGAGCTGCTCATCTTTCTTTCTTATATATAAAAATCAATTTGTGTTTGTTTGTTTGTCGGTTTGTTTGTTTGTTCCGTATAGACTCAAAAACGGCTGAACCGATTACCTTGGAACTTTCAAAGATTGTGTAGGTTGGTCTGGAAGGAAATATAGGCTATATAATTCTTTGATATCGGAAGAGGGCGGACCGTCCCCTTACCCCAAAAGTACTACCCAAAATGAAAGTGTTCCGATCGGGACAATATAAGACTCAAATGAAACGTACTCAGGAGTAGAGAACGAATTTCATATTAACAAGTAAAAAGATGTTAAGTTCGGCTGGGCCGAACTTTGGATACCCACCACCTCGAGTATATATGTAAACTACCAATCGTCAAAATCCGGTGAAAAGGGCGTACCATATGCCCCATAGCAGCTATATCGAAATATGTTCCGATTTGGACCAAATACTAATAAGTACAAGTTTTAATTCAATGGTGTATAACAAAATATTGGTCTTTTTAGTGACTACATCTTAAAATAAACCGATCTGAACCATATACGACACGGATGTCGAAAAGCCTTTCATAATTCACAGCGTAAAATTTCAGTAAAATCGGATTATAAATGCGCCTTTTATGGGGCCAAAACTTTAAATGGAGATATCGGTCTATATGGCAGCTATATCCAAATCTGGACCGATCTGAGCCAAATTGAAGAATAATGTCAAAGGGCCTAACACAACTCACTGTCCCAAATTCCGGCGACATCGGACAATAAATGCGCTTTTTAATGGGTCCAAAACCTTAAATCGAGAGATCGGTCTATAAGGCAGCTATATGCAAATCTTGATCGATCTGGGCCAAATTGCAGAAATATGAAGGGTCTTAACTTAACTCACTGTCCCAAATTTCGGCGACCTCGGACAATAAGCGCCTTTCATTGGAGCAAGATTTAAATCGAAAGATCGGTCTATTGGCAGCTATATCCAAAACTGGGCCAAATTGAAGAAAGATGTTGGAGGGTCTAACACAACTCACTGTCCCAAATTTCAGCAAAATCGGATTATAAATGTAGCTTTTATAGGCCTAAGACCCTAAATCGGTGGATAGGTCTATATGGGGCTATATCAAGATATTGTCCGACCCCCACCCCAAAACTCATCCAATCAAAAATATTCGACGTTCATGTCATTATGGGACTCAAATAAAAAGTATTTGGCAGTGGATTACACATATGGTCCAAATAATGGGAGGTCGCCCTACCCTCAAATGGCTACATTAGCCGATCATGGCTATATGGGACGAAATTGCTACTCATTTTAGGGACAAAGCCACTGGGATCCAATGTAAATATGGGGCCTATATAAAATGTATTTGAAAGTGGAGCCCAAAATATACTTTAAGAGCCCAGTGTCTGGGTGGCCACCCCAGAAATATTTCAAAATTGGTAATATAGGACTCAAAGCAAAGGCATTTGGGAATAGAGAAAAATTTTACCCACAAACCGAGCAGGGGCAAACTTCTCACACATCAATGAGTGCGTTCTTATTCAAGTTTAAACTCAATGATAAGGGACTTTTTTTTATATTCAAGTCCGAACGGCGTGGCGCAGTGCGACACCTTATTGGGGAGAATTTACATGACCATGCATGGCTTGGTATCTGGCAAACTTCGCCGGCAATAAGAGGGGTTAACCACCGCTTTAAATTTGTTCAATGTTCTCGAACTCAGGCGTTTAGCGTTATAGGCGGACATGGGCTACAGTGGAACGAATTCGATATCCACATTCAGGCCTAAGTGTTCCCACCCTAAAAAGTCTTAAAAGAGTTAAAGAAGGCACAGCGGAGCGGACCCGGTTCGGCTAATTGAATATGTTATAATTGTCAATCTATCGATTTGTAATGAAGGGAATAAACCGACCTTTATTACCATGAACAGGCCGAGGTACTAGATATTAACCTTGTATCGGAAGATATAAGTGGAAGAATATCGACTGGGATGTGTTGGATGACCACAGCTTCTCTGATCATCGATATATTAGTTTCAGCCTTGGAGAAAATACTGCAGAAGTGGTCCCTCGGCTAATTGGGATAAATTTCGGCTTAAATTCAGCACGTCTATCCCTCCTAGACTAGAAAACTACGGAGGATATAGACATAGTGGTCAAGCGGATCACGAAGGCCCTAAATGACTCGCTTGTGTCGGCATAGTGCCAAGCCAAGGCGCAAACAGCGACCACCATGGTGGACCCCAGAGCTGGTTGGTCTAAGGAAGGTCTGCAGAAAACTCTTCAACAGAGCAAAAGCCACAAGAGCACCACACGAATGGGACATCTATAAGGCTGAGCCAAGAAAATATAAGGGCGAGCTTAGAAAGGCTCAGAACAAATCCTGGGTAGAATTCTGCAGCTCCGTGGAGAATACATTTGAGCCCTCTAGGCTAAGGAAGGTTCTGTTCTCGAGATCTATTACGGTGGGATATATCCAGAAGTAAGAGAATGTATGGACAATAGCGAGGAAACACACTCTTTTGAATTTGGCCATTAACAATATATTATTGTTTCTGGAAGAAAAGGGTGTAAAAGTGGTAGCGTATGCTGATGATGTGGCTAATGCGGATGGGGGAAAATTTCCCAGCGCTCTAAGAGATATACTTCAAGAAGCTCTACGTGCAATAGCGCAGTGGGCTACCGGAAGTGGTTTGGGTATAAATTCGTGCAAGACAGAAACAGGAGATACAAGTTGCCTACAGTGGAACCTGTCTCCTTGGCAGGAGAGAATGTTCCATTTACAGAAAGCACAAATTACCTGGCTGCTTTGCTGAATAGGAAATTGAACTTTAAATAATAAAATAAACATTTTGGAAAGAGTAAGAAATGCAACTCTTGCTCTATACACATTCAAGACAGCCATTGGAAGAAGTTGAGGGTTTAGACCGGGTGTCATGCATTGGGTATATACTGCAATTGTCAGACCTATAATGCAATATGGTGTTGTGGTCTGCCTTATAGTCAACCGAATCTAAAGGATGGCTTGTTTTGACATCACAGCCGCATTGAGAACGACACCATCTGTTGACCTGAATTAAATGCTACATCTAATGCATCTGTACATTGTGGCTAGACGATTAAATTTTTAATAAAAGGGTAATGTTGTCATTGATATTTTTGTAGTTTTTCAAAAAAAGTAATCGTAAAAAACATGGGTATTTCATTGTGAAACACGAACTTAATACCCACCTTCGAGAGCTTGGAATTTTTGTAAATATGCAATTTGACTCGTCGCACTTCATAAAAGTTTATCGTACATACGAAACACATAAGGAATTCATTATTCCCAAAATCTTTTCATTGTAAAAAGAAAATTTGGAAGAAAATCAAAAATTTAAAAAGTAAATTTTAAAATGTTTAAAATAATATTTCAAGAAAAGAACAACATGGTTTTATTTGAAATAATTATTTTAAAATGTAAATTAATCTGGAAAATCATTTTGGTGTTTTAAATTTGTGTCTCCTAGTCCTTAAAATTGTTCATTTCATGGCAGATTTAATTCAAATAATTTATAATTAAATGTTATTAATTATTCTTTAGAAGCGCTTTTTAGACTAAGATGCTAAATATTTAATTTATTTTATAAAATTTCAATTAAAATAATAAAACTAGATTTAAGATTTAAGAAAATTCATATAGAATTGTGTCTTAGAAAATTTTGGCAAGAGAATTCTATTACGATTTTGGCTAAAAAAAAACCTTTAATAAATTTTCTTTTAGAATAATCACAAAAATTTTATCTTTTGAGAAAATTACATTGCGTTGGATCTTTAAAAAATGCATTAAACCATAAAAGACGAAAAATAACCAAGAACGGAATCGCCTTAGAAAAATTCTAGCTCAAATTCGAAAAGAGGTATCTGAATGAAATTGGGATAAGCGCAAAGTGAACGACTGAAACCAGTTACAATAATTTTTCCATCATGTTTTGGAGGAAAATTGGCTTGTCGAAAGTAGGCTATCTTTTATATCCCAAAAATCAAACGAAACAATTTCTCAATATTCTTAAGAGTGAGATTCTGAAATCGGTTTTATTGTCTTCTTTTGACAGCAGTTGCGACTTTATGCCAAAATCATTAAATCCTGCTTTCTTCGCTAAATGGTTATAAAATATTAACAAACAGCCCTATTCTGAATAACATTTCCCGAAAAAGGGAAATATTTCCCAGGGAAAAAGGTAGGTATTCTGAATCGAAATAAAGGGGAGAATGAGACGATAAAATTTGGGAAAAAGTTCCCCAAACAAATGAAAAGGAGTAAGGACACAAAATTATAAATTTTATGGTTTTTGTAAAAATATTATATCATTTCTTACTATTTAACATTTTTTTTTGCTTATTTTTCCATTTTTGTTCTTTTTTCCAAAAAATAATAGTCAAACGCTTAGCCAAAATAAAACAGCTGAAGCAAAGCAGCTGTTTTCGAAAAATTTAAATTAAGGAGAAATTAGTTCCCTGGGAGTTTTCCGAATTGGACTGGCAATGAAAAATAAAAACTTTTCAAATTCGTGATATTTAAAAATAATTGCTACGTCAATATGAATTCCCTTAATTATGAACATATAAAATTTCATCAAAATCGGACAACGGAATCGAGGGTCAGACGTAATGGGTTAAAATTTTGTCTTTAAAAGTATTTATTGAAATTTGTCTATAGAAAAACTTTAGGAAAATGTTGTTTGGGCAGATAAGCATAATAAAAATACTTTAAAAATGTATTGTCGGAAAATGGAAGATTTTATTGAAATTTTGGCTTTAAAAAATAATCTCGAGGTTAGGTTGCCTTTACAGAGTTCTTCGCTTAACATTTTGTCCTTAAAAAATGCCTTACAATTTAGTCTTAGGAAAAAATTTTGTTGGCATTTTTTGTCTTTAGAAAAAATTTAATTAAAATGTTGTTTTAGAAAAAATTTTAAAGAAATTTTGTCTTTCAAAAACAATTTCGAGCGGCTCCGGCCCGTGCTGAAGTTTTGTTACGTCGAATAATTGTCTTTAGAAAGCCTCCCCCCCTGGCTACGTCCCTGATATGAGCTATATCTTATTCTATACCGATTTCTATGAAATTCACCAGTAATGTCGAGAGTCATAAAAACATCTTTCCTGCCGAATTTTTTGAGAATCGGTTAACAAATAAGCACTTTATTGCAGTATTAGTCTAAATCTGACGAACGAATATATATGGGAGCTATATCTTAATCTGAACCGATTTTGAGCAAACTTCTCAGATATTGTGGTAGTTGTCGAGGAAAGCGTTGTGCAAAATTTTGTGAGAGCTATATCTAAATCTGAAACCATTTTCATGAAATTTACCAGTAATGTCGAAAGTCTAGAGAAAATCCTTTCTGGCAAATTTCGAGAGAATCGGTTAACATGTGACTATTTTATTGCATTATTACTGCAAATCGGACGAATATATATATGGGAGCTATATCCAAATCTGAACCGAATTTTTCCTTTTTCAATAGGCTTTGTCTCTAGGCTGAAAATCATGCTTATACCAAATTTTAAGACGATCGGATGAAAACTGCGACCTGTACCTTGTACATAAATTAACATGGACAGACAGACAGACAGACGGACATGGCTAAGCCGAATCAGAATCTTCCTTCCCTGTACCATAGTAGTGGTGGAGTGTATAAAAATGTATAAAACTCCCACTAGCTCCAAAGGCTAACCCACAAAACCATCAAGAAGGCATAGTTTCACAAGGTTATTATAGCGGTAGGTAGCTACCAAAATAAGCGTACTACTAGCAAAGGGCTCAAAAAGGAAGATTTAAACTAGTAGGATTCTGTATGACTTTTTCAAGCTCTTGGATATTCGTGGGATTTTCAGGTCGTTTGAAGAGGACAGTCAAAGTTTTTTGGCTACGAAGACGACGTTGTCATTATGGTATATGACCGAGTGGCAAGATTGACCAATGGGCTTGATGTATCCCCCAAAACATAAAGTCTGTGCTATTCACCAGTATGAGTTAATTTGGTGTGCTCAGGTGTACTCTCCCAGATCGGGTGAAGCTACCGCACTCATTGCAATGTCAGGACTGTGACGTCGCGCCGGACACATGACAGACTTACATTTGATTTGTGGGGATATGTTATAGACGGTTGAGCACTTATTGTGGCATTGCCCAGAAATTGCGGGGGTAGGTGCAGGATTATGGCTAAACGAACACCTTTTATATTGGGTTGCCTAAAAAGTAATTGCGGATTTTTTAAAAGAAAGTAAATGCATTTTTAACAAAACTTAGAATGAACTTTAATCAAATATATAATTGCCATTTTGTTCGATAATTCGATAACCTTTTGCCATCTTCCTGGCAAATTTAGTATTCCACTCTCATAGAACTTCTGGCCTTTATCTGCAAAAAATTGAACCAAGTGCGATTTTATAGCCTCATCATTGCCGAAAGTTTTACCATTTAAGGAGTTCTGCAAAGATCGAAATAAATGGTAGTCTGATGGTGCAAGGTCAGGGCTATATGGTGGATGCATCAAAAGTTCCCAGCCAAGCTCACTCAGTTTTTGGCGCGTGACGAAATATGTGTGCGGTCTAGCGTTGTCCTGGTGGAATATGACACCTTTACGATTGACCAATTCTGGTCGCTTCTCCTTGATGGCTGTATTCAATTGTCCAATTGTTGACAGTGAACATCCGAATTAATCGTTTGGTTCCTTGGAAGCAGCTCAAAATATACCACACCCTTCCAATCCCACCAAACAGACAGCATAACCTACTTTTGGTGAATATCAGCCTTTGAAGTGGTTTGAGCTGGTTCACCATGCTTGGACCATGATCGTTTTCGACTAACGTTGTTGTAAACAATCCATTTTTCATCTCCAGTTATGATTCGTTTTAAAAACGGATCGAATTCATTGCGTTTAAGGTGCATATCACAAGCGTTGATTCGGTTTGTTAAATGAATTTCTTTCAATGCATGTGGTACCCATATTAAAATTGACGCCAAACAAACAAATGTAAACAAAATTTCGCGCACTTTTTTTCTAAAGCAAGCTAAAAGTAACAGCTGATAACTGACAGAAAGAAAGAATGCAATTGCAGAGTCAAAAGCCGTTGAAAAAATTTGTCAACGCCGACTATATTACTACTATATTACCGACAATTACTTTTTGGGCAACCAAATATGTCTAAATTGTCTTCGGGCACATAGTCCTATAGCCATTCTTGATAACTAAAGCTTTAAATGGTAGGTTAGAGGGAACTCTCCTGCTGGCCTGGCCGCAGCTTTGTCATGCATGTTGGCTTCTTCATTCTAATGTCTGACTTTGTACTGACGTAAATTTTATCAGTGTTCTTCTTCGTTTTTGGATCTTTCGGCGGCGACACAATGGACCTAAGTTCCCTGAGTGAAACTGATAGAGTCATTATATATAACCATAACAGCAGCAAACACAATTTATAATATATTTATTTTTAAGTTAATATTTTTGTACGACGAATTCAAAAATGAGTTGACATGTAAAATTCTCTCAGCTGGGTTGATGCGGCTACCTGATAAATACGCCTTGGTCTCGGCGAATTACATTTTATTCGCCTTGTTTACAAATTTTGACATATCAAGTTCCCAAAAAAGGTGAAAGGCCTCCAAATTTCGCCAATTGTAACGGTAACGCCATTACTCTAGTCCCGATGGCCATTGCAATTTCTATATTGGCAAAACCTATAAGATTAATTGATGGTTCCCTAAGGGAATAGAATTGCACAACGATCATATAAAGTGAAGCTTTATAGTTTGAAGTTCGGCCGGGCCGAATCTTATATACCCTCCACCATGGATCGGATTTGTCGAGTTCTTTTCCCGGCATCTCTTCTTATGTAAAAAAGGATATAAGAAAAGATTTGCTCTGCTGTTAGAGCGATATTAAGATATAGTCCAGTTTGGAGCACAATTTAATTATATGTTGGAGACCTGTGTAAAATGTCAGTCAATTCGAATAAGAATTGCGCCCTTTGGGGGCTCAAGAAGTAAAATAGAGAGATTGATTTATATGGGAGCTGTATCAGGCTATAGACCGATTCAGACCATAATAAACACGTATGTTGATGGTCATGAGAGGATCCGTCGTACAAATTTTAAGGCAAATCGGATAATAATTGCGACCTCTAAAGGGTCAAGAAGTCAAGATCCCAGATCGGTTTATATGGAAGCTAAGGCACAATTGTTGGATATCACAACAAAACACATCATGCAAAATTTCATTCTAATCGGGTGAAAATTGCACTCTAGAGGCTTAAGAAGTCAAGACCCAAGATCGGTTTATATGGCTGCTATATCAGGTTATGGACCGATTTGAACCATACTTAGCACAGTTGTTGGAAGTGATACCAAAACATCACGTGCACAATTTCAGTCAAATCGGACCAGAATTGCGCACTCTAGAGGCTCAAGAAGTCAAGACCCAAGATCGGTTTATATGCCAGCTATATCAAAACATGCACTGATATGACCCATTTACAATCCCAACTGATCTACACTAATAAGAAGTATTTGTGCAAAATTTGAAGCGGCTAGCTTTACTCCTTCGAAAGTTAGCGTGCTTTCGACAGACAGATGGACGGATGGATGGACATGGCTAGATCGACATAAAATGTCACGACAATCAAGAATATATATACTTTATGGAGTCTCAGACGAATATTGCGAGTGGTTACAAACAGAATGACGAAATTAGTATACCCCCATCCTATGGTGGAGGGTATAAAAAGGCAAAGAATTTTTTACCCTTTTTTGGCTTTCTCGCCAAAATGACTGATTTGATGTTTTGGTGGAAAATTAAATAATTATTATTATAAAATATTATAAAACAATTATTATTAACAAGTAAAAGCGTGCTAAGTTCGGCCGGGCCGAATCTTATATACCCTCCACCATGGAGCGCATTTGTCAGTTCTTTTCCCGGCATCTCTTCTTAGGCAAAAAATGATATAAGAAAAGATTTGCTCTGCTATTAGAGCGATATCAAGATATGATCCGGTTTAGACCACAATTAAATTATATGTTGGGGCCTCAAAAAGTAAAATATATGGGAGCTGTATCGGGCTATAGACCGATTCTGACCCTAATAAACACGTATGTTGATGGTTATGAGAGGATCCGTCGTACAAAATTTCAGGCAAATCGGATAAGAATTGCGCTCTCTAAAGGCCCAAGAAGTCAAGACCCAAGATCGGTTTTTATGGCAGCTACATCAGGTTATGGACCGATGTGAACCATACTTGGCACAGTTATTGGATATCATAGCAAAACACGTCGTGCAAAATTTCATCCCAATCGGATAAGAATTGCGCACTCTAGAGGCTCAAGAAGTCAAGACCCAAGATCGGTTTATATGGCAGCTATATCAGGTTATAGACCGATGTGAACCATACTTGGCACAGTTATTGGATATCATAGCAAAACACGTCGTGCAAAGTTTCATCCCAATCGGATAAGAATTGCGCACTCTTGAGGCTCAAGAAGTCAAGACCCAAGATCGGTTTATATGGCAGCTATATCGAAACATGGACCGATATGGCCCATTTACAATACCAACCGACCTACACTAATAAGAAGTATTTGTGCAAAATTTCAAGCGGCTAGCTTTACTCCTTCGGAAGTTAGCGTGCTTTCGACAGACAGACGGACGGACGGACGGACGGACATGGCTAGATCGACATAAAATGTCACGACGATCAAGAATATATATACTTTATGGGGTCTCATACGAATATTTCGAGTAGTTACAAACAGAATGACGAAATTAGTATACCCCCCATCTTATGGTGGAGGGTATAAAAAAAAATTAAAAATACAAATAGCTCTTAACGGTCATTTTGTCCGACTTGGTGTTTCTAGTGTTAAATACGTCCAGAAGATATATATATATATATATATATATATTTCAGTAAAAATGTAACACCCATTACAAAGGATTTACCCAATTACTATCTCTACAAAAATAAACTCCTCGTTTAGTTATAATTGTTATCTTTAAAATTGTCAAGATGTGCAAGTAGCAATGGTTTTGTTTCAATCTTCAGCCAATGTCACTATCGATTCTTGCACATTAGAATTTAATGAATATTTGTGGAGTTTTTACGATCTTCGGAAAATGTACTTTGCGGTATAATTGACCTAATGGATTGGATGTGGCGACATTAGCCATGGTAACTGCTATTTCGCTTCCATGCCCCCTGGCTTTTATTAATCAGATACACAGACAGTCATTACGAACATTTGGCCTAAACGAGGATGGGTGTTAAACACCAAAGAACTACGACTGTGAATGCTGTTAAAAGGGTGTAAATCGTGAAAGCAAAAGCCCTAAAACGTAAAATGAACAATAAATGAATGTTAATTGCATAAAAGTAAATCTTCGTCCGTAAAAAGGACACGAATGAAGAGTGGCGACCGCCCTTTGTTTCAAAATCAATTAAATTAAAAGGATGCCAGCCAGCATTGGAGTGGAGACCGAACAATGAGGCCTCATCTAGTGTAGTAAAATTTTCAATTTAATATTAATTATTCAAGAAGAAAAAGCTCTCTGCGCTTTGGAAGGACGGGCGAGGGGCAATCCTGAGGGCCAGGAAAAGTGAAATCCGTAAGCCCAGCAGATTTATCAGGTCAAGTAGTTGAGGCTGAGCTAGTAAGAGAGGGAGAAAGAGAGAGGGGGAGAGAGGGCGAGGGAGGCAGGGAGGAAGTAATTTTGAGAAATTATGTTTTGGCACAAGTACGAATAGCTTGTATTTCCTGTGCCGCAGTATCACTAAGTGTTTGTGTAATTTACTCACCTGGAAGCGGCGTTGTGTTTCTTTGACAAGTCGCCATCCTGCTCGACATTGCCATTAAGTTTTGGCCCCTGATATGTGCTGGTATAGCCAAAGCTGCCTTCTGTCTGATATGAAGATGATGGTTGCGAGGTGGCCGCAGCAGCTGCAGCTGCCACCGTAGAGCTGGCAAGTTTAACGGCATTGACAACCTTGTTGGCTTCCGGTTCAATGTGGGCTGGAACTTGGGCATTGTATACGAAGGCGGGTTGCAAGGTTGTTTTGCCTGCTGCCGTTATTGCGGATATTGCCTCTGTCGCCCACTGGGCCGCGGTTGCTGATGATGATGGCGTTGTTATGCTTGCTTTCGTGGAGACAATGTGTGTTCCAGTGGGTTTGTTGTGTCCTTGATGTTGGGCTTGGCCTATGTGAAACTGTGGCAGGGCATAGCCACCACCACCTCCGCCGCCTCCTCCATCATCATCGTTATCACCATTGTTGTTGACCGCAGGTGGCTCATCCGAGTAAGTGGGAGGATAGGCATATACATTGGCGCACAAGAGGCCGCAGCATGTCAGGACAACGGCAAGAGCATTAAAACGCATTGCTATTGCTGGTGTTGTTGTCAATATTGTCCGAGACTAACTTTTGACCCTTTTCGCCAGTTTCCGGATCCCCTTCCGTTCGTATCGCACTCCTTCCTCGGCAACAACTCTATCGTCCCACCACACTGCCTGCTTCAGATAGTGAGTAGCGTGCCCTGGTGTTCGGAAGGCAATTTCCTATTGTTTTGTTTTTGTTTGCCAACTCTTTGGGAAATTTCGAAAACACCCCGACTAGAGCAAAAAAAGTAGCCAGCAATTTCACCAATTGTTGCCTCAAGTCAAGCTTTTAGTTTCTTAAAAAATGTTATTTGCTTTGTTCGTAGTCTCTTTTTTTCCTGCGTTTACTTCGCTGTTGTGTGCTCTTATCGGGTTTTGTTAGCAGCGTTTATTTTTATTCCTTTGTTAGCTTTTATTTTCGGCCCTAGTGGGGTCAAGTATCCTTTTTCCTATAGCCGCTTACGAAGGTCTCGTTCGAAATCTGCAAGAAGAAAACCAAACACTTTCATAATTAATGCGTTCATTCGCCCATTTAATATGAAAAGAAAACAACGGCAAGGATGAAATAGAATAAAAGCGAATTACAAAAAATACCCCTTGCACACGAGTCAGGCTAAAACAATTCCTTCCCGATCGAGTGCGAGTGAGGCCAAGAAATCCCACTTTATCATAGCCAGCTTTGGCCATTAAGTCGTCGCTCGTTGCGTGTGGTCGGTGTCCCAACCCAGGAGGGGCGTACTACGTGGTCTTATGCTTCGGTGATTGACGTTTTGTGAATTTTTATAGCCAACAAAAAAAAAAACAACGTTGCCGACCATCCCCAAAGATTTTGGAAGTTACCGCGTTCCATTTCCAAAGTTCGATGGCGGTGACCTTCTGTCGAGAATTGTTTACTTTACCTAGAATTCGACCACAAACAACGCTAACTTGAATGCAAATTGATTTGTTAATTTGACAACATTTCAATTACATTCCTTTTTGTAAGATTCTCCTTTTTTTGCCCTCCACCCCCCACTCAAAAAACTGTGTGTGGACGAGTGCGTATGCGGGTGAGAAGGAGCAAGCAAACGCTGTCAGCATTGTAAAATAACAAAGTTTTAGAAAAACGAACAACAATGAGGCATGTGAGCGAAGGCTTTGTAACCTTGAGTGTATTTATATGATTTCCTTCCCCGGAGAGCAGGGATTTTGTGTTTTTTGTTTGTTTTTAAATTGAGAACTGGGGGCACATGCCAGCTGCAAGGAGATTACCAGTGATGTAGTTTGTTACCCCCTCTTGTTTGTCCTCAATGCCTAGGCCATTGATTGATAATAAAAGTTTTCCAATTTTATTTGGCCTCTATCTCCTACTTGAAATATGCATGCGGTTTACACCAAAAGCGATTTCTGCAATACTCCTAAAGTCTACTGGCTTGTGTTCACAACAGACTTAATATTTGTCCCTAAAGGGAGTTTCTATGTATCCTTTCAAAAGCCACGCAATCCGATTAGGAATTTTGCACCTAAACTAATTTAGCAGTAAATGTCGTGTGTTATATTTCATTTCCGATTTCACCTTTTTGGCCATCGTTTTGTTTAGTGCGTTCAATTGGACTTTTAAGTAAAAATTTTGCCAAAATCTCACAGAAGAATTGTACAAATTTGATACTTTAAGCATTTTATTATAGGTATAACGAAATCAACCCATATATCGTGCAATCAAGCCATGGCTTTGGCCAACGACAGAGCTCGATGGAGAGCTTGTTGATGCCCTATGTTCACACTAAACAGTTACTATTGGTAATATTTTATTGTAATATAATTAACTAGCAATCCGTTGGTTCGCTTCGTTGCCCCCGTTTTTGATGCCCCTTGTTAGTGTAGGACTTCCAAAAACCTAGGCAGTCACTCAATTTATAAGATTATGAATTTTTTTTGCGTATAAAATTTCAGAATTCAAGTGCCCTTCTGTAAAGAAAGTACCAAATAGTACCGAGAATAACAGTACATGGAAAACTCATTAAGTCGACAAATATATATTGTCTCGATATAAATGAACTCCAATTAGAGCGCTTTAGCTCAAGAAAGTACCATTTTGTATGTTTTAGCGCCTAAACGTTCGATTTTGAAAAAAATAATTTTCGCGTCGCCCAAAATTTTTATGTTTTGAATGCACGAATTAAAAAGAAATCTTCTACCCGCCCAATATTTACTGCCAAGGTGTAACCGTGTCCTAATTTTAAGTGCTTTAACTCGATGCACAAAGAATGTACCATTTTTACCTAGGTTAGGTTGGGTTTAAAAGAGGGTGCAGATATTAATCCGCCCCAAGTTAGGAATTCCGTGATATTTACAAAATCCTTAATTGTCTTCAATACCACTCCCCTAAGTTAATTCATGTCTGGTATTGTATCTCCACCTAAGTGCCGGTATCTGTTAAACGCGAAAGCCGGGCAATGACAAAGGAAATGCTCCAACGTCTCATCATCTTCCACGCATGCCTTACACAGGCTCTCACTTGCCGCACCGATTTGACATAAGTGAGCTCATAGACCTATGTGTTCCGTTATGATACCAATAGCTATACTGACCTCCTTCTTACTTCCTTTCAGTATTAGCCTCGTATTCTCACGATCTGGATCCCCCCATAGGATTTTCGCCGTCTTACCGACCGTTTCGCAGTTTCATAATGTTGCATGCACATTCGTCGCCTACTCCCTTAACTCGGACTGCGTCGACCCGAAATACTTCGGGTTAACCAAGTTTATTGACGGCTGTCCTCTGGCCTTCACCGGCAAATCGTCTGCCCTTTCATTTCCCCTTACTCTGTTATGGCCCGGCACCCAAACGATGCGGATTTTCCCATTTTCAGAGAAGGCGTTAATCTCCTTCTTACACTGCAAGACTGTTCGTGACCTTGCTGTCCTGATGAGATGTTCACACTCGACGTCCTCGCGTTAGCACCACACCACTTCACGCTTTCCGTGATCGCCCGGATCTCCGCTTGCAGGACCGTATTATGGTCAGGCAGTCTAAAACAGATCTCAGTCCCTGGGATGTCAATGTAAACCCCCAGGGCCACTCTGTCCTCTAGCTTTGATCCAGCCGTGTAACATGATCTTCCTGATGGCAATACTAGGGTTCCGTCGATCCAAGACTGTGACGATGGTAGCAGTGCCTCGCACTCGACTTCAAGGTTCATCTCAGGTATCCGATTGGAAACCTCTTCCCTTCCATGCAGGTTTCCAATCATACCCCGCGAGGGTATGAGCTGCTCCCATTCTCAATCCATTCTCCCATCGCCTTAAGTCTCATAGCCGCAGTGGCTGCCTCACATTTAATCTGTATGCCAATGAGTCGGATATCTAGAATAGTCTCCATGTTCTCTGAACCTGGTGTATGGTCGTTATGTTGCACTTTTTCTCCATAGCAGTCCACTAAAGTACTGAGGCGTAAGTAAGTATTGGTGTTATCACGCTGTTATAGAGCCAGTGGACTATTCTAGGATTCAGGCCCCATTTCGAGCCTACGGCCCGTCTACATAGTACCCAAAATCTGTGAGCCTTCTCAGTACGCTCCTGAATGTAACACTTCCAATTCAGTTTCGTGTCCAAGATCACACCTAACTATTTGAACTTGTCAGATATCGAAATCTTCTTATTGAGGAAACGTGGTGCGTTAGATTGGCCCACTATCGTCTTCCTCGTGAACAGGCATATTTCAGTCTTCTCGTGGTTAACATTGAGACCTCTGGGTCTAGCCCAGTCATATGCCATATGTAAGACCCTTTCGGCCCTTCTGCATAGCTGGTTCGGATCCTTACCACTTAGCAGTATTATAACACCGTCTTCGTAGCATACGGGTTCAAATCACTCCTCAGTCAGCATCCGTAATAGGTAATTTATGGTGGTCACCCATAGGAGTGGCGATAAAATGCCCCCCTGTGGCGTGCCCTGTGTCACTTTCTCCCTTATTTTTATGCCATGAGACACAAAATTTATCCACCTGTTCCTTAGCATATGGTTTATCCATGCTCTAAGGACCGGGTTCACCCGTTACCATTTTTACCTAAATATACGATTTTGAATAATCTTCTGGTCACCCAAAATTTATAGTCAAAGTGTTCTTCTATCCCAATTTTGAGAGCTTTAGCTCACTCCGTTAAGAAAGTACCTTTTTGTACGTTTAAGTACCTAAATATGCGAGTAAAATTTGTCTTCTATTTGCCAAATAATGTCTTTCGAAGTACCAATTTCGCCACAATTAGCACGTTATGTTCCACATGTCTTATTTTTGTTAAGACTGGGATGATGTTTGTCAAATTGTTTAATTTTACAAGCCACCGTTGTCTCATGGTCATATATATGGGGCATATGTTCCAATATCCTATATAGTTTTGATATGTTACTGTCAGTCCATTAAGGGCATATAAGTATTACTTGATCTGAGCTTTGTGATCTGTATACTGAAATCAAAATTCCTGTTTCATAACTCCTTGGAGTGAGAGTTTTGCAATTCGATGCACTTCATCCTTACCTTGAATGCCAGAGTGACTTGGTATCCACATAAATTCGATATTATTATTGGGGATTTCTCCTTGAATTCTTCTTAACTGCTATATGTATAGTTACTTTAATAGTCCTTAATTGTCGTATTTAGAGAGTCCAGTCAACTTTGACGAATTTCAGCAGATGACTGTCACTCTTCTTTGAGCTACCAAGAGAATAGTCACTTTTCACATCAGGAAGGGTCCCAGGTGCTGTATATATTATCTGTTCAATGTTATGTATGTTAATATTGTATAAAGCTTTAATTCTCGAGAATTCACTGTAGGCTTTTACGCACAATGGTTGGCTTCTCTTCGTTTCATCTATGTATTTATTTATCTTAGTCATGTCACTGATCATTTGAAAAAATGGGTGATCCTTTAAGGCAAATATTTGAAGTGTATAGTTAAATAATTGTATCCTTTGATGTAAAGGAGGGCTTGAAGCAAGAACTTGTAGTGGGTCCCTTGGACTAGTTCTAAAAGCACCGATGGAGGGTTGTATAACAGTGTTTAAAATGGTCTCTAGAGTTTTTAAACGGAAGTCCGAAGCAGAGGAGTATATGATTGAATCATAGTCTATGGTAGGAAGTACTATCAGATTCAAAATTTTTAAAAGGGTGTTTTGGCCAGAGCTCGAATAGTGAACATCTCAGCATTTTTATTATGTTTGACTTTGAGTTAGCCTTTGCCTTAATATGATCAATATGATATTGAAAGACAATCGTGTATCCAATATAATTCCCAAAAATTTGTGTTTGTCAACAAATTTAATATTGCTCCCTGCTAGCTTTAGGGGAACATCGATAGTTCGTCGGGAGAATTTCATTGTCACTGTATTTTCTATATTAAATTGAAACCCATTTTTGAATTTTTATACCCTCCACCATAAGATGGGGGGTATACTAATTTCGTCATTCTGTTTGTAACTACTCGAAATATTCGTATGAGACCCCATAAAGTATATATATTCTTGATCGTCGTGACATTTTATGTCGATCTAGCCATGTCCGTCCGTCTGTCCGACTGTCCGTCCGTCCGTCCGTCTGTCCGTCCGTCCGTCCGTCCGTCTGTCCGTCCGTCTGTCTGTCGAAAGCACGCTAACTTCCGAAGGAGTAAAGCTAGCCGCTTGAAATTTTGCACAAATACTTCTTATTAGTGTAGGTCGGTTGGTATTGTAAATGGGCCATATCGGTCCATGTTTTGATATAGCTGCCATATAAACCGATCTTGGGTCTTGACTTCTTGAGCCTCTAGCGTGCGCAATTCTTATCCGATTGAAATTAAATTTTGCACGACGTGTTTTGTTATTATATCCAACAACTGTGCCAAGTATGGTTCAAATCGGTCCATAACCTGATATAGCTGACATATAAACCGATCTGGGGTCTTGACTTCTTGAGCCTCTAGAGGGCGCAATTCTAATCCGAATGGAATGGAATTTCGCACGACGTGTTTTGTTATGATACCCAACAACTGTGCCAAGTATAGTTTAAATCGGTCCATAACCTGATATAGCTGCCATATAAACCGATCTTGGGTCTTGACCTCTTGAGCCTCTAGAGGGCACAATTCTAATCCGATTTGAATGAAATTTTGTACGACGGGGCCTCTCATGACCATCAACAAACGTGTTTATTATGGTGTGAATCGGTCTATAGCCCGATACAGATCCCATATAAATCGTTCTCTCTATTTTACTTCGTGAGCCCCAATGGGCGCAATTCTTATACGAATTGGCTGAAATTTTACACAGGTCTCCAACATATAATTTAATTGTGGTCCGAACCGGACCATATCTTGATATCGTTTTAATAGCAGAGCAACTCTTTTCTTATATCCTTTTTTGCCTAAGAAGAGATGCCGGGAAAAGAACTCGACAAATGCGATCCATGGTGGAGGGTATATAAGATTCGGCCCGGCCGAACTTAGCACGCTTTTACTTGTTTAAAGTATTGTCGAGATTTTTTTCCGGAGCAGTAAATTACCAGGTCATCTGCATACGCCAGAGCTTTGACATCTTTCGTGACGCTATTGAGTATAGTATCTATTGCTAAAAGAAAGAGAGTTATGCTCAGCACAGATCCCTGAGGTACTCCATTTTCCAAGTCACAATAGGTTGAAAAGGTGTTTGCTATCAACAGTAAAATTTCCTTTCTTGGAGAAAATTGAAAATAAAAGATGCCATCCAAAAGCAATCATATGCGTTATTACTATCAAGCAAGTAAAAAGGCATCAAGTTAAGTTCCATCACTTCGGGTATATATGTAAATCCCCTTTTATCACAATCCGGTGAAAATTGGATAACTTATGCACCAAAATTCGGCACGGACATTGAGTGGTCTAATATATATGTCACTATTCAATTCTGTAGAGCAAAATATTGGTCTTTTTGGCCTATATATGCAATTATAAACCGATCCGAACCATATTAAGGTCGGATATCGTGAAGCTCAGAAAAACTCACTGTTTAAAATTTCAGCGAAATCGGGTAATAAATAAAGCTTTAATGGGCTTCAGTCCCCTTATCGGCAGATCAGTTTATATGGCAGCTATATCTAAATATAGTCCGATCAGAACCATATTTAGGTCGGATGTTGGGAGGTCTTAATCTACTCACTGTTTCAAATTTCAGCGAAATAGGGTAATAATTAAAGCTTTTATTGGCTTCAGACGCCTTATCGGCAGATCGGTCTATATGACAGCTATATCTAAATATAGTCCGATGTGAATCATATTTAGGTCAGTTGTCGGGAAGCTTTAAACTACTAACTGTTTCAAATTTTAGCAAAAAATTAAGTATTTATGGGCATTAGACCCTTTATCGAAAAATCGGTCTATATAGCAGCTATATCCAAATATGGTCCGATTTGGCCCATTCAAAAAGACGTATCTGTGCCAAATTTCAGCTCAATATCTCAATTTTTGAAGGCTCTAGAGTGATTACAACAGACGGACGGACAGACACACAGACATCGTTAAATAGTCTTAGAATTTTACGACGATCCGAAATATATATAACATATATAAACGCAATGACTAAATGGTGGGTATAAAAAGACAGCTACTACGTCCCTCCTTGATGAAAACCCCTCCATTATACTGGAGTGTAAAATAGCTAGATTGTCCATGGTACCCCTATTGCGTCTGAAGCCAGATTGATAAACATTCAATATTTTATTTGTCTCGAAGTACCAAGTATGGGATTTATTTACCATTCGTTCGAGAATTTTGCACAAACTACTTGTCAGAGACATAGGCCTGTAGCTATTCTTGTTTGTGGGATCTTTCCCCAGTTTCAAAACTAGTACGACCAAGGTCTTCTTCCAATTGCTAGAAAATCTCCTCTCTGTCCGTAGAAGATTGTAAAATTCGAGCAAATATCGTAGGATCTCGCATTTAGATTATGTAGCATTTCGTATCTAATGTTATCAGACCCAGGGGACGAACCATTGCATGAACTTAACGTTGATTTCAGTTCAATTAAATCGAATTTTATATTGTAAACTTCGTCATTGTCGGATGTGTTTCTACTTATGGGTTGTGCCCTTGCATACAACCTGAATTTTTCAGAATAAATACCCGAAGAGGAACTCATGGAAAAGTACGTAGCCGAAATATTAGCTACATTAGACCTGTCAGTTTCAGAAGCGACACTAACATCTATAGACACGATTTGCTAGAAAACCCATTCAAAGACCTAATTTTTCCGGAAAGATGATGTTCGTAGATTAATGCAACTATAAAAATAATTCCACGGCATTTTGCGGCTATCTCTAATTTCACGTCATACTTTTGATCTAATGCGAAGAAACCTAGCTAAATTCTCAGAAGTCATGTTTCTCTTAAATTGTCTCAACTGTTTTCTCCTTTCCTTTATGAGTAGCTTAATAGTGTTATTCCACCATGGGACTTCGCTTTTCCCGCTTTTACCTGGCAGAGCTAATGATAGTGTTCGTTATATATGATTCTATTTCATCAATGCTATCAAAATTCTCAAAGGGTTCCTTTAAATCACATATGTAGTCGGCCCAGTTTGCTTTCTCAAAGTTCCATGTAGGCCTGCGTTCAAGCGAAGGCGTGAACCTATTGTGTGTGATTAGTATCGGAAAGTGGTATCGTCGTATATATTCCATTCGAAATATTGCGAAATACCAGTAGATATTATACTTAAATTAATGTTACTAAAAGTTTTGTTAGCGAAGCTAAAGTGCGTACAGCATTCATTATTATTCAATATATAAAGGTCATTATCGTCTAAAAAGAAGTGTACAATTTTACTCCTAGAGTCTGTTCTGTCGGAACTCCCCATGGTATTATGAGAGTTCAAATGCTCTAATACTATCCACGGTGTATCGAATTGCTTCACCAAATTATTAAGCTCCCTTCTTGAAATCCTTTCTGACCTGGGAAGATATATTCAGCAGATAGTACATAGGAATGGGAATTTAATTCTAACTGCAACTACCTGTAGTTCTATATTGAAGCATATTTCTTCAGCATTAGCAACGTTGTTTACACAGATGCAAACACCACACTGAGCAGTCGATGTTGTGTTAAGATTTTTATTTAAAAAGCATTAATTAGTGCATTAATGGTGTATAGTAATTCGATTTAAATTTTGTTTCTTGGATGCATATAGCTAGACAATTAATTATAATTTTTGTTTTTTTTTTTTTTTGCTTTCGAGACGAGCTCAATGATCGGAAATGGCAAATGGAAAAGGTAAGCCAAAGATAGCAACACACGCTAGAAGACTTTTTAACCATATTATGTGTGATGGGCCGTGCGTTGGTATGTTGTATTTGAATCGTATTAATTGCAAAAACGCATCTATGATACAATTACCACATTAACCACGCTCGACATCCCGGCTATTAGATGTTCTTTTTCACAATGCATGTGTTATTGTGTAATGACAGACTTTTTTCTGTGGCAATTACACTTCTTCCGTACTACACATGATTTTGTGCATCTATTAGAAGTTGTACTGATGGCATCGAACGCTAGATTACAATTTCATTGAAGAATTTAGTATTCCTGCATCCTAAGAACGGTTAGTTATTACATCGTCTAAAGTATTATCTATTTTGTTATCAAATTCTCTGTTTACGTTACGTTTCATCTTCTTTTCGGCATTAACAATTTCTCCTGTTTTTCGTTTTGATGTTTTTCGGACTATCTGATTTTTCTACTGCTCTTATGGAAGAGACAGAGGCTAGAGTTTCTCTAAGTGTTTTTACTGGAGTTGTTTTATCGGCAGTGGTGATTTTATCGCCTCCAGCTCTTGCTTGACATTTGCATTGGCACTTGTATGGGAGCGTTATTGTTGTTGTTGTTGTCGGTGTTGTAGGCATTGTTGATTATAAAGGGTGATTTTTTTGAGGTTAGGATTTTCATGCATT
The DNA here is from genome assembly GCF_963082655.1 of Stomoxys calcitrans. Lineage (NCBI taxonomy): Eukaryota > Metazoa > Arthropoda > Insecta > Diptera > Muscidae > Stomoxys > Stomoxys calcitrans. The sequence goes on from NC_081556.1 coordinate 68,788,173, forward strand.
AGTATTTGACAGATCACGTGGGATTTCAGACATGGTGTCAAAGAGAAAGATGCTCAGTATGCTTTGACATTTCATCATGAATAGACTTACTAACGAGCAACGCTTGCAAATCATTGAATTTTATTACCAAAATCAGTGTTCGGTTCGAAATGTGTTCATTCACCGTAACGTTGCGTCCAACAGCATCTTTGAAAAAATACGGTCCAATGATTCCACCAGCGTACAAACCACACCAAACAGTGCATTTTTCGGGATGCATGGGCAGTTCTTGAACGGCTTCTGGTTGCTCTTCACTCCAAATGCGGCAATTTTGCTTATTTACGTAGCCATTCAACCAGAAATGAGCCTCATCGCTGAACAAAATTTGTCAAAATTTGAACACATTTCGAACCGAACACTGATTTTGGTAATAAAATTCAATGATTTGCAAGCGTTGCTCGTTAGTAAGTCTATTCATGATGAAATGTCAAAGCATACTGAGCATCTTTCTCTTTGACACCATGTCTGAAATCCCATGTTATCTGTCAAATACTAATGCATGAAAATCCTAACCTCAAAAATCATTAGCGTATGCTGTTGTTAGAGTGTCTTGCCTGTCATATTCCTTTCTTGTTTGGTACATGCTTTTATTCACTTTTACTCGTATTGTTTGAATAGCGAATTCTTTTTTGTAAACAGTGTATTCTTTACAAAAGCTTTTGTGATCGTTTTGACAGTCCACACATTTTGGTGGGTTGTTACACTTCTCTCGTTTTCCAGATTGTGTGTGTTCGGCATTGCTGCAAAGGGGGCAAATTTTTATTTGTGAAGGGTATGGCCATGGCCAAAATGGCCAAATTTGAAGTACTATAGCATCGTAGTGGTTTTGGAATATATGGTCTAACCAGTGTATGAAAGAAACCAACAAATCCGTATTCAGGTGCATTCTGAAGTTGAAAGTAGCAATGTGTAATCCTGAGCTCACATTTGTTATTTTTTAGGTTACTGGATCTTGTTTTTATACCCACCACCGAAGGATGGGGGTATATTCATTTTGTCATTCCGTTTGCAACACATCGAAATATCCATTTCCGACACTATAAAGTATATATATTCTTGATCAGCGTAAAAATCTAAGACGATAGCAATGTCCGTCCGTCTGTCTGTTGAAATCACGCTACAGTATTCAAAAATAGAGATATTGAGCTGAAATTGTGCACAGATTTTTTTTTGTCCATAAACAGGTTAAGTTCGGCGATGGGCTATATCTTCATATAGTCCCTATATAGACCGATCTGCCGATTTAGCTTCTTAGGCCCATAAAAGCCACATTTACTATTCGATTTTGCTGAAATTTGGGACAGTGAGTTGTATTAGGCCCTTCGACATCCTTCGTTAATTTGACCCAAATCGGTCCAGATTTGGATATAGCTGCCATATAGACCGATCAGCCGATTTAGGGTCTTAGACCACATTTATTATCCGATTTTGCTGAAATTTGGGAGAGTGAGTTGTGTTTGACCCAGATCGATCCAGATTTGGATACAGCTGCTATATAGACCGATCTCTCGATTTAAGGTTTTGGGCCCATAAAAGGCGCATTTATTGTCCGATATCAGCGAAATTTTGGACCGTGAGTTAAGCCCCTCGACACATTTCTGCAATTTGGCTCAGATCGATCAAGATTTGGATGTATTGTGGCTGCCATAAAGACCGATCCCTCGATTTTAAGTTTTGGGCCCATAAAAGGCGCATTTATTCTTCGATGTCGCCGATATTTGGGACAGTGAGTTGTGTTAGGCCCTTCGACATTCTTCCTCAATTTGGCTCAGATCTGTCTAGATTTAGATATAGCTGCCATATAGGCCCGTCTCTTGATTTAAAGTCTTGGCCCCATAAAAGGCATATTTATAATCCGATTTCACTTAAATTTGACAAAATGGCTTATGTTACGCTTTTCGACATCCCTGTCGTAGATGGTTCAGATCGGTTTATTTTTAGATATAGCTATTTGAAAGATCAATATTTTGTTATACACAACTGAACAATGGCTTATACTTATTAGTGTTTGGTCTAAATCGAAACATATTTAGATAAAGCTGCTATGGGACATAAGGTATGCATTTTGCACCGGAATTTGACGAAAGGTGGCTTAAATATATACCCGAGGTGGTGGGTATCCAAAGTTCGACCCGGCCAAACTTAACGCCTTTTAACTTGTTTTATTTGTTTCTCTTTCGAGACGAGCTCAATGATTGGTGATTTTCTTTGCAAATGGAAAAGGAAATCCAGAGATGGCAACACACACCAACCACTATGTCACGCGTTTCGTAATTTGGTTACAATTACTCATCATTGGAATTTATTGCGAATAAAATATATAAATACCACATTAACCACGCTCGACAACCCAGTCTATTGGCTGTACTTTTCCCAATGCATTAGTTTTTGTGTAATGGTAAATTTTTGTCTACACAATTACACTACTCCCAAGGTATATACATGACTCCATCTGTTGGAAGTTGTATTGATGGCTTCGAACGCCAGACAACGATAACGGATCTCACTGTTTGTAGAGTGAGGAATATAGGACGAAACTTTTTCAATAACATCAGTTTTATTCGCCATAAATGTATTACACAGCATTACAAAGTGCTCAGTAAGTGATTACGTGTGCCCACTTTTCACGACTAGCTCACTGCAACTCTTCGTGGCATGGAAGGGGTAGGTGAATCATTGGCAGGACATTTGTATGAATATTACACACATATGAAGGCATATCAGTGCCAATGAATATGTACGCTGTGTATCAGACCTATATTGATCAAAAAATAGATCAATTATTAAGTAGCTAAAAATATATATGTATTTCAAAGAAATATTCCTGAAAAAGTTTAGAATCACCCCTTGAAGCCGATATTTAAAATGCCATTACTTGAGTTAATCATACCACATGCATCAAAAGTGAAAACTTATGGAATAATAGTACTACCGGTTATTGGTTCACAATCTCAATGTACAGCTACACATTGCTGATGATTCTGATCACACGAAGTTTTGGTTGAAGTGGCTAATGTGTGAACCGTGCTTGCTATTCAAGCACGCATTCTGTGCGCATTATAGGACATACAAGGATGTCTTTGGATTGCGTCTCCTTCCTAAGTGAGTGGGATAGGCGAGAGATACTGTTCCCTATTAGCATAATTACAAGCACATTAACATAAGCAACAATCGGCTGTTGAGCACCTGAGAAATCGTCCGATAACGGATGCAACTGACTTGCAATCATCTTGGGCGCTTGCATCCTCACCTCAAGGCTTTTATTAATGATGCTATTATTGAGTTGACTACGATGTGGCAGGATATGCCGCAGCCAAGTTTAATGGAAGATGCTAATAACAATGATAACAATAACAGCAATAGTAATTATAAACTGCATGATACGATAATTGCCACATGCTTATGCAGGAAAACCTAGTGATAATTAGAGAAATAAAAAATAAAAACAGACACAGATAAACGATGGTGGCACCTCACTGTGATTCGAAATCGACAAATTCTCATAATCTTTCTGCAACTGTGAAATGGATTGAAATATTGCAACATTTTTTTATGGGAAATTTTTGTCACTAATAGGTCCAGGCAGAGACTCATTGGCGGTGACATTTGGTCATACAAGATGAGCTAACCTTTAATTGCTTGCAAACACTTTGTATTGCTTGCTGATTAGATATTTTTGTGCATATATCTTATTGTTATATCGATTCAGAAAAAAATGTAACACTAATGTCACACCTTAACGGAACAGCATTTTGCAAATGGCGCTCCAACCTTCTAATAGTGTTACACTTTTTGTAATTTCAACTGAACATGTTCATGTGTCGAATCCTTGCCTTCGGATGAACAAATTTATAGCAATGCATCTAATATCCCTTTTTCCAAATAAAACGAGATCACTTTGTCCATCATTATGTAAGTCTATTAAATACAATATTTTTCCGCTTTTTTCCAAACATATATATATATATATATATATATATATATATATATATATATATATATATATATATATATATATATATATATATATATATATATATATATATATATATATATATGTATATATATATATATATATATATGTATATATATATATATATATATATTTATATATATATATAATAATCAATGAAAGCCGTTATTTTGGTGTATGTGCCTATGAAATAATGTCAGCTGATTTAAAGTGCGACATTCTACACGGTGTAAGAAATGTGGTGGTGAGGTTACATTTTTTGGACACGAATACAAAAATTCAATTTCATTGCGACATTTGGAAAAAATTCTACACTTTTTTGTACAATCGAAATCACTATTAGTTTTATAGTAAGAATGGGCTATTCAATTATTTTGTTTGAGTTCAAATCGTATATTTGATTCTGTTATCTCCGCCGGACCCTCTTATTGATGAAATGAGGCTGAGTTTTGTAAATCGGTATCGAAAAATGAAGGCATTAACTCACCATTTCTGCTTACGCAGGAAGGAAACGGAAATACCCACAACGCGATCTTCAGGTTGGTGATTTGTTCGCTATTCGCAATGAACAACTGCCTCCCACATCGTGGAGGTTGGGCTGAATAATTTCAGTTGTTTCTGGAACAGATCGACGCGTACGTGTTGCCGGAATCAGGACCCAACAAGGGATTATAAAACGACCGACTACGAAATTGATAATTCTGACCGACTGCATTTCCCATTGTTCTCTTTTTTGTTGTTAACTTGCCTTTTTCACTTTGTATAGCATGGACCCCATCAAGGAACTATTTAACGGTGAACTGTCCGATTATGATGTGGCTATGTTGTCTATTCCAGTGCGGGCACTACTGGATCCTTGCGGTCACGTTAGTCAAATATGTACCTCTCTTGTCCGGCACTTTCAAATTCCAACTTCTCCTACCCTCCTGGTAGGAGAAAATAACTCCTACCAGGATGGTTGGGAATTTATCCCATATGCGATCACCATCTGAGTCCGTGTCTGAATTATTGACGGAGCACTTCTCGGGGTTTCATCTTGCAGACGCTTAACTTTACTGGTGCAGAGGAGTTGCCATAATATTGCGATATGATGTTTACCCACAAATTATGCGAGGTCAGATACAGGTCAGGGCTCCCCGTTAGCCCAATATACCATCTTTTGCTGGGTCATATCAGGTCCGTGGTCATGGAGATTGCCTATTTCAAGCTCGATATACTCGAATTTCCTATTCGAAAGGGATTGCTTATACCAAATGAATAATTGCGTGGATTGCCAAATTTTTTGAAAAAAATACGAAATATCATATATGAAATAATAATAAATTGAATTGTCCTCATGAAAACAAATGAATTCTCACTTAATTAGCTATTATTGAATAGTATTTTGTCTAAGTTAAAATGAAGTTTGATTTAATTATTTACTTGGTTTTTTACTATTCCTATTTCCCGGGAAATGACATAGGAAATGCTCCAACGTCTCATCATCTTCTACGCATGATATCACTTGCCGCACCGATTTTGTATAAGTGAGCTCGTAGTCCTATGTTTCTTGTTTACTGACCTTCTGCTTGCTTCCTATCAGTAATAGCCTCATCTTCTCATAATCGGGATCTCACCATAGGATTTTCGCCGTCCTATCGACCGTTTCGCTATTCCACAGTGTGCATTCATCGCTCACGCCCTTAACTCGGACTGCGTCTACCCGAAAAGCTTCGGGTTAACCTTGTTAATTGACGGCAGTCCTCTGGTCTTCACTGCCAATTCGTCTGCTCTTTCATTCCGCCTTACTCCGCTATGACCCGGCAACCAATCAATGTGGTTCGTGCCATTCTCAGAGAAGACGTTAATCTACTTCTTACACTCCACAACTGTTCGTGATCTTACCGGCCTGGTTGTTATTGCCCTTATGGCCTGTTTGAAGAATATCAGGTCCTAATATTAACTCACTGTTCCAGATTTCAGCGAAGTCGGCTAATAAAAGCACCTTTTACGCGCTTAATATTATTATAATTAATAATATCTGATGTGAACCATACTGGATTCGGATATCGGGTGGCCCAATCCAACTCACTGTTCCAAATTTCAGCGAAATCGGGTTAGCAATGCTGTTTTAATGGTCGTAAACGCCCAATCTGCAGATTGGTCTAAATACCCGCTCTATACTTAAATGGTCTGACCTGAACCATACTCCGTTCGAATATCGGGTGTTCTACTGCAACTCACCCCTCCGTGAAAATGGGAAAGCAATTTTTTTCGACTGCTATTTCAATTAACAAAATCTGCTGTTATATACAAAATCTGCTAAAATATTGAACACATATTACAATATTACTGACAGAAAAGCTGCCTATTAGGCCGATCACGTATTTTAATTGCTTGAGACATTTTTTCCCAAGGGAGTCGAGCTAATGGCCATGAGATATTATGTTAGAAGGGAATATTTTAATTTGTGGAATATTACTGAAAACGAATTACCTGAACAACAGATTCCTTGTACACATGACATCGCATCCAATGGTCGGTGGCTAAAGTCGCTTGTGAATTTTATTGCTCTGTTTATGTACTCATAACTGTCTATGCTACTTACAGCCATTTCATATTAAAAACAAAAAACAAGTAGTCAAGTCCCCAGATCTGTTTATATAACAGCTATATCAGGTTATGAACCGATTTGAACCATATTTGGCACAGTTGTTGGATATCATAACAAAATACTAAGTGCCAAAATTCATTCAAATTGGATAAGAATTGCGCCCTCTAGAGGCTCAAGAAGTCAAGACCCAAGATCGGTTTATATGGCAGCTATATCAAAACATGGACCGATATGGCCCATTTACAATACCAACCGACCTACACTAATTAGAAGTATTTGTGCAAAATTTCAAGCGGCTAGCTTTACTCCTTCGGAAGTTAGCGTGCTTTCGACAGACAGACGGACGGACGGACATGGCTAGATCGACATAAAATTTCACGACGATCAAGAATATATATACTTTATGGGGTCTCAGACGAATTTTTCGAGTAGTTACAATCAGAATGACGAAATTAGTATACCCCCATCTTATGGTGGAGGGTATAACAAGTAAAAGCGTGCTAAGTTCGGCCGGGCCGAATCTTATATACCCTCCACCATGGATCGCATTTGACGAGTTCTTTTCCCGGCATCTCTTCTTAGGCAAAAAAAAGGATATAAGAAAAGATTTGCTCTGCTATTAGAGCGATATCAAGATATGGTCCGGTTTGGACCACAATTAAATTATATGTTGGAGATCTGTTTAAAATGTCAACCAATTCGAATAAGAATTGCGCCCTTTGTGGGCTCAAGAAGTCAAATAGAGAGATCGATTTATATAGGAGCTGTATCGGCCTATAGACCGACTCAGACCATAATAAACACGTATGTTAATGGTCATGAGAGAATCCGTCGTACAAAATTTCAGGCAAATCGGATAATAATTGCGACCTCTAGAGGCTCAAGAAGTCAAGATCCCAGATCGGTTTATATGGCAGCTAAATCAGGTTATGAACCGACTTGTACTTTATTTGACATAGTTGTTGAAAGTAACAATAAAAAAAGTCTTGCGAAATTTCAGCCAAATCGGATAGAAATTGCGCCCTCTAGTGGCTCAAGAAGTCAAGTCCCCAGATCTGTTTATATAACAGCTATATCAGGTTATGAACCGATTTGAACCATATTTGGCACAATTGTTGGATATCATAACAAAATACTACGTGCCAAAATTTCATTTCAATCGGATAAGAATTGCGCACTTTAGAGGCTCAAGAAGTCAAGACCCCAGATCGGTTTATATGGCAGCTATATCAAGTTATGAACCGATTTGAACCATACTTGGCACAAATGTTGGATATAATAACAAAACACGTCGTGCAAAATTTCATTCCAATCGGATAAGAATTCCGCACTCTAGAGGCTCAAAAAGTCAAGACCCAAGATCGGTTTATATGGCAGCTATATCAGGTTATAAACTGATTTGAACAATACTTGGCACAGTTGTTGGTTATCATAACAAAATACGGCGTGCAAAATTTCATCCCAATCGGATAAGAATTGCGCACTCTAGAGGCTCAAGAAGTCAAGACCCAAGATCGGTTTATATGGCAGCTATATCAAGACATGGGCCGATATGGCCCATTTACAATACCAACCGACCTACACTAATTAGAAGTATTTGTGCAAAATTTCAAGCGGCTAGCTTTACTCCTTCGGAAGTTAGCGTGCTTTCGACAGACAGACGCACGGACATGGCTAGATCGACATAAAATTTCACGACGATCAAGAATATATATACTTTATGGGGTCCCAGATGAATATTTCGAGTAGTTACAATCAGAATGACGAAATTAGTATACCCCCCATCTTATGGTGGAGGGTATAAAAATGAATATGGAATATAAATAGGCCCTCTTCACAAATGTAATGTTCATGGGCAAATTTGCATTTGCAAAGCATTCACTAAGATACACATTTCCATTGGCCTACGGGTCAGCATCTCACTTACGAAACTTAATTAAATTTGCCTTTTGGCACATTTATTGTCTTATTATCACTTACATATCTCCTTTTGCATAATGGTAAATATATCATTCATGAAACTTCCTTAAATCTTCCTGTCCCAATTTTTTGGCTACCTACCACAACATCCTCACCAAATTTCGTATAGGATAGTTTCAAAATCGTATCAGAGTTGAATATAGCTCCTATATATGCCTTTATCCGATATACACTATCGGGATTGTAGCAGTTGTGATATGTCATGAGTGGATTTCATCCAATAGTGTTGGGTCTTACATATTCAGCTCCGCTCTATTTCTACCTGTTGAATACTTTCCATTAAGTGAAAATCATTGCTTTGAAAATTTTACATAAAATTTTTTTTACATAAATACATTGGCTGTTCGTAGAAAGTTATCAAAAAATGTTTTAAATTTTTTTAAATTTATAGAAATGTAAATGAAGACAAGTAAAAGCGTGCTAAGTTCAGCTAGGCCGAAACCTATATGCCCTCCACCATGGATCGCATTTGTCGAATTCTTTTCCCGGTATCTCTTTTTAGGTAAATAAAGAATGAAAGAAAAGAAATGGAGATATATCAAATTATGGTCCAATTCGGATCATATTTGAATTGTATATTGGAGACCATAGTAGAAGTAATTGTGCAAAATTTCAGCCAATTCGAATAAAAATTGCTCCCTTCAGGGGCTCAAGAAGTAAAATAGGGAAATCGGTTTATATGGAAGCTGTATCAGGCTATAGACCGCTTCAAACTTTATTTTATACGTATGTTGAAGGTCATGGGAGAAGCCGTTGTACAAAATTTCAGCCACATTGGATAATGATTGCGCCCTCTAGAGGATCAAGAAGTCAAGATAGATAGGTTTATATAAAAGCTAAATCAGGTTAAAGACCAATTTTAAACATACTAAGCACAGTTGTTGGAAGACATAACAAAACACCTTATACAAAATTTCAGCCGAATCGGATAAGAATTGCACCTTCTAGTGGCTTAAGAAGTCAAGATCCAAGATCGGTTTATATGGCACCTATATCAAAACATGGGCCGATATGGCCCATTTACAATTCCAACCAACCTACACTAATAGAGTGAATTTGTGCAATATTTCAAGCGGCTAGCTTTACTCCTTCGAAGTTAGCGTGCTTTCGAGAGACAGACGGACGGACGGACATGGCTAGATCGACATAAAATGTCATGGCGATCAAGAATATATATACTTTATGGGGTTTTAGACGAATATTTCGAGGAATTACAAACGGAATGACGAAATTAGTGTACCCCCATCCTATGGTGAAGGGTATAAAAACTGTTTCATTGGTATGAACATAAATGAATATTTGTATAGAAGTTTGGGATACGGTCTAGCCTGAGTTTAGCTCCGCATTTCGCATTTAGTTATGTTTGCACATGCATACAAACATACTCAAGCTCGCACACTATCAACAATAGATTTTTATGAGGGCACGGGAGGACATGATGGTTGGCTGGCTGGCTGGATTTTTCGATTATGTTTTGTGTATTAACACCATCAACACATCCTTACACATCGTTTCATTATCATAGAATCCTCATTGATTTGTAACAACTTGACGTTTGGGTATTAAATGCAAAAATATATGTTAATAACATAGAGTTCGGATAGCAGAGCCATCACATTTACACATGAATGCAAACAATCACACACATACAAAGAGTGAACGCCCGTCTCCTGTAATCTGCGTTGGGCATAGAGGATGCTGTGTTGTTATTATGTGTAGGATTGTATAGGCTCGCAGTGATGTTTGACGACATTCAGCTGTTTGTTCTCGCTAAGCCCTGAGATTTTATTCGATCACTTTTGTTTATTGTCTGCTATTGAATGTTATGTGTCTATTTATAATGGAACACCATCTCCTTTGGATTATTTTTCCGAAATCTGTGGAGTGGTGGGCCAGCACTCCGACGCATCCACAAAGAAAATCATTGCTCTTTAGTTACGCTGCTAAATGTTAATAATTTTCATATTTACAGGCATACTGATCCGTTGGCTAATAACTTATCTTGGACACATGATGTCTTGTTAGTGTAATGGCGTTTAGCAATTCAATTGAATATTCTGCTAAGAAAAGGGAATACATCTGGAATTGTGTGGTAGTTAAATTCGTCTGCCGTTTCCAATCTCAAGCTAGTTGGTGCAAGTATTATTTTTTTAGGCTCTTTGCTAATTGACAGCATACTTGTAGATCCAATCAAGTCCCTTATTGGGTTTAATTACACATTTTAGATTAGTTAAGTAGAGCTGTTTTTCAGAATTGAGCTTTGCCGATACGGAGTGTTTTTATACTCTTCACAGCAGAAGGAGTAGTGAATACAACAACAGAAAGTCTGCTAATAATCGCTATTTTTTTTGCAGAAACCGCAAACATTTTCTCCTGCTTTCAAATAATAAAAAGTTTATAATAGTCAAAAAATTGCATAAATACTTCAAAGAATTTTATATTTCATCATAACTTTTTTTGGTGCATAGCGTAATTTTTTTCTAATTTTCTAAATTTTGATAACTTCTAAACACTACACTCGGCAAAAGTATTTAGACGAACAAATTTTCAAGGAGTAAAAAAAAGGAAAAAAAAAAAACTTTTAATAAGAATTAAAATTTCTTGGTATGATAAAAGGTTGTCATAAATGGTCTAATTTTTATCCAGACTTTATTTGCAACTAAACTATTAAGTCAAATATCAGAATGCCGGGTGGCATAAGATTTTGACAAATAAATTAAATTTAAGAAAACACAAAATATAAGCAATTTTATGATCGAATGATTGGAAAATGTGGTTGTGAAACCTGAGGAACTGTCCTTACAGAAATGTAAACATATCCATTTATGTCAGATGTAAATTGCGTGCCCATACTTAAATAAAAAAAATTTATATAGTCAGTTCATAAACTGAAGATACATGGAATCATATTCAGTAACAATACTATTCGAATGCTCACATAAAACAATTAACTATTCTTTTAAATAAAAAATTAAATATTCTAAAATGTCTGTCCAGCAAAAACCCACTGATTATATCGAGCATTGTATTTACCTCCATGGTCTCAATGTTAATCCAGAGAAGACTGAAATCTGCCTGTTCACGAGACAGACGAGAATTATTTCGATATCTGTCAAGGTCAAGTACTTAGGAGTGTCTTGGAAAGGAAACTTAATGGGAAGTGTTACATTCAGGAGAGTACTGAGAAGGATCAAAGATTTTGGGCACTATGTAGACGGGCCTTACCTCAGTAGTTTGGTAGACTGCGATGGAGAAAAAGTGCAACATAAGGATAATACAACAGGTTCAGAGAACATGTTGTCTTGGCATAGGCAGAGCGATGGGGGACCACGCCCATTAAGTGTGAGGCAGCCACTGCGGCTGTGTGACTTAAGGGGATGGGTGAATCGATAGAGGATAGGAGCAGCTCATACCATTGCGGTATAACTGAGACGACGATAGGACACCTGGAAGGAAAGGAGGAGGTTTTCGATCGGGTACCTGAGACGACACTTGAGGTCGAGTGTGAGGCACTGCTGCCATCGGCACAGTCTTGGATTGACGGAATCTTGTATTGCTACGTGGAAAATCATACTACACAGATGGCTCAAAGCTAGAAGACAGAGTAGGTCCACATTGAGAACCCAGGGACTGAACGCGCATTTAACACTGTGGAACAGCGAAACGGTCGGTAGAATGAGGAAAATCCTAAGGGGAAATCCAGATTGTGAGAAGACGAGGCTGTCACTGAAAGGAAGTAAGCAGGTGGCCAGTATAACTTTTGGTATCATAACAGTACAAATAGAACTACGAGCTCGCTTATGCAAAATCGGTGCGGCAAATGACAGCATGTGTGGGGCATGTGGGAAAAATAATGAGATATTGGAGCATTTCTTATGCCATTGACCGGCTTTCACCAGACATGATCCAACATAGGCGCGTGGTATGGAAAACAATTGAGGATTTTGTTAGAAGCAAATAATTCCTAACATAGATTTACTTTTTCGAGGTTACTTTCTAATATTTATAGCGCACAACAAGCCGAATACCGCCTTTTGGCGTATGCACCCATTTTTCAGCCTAACCTAACCTTACCTACCTCTTTGGAACTTCATCCCAAAAGGATATTAATAAATTAGATCGATTTTTAATTTAGCTCTACACCCAATGAATCTAGTCAGCTGATATCAGGAAACACTCTTTGCTGATATTAAGTTAACAATTTTTGACTCTTGAATGAATCCGTGCAAAATTTTTTGAACTGCTAAACAACAATTGGGGCATTTATTATATACTAATAACAAAAGGTGCCAATATTGTCGGTTAATGTTTTGTTTTAAGACATACATATAATTACAGTAATTATTTTGTCTGTTGTTATGTAAATTCGTTAAAAAATTAGCAAATCACAGAAAATTTGATAAAATTTTAACATTTTATGATTGTAACATTGAGAGATAAAATTAAATGTAATTTTCTTAAATTTTTGAGATGGTTTTATTTTTCTATTATTATTGAAAAACTGCAGAAAATTTTTGCTGTTTTTGGCAACAAATTACTGCTTTTCCATTTTCTGCTGTTACGGCAAACATTTTTGCTGTTTTTACTGACAAATTTCTCTGAGTGTAAAAGTGTGCCATGGTGCTCGTCGAACTAGAAAAATTTCAAACATGCTTATTGAGCCGAATTTGTACACCATAGAAGATTATAGGTACATATTTATTAGCTTGTAAACTTATAAATGCAATTCTTTTTAAAAGACAAGGCCCCCTAACCAGAACTTTTGAATAAGTTAAAGAATACAAAAGCTGGCAGAATAATGGACTCAGTTCTACAGCAGTTCAACAGAACCTCAATGTAAAACTTCCAACTATATTTTAAATTTGATCCGACTCTTATCGATATTTTATTTTTATTTTATATTTTCGAGTGAAAGCTCTAAAAGAGACTATCCAATGGAAATCGGAGGGCTTTACTTTCTTTTATACAGACGGCTGCAAATGCAAGGATAATGTAAGCCTCAGTATTGTGGAGAACCGAAATCAAGTTAGAATATTCAACTTACATCAACATATAGCTCGACTTTTTCTTTCAAAGGTATAGCCAGCCATATGTAAATAGGCCAAATCGGTGTATATTTTGATATACCAATACTAAATTTCCCATGAACATTCAATTAACGAACAGGGGAAACTTCCAATTCACGTTTAAGCGCAATGATAAGGAGCCACGTTTTTATTGCCGAGTCCGAACGCCGTGCCGCATAGCGACACAATTTGATAGAGAAGGTTTAACATGGCAGGATACCTCACAAATGTAGCCAACGTGAGGGGAAAACCACCGCTGAAAATTTTTCTGATGTTAACACCGGGATTTGAAACGGGGCGTTCGGTGTCATAGGTGTATATGCTAACCTCTGCGACACCGTGGCCTTCCACCACTGTATATAGAGTTTATAACTGTCGTATAAATCGATCTTGGGTCTTACCTTCTTCAGTTTTTAGAGGGCGCAATACTTATCTGATTTGTCTAAAATTTTGCACATGGTGTTTTGTGCGCTAAGTATGGTCTTAGTCAGTCCATAAACTGATCTGGCTGCCATATAAACCGATCTCCTGATCACATTTCTTGAGCCTCTGAGGGCGCAATTCTTATACAATTTGATTGAAATTTAGCACTGTTGGTATGACCTCCAACGGTCTAAACCAGTCCATAACCTGATATAGCCGCCATTTAAATCGATATTCTGATTTGACTTCTTGAACTTCTAGACGGTTAAATTTTCATCCAATATATATCCAATATATTGTAGCTGAAATGTTGTATATGTTATTTTGGCATGACCTCCAACAACTGTGCCAAGTATAGTCTAAATCGGTTCATAACCTGACATATCTCCCATATAAACTGATCTTCCAATTTGACCTTTTGAGCCTCTGGAGGTCGCAATTATTACTTGATTTGCCTGAAATTTTTGAGATGGTATTTTTCTATGACATCCAACAGCCATGACAATTACGGTCCATATTGGTCGATAACTTGAAATAGCTCGTTCATATTTGAAAGGGTCATTCAATGAACTTGACAAATGCTATCCATGGAGAAGGACATGTAAGATTCGAAATTTAGTACGGTGAGTTGTATTGAACACCTGCACATTCCTCCCGAAAACAGTGCAAACAGGATGATAATTGGATGAAACTGCCATATATAAGTTTCTGGTCAAATAATGAGATCGCAACTTTTTATCACCAAAAATGATTCTTTTTTTTTTCATTCCCCCAGCATCATTTTTACACTCAAGCAAGTTGTCGAAGCACTTTTTCACTCCGATTGAAATACCTCCAAAACAAGGTTTGAGGTGTTTCTGGCGACGAAAATCACTGACCACGCATTTTTATACCCTACACCACCACTGTGGTACGGAGTATTATAACTTTGTGCATTTGTTTGAAACGCTAAGGAGGAGAAGAGCTAGACCCATCGATATGTATAGGTCACATTTGTTGTCCGATTATCATGAAATTTTGCACAAATCTCTTTTTGGTCCAAAGACAACGCTATTGATTGAGATGTTTCATTTTACGCCCCAGTACGTGTGCAAAATTTAATTAAAATCGGTTCAGGGATAGATATAGTTACCATATATATATTTTATCCGATATAGTTTTGAAGGCTGTGGTAGCCACAATTTTGGTCCGATTTTCACAAAATTTAGCACGATATATTCTGTTAGACGTCCCAAAACGTGTGTGAAATTTTATTAAAATCGAATCAGATTTAGATATTGTTTCCCATATATATCTTTCATCCAATATGGCCTTTTAAGGCTATAGAAGCTACCATCTTCCTTTTCTGTGATGGCTGTGGTATTCTTTTGGAAGTCACAGTCCTCCATGAAGACTCAGGGACCGTGCGCGCTTTCTTCGTTCCTGTTTCGGCTTTGCCTCCCTTCACAGACTACTGTCTGGTGTCTCTATTGCGAGAGGTCTGGCTTGGTTTTCCCAGAGTACTCGAAAGTGGGGAGCTCTTTTTCTTCTTCAGCAATGTTATGCTCTTCCAGTGATCTGATTCTATTTCCAGCTTCCTGCACTTTCTCCCGATTGCGCTGCCCGTACATACTCCTCTGTATCCTTCCCGGGTCGCTTTCCCGGTCTACATGTGAGCTTAGCAAAGCCATCGTTCACTTCTGGCGTCATCCCTCTGCCCTAATCCCTCGATTCGGCTGTGATGACTGTTTCATTGACACTGTCGCTGTCTGAATTAGAGTCGGAAATGCCACCTTTACTTAAAGGCAGGGGACGAACTGTGCGTCCCTATGGTTTATCGGTCTCTTCCTCATTAATTAGTCTGACGACTAGTTGTCTTAGTAGCCACAAGTTTTATCCGATATTTACAGAAATTGATTAGATATGTTTTATTTGACGTCCCAATACGTGTGCAGAATTTCATAAAAATCGGTTCAGATTTAGATATAGCTCCCATATATATCTTTCATCCGATATGGTCTTTTATGGCTATAGAAGCTACAATTTTGGTTCGATCTTTATGAAATTTAGCTTGGTTGGTCAAAAAGGAGCAGGTTTGCTCTGATGTGGGAGAGCTCCCCTTGTCAAGGTGAACAATGATTCGTCTTCTCTTCTTCTTTTTTCTCCCAAGACTTCAGGCAATCAAATCGTGGTATAATGCTCAGAGTTGACCGTCCTACGTTGCTCAAGCGACAATAGTCGCCACATAACCTGTTTTTCCGAAGAAACAGGCGACCGTTTGCTTCGATGTGCTTCTTCCGAGCCAAAATCGTCTTCGAAGACCCTCACCATCGATCGTTGTTTAGTTTCGGGCTCATGTTTGCTAATACAGCAGCCCTGTGTTTGCTGAAACAACAGCAATGTCTGCCTTCCCATTTTCAGCTGATAAAACCGGTGTTTTAGCAAACTTTTTTGCTATTTTAAATAAAAAATTTGGTTGAGTGTATATATACCTGGGGTGGTGGGTATTCAATGCCATTTTTACTTGTTTTCTTATATTGTCGAAGCCTAGGACCTCCATTCGAAATTCTTCGGATACATTTGTTTGCACTTTTCTTTTATAGATGAACCTTTAATCAATAAACTTATAGTTTGGTTACAATTTCAGCCATTTTCACCTATTTTAACCTCTGTATAAAGAACTTCTCTATAAAGAATATATTTTTTTAAAGCGCAAGTTAAAATGATCAACCAAGCTAATCTTTCAATCTCGTTATAGCGATTTTTTTATTGAAGTTCACACAAAAAAAAAGGAATAGAGAGGTTGCCGTATTGTCTTCATTTTCCCAGTTATAGACGCCGTTTCCCTTACCCATTGTGAAGACTTTGTTGATGAAGAAATGTGGCAAAAACAAAAACAAATCAAAATCATTCATATTCATATTTCATAGCCAAATAAAAATTCAACTTCTTTTTATATATGTATATGAATACACATGTTTGTTGTTTTATTTTTGCACTATTTCAAATTAAACCTAATTATTGTCAGTTGCTCAGTGTTTAAATCAGAACTTAGTTACGATAAAGCCAATGCAATGTGCTTTAATACAGTGGAGAAAAGCGCACTGCGGTACGCCATTCGGAATCGACTTTAAAAGGAGGTCCCTTGTAATTGAGCTTAGACTTGAATCGGGCTGCACTCCTGATATGTGAGAAGTTTGCCCCCGTCCCTAATGGAATGTTCATTGGAAAATTTTCAATTTTACACTTAACATGATGCGGTGATAAAACTATTGTCCTATTTTTAAATAGATGGTCAACTTACCGACTTTTAAGGAAACATTTTCTTTGGTGATAGATTATTTCCTTGATATAAAGGATTTGTTTATTTGGCATGGTAGATTAATAAATCTTTAAATTTGCGTTTTGTTATTAAAGATAACAAGTAAAAAGGCATTAAGTTCGGCCGGGCCGAACATTGGATACTAGGAAGGTCTTAACCTACTCACTGTTTCAAATTTCAGCGAAATCGGGTAATAAATAAAGTTTTCATTGGCTTCAGACCCCTTATCGGCAAATCGGTCCATATGGCAGCTATATCTAAACATAGCTCGGGTATCAGAAGGCTAAAAATAACTCACTGTTTCAAATCTTAGCGAAATCGGATAAAAAATAAAGGCCTTCAGACCCAATATCGGAAGATCGGTCCATATGACAACTATATCTAAATATAGTCCGATCTGAATCATATTTAGATCAGTTGCCGGGAGGTTTAAAATATTGCACTTTTTTAAATTTAAGCGAAATCGGGTAATAAACAAAGCTTTTATGGCCTTCAGACCCTTTATCGGAAAATCGGTCTATATAGCTATATCCAAATATGGTCCAATTTGGCCCGTTCAAGAACTTAATCAGCGTGCATCAAAAAGCATGTTTATGCCAAATTTTAGCTCAAAATTTCAATTTTTGGCTCTAGAATGATTACAACAGACGGATAGACGGACAGACGGATAGACTCTGTCCGGACGGACATCCTTAAATCGTCTAAGAATTTTACGATGATCCGAAATATATATACTTTGTAGGGTCGGAAATTGATATTTCAATGTGTTGCAAACGGAATGATTAAATGAATATGCCCCCCATCCTACGGTGGTGGGTATAAAAATCTAAAATGAAGGTCAAAATATCGTTGATAGTTAGGAAATTGACTTTGGGCCTGGACAACAGTGTACCTACCTTAGTTAAAGACGCCAAATAGCCTTAGAAATAGGAGCGTCTTCAAAGATTTATTTTTTTCAGGTTACGATGGTAAGTAAAACAAGTAAAAACGCCGCATTTGTCGAGTTCTTTTCCCGGCATCTCTTCTTCGGCAAAAAAAAGGATATAAGAAATGATTTGCTCTGCTATTAGAGCGATATCAAGATAGGATCCGCTTTGGACCACAATTAAATTATATGTTGGAGACCTGTGTAAAATGTCAGCCAATTCGAATAAGAATTGCGCTCTTTGTGAGCTCAAAAAGTAAAATAGAGAGATCGATTTATATGGGAGCTGTATGGGGCTATGGACCGATTCAGACCATAATAAACACGTATGTTGATGGTCATGAAAGAATCCGTGGTACAAAATTTCAGGCAAATCGGATAATAATTGCGACCTCTGAAGGCTCAAGAAGTCAAGATCCCAGATTGGTTTATATGGCAGCTAAATCAGGTTATGAACCGACTTGTACTTTATTTGACATAATTGTTGAAAGTAACAATAAAAAACGTTTTGCAAAATTTCAGCCAAATCGGATAGGAATTGAGCCCTCTAGAAGCTCAAGAAGTCAAGTCCCCAGATCTGTTTATATGACAGCTATATCAGGTTATGAACCGATTTGAACCATATTTGGCACAGTTGTTGGATATCATAACAAAATACTACGTGCCAAAATTCATTCAAATCGGATAGGAATTGCGCCATCTAGAGACTCAAGAAATCAAGACCCCAGATATGTTTATATGACAGCTATATAAGGTTATGGACCGATTTGAACCATAATTGGCACAGTTGTTGGATATCATAGCAAAACAAGTCGTGCAAAATTTCATTCCAATCGGATAAGAATTGCGCACTCTAGAGGCTCAAAAAGTCAAGACCCCAGATCGGTTTATATGGCAGCTATATCAGGTTATAGACCGATTTGAACCATACTTGGCACAGTTGTTGGATATAGTAACAAAACACGTTGTGCAAAATTTCATCCCAATCGAATAAGAAATACGCACTCTAGAGGCTCAAGAAGTCAAGAAGTCAAGACCCAAGATCGGTTTATATGGCAGCTATATCAAAACATGGACCGATATGGCCCATTTACAATAGCAACCGACCTACACTAATAAGAAGTATTTGTGCCAAAATTTCAAGCGGCTAGCTTTACTCTTTCGAAAGTTAGCGTGCTTTCGACAGACAGACGGACGGACGGACAGACTGACGGATATGGCTAGATCGACATAAAATTTCACGACGATCAAGAATATATATACTTTATGGGGTCTCAGACGAATATTTCGAGTAGTTACAATCAGAATGACGAAATTAGTATACCCCCCATCTTATGGTGGAGGGTATAAAAACAGTAGGGAAAGGCAAAAGTAACCTACACCACCAAGTCTCCGCCGAAATCAACTCAGACTTGTATTTTGCATACCTATTGAAATATCGGATAGAACATTGTTCGATTTTCTTACGATAGGACCGAGATTGTGGCTACTACAGCCTTAAATGACCTTATCCAATGAAAGTTATATATTTGAGCTAAATCTAAATCTGAACAAAATCAATGGCGTTCGTCCTTGGACCAAAATAATGACTTGGCCAAATTTCATAACAAATGTGATCTGCACCTTGAATACAACCATACATGGTCCGTCCATGTAGACGGACAGACATATCAATGGGTCTAGTTCTTAGCGTTGCAAACAAATGCACCAAGTTATAATACCCTATACCAATCAGTGATCGATATTAGAAATATTTGAAAAGATAGCATCTTTATCGTAAAGGTTTGGTTCTTTGGCTTGTTTTCATTGCTACAAATAAGGAAACATCTCAAATTTTCTTTTTTCTGTGTAAAGGCTATTAATTGTTGGCGAAATGTGTCGCATTCTATTGGACGACATAACACAAACAAAAGTAAAACAAAGCCACACAACAAAAGCAACTATGATGAAACAGAGTTGCTTGGACCCAGTTCGTGAGCATTTAATTATCTTTGCAGTTCATTGAAGCGAAATTTATATGGGCGCAACGACATGTCGCTTCCATTTTGCTCAAAGAACTTAGTATCATTTCTGTGGAATTACAAATTCACCATCATTCTAAAATTATAACAATTTTAGCCCTTCAAGTTCAAGAAATTAGACTGAAGATATGGAAGGTTTTCTGTGTATAAAATACTTTTTGATATCGACTAAGGCGATTTCCCAAACTGTCCAATCAGATTTTCATTTAATATTCCTTTCTCCTCCAGACAAAGGAAATTGATTTGTCCCTACAGATATTTAGGGAACGCAGTATGTGTCCAACACAACGGCAAATCGATTTCAGGGCAAAACTTCGAGTGTCTCTTTTGTGTGCAGATGTGTTCAATCAGTCTCCTATAGGGCAACGGAACCCATGTGCCCAATTCTGGATGTGAATGTATGAATTTATGCGTGTCAATGAACAAAACATTTTATTTAATATTCAAACAATTCAATAAATATGCAATATATCATTCCACAGGACAGCAAAGCAAATCCCTATCAGAAATAGCTTCCGTCCGTTCCTAGGAACTATCACCGATTCAAAAACATACAAAAAAAATTTTCAATACGCCAACACACACATCCCCAGCTGTATAAAGCAGGAATGCGACAACCTTGTTAGTTAAGCTAACGGAACCAAGTGCCATTCTTGTGTGGGAATCAATGAATAAATGATTAAATCAAAATACCAAAATTCTATGCTAGAAGTCGCATTTGGCGTGAAACCGCAGGAGTGTGAGAATCTTTGCAGAATTTCAATTATAAATTGCGTACACCGTCAATCCAAGGATATAATTTAGGGTCGTGGGTTGTAGTCAACAGAAGGGAAGACAAATCGAGCGAAAACTGTTTTCATCAAGTGGAAGGCGTTAGATTTTCCCAAAATATGCTGTGGCTGTGCATGCACGTAATTGTGTCCGGACAATAGCAATTCGACAACCATAATGGTTTTATTGGAAAGCGTTCCAATTGAAAAGAATCTTAGTTGAACTACACCCAAGGACAGTTTAAAGCCTTCTCCTGTGCATTGACACGAGAAGAGAGAAAGGGAGACATAGACAGTGCACGTGCTTTGTCCAACTTCTGTGGAAACAATCAAGAACGTATTAAAAGCAGACTCATTTTTGGGCAAGTTTGGTGGTGGGGAGAGTGTTCTCTTGTGTGTGTTGTGAGATGAGCTTGTTTTGCCATAAAATCTATTAAATCTGTGCAAATAGTTTCAGTCCCAATTGTGGCAATGGATTAAGTTATAAAAAAGTTTTGCTACTCCTTTTACAGACTCTTTGCCAAGTTGCACATACAATAAAACAGTGGAATAACACGCACAGTCAAGTGTCGACGCACATAACCCGAATTGAACAAAGGCTAACGAATCACGTGGGTATCCTTCTTCACACATACGAGTGACTGCCTTTATGTCTAACTGACGCAACTGACACTTTTTGGAAAGGCGAACGGCCATATCGCACCATTTGACGTTATCTGATGAAAGAAGCCAAGCAAAGCAAAGAAACAAACCGCATTCATCTTCATTCGAAACAAAATGCTTTAACGCTCTAACCCGCACTAAATTAAAGGATTTATTAATCATTATAAGAAATGCGATATCGTATGATAATCGGTTCAAGGAGGTAGTTAAACAGAGTTTTTTTTTACACAAAACAGTTACAAAAATGACTGTCTATTCCGAAAATACAAAGAATAGTTTTAGTAGAGTTGAAATATCATGTTCAGGCTACACAGGGAATTATGGGTAACAAGCAACCATTTTGAGTGTTTTCAACTTGTCAAAATAGGACCAATCTTTGTTTCTACTTTTAACAAGTGTGGTGACTGGTCCTAACGTGGTGTTATCTGCGGTAGTTATCTCACAGCAACACCAGAAGTTATATTATGGGTGCCATAATATGAGACATGAGTTTGGCTGTAGATTTGTGGTTAGTCAGAGATTGAAACACCTTGTCTCCAGATTAACTCTGGTTAATGGCAGGCTATCCACATTTATCCGTATTAGCTTATCCGTATTTACCCTTCATGGGTGAACGTCCGATATTGGCTTCAATCCAAGCCAATAGACTTTGACATGTCGGTAAACCTTCTCTTGGCCTCATCTTGTCAAAGTGTCTGCCATTCAAAGCTGCACACTTCAGGTGGGCGTGGCCGTCACACAACCAACAAATTATTGTGCGAGCACATTCGTGTCATCGCAATTAGGTCTGTTCGCGTACTTTTCCTGTAAACATTTGAAGTCTACATTAAATTCTAAGAAATTCTGCGAAATGTATGTATCTAAAATAAAAACCTATTCCGCGCCTCGACTTGAAAAAAATCTACTATTTCTAGCATTTATGTTTTGCAATTTTGCAATATAGTTACAGGTCGCATTTGTTATACAATCATCACGAAATGTGACACATATCACTTTTTATACCCTCCACCATAGGATGGGGGTGTACTAATTTCGTCATTCTGTTTGTAACTTCTTCAAATATTCGTCTAAGACCCCATAAAGTATATATATATTCTCGATTGTCATGATTTTTTAAGCCGATCTAGCCACGTCCGTCTGTCTGTCGAAAGCACGCAAAATTTCGAACGAGTAAAGCTAGCCGCTTGAAATTTTGCACAAATACTTTTTATACACATCACAAAAGGATAGGGGTATATTAATTTTGTTTTGGAAATATCCATTTCCGACCCTATAAAGTATATATACTCTTGATCAGCGTAAAAATCTAAGACGATCTATACATGCCCGTCCGTCGGTCTGTTGAAATCACGCTACAGTCATTAAAAATAGAGATATTGAGCAGAAACTTTGCACAGATCTTTTTTTGTTCACAAGAAGTTTAATTTCGAAGACGGGTTATATCGGAATATATTTGATGTAGCCCCCATATAGACCGATCCACCGATTTAGGGTCTAGGCCCATAAAAGCCACATTATTATCCGAATTTTGCTGAAATTTAGGACAGTGAGTTGTCTTAGGCCCTTCGACATCCTTCGCCAATTTGGCCCAGATTGGTCCGAATTTGGATATAGCTGCCTAATAGACCGATCCTTCGATTTAGGGTCTCAGGCCCATAAAAGCCACATTTATTATCCGATTTTGATGAAATTTGGGACAATGAGTAGTGTTAAGCCCTTCGACATCCTTCGTCAATTTGGCCCAGATTGGTCGAAATTTGGATATAGCTGCCATATAGACCGATCCTCCGATTTAGGGTCTTAGGCCCATAAAAGTCACATTTATTATCCGATTTTGCTGAAATTTGAGACAGTGGGTTTAGTTTAGTTTAGGCTGAGTTTAGGCCATTCGATATACTTCTTCAATTTGGCACAGATCGGTCCAGATTTGAATACAGCTGCCATATAGACCGATCTCTCGATTAAGATTTTGAGCCCATAAAAGGCACATTTATTGTCCGATTTCGCAATTCCTATCCGATTTGGGTAAAATTTAGCATAACGTGTTTCGTTATGACTTCCAACTACTGTGCTAAGTATGGTTCAAATCGGTCCATAACCTGATATAGCTGTCATATAAACCGATTTAGAATCTTGACTTCTTGAGACAATAGTGGGCGAAATTCGTATCCGATTTGGCTGAAATTTGGAATGAAGTGTTTTGTTATCGGTCTATAACTTGATATAGCTGTCATACAAACCGATCTGGGATTTTGAGTTCTTGAGCCTCTAGAGGACGCAACTCTTATCGGATTTGGCTGAAATTTTTTTGTGAAACTCGATCGATGGTGGTGGCTAAATAAGATTCGGCCCGGTTTAGCACGCTTTTACTTGTTTAGCATAGGGACAAACGCTATGAATTTTGTTGAAAACCGGGTTAGTTCATTTTTATACCCTCCACCATAGGATGGGGGGTATACTAATTTCGTCATTCTGTTTGTAACTACTCGAAATATTCGTCTGAGACCCCATAAAGTATAAATATTCTTGATCGTCGCGACATTTTATGTCGATCTAGCCATGTCCGTCGTCTGTCCGTCCGTCCGTCCGTCCGTCTGTCTGTCGAAAGCACGCTAACTTCCGAAGGAGTAAAGCTTGCCGCTTGAAATTTTGCACAAATACTTCTTATTAGTGTAGGTCGGTTGGTATTGTAAATGGGCCATATCGGTCCATGTTTTGATATAGCTGCCATATAAACCGATCTTGGGTCTTGACTTCTTGAGCCTCTAGAGTGCGCAATTCTTATCCGATTGGAATGAAATTTTGCACGACATGTTTTGTTATGATATCCAATAACTGTGCCAAGTATGGTTCACATCGGTTAATAACCTGATATAGCTGCCATATAAACCGATCTTGGGTCTTGACTTCTTGAGCCTCTAGAGTGTGCAATTCTTATCCGATTGGGATAAAATTTTGCACGACGTGTTTTGCTATGACATCCAATAACTGTGCCAAGTATAGTTCACATCGGTCCATAACCTGATATAGCTGCCATATAAACCGATCTTGGGTCTTGATTTCTTGAGCCTATAGAGTGCGCAATTCTTATCCGATTTTACTGAAATTTTGCACATAGTGTTTTAGTATCACTACCAACAACTGTGCTAAGTATGGTTCATATCGGTTCATAACCTAATATAGCTGCCATATAAACCGATCTTGAGTCTTGACTTCTTGAGCCTCTAGAGTGCGCAATTCTTATCCGATTGGAATGAAATTTTGCACGACATGTTTTGTTATGATATCCAATAACTGTGCCAAGTATGGTTCACATCGGTCTATAACCTGATATAGCTGCCATATAAACCGATCTTGGGTCTTGATTTCTTGAGCCTCTAGAGTGCGCAATTCTTATCCGATTGGGATGAAATTTTGCACGACGTGTTTTGCTATGATGTCCAATAACTGTGCCAAGTATGGTTCACATCGGTTAATAACCTGATATAGCTGCCATATAAACCGATCTTGGGTCTTGACTTCTTGAGCCTCTAGAGTGCGCAATTCTTATCCGATTGGGATAAAATTTTGCACGACGTGTTTTGCTATGACATCCAATAACTGTGCCAAGTATAGTTCACATCGGTCCATAACCTGATATAGCTGCCATATAAACCGATCTTGGGTCTTGACTTCTTGAGCCTCTAGAGTGCGCAATTCTTATCCGATTTTACTGAAATTTTGCACATAGTGTTTTAGTATCACTACCAACAACTGTGCTAAGTATGGTTCATATCGGTTCATAACCTAATATAGCTGCCATATAAACCGATCTTGAGTCTTGACTTCTTGAGCCTCTAGAGTGCGCAATTCTTATCCGATTGGAATGAAATTTTGCACGACATGTTTTGTTATGATATCCAATAACTGTGCCAAGTATGGTTCACATCGGTCTATAACCTGATATAGCTGCCATATAAACCGATCTTGGGACTTGACTTCTTGAGCCTCTAGAGTGCGCAATTCTTATCCGATTGGGATGAAATTTTGCACGACGTGTTTTGCTATGATATCCAATAACTGTGCCAAGTATGGTTCACATCGGTCCATAACCTGATGTAGCTGCCATAAAAACCGATCTTGGGTCTTGACTTCTTGAGCCTCTAGAGAGCGCAATTCTTATCCGATTTGCCTGAAATTTTGTACGACGGATCCTCTCATAACCATCAACATACGTGTTTATTAGGGTCAGAATCGGTCTATAGCCCGATACAGCTCCCATATATTTTACTTTTTGAGGCCCCAACATATAATTTAATTGTGGTCTAAACCGGATCATATCTTGATATCGCTCTAATAGCAGAGCAAATCTTTTCTTATATCATTTTTTGCCTAAGAAGAGATGCCGGGAAAAGAACTGACAAATGCGCTCCATGGTGGAGGGTATATAAGATTCGGCCCGGCCGAACTTAGCACGCTTTTACTTGTTTAAACTAGCTGACCCGGGCCCGCTCTGCTGCGCCTCTTTTACTTTATATGTAACAAAAGTTTCCTTGGAATATTTATTTTCGACAATTACAGATCTTTAAGTGAAATACCATGATTCGAAAATAGCATATCGCTTGACTAACAGTTTAACAATATAAGTGCCTTTATCTGAATCCCATATGATCTTTATTGGTCTACGAATTGAAGTTTGGATGTAAGGTGTACTCCATTCTCAAAATACTTCATTTCAGCCCGATATTCTCATGATGTCTGTTTTAGTGGTGTTTTCGGGGAAGAGGTGGTCCCCCAGAAATTTGGCCTTGAAAAATATCAGCATCGTGCTCTTCTATCAATTTATTTATTTAAACCCCATATTGCCATTGGCTAAAGAGGAGTTTACAGGATGAGGCGTCCCCCAACACATGGCCCAAAAATAGGTTATCAAATTCGTTTTCTAATCTCAAATACCTTTCATTTGAGCCACATGTTGACATGGTCGAAAAATTTTTCCCCTTTTTCTATTCTCATATATCTATGTATCATTTATTTGAACCCCATATTGCCATTGCCCTCATAATAGGATATCAGCTTCGTTTTCTAATCTCATTTAAACTCCTTATTGCAAAATTCAGCAAATATGTCCGGGGCATTGGCCCTAAAAACTATGAATATTTAGTTCCACTCTCTTTAAGACCCAAATTGTCTTGTCTTGTCTTGGAGATTGTCATTGGGGGATGTTTTTAGTGAGAGGCGGCCCCAAACACTTGGTCCCATATTTGGATATCAGATTCGTATTCTACATTCAAATACCTTTTATTTAAGCCCCATATTCCCATGGTCAGTAAATAAGTCCAGTTTGGGGGGTGTTTTGGGGAAGGGGTGGACCCCAGAAACGTGGTTCCTCATTTGGATATAAGATTCGTATTCTACTCACAAATACCTTTCATTTGAGTCCCATATTGCCATGGTCGGTAAATATGTCCGATTTAGGGGTGTTTTGTAGCTTGTGGTGGTTTCCCTAGCACTTGGTCCGACAATTGGATATCAGATACGTGTTCTTATCCTAAATACCTTTCATTTGAGTCCCATATTGTCGCGATTGGTCTAAATATATGGAGAAGTTTTTGACATCAATTGTTTTTTAAATGTTTAGAAGCTTGAAACAATGTTTTTATGAATTGTTTCTTTTTGTGTTTATATTGTTTTGTTTAATATAATCTGAAAACAAAAACCAGCGAATTTTATTGTGGGAAAACTACTTTTTGAAGCGTACTTTTTACAAAAATCGTCTTTGTGTGCGACTATTTCAAAATTCTCAAAGGCAACGGTGCAAGCATTCCATATTCTTCATGAAAAATTGCAAATCAATTAAACAGATATACCTCAAAAAGTATTAATATCAAATTGATGATCTATGAATAGTGACCATCGTACCCTCTCTTGGCGGATTATTCCCCTTTTTTGATGTCCATGCCGTCTTTTTCGTCCGATCCGCCAAAATCCCACTTCTTCTAAAGAATTCACGGAAAATTTCACACTTTTTTAACTTGAAACATCTGAAGCAAATTTTAAAAATGTTTTGTTCTATTTGCCAAATTGACTGATATGGTATTTTGGTGGAAAACTTATAAAATTTAAAATTCAAATTTACCTTAAACCTACAAAATCCATTGAAAAGTAATTTAAATTATTAAAAAAAAAATTTTAAATCAATATATTTCTAACCGGCCATTTTAACAAGTTTGGTCTTTCTAGTGTTAATAACCGTTTCCAAAAATGTGGTTCAAGCTATTGTAATTCCCTGCAAAGTACAAGGCGGTAGCGTATCAGCAAATTAAGTTGACTTGTCAGTCGAACAACTCACCACATCATTGAGGGAGAGTTTGAAAACCAAATTTTTGCCCAAGTCAGTAAAAAATGAGTTGGGTCTGTAGGATACAAAACAATGTTCTCCAGTTTAAAAATTTGTGTGGTTTTTATTGAAAGAAGTCCCGATGTGGGAGGACATAGAGAGAAAATTATTTTTAGAGGATAGCAATGATCATTTCGACCAACATAGTTATTCAAAAAGTATATAAAATGTCAAAACAAAACACGACGGGAATTATATGAAATGTTTTATATGCGTTGAGTCCAAATAATAAAGTATTTCAAAGTCATGTTTAACATTGTCGTTTATGTTCGGGATTTCCCGCAGTTAATAACTTACGGAATAACGAAGAATCACATTGAACAATAACTACATAAAGCGATAGTATCAAAGTACAAGTTACAGTGCGCCGTCAAAGGTTTGACCATTTGCAATCCTAACATTTATCTTAAATAAGAGGTTTTTATACCCACCACCGACGGATGGGGGTATATTCATTTTGTCATTCCGTTTGCAACACATCCAAATATCTATTTCCGACCCTATAAAGTATATATATTCTTGATCAGCGTCTTCAATCAGCGCTACAGTCTTCAAAAATAGAGATATTGAGCTGAAACTTTGCACAGATTCTTTTTTTGTCCATAAGCAGGTTGAGTTCAAAGATGGACTATATCGGACTATATCTTGATAAAGCCCCCATATAGACCGATCCGCCGATTTATGGTCTTAGGCCAATAAAAGCCACATTTATTGTCCGATTTTGCTGAAATTTAAGACAGTGAGTTGTCTTAGACCTTTCGATATCTTCCGTCAATATGGCTCAGATCGGTTCAGATTTGGATATAGCTGCCATATAGACCGATCCTCCAAAATTGGGTCTAAGGCCCATAAAAGCCACATTTATTATCCGATTTTGCTGAAATTTGGGACAGTGAGTTGTCTTAGACCCTTCGACATCTTCCGTCGATATGGCTCAGATCGGTTCAGATTTGGATATAGCTGCCATAAAGACCGATCCTCCAATTTAGGGTCTTAGGCCCATAAAAGCCACATTTATTATCCGATTCTGCTGAAATTTGGGACAGTGAGTTGCCTTAAACCCTTCGACATCTTCCTTCAATATGGCTCAGATCGGTTCAGATTTGGATATAGCTGCCATATAGACCGATCCTCCAATTTAGGGTCTTAGGCCCATAAAAGCCACTTTTATTATCTGATTTTGCTGAAATTTGGGACAGTGAGTTATGTAAGGCCCTTGAACATCCTTCGTCAATTTGGCCCAGATCGATTCAGATTTAGATATAGCTGTCATATAGACCGATCCTCCAATATAGGGTCTAAGGCCCATAAAAGCTACATTTATTATCCGATTTTGCTGAAATTTGGGACAGTGAGTTGCCTTAGACCCTTCGACATCTTCCGTCAATATGGCTCAGATCGGTTCAGATTTGGATATAGCTGCCATATAGACCGATCTCTCGATTTTAGGTTTTGGGGCCATAAAAAACGCATTTTTTGTCCGATGTTGCCGAAATTTGGAACAAAGTGTTATGTTAAGCCCCTCCACATATTTCTGCAATTTGGTCTAGATCGATCAAGATTTGCATATAGCTGCCTTATAGACCGATTTCTCTATTTAAAGTCTTGGCCCCATAAAAGGCACATTGTTACTCCGATTGCACTGAAATTTTACACAATGATTTATATTATGTTTTTCGACATCCGTGTCGTATATAGTTCAGATCGGTTTATTTTTAGATATAATTTCTAAAAAGACCAATATTTTGTTATATACAATTGAACAATAACTTTTACTTATTAGTATTTGGTCTAAATCGGAACATATATTGATATAGCTGCTATGGGGCATAAGGTTTCGTTTTTCACCGAATTTTGGTGAAAGGTGGTTTACATATATATACCCGAGGTGGTGGGTATCCAAAGTTCGGACCAGCCGAACTTAACGCCTTTTTACTTGTTGTGTAACATTTGGATCGGCTAGCTTTACTTGTTAGATTGCTTTCGACAGACAGTAGAACGGAGGCACATGGCTAGATTGACTTCAAATGTCATAAGATCAAGGTCAAGAATCGAAATGATGAATTTAGTATTCCCCCATTCTTTGGTGGAGGTTACGAGTATAAAAATGTGACAAACTTTTCCTGCTAAGATTTTTACCATTTTTCAACTTACTAAGGGATACGTTTTGCAATTAAAAATATATAATTGAAATTTTTGAATAGTTTTGAGTTGAATAGTTATTTAGAAATAATAAAATTTAATTGTAGCTAAAACTTGTAAATCCTTATTGTATATGAAGGGTTTCAGCCAAATACCCGTTTTTCTACTCTGGAAATCCTGCTTTATTAGCTAATTGGTCACGTTATCTATGAACGATCGAATGTCGAAGTCGCCTTATGATATGCTTCTAAAAGGATCTTAGTTCGCATAACAACTTGGCCGCAAACAAATGTAAGGGTTGTGTTATTTACCCCCCGAGCGAATTATCTTATTTGTGTGGAGAACTAATTTTGTTGACTGTATAGTCAGAATGAGGTTCGCATAGCAGTAACCCACCTGAAGAAAACAAGGCAGCAAGAGTCGATGAGTTGAGTATATCGATTTATACCAAAATTGCCATGTATGTTGAAAGCCATAACAGAAGTCGTGGTGTAAAATCAGCTACCAAAAAGTCATATTGGAAGATCGATTAATAAAAGAGCTGTCGCTACGATGGAAAGCTGAACACACGACTCCAGAGATTGTTGTTGTCGATTGTATATAGGTGTCACAGAGAAGATTATCTTCCGCACTGTGACGTTAACCGAACAAGCTGGCAGATGCAATTGATTAACGACACGGCTTTATTTCAGATTGGGTGAAGTGGATTTCTCGAGATATGAGAAACCACTATCCAACATACCAAATAATTTGGAACAAGAAAAAAGGCGTAAGTTCGGTCGGGCCGAATTTTGGATATCCACCACCTCGGGTATATATGTAAACAAACCTTCGTCGTAACCCGGTGAAAAATACATAATTTATGCCCTCATAGCAGCTATATCGAAATATGGTCCTACTTGGACCGAATTCGACACGGATATTGAGCCGTCTAATAAGTACAAGTCATTGTTAAATTCTGTAGAACAAAATATTGGTCTTTTGGTAATATCCAAATACAGACCGATCTGAAGCTTATACGACACGGATGTAGAAAAGCCTAATATATGTCACTGTCCCAAATTTCGGTGAAATCGAACAATCAATGCGCATTATATGGGCACAAAACCATTAATCGAGAGATCGATCTATATGGCAGCTATATCCAAATCTGGACCGATTTTGGCCATACTGCAGAGAGATGTCGAGGGGCTTAACTTAACTCACTGTACCAAATTTCGGCAAAATCGGACAATTAATTCGCCTTTTATGGGCCCAACACCTTAAGTCGAGAGATCGGTCTATATGGCGAATCTGGACCGATCTGAACCATATTGCAGAAAGATGTCAAGGGGCTTAACTTAACTCATTGTCTGTTCGACGGCATCGGACAATAAATGCACCTTTTATAGGTCCAAAATCTTAAATCGAGAGATCGGTCTAAAATTGTCCAAAATTTCGGCGAAATCGGACAATAAATTCGCCTTTTATTGGCCCAAGACCTTAAGCCGAGAGATCGGTCTATATGGCAGCTATATCCAAATCTGGAACGATCTGAACCATATTGCAGAAAGATGTCAAGGGGCTTAACTTAACTCATTGTCTGTTCGACGACATCGGACAATAAATGCACCTTTTATAGGTCCAAAATCGTAAATCGAGAGATCGGTCTATATGTAAGCTATATGCAAATCTGGCCAAATTGAAGAAGGATGTCGAAGGGCCTAACACAACTCACTGTCCCAAATTTTTGCAAAATCGGACAATAAATGAGCCTTTTATGGGCGGTCTATTTGGCAGCTATATCCAAATCTGGATCGATCTGGGTCCGAAGGGTGTCGAAGGCCCTAACGCAACTCACTGTTCCAAATTTAGCAAAATCGGATAATAAATGTGGCGGATCGGTCTATATGGGGGCTATATCAAGATAGTTCGATATAGCCCATCTTTGAACTTAACCTGCTTATGGACAAAAAAAGAATCTGTGCTTCCTTCGGAGGTGGGTATAAAAATGAAAGAATTCGAGTTGGGTTTTATTGAGGGATGATAAGTTCTCGACGATTGATCGTTTACTTTCAACTAGGAAACCTAGCCACTTAATTTTATTTCATTTTAGAACTAGTTAAAGTTTAAACAAACTATGATATTCTTGTCGATACTGATTTTAGTGTGAATTGTACATTTTCATAACAGTTCAATTGTAATTCATATAATTTCGCGCAAATCGCATAATAATTGAACCGATATAGCTCATTTTCACGAACGACCCTACGGAAAATGTGTGGTCAATTGCCCCAAATATAACGCTCCTAAACTGGAAAATTTGTTACCTGTCACAGGACATACAGGGAATTAATAGTTTCAATTTTCATATCTTATGATTCTTAATTATGTTAAAAATTTGCTTATCCGTTAAGTATATTTGCTTACTATTGTTATCTCCCTTAAAAATGCTTGCAAAGTATACCTATCCCTTTCGAACTGTTCCAGGACCTATCCTACGGTGTTAGAAAAAGTGATAGTGATAGGTTCTTTCCATGTAAGGGGACGAGAACTGGGACCGGTCTCTATCACCAGAGGACCTATCCCGTTGGGGACCTACATTATAAAGAAGTATGAAAAACACCAAGAACAACGAATGCGTACCTAAGAAAAAAATAAACTGTCCCCAACATAGATACATTTAAGGAGGTATATTCACCGGTTTATTCTGTGAAAAGAGAAAAAGCAAAAGTGGCCAAGCAATGGGCTAAAATGACCGATAATTTGTGTTAATAGACACATTTAAGCAGGTGTATTCACCGGTTTATTCTGCGAAAAGAAAACTAAACCAAAGCAGCCACGCAATGGACAGGAATTACTATTGATATGACCGATAATTTGTGTAAATAAGGGTTAATGTACCCTAAACTTCGTGCAGGGAAATTTCGTTCACATCGCATTGAACATTATCAATATGGTTTTAGACCTGGTAAATCCTGCACAGGCACGATATTCACTTTACGCCAAATCTTCTAAGCGACCACCTAGAGCCCTATACGTTGAAAGAGTTTGCAAGCCATGAAGGAGTTTAGTATCTCTAAGAAATTGATACGAATTTGCAGGATGATATACGTTCCTTTGCTAAAATAGCGAAGAACTTTTCCGATTATAAACAGATGACAGATTGTCTTGCGAAGATCAGCTGGAGAATATCAAATGAGATGCAAGTGTGAATAGGCATGGCGTACTATTCACGAAAGTACACATGTAAGCTTATGCCGACGACATCGCTATTATGAACCGATTACTAAAAGTAAAAACTGCTGCCTTCAAAAAGGTCGAAAAAGAGCCATATCAAATGGGCCTGCCTGTTAAAGGAGAAACGTCCTCTGAATCCGAACAAACAATGAAAGTTGGTAACTAAAACTTTGAGATAGTCAGCATATCTACCTACGCATTTACCACCATAAGTAAAACGAACGACAATTGTTTGGAAATAAAATCAAGAATAATATTGGCTAGCTTGCGCTAGTCTTAAGTCGGACTGACCAAAGCCTCTGGTTTTCAAATTTGAAACATTAGTCATTCAAGTCATGTGGTGGTATTCGGGTTGGACGTTGAAGGGAATAAATATGCTTTATATAGCAAATTTCAACCAAATCGAATAACACGGCTCCCAGAGACTCATAAAGTCAAGTTCATTTTATATGGGAACTATATCAATATCTGAACCCATTTGGCCCTTTTTCGTTTTCCAGCGACACACTACAATAAGTAGTGACTGCAAAATTTCAAGCGGATGGCTTCACTCGAACCAACGCTATCGAGATTTCGATAAAAGGGCTACAAGGTGAGCAGAAAATCGGAGGTAACACTATGAGAAAACTGAACCTATATGACCCGTACTTTGCACTGATTTGGAAGGTTCCAATATAACGTTCGAAACTTCAACGGAAACGGAAGAAAAATACGACTACCCTTAATAAAATAAAACCATGTTTCAGTACGATTGCATGTGTTAAGACAATAGTGTGGTTAGTGCAAACAGACAGCATAAAAATACGAATGTGACTCAAGTGCTACGGATATATTAAATGACTTCGTATTTATATTTCCGATTTGTTCAATACATGTGTTGGCTCCAAAAGTAGGGTTTTTTCCATATTTTATTTGTTGAATAGTCAGGAGTCGGGATAGTCACAGAAAGTCGGGATAATCTAGCCCAATCTCGACCATCTAGCAAGCCAAAGTTTTGTGTAGATATAAATACGACTGGAGAGTGCAGTGCAAGTGCTATTTAGTAATTACAAGATATGGCCGGGCCGAATCTTATATACCCTCCACCATGGATAGCATTTGACACATTCTATGAATGATTTTTTGAAATATATACATAAACTTATAATATGATATGGGCAGTATATGTCATGACTGTTAAAACTACCATTTTTAAAATATTAGCCAAATTGGATAATAATAACGCCCTCTAGAGGCTTTGGAAGTCAAATCTGAAGATCGGGTTTTATGGCAGTTATAAAAGGTTATAAAACTCCTTAGACCATACCTGGCGCTCAAGAAATCAAGATACGTGATCGATTTTATGGCAGCAATTTAAATCACCCATGCAGCCGAGTTGGTAGCATGTTCGGATTACCAGTGCGGTGGTCATGGGTTCGATTCCCAATGGACATAAATAGTACAAGTGAGTCTGATTAGAAAACTACCACTTTGACATAAACTAAGCATAGTGTAATTTAAGGATCCTTTTGAATTGTGTACCAGATAAAGTTATGGCAGTTTGCCAGATACGACAAACTTGTTAAGAAAGACGGATATGTGTGACAATTCATCCGCCTTTTTCCATCTGTTGGTCTCAGTTCTCCATTCATTGTTTTGTCATATTGCCATTTCTTGCACCATGCTATGCTTTTTTATTTCGTGCTCCGACTAAATGTTAAAAGTTGACCCTAAGCTGGGGAGTTCAAGCCACAGGAAACACACTTTGTCGCCTTTTTGCCATATATAAAACGAACTTTCCATTTTCTCCCACTGCCTTTGTTTACGAATAGTACTCGACATTGAAATCCTCATTATAGGCCAAACTTACCATCTTCATATCCACACACACACACACACATATATACACTCCTATACAATAAATCTGGATGGACAGACATTCCAGTGTTTGTGAGGCTATTGTTTCACACATACTCGTATATACATAAACATCGATAAAAACAAATGTTTAAGCACTCTCTCTACAGTATAGAAATCTGTGTTGGTTTCTTTTGAGTATGTTACTTCCATGTTAATACGAATATTTTGGGAATTAGGGCTAACGGTTCAAAGCAAAAACCACCCGAATTCAAAAGCAAATGCAAAATGTAAATTTTTCCCATGAACTTTCCACTAAGGAACAGGGCAAACTTATATATAAATTTTATATCAAAATAGCAAAATGATTGCTATTACAACAAACATTTCTTGCTGCTTTTAGATGGAAAAAATTTAACTTTAAACAAGTTCTTTGCCAGATATCTCTTTGCTTATAAAGAGACATAGGATAATGGATAAGAATTGTTATGCTATTGAAGCTATACCAAGGGCAATGCTTGGCTTGGCTGCTAGAGACCAAAGTGGAAGTTATTGTGCAAAATTTCATCCAAATCGGATAATAATTGTGCCCTTTAGAGGCTCAAGAAGTATAAACTGGAGATCGGTTTATATGGGTGCTATATCAGGTTATGAACCGATTTAGACCATACGTGGCATAGTTGTTAGAAGTCATAACAAAACACAAAATTTCAACCAAATCGGGTAATAACTGCGCCCTCTACCGGCTTAAGAAGTCAAGATCTGAGAGGGGCAGACTTCTCAAATATCAATGAGTGCTGTCCGATTCAAGTTTTTTTAAGCTCAATGATAAGGGGCCTCCCTTTTATAGCCGAGTCCGAACGTCGTGCCGCAATGGGACACCTCTTTGTAGAGAAGTTTTTACATGGCTGCCATACCAAATGGTACAGTACCTCCCAAATGTCGCCAGCATTAGGAGGGTATAATCACCGCTGAACATTTTCATGATGTTTTCGCCAGGATTCGAACCCTGCCGTTCAGCGTCATATATGGGAGCTTTATCAGGTTATGATTCGAATTGGACCATACTTGGCACAGTTATTAGAAGTTATAACAAAACACATTATTCAAAATTTCAGCCAAATAGGATAATTATTGCGCCCCAAATCGGATAAAAGTTGAGCTCCTAGAGAGCACAATTATTATCCGATTTGGCTGAAATTTGCATAATAATTTGTACTTCGATTTCAACAACTGCTTCAAGCATAGTCTAAATGAGTCCAAAACCTGTTAGTCTAAGCCGACTTCTAGGGCTCCAAAAGTCATATTGGGGGTTCAGTTTATAGGAGTGTACATCTATTTATGGATATCTCTGAATGGGATTTGTTGTGGGTCTTAGAGCGAAGGTTCATACTTCTAATAGCAAATTTTAGCCAGATCGGAAAAAAGTATGATTCAAGGGGCTTAAGAAATCAAATTGAAAGACCGCTTTATAGGGGAGCTATATTCAAATCTGAAACGATATGGCTTATTGCAAGGACCTCTATCAATTCTAAGTACTTCTGCGAAATTTCAAGTGGATATTTTTCTTTCGACTGCGATTCCGTCAGACGGACGGACCGATTTGTTCCAAAACTTTTTATCGGATCACATATCAATACTTCGAAGCGTTACTACATTATTTCACCCCCATCGTAGGGTGTTGGTTTGAAATGAAATAATTACCAACAAAATAACTGCGGCATTGATATACTACATCATTATCATTAAAAAGGCATTAAGTTCTGTCGGAATTCGTATACCCACCACCTAGGGTATGTATAAACTACATTTCGTTAAAATCTGGTGGAAAATGTACGATTAGAACCTATAGCTATAGCTATAATTAAATATGGTTCGATGTGGACCAAACTCAACGTAATCGGGCAATAAATGCGGTGTTTATTGGCCTGAGACCTTAAATCGAGAGGTCTAATTTCTCACAAAGGCCATACAAGTCATTGTGCCAAGTTTCAGCCAGATTGAGTTATAAATGCAGCCTAATGCTGGCAATATTTGTGAGGTACAATGCCATGTAAAACTTCTCTCCAAAGAGGTGTAGCACTGCGGCACGCCGTTCGGACTCGGCTATAAAAAGGAGACACCTTATCATTGAGCTTAAACTTGAATCGGACAGCACTCATGTATATGTGAGAAGTTTGCCCCTGTTCCTTAGTGGAATGTTCATGGGCAAAATTAGCTTTTTTTTATGAGACCAGGACCCTAAATCGGGAGATCGGTCTATATAAGGGCTATATTAAGATGACCGATTGACCGATTTGGACTATATTCATCACGGAGGTTGGTATCTTAACACATTGTGAATAATTTCATCCAAATTGGGTATTAATACTACTCTCATGAGCCTAAGACCCTAAATCGCTAAATTGGTCTATACGGGGGCTATATCAAGATATAGTCCAATATACACCATATTGGAACTTAACCTGCCTATGGCAAAAAAGAATCTGCGTAAAGTTTCAGCATAATATCCTTGTTTTTAAAGACTATAGCGTGATTTCAACACAAGGACAGTTTTAAGTTTTTAACATTAGCTTAAAAAGTTTAAATTGAGTAAATAAAGCAATCTTTCTTATCTTATAATATTTAGTCGTGTAGTTATTTTTCCATCCCTTAATTGGGAGTAATTTATATGAAAACGTGTTTGATAGAATAACTTTACGCAAAGAACCGAAATATTTATTACCGAAACAAATATAGATATTAAAACATATGTTCTTCACTGTAGTGAAGCTTTTAATTTTTACTGTATATTTAAATGAATCCGTTTGGGAGGGAAACTTGTTTTTCAAAATTGCAATCCCTAACTACAAGTACTTTCCGGACTGTTCCAATCCATACATCAGCCATTTTGGTACAAGTTTATGTCCGAGTCCCAGTTTATGTATGTGTGATTTTCGTATAGTGTCAGTAAATGAAATGATAAAAGAAAAATAAATAAACTATTAAATGGAAAAACCATCAACATAAAGATCTGCCGAGGAATTTATATGTGAGTGCCGGCGTATATTAAATATGTGCATGTATTAAGGCGGGTAAAGATATTAATGCTTGCCAAATAGTTTTTGTGCCGCAGTTCTAGTAGTTCGTCTAAATCTCACATTGTGGCGAATGACTAGGATATGGTCTAAACAAGTGGGCAGGATAGTGAACTTGTATGACCGCGCTTACTGTCATTGTTTCGCATTTCATGTGGGCTCAACGTAGACATATGGGGAAAAATCTCCAAATTAAGAAACTCTTGGGTGTGTGTGTGTGTTTCAGATTATTATACTCTCATTATTGTTTTTGTTATACAAACACAGAGATTTTTTTTATATATAAGAATCTATACAGAAGGTTACACATTAAGACATCTTCATATTCAAACGAAGCAATTGTTACGGTTTAAATGAAGCAGAGGTCTTTTATTTCATGTAACCATATCAAGTGTTAGATTTGACAGTGACCCAAATGTATAGAAAGCCGAACTTTGTATACCCACCACCTCGGGTATATATGTAAACCACCTTTCATCAAAATCCGGTGAAAATTGTATGCCTTATGTCCCATAGCAGTTATATCGAAATATGTACCGATTTGGACCAAATACTAATAAGTACAAGTCATTGTTCAATTGTGTATAACAAAATAAATTTCAGTAAAATCGGATTATAAATGCGCTTTCTTCAGGGTCAAGACTTTAAATCGAGATATCAGTCTATATGGCAGCTATATGCACATTTCGGCCGTTCTAGACCAAATTGCATATATGTGAAGGGGCTTAACTTATCTCTCTGTCCCAAATTTTGGTGACATCGGACAATAAATGCGCCTTTTATGGGCCCAAAACATTAAATCGAGAGATCGGTCTATATGGCAGCTATATCCAAATCTCATCCGATCAAGGCTAAATTGACGATGGATATCGAAGGGCCTAAGACAACTCACTGTCCCAAATTTCAGTGAAATCGGATAATAAATGTGGCTTTTATGGCCCTAAGACCCTTAATCGGAGGATCGGTCTATATGGCAGTTATAACCAAATCTAAACCGATCTGGACCAACTTAACGAAGGATGTCGAAGGGCCTAACATAACTCACTGTCCCAAATTTCAGGGAAATCGGATAATAAATGTGCCTTTTATGGCCCTAAGACCCTTAATCGGAGGATCGGTCTATATGACAGGTTGAACCAAATCTGAACCAAATTAACGAAGGATGTCGAAGGGCCTGACATAACTCATTGTCCCAAATTTCAGCGAAATCTGATAATAAATGTGGCTTTTATGGGTCTAAGACCCTAAATCGGAGGATCGTTCTATATGGCAGCTATATCCAAATCCGAACCAATCTGAACTAAATTGACGAAGGATGTCGAAGGGCCTAGCACAACTCACTGTCCCAAGTTTTAGCAAAATCGGATAATAAATGTGGCTTTTATGGGCCTAAGACCCTAAATCGACAGATCTGCCTATATGGGGGCTATATCAAGATATAGTCCGATAAAGCCCATCTTCGAACTTAACCTGCTTATGGACAAAAAAAGAATCTATGCAAAATTTCAGCTCAATAGCTCTATTTTTAAAGACTGTAGCGTGATTTCAACGGACAGATGGACGGACATGTCTAGATCGTCTTAGATTCTTACGCTGATCAAGAATATATATACTTTATAGGGTGGAAATGGATATTTAGATGTGTTGCAAACGGAATGACAACATGAATATACCTTTATAATATAAAGGCATTATTATCCCTCCACCGTATGATGACGGTATGTTCTGGATCCTTATGTCTATATCGCTATGACAGTCCGTCTATGGAAAGCACGCTAACTCTCGAACGGGTAACTTTATGAGTCTAAAATTTTACACAAGGACTTCTCGTTGATATAAGTCAGATGGAATTTTCAAAGGGTCAAATCGGTTCATGTTTAGATCAGTTTCCATATAAACCGATCCTATATGAAAGCGATGTCCTGATTATTCTTTTGGAGTCTCTAATGGTTGCAATTCTCTTCCGATTTGGCTGATATTTGTGCTATGATTTTCCCCATGGGGAAGTATGACCCAAATCTATCCAAATGATGTAGCTACCATATGAGTCTATCTCGTATTCTATGCGGTTCGATCCGCATCGATTGGTTGGCCGACGAAATGGCCGTAGGGGATTGCCGTAGGATTGCCATGACGCAGTCCGAGTAAAGGGCGTTAGCACTGTAGAATAGTGAAACGGTCGATGGCACAACGAAAATCCTATGAGGCATCCGGATCGTGTGAAGACGAGGCTATTTTGAAATATGAAGGAGATTAGTATGGCTCTTGGTATTAAGAGGTCTCATAGGACTACTGGCTCACTTATGCAGGCGCGGCAAACGACAGCCTGTGTAGGCCATGTGGGAATGATGATGAGCCGTTGCAGCATTTCCTATGTTTCGGTGAGGATATAATACTATACTTTCAACAGCTTGTGAGCAGCATGGAATACCTGACATATATCTCTTCGGGGTAATTTTTTGGACATAGAGCGCACAACAAGCCTATTCGGACATTGGCATGGCGGCATGGGGCGTAATAAATAGAATGCGCATCCTCTTTTGAACCTAACATAACCATATCAAGTAATACTTAAACTAAATTCTAACGGAACCCAAACCAAATAACGTCCAATTTGGCCAATATGTCTAAGTGACAGTCGATTTAGCAGACATCTATCAGTCTATCATAATCGCGCTAATTTTCGAACGAATAAAGCTGCACCCTTGAGATGAACAAATTCCTGTTATGAGCGTAGGTAGGTAAGAATTTTAAATGGGCAACATCGGTCCATGTTTTGACAAAGATTCTATGTAGCTGATCCGCTTATTTAATTTCTTGAGCATATTTTTATACCCTCCACCATAGAATGCATTTGGATCTGAGACCTAACAAAGTATATATATTCATTGTCGCCTTGATGTTCTTAGTCAATTTAGCCACGATCGACCGTCCGTCTGGCGAAAGCACGTTAACTTTCGAAGGAGTAAAGCTAGGCCCCTGAAATTTTGCACAAATAATGGGCCAAATCGGTCCATGTTTTGGTATATATGCCATATAAACCGATCTCGGATCTTGACTTCTTGAACCTCTAAGGTTCGCAGTTCATATCCGATTTTGTTGAAATTTTGTGCGAGGTTGTTATGACTTCCAACAACTGCACCAAGTATGTTCTAAATCGGTTCAAAATCTGATATTGCTGCCATATAAGTCGATCTTGGATCTTGAGTTCTTGATCCTCTAGAGTAAGCAATATTTATCCGACTTAGCATTGCAAAGCATATCCACCGAGCGCGTGGGTTCAAATCCCGGCGCGAACATCAGAAATGCTAATGCTGGCTACTTTCGTAGGGTATTCTGCCATGTTTAAACTTCTCTACCAAGTGGTTTGGCACGCCGTTCAGACTCGGTATCAAAAAGGAGGAGCTTAAACATTAACCGGACTGCACTCATT
Organism: Stomoxys calcitrans; assembly: GCF_963082655.1. Classification (NCBI taxonomy): domain Eukaryota; kingdom Metazoa; phylum Arthropoda; class Insecta; order Diptera; family Muscidae; genus Stomoxys; species Stomoxys calcitrans. The sequence continues at coordinate 68,830,013 of NC_081556.1, forward strand.
GATATGAATGTTCCTTAATGGAATGTTCAAGGGAAATTTTCATCTTCCAACAACTATGCCAAGTATTGTCTTAATCAATTTATACCCACCACCGAAGGATGGGCTATATCGGACTTAATCTTGATATAGCCCCCATATAGACCGATCCGCCTATTTAGGGTCTTAGGCCAATAAAAGCCACATTTATTATCCGATTTTGCTGAAATTTGGGGCAGTAAGTTGTGCTAGGCCCTTTGACATCCTGCGTCAAATTGGCCCAGATCGGTCCAGATTTGGATATAGCTGCCATATAGACCGATCCTCCGATTTAGGGTCTTAGACCCATAAAAGCCCCATTTATTATCCGATTTTGCTGAAATTAGGGACAGTGAGTTGTGTTAGAACCTTCGACATTTATCTTCAATTTGACGCAGATCGGTCCAGATTTGAATATATCTGCCATTTTGACCGATTTCTCGATTTAAGGTTTGGGGCCGATAAAATGCGCATTTCTTGTCCGATGTCGGCGAAATTTGGGACAGTGAGTTAAGCCTCTCGATATATTTCTGCAATTTGGCTCAGATCGATCAAGATTTGGATATAGCTGCCATATAGACCGATATCTTGATTTTAGGTTTAGGGCCCATAAAAAGCGCGTTTATTGTTCGATGTCGCCGATATTTGGGACACTGAGTTGTGTTGGGCCCTTCGACATTCGTCTTCAATTTGGCTCTGACTAGCTTTGCATATAGCTGCCATATAGACCGGTCTCTCGATTTAATGTCTTGGCCCCATAAAAGGCATATTTATAGTCCGATTTCACTGAAATTTGACACAGTGGCTTATGTTAGGCTTTTCAGATCGGTTTAGTTTTAGATATAGCTATTAAATCGATCAATGTTTTGTTATACACAATTGAACAATGACTTGTATTTATTAGTATTTGGTCCAAATCGGAACATATTTCGATATAGCTGCTATGGGACATAAGGTATGCATTTTGCACCGGAATTTGACGAAAGGTGGCTTACATATATACCCGAGATGGTGGGTATCCAAAGTTCGACCCGGTCGAACTTGACTCTTTTACTTGTTTAAATTGAATAGTAAATTCTTGTTTAAACCACAACAATATTCTGTAACTCGTAATAGGTAGTTAGTTTCGGAAAAAAAATTTAAGTCACTCAAGGATAGCTGCGATGTTATCCATTGGGCGGTTGATGATAGGTGGAGCAACAGATCTGGAGCGCTGAAGTAGGCTTAGAATGGACTCCTAAGACCCAACAGCTGCGATGAAGGAATAAAGCCGTTGCATGCTGTCGCTAGCCGACGAACGACTGGTCATCAGGGGTTTTTTACCCAGGCCATCAGCCTTCTCTGGCAAACCAATGCGCTCTTTTAAAGGTTCGAATAATAAACGACGCATCGCTCTCAGTCTAAATGTTTTTCTTCTTCCGTCGCTAAGAACTGAAGATTTTGTAGTAGCCAGCCTTGAAACAAATAAGTCTCATTACTGGCTGGCTTCTCTATATATGGCACAACATTCAGAGATGCCGCCTTCAACCCTTAAGTTGCTGATTGACGTTGCTTCTGCAGAGAAAAATAGCCTCGTTCTACACGTTTTCTTCTCTTAATAAACTTTTTCTTTATATTCTGATTATTTAGCATATAATTGCGCTTCACTGGAAATATTTCTGCGTCTTCCGGCAATGATTACAAATTCCATAATCACTTGTTCTTCGCTTCAGGTTTAACTCGGAGGATATAAGCGGAAGCATATGCGTATGAGAAGTGTTGGATAACCACTGCTTCTCTGATCATCGTTATTCAGCCTTGGAGAAAATACTGCAGAAGTGGTCCCTCGGCTAAATATAAGGAAGGTGGATTGGGATACATTTCGGAACACATTCTGCACGACTATCCCTTCTAAACCAGAATAGGAAGTGGATGCTGCGGAGGAAAAGGAGGCAGGTGAACATTTTTTGTTCAATTTAAAGTCACGCGCCCAATTTTAAATAGAGCAAAACACTTTCGCCTATGGCACTCCCTACTTCTACACCAGATTGTCTAGCATATAATTGCCCTTCACTGGAAATATACAACAATATGCTGTTTTGAGTCTTCCGGCAAAGATTTTAAGTTCCCTTGTTCTCCGTTTCAGGTTTTACTTTGAACTGATAATAATACACAGAATATGAATCCAATGCTTTTTACTGGACTCGAAAACAAATTATAACGGTGTTTCTAGCAAAAATTATTGCAATAATATTCAGTTTTTAACTAACTGAAAGAGACCCCAAAAAAAATTAAATAACCAACCCATGTTTTTTGGGCCTTATGACCATTGGGCGTTATGACAGGTCGCCGTTCGCATAAGACGCTTAACGTCAGGGTTTGGAAAGTGGTGAGAATATCAGAAAAATTTGTGAGGTTCTAACCGTGTAAAAGCTTCTTTCCAAAGAGGGGTCGCACTGCGGCTAGCCTTTCAGACTCGGCTATAAAAGGGAGGTCCCTTATGATTTAGCATGATTGAGCTTTAGCTTGATATGTGAGAAGTTTGTCCCTGTTCGTTAATGGAATGTTCATGAGCAAATTTGTACTTGCATTTGCAGGTGTCTCATTTTCTCTTTTTGTACACGACGCATTGCTAGCAAATAAAATCTGCGTTTTCCTGTGTAGTTCCATTAGAAATTTGGTGATTTTAACAAAGTTTTGGACAAACGATGTTCTTATATCAATGGAAAACCATGTGCTCAAGTTATCGAGTGAAATTTTGGTAAGAGGTTACTCCGAATTCGTCAAGACTAACATTTCGGTTAAATGTCCATTAAATATGCATATCACGCCTATCTTGTAGTGGTAATCGTTGTTAGTGTACCGGCTTAACTTCATTTTCCCTTGTGTCTCGATGTCCTTGTCTCTTACTCCGCCTGAATATTTTCACATCTTCAATCTTACTATAGCAACAGAGCGACAATACCTTCAGACTCATTCAGATAGTCACACGTGGTGAGCCGTTCAATGGCAGTGGCGTTTTTTGATACATTATTCCTCCGTTTTGTTTCCTTAGTTCCCTTCTATTTGGCATTTTTTATGCTATTTCGATGATTTCTTTTGAATTCCCTTGTTACTTATCCTTCCAATCACACTCATATGTACTTAAACATGTACATACATATTTATGTGAATGTCTTACAGCCATAGGCTGTATTGGAAAAGGTTTCATCCTTAAGACCTTATTTGCTGATCATTCGGAGCTTCTTTAGGAGCTTGGAAACGTATAAAACTATAAGAATTAAATGCAAGCCCCTTAAGACACTTTTATAAAGTCTATTAGTTTGTCAATCAAACCGTTCGATTTTCGGCTGTAGGTTTGGTCTGTTCCTAAAAAATTTGTGTGGTCCACTTTAAAAGAGAACAAAAATTTCTGGCCACTGTAAACAAAACTCTGCTACTACCAAAATTAGTAAACGGTTACAATTCTTTTAAATATATCGGCCTACAACACATAGGCTTGTAGCACTGGTCAAAAAATAAAAATAGAAAAGTTCGTTGTTTCATCTGATGTTTTCAGTGCTATCATGTGAAGTTGGTGCTTTATTTCCAAACCTGGCTACAGTTTTTCTCCAAAAGTTTAGGTTTATGAGACACAGGCAATGCCATCATTTATGATTTCGACACAGATTTTTGTTATTTTGGACAAAAAAAAAAAAAATATTTTTTGATTGTTATCTAGTTTGAATTTGCAAAGAAGATGATGGGGGTTTGAGATATATAAAAAACCTATATCCGACTTTGCCAAAATTGAGTTTCAGAAGAATTATTTATTTATTTAAATAAAATTATGCGTCGGAAGTGCGTGGTATGCAAACGGTTTAATCCAGTGGGAAAAGAGATGCCTCAAAGTTCGTTGCACCCATAATTTGGCGATTTGATTTGCAAATAAATTGTTTGCCAATATATAGGTCCTAGGTGGCGTATGACGTGTGTGGATATAACTGTTGAATAATACGCACCAATGCCCAAAAATTTAAATAAGAAAATCATGTTGAATGATTTTTGCAGACAGATAGACTAACTGAAGGACCGATAAATCTAAATCGAATCGGGTGTATCTTAATTAGATATTTGTGGGTAAATTTGAAAGTTGCATTTTTTATGACGTTGATTACGGCAGTGCACAGCTAAGCAATTAATTTGAATAGATAGCTTGGGAAGATTGGTCGTCGTAAAAATCAAAAACGATGTAGCCATGGTGTAGCGTGATTTGAACAGACAAACGGACGGACAGTTTGTCTGTTCAAATCACGCTACAGTATTTAAAAATAGTCATATTATGCTTGCAGGTTAAGTTCAAAGATGGGCTAGATGGGACGTTGTAATGTCCGATCACCCGATTTAATTTCCAGGGTACTAAAATTCACATTTTTAAGCAGGTTTTGCTGCAATTTGACACAGTGTGCCATTTTAGGCTCCTCAACATCCTTTTACAAGATGACCTAAATCGGTTCATAATTGGATGTGCAAATTTGCCCATGAACATTCCATTAAAGAACAGGAGCAAACTTCTCATATATCAATGAGCGCTGTCCGATTCTAGTTGCAAATTTTTATGGCCGAGACCGAACGGTGTGCCGCTGCGTTAGACCAACTTGGGGAGAAGTTTTCACATGGCTACCGTACCATTTTTTCAAATGGCATAGTTCCTCACAAATATCGCCAGCATTATGAGGAGATACCAACCGCTCGACATTTTTTCTGATGTTCTCGCCAGGATTCGAAACCAGGTGTTCAGCATCATAAGCGGACATGCTATCTTCTACGATCTCCCGATTAAAGGTCTTGGGCCCATAACTTGGCCAATTATTTTTGGATTGGACCCCTACACATCCTGAATATGGTGTGGATCGCACTTTATTTGGATATGACTACCATGTACTCCAATCTCCCGTTTTATTGTTTAGCACAGTTAATTGTGGTAGATCCTTTGACGTCCCTGGCGAATTTGGTGCTGATCGGACTATTTTTCGATATAGCTGCCAAGGTTTCATAAATGGTATATATTTCATCGGATTTGACGTTATATATTGTCCCCTTAAAGCCAAAAACAACTCACATTTTAAAATTCCATCGATATTGGGTATTAAGTTCAATTTGGGCCCATTCTTTCTATTTTTATACCACCGAAGGATGGGGTATATAAATTTTGTCATTCCGTTTGTAACAAATCGAAATATCGATTTCCGACCCTATAAAGTATATATATTCTTGATCAGCGTAAAAATCTAAGACGATCTAGACATGTCCGTCCGTCTGTCTGTTGAAATCAAGCTACAGTCTTTAAAAATGGAGATATTGAGCTGAAACTTTGCACACATTCTTTTTTGTCCATAAGCAGGTTAAGTTCGAAGATGGGTTATATCGGACTATATCATTAAATAGCCCCCATATAGACCGATCCGCCGATTTAGGGTCTTAAGCCCATAAAAGCCATATTTATTATCCGATTTTGCTGAAACTTGGAACAGTGAGTTGCGTTAGGCCCTTCGACTCCCTTCTTCAATTTGGCTCAGATCGTTCCAGATTTGAATAAAGCTGCCATATACACCGATCTCTCGATTTAAGGTTTTGGGCCCATACAAAGCGCATTTATTGTTCGATATCGCCGGAATTTGGGACAGTGAGATAAGTTAAGCCACTAGACATATTTATGCAATTTGGCCTAGATCGATCAAGATTTGCATATAGCTGCCATATAGACCGATCTCTCGATTTAAAGTTTTAGGCCCATAAAAGGCGCATTTATTGTTCGATGTCACCGAAATTTGGGACAGTGAGTTGTGTTGGTCCCTTCGACATTCTTCTTCAATTTGGCTCAGATCTGTCTATATCGAAATATGGTCAGATTTGGCCCGTTCAAGAATTTAACCAGCGTGCATCAAAAAGTCGTATCTGTGCCAAGTTTCAGCTAAATATTTCTATTTTTGAAGCCTTTAGAGTAATTACAACAGACGGATGGACAGATGGACGGACGGACATCGTTAAATTGTCTTAGAATTTTACGACGATCCGAAATATATATACTTTGTAGGGTCTGAAATAAATATTTCGATGTGTTGCAAACGGAATGACTAAATGAATATACCCCCTATCCAAAGGTGGCGGGTATAAAAATTGAATTTTTAATTATATTTAAATCACTTATTTTTTTTTAAAGGTAAAATTGTCCGTCAATTAAAAACAAGTAAAAGCATGCTAAGTTTGGCCAGGCCGAATCTTATATACCCTCCTTCAGGAATCGCATTTGTCGAGTTCTTTTCCCAGCATCTCTTCTTAGGCAAAAAATGGATATAAGAGAAGATTTGCTCTGCTATTAGAGCGATATCAAGATATGGTCCGGTTTGCACAGATTTAAATTATATGTTGAAGACCTGTGTAAAATGTCAGCCAATTCAAATAAGAATTTCGCCCTTTGGGGGCTCAAGAAGTAAAATAGAGAGATCGATTTATATGGGAGCTGTATTGGGCTATAGACCGATTCAGACCATAATAAACACGTATGTTGATGGTCATGAGAGAATCCGTCGTACAAAATTTCAGCCAAATCGGATAAGAATTGCGCCCTCTAGAGGCTCAAGAAGTCAAGATCCAAGATCGGTTTATATGACAGCTATATCAGGTATTCGATTTGAACCATACTTGGCACAGTTGTTGGATATCATAGAAAAACACGTCGGGCAAAATTTCATTCCAATCGGATAAGAATTGCGCACTCTAAAGGCTCAAGAAGTCAAGACCCAAGATCGGTTTATATGGCAGCTACAACAAAACATGGACCGATATGGCCCATTTACAATACCAACCGACCTACACTAATAAGAAGTATTTGTGCAAAATTCAACTGAAAATTCAAATCAAGTGGCTAGCTTTACTCCTTTGGAAGTTAGCGTGCTTTCGACAGACAGACGGACGGACATGGCTAGATCGACATAAAATGTCGCGACGATCAAGAATATATGTACTTTATGGGGTCTCAGACGAATATTTCGAGAAGTTACATTAGTATACCCCCATCCTATGGCGGAGGGTATAAAAAAAAAACGATTGAATTAACTTTTTTATTTGATAAACTCTTTAAGTCACATATCTGTATTGGAGATCGATCATACCGATTAAGATTCTTGAGAATACCAATGATATTTATCAGTTTGTTGTTGATTGAATAAAATGTGATGAAAAATACATCCCATTGTACTACAGGCATGTATATCGGTTTTTCGCCTTCATACATTCGGATGTAAGCGGATGTTTGTCTATTTCAATGTCGTTTTATTGGTGCTAGTAGTACCGCAACCGTTGCCTCTGCTACAAATACTACTTCCCCGGCGTTGTCTTCATTGTTGGGCTCTATTCTCATTGTTATCTTTGTTAGATGCTATTATTGCCGTTTCTTATGAGTTGCCAAAGTTCATACGTTTGAACCATTTATTTTCATATTATATTGAAAATCCAACACTTTTTCTTTCCCGTTTAGTTTTTATAGGCTCTTCGTGAGAACTGACATCAAGATATCAATGGAGCAAGGATACAGTAGAACACGAAAATGGCAAAGACACCACATCCTTAAAGTTTTCGATTCGACATCATTTATATTATTTCGTGATTCCAATAAAATATTTTCTAGTCCGTGCCTTTTCTATTAAAAATAGAAAAAAACTGGCAAATGAGTTAATATAAATTATTAGTTTTACCTAAGTAATATTAAGATTCCTGCTTGGTGCATGATCGGTCAGTAGCCTCATATAGCTCTCATATAAGCCGTTTTGCGTGTTAACTTCTTGATTACCTGGAGGGCACTACTTTTAACCAAAGTGGGGGAAATTTTACCGGTGAAGTTCTTTTGTTGATTTTCATATCCGTGCAATGTATGGTTAGAGGCCACCATAGCGCAGAGGTTAGGATGTCCGCCTATGACGCTAAACGCCTGGGTTCGAATACTGGCGAAACCATCAGAGTAAATGTTCAGCGGTGGTTTTCTCCTCCTAATGCTGGCAACATTTGTGAGGTACTATGCCATGTTAAACTTCTCTCCAAAGATGTGCCGCATTGCAGCACGCCGTTCGGTCTCGGCTATAAAAAGGAGGGCTCTTATCATTGAGCTTAAACCTAAATCGGACTGCACTCATGGATATGTGAGAAGTTTGCAAATGCAAAATTTGCATTTGTATTTGCAATGCATGGTTCACATTTTGTCAATTACCAGATGCACGTCCCATGTAAACCGAACTTCCTATTGTTCTTCTTGAGATCCTGCAGGGAGCAATGCATAACAAATTGTAAATTTGAATCCTTGTTTAGCTTGAGCTAATAATGCTCCAAATTGGCTCATAACATGATGTAGCTTTTATCCTATTTGAATTTTAAGGATCAATAACGTAAAATTTTTATTTCATTATCAACAAAATTTGCTGTGGACTTCGACGGTGGACTGTAAAACGAACTTCCTATAGTTCTTCTTGAGAACCTGCAGCGAGCAATGTATAACTAATTTGAAAATTTGAATTGAATCCTTGTTTCCTTTGTTTAGCTTGAGTACGACCAAGAATATTATATTTAAGGTTTTCCCCTCTTTTTTCGCTTCTTAATTTTAGTTGTTTAATTTTTTTGTTGGATTTATTTGTCGAGCTAAAACCAATATAGGGTCTTTTTTTTTAATTGCAAAGCAAGCACCATCATCAGCCTGCTTTGCCCCAAAAATATGACATGATTCCACCACTCACTAATTAGTGAGATGTGCAATGGTAGAAGCATGCCTTCTTGAGATGAACATTGGATCATATCAGGGCAACTTTTTTCGAGCGCAGTAAGAAAGGTAAACCACCAGCCGCCAATATCTCTAACTCAAAAAGAACACCAAGCATCTTTGAAAAGAGATCATTTATGACAAATGCGTATTTAGACTTGTCTTAAGCAGGCTACCATGGGAAATACAACCTAGTGTAGCTAAGCACATAACTATACCATCACAAACGTAAAGATCAGCAAATCTTCTCTTTTTTGCAATATTAGCAAAAATCGGGAGAGCATATTTATTAGGATATACTTATATCTTAATCTGGCCGATTTCTTCCAAAATCAAAAATCACTTATTTGAAAATATTTTTGAATTTGTTTTTTGGAAAAAGCCAAAAACGCCACAGGCGAATTTTTTTTTAATTTTTAAAAGGCTAAAAAACCGATGCATTTATTAGAAATTTTCAAAAATCGTGCGATTTTTTTTTAAATATTTGATTTTTTTTTCAAATACAACATACCAATGCACGGCCCTTGAAGCCATCACACCTAATATGGTTGAAAAGTCTTCTAACTAAAGACGAAATGCGCCCCATAGTGGTTGTTGTGTGTTGCTATCTTTGGCTTTCCTTTTCTATTTGCATCTCCGACCATTGAGCTCGTCTCGAAAGAAAACGAACAAAACTTGCCCTAACAGGCAAAAAAACTTGAAAAATTTTTTTTAAAAAAAGCAAAAAAATATTTTGAAATGATTTTTGTAAATTTCAAAAAGTCGATTATGGAAAATGTTTTTGTCAGTGGTGGTGTATTATAAAGCATGTAGGCACCTCTTATTTAAATTTGAGAAAATGTACCCCAAATTTTTGTTTCTCAAGTAAAATAAATATGTGCCCCAAAATTCATTACCGCCCAATTTAATTGGAAAAGCACAGATTTACTTTTAGAGACCCCAAATTTACCCCAAAGCAGTATAAAAAGGTCCCAAATGTTCTCCATATATTGGGCATATTTTCATTTTGGATGTGGGGTGTAATTTTCTGGGGCCAAACTTCATACCGCATTAAATTTGATTTGACATGTGGTTTTCTATGCCAAAAAGTTTAGATTTATTATAAAGGTAAAGATTTGCCAATTTGTGGTGCTCTTGCTAGCTCGAATAAATTACAGCCAAAAGGCTAATTTTCGAAAGAGTTTAAGTATAAGTCTGTGAGTTGCAAATTGCACATTTGCATTTGAGCATTCATTAGAGAACAGGGGAAAAGTTCTCGCATATCAATGAGTGCCCCATTTAAATTGAAGCTCAGCGATATAGGACCCCTTTTTTATAGACAAGTCTGGGTGGCGTGCCGTAGTGCAAAGAAGTTTTTAAATGGCATAGTACATTGCAAATGTCACCACCGCTGAAAAATTGTTCCTGTCGTTCGAATGCAGGCGTTCAGCGTCATAGGCGAAAATGCAAACCTTTGCGTCATGGTGGCCTCCCTTGAATGAGTCTACCCATAATCAAATGGCAAACTAAACTGACCTTTCATCAAATTACATTTGTCAAAGAGAAAAACTCGGAAAAGATGGAGTCCAGATCAAAAACCACACATCTGAAACAACACAACAACAAAACCAATTTTTGAACAATGTTGAGCATTTTCTGTGCCTTCCCCACTTTGAGATATTCTATTCCACTGTAATCGCTTGAGGTTTTATGCTTTATGTCGTTGTCAAACTAAACAAAATTTTTGCAGTTCAAACAATAACAAAGCGTTTTTGGAGGCAAAGAAATGGGTGATTCTTACATTTCGTCGCTCGTCCTTACAGCTTCGTGGTGGGTGATGGAGTCGTCTATCTTTGTATTTCTTACAGTTGTTTATAGCCTAACCTCATTGTATCTGCTGTGTCATATTCGTAATGGAAAATTCGAATCTATCCATATGGACTGATGTCAGCTTCCGTTTGCATTTAGACAATGGCATGTGCACGAAGCAAAAAGATAATTCACTTTTGACGTCGCATGAAATACGAACAACTGAATCATAGAGGTATTAATTTGACATTCGCAACGACTCATTATTTTGGTGACGGTTTTATCGACAATAGTGAATTTAACAATTGGAAGTAAATGAGGAAGAAACCATAAATTTTAAGGAGATTTTTATGTGCCACGATTTCTTCTCATGCATATCAGCTGGGTGTTATAGTTTTTAATGTTTAAAATTTAAACCAATATATATATAGTGTTTGGTGTTTCATTTCATGTCACATTTATTTGACTTATGTACAAGAATCTAAGCTGTGATGTGCAAAAACGACAGTATTGTCAAAAAGACAGTATTGTCTTTCCAGCAAACAAAATTTTCCGATTTCCATCGACAATCGGATGCCGACATCGCAACTAAAAACGAAAGAAGTGGTTGTCATGTTATCGGAACGACACGGTTGAGGGAAATCTGATATATTTACCTCCATATCGTACCGATGTCGGAGCAAAATTCCAGGGAAATTTGTATGAGAAATTAAACGTCGATTTCTTGACGAATGTCTTACAAAATGCGAACGATTTTGCCGCCGAATCGAAAGTCTTAAAACCGCCGCCGAATCGAAAGTCTTAAAAAAAACAAGCAAAACAAAAATTCCAAGGCAAAAGTTAGCGGCATTACACGCAATTCCAAATAAAACGACAACAAAATATAGTCCCTCTACCACTTGTATACATTCCACACACGTATTAACGAAATGTTCCTATGCCTTGCACCGACACGCCATACAGAAATCGTTACGATTTCGTTCTTAAATGTCGGAACAGAAAAATTAAATTCTCTCATACTTGGCGAACCGTTTACCTTCCGGATTTGGTAAGAATTGTCGTATGTTTCGTCCGACTATGTGCAGACATGTCGGACGTCAGACAAAGTCAGATCAAATTGTTAGCTGGGTTGTTTCATTTAACGAACTCACCATATTGTGAAAATACATACCAAATAAATTGCAATAAGTTAGAATACGAATTTACGTACCCTCTTGAACCGACCCTCGTGGGCATACAACTTTTTTGTTCTGTACATCTTTTTTTATTTCGAGAAAATTGCATATGTGGTTTATGAATTGATATAGTGAAAATGGAACATATTTACATCACAATCTCTCAAGAATGAAAGGATTTGTCAACGAAAGGAATGCAAAGGCCTACTACGATATATCATAAGTATATATTAGGCGATTTCGTTTTATGGACACTAAACTCTGAACCGATTTTTGTGCATTTCGGTAGACTATGTTCGGATGCCTTATAATATAATCCGAACCAAAATTTTTTCTCATCTGAGGAAAACGTTTGAAATATTTGAACTTCGATAATTAGAGCACTTGCTTTATATTAATTATAGGATGGGGGTATACTAATTTCGACATTCCGTTTGTAACACCTCGAAATAAACGTCTAAGATCCCATAAAGTATATATACTCTTGATCGCCATTATATTTTTAGTCTATATAGTCATATCTGTTTGTCTGTCGAAAGTTAAAGTGCTTTCGACAGACTTGAAATATTGCGCAAATATTGGTATGACTTCCGACAATTGTGCCAAGCTTGGTTCAAATCGGTTCATAACCTGATATAGCTGCCAAATGAACCGATCCTCAAGTTAGACTTCTAGGGTCCAATTATTATCCAATTTCTTTAAAATTTAGCATATGTCGTTTTCACAACAATTCTGCCAAGTGTGGTCTTAATTAGTCCACAACCTGATATAGCTGTCATACAAACCGGTCTTGCCTCTAGAGGGCGCAATTCTTATCCAATTTGTTTGAAATTTTGCATGCCAACAACTGTGTTGAATATAGTCTAAATCGGTTTATAAACTGATATAGATGCAATATCGACGATCTTCTTCACGATTTGAGCCAGTGGAGGGTGCAATTATTATTTGATTTTTCTGCAATTTTGGAGGTGCTATTCTTCTATGACTTCTAACAGTCATGAGAAGTATAGTCCATATCGGTCAATAACTTGATAAAGCTCATATATATTTCAAAAAGTCATACAAAGAACTGGACAAGTGCGATCCAAAGTGGAGGGGATATAAGATTCGACCCGTTCGAACTTAGCACACTTTTAATTGCTTTTGTTTAAAAGAATATACATAAAGGTTGGGTGGACCAAACAAAATCCACCGAGAGGTTTTCAAAATCGATACCTACGATGAATTCGAAGAAAATTTGCCCAATTAACAATGGGTCTCAGATCAAAATCGAGCTTCTACGCACAGACAAAAAATTTATCCTCCTTATTATGCATACACAATTTTAGTGGTTAATTTATTTGTTTTTTCGAAATAGTTAAAATTGTATCAAGTTGTAGAGAACTAGAAATACAACCTTATACACTATGCTAGTTTCTAAGATTCTTAGGCTGGTTTCAAAGTTCTACTATCTGGAAACAATAACAAATTATTGCTGGTTTAGCAAAAGTAAACTGCAACCTCATTTTTTGGTAAAAAAAAATCTCATGACCATCAAGACTGACTCCCTTTGGAGAAAAATATTGGAGGCAATAATTGTTTTCATAATCGAAAATCGTTTTCTGCCCTACTTGTTCTGTGTTCCATGAACAGATAATTAAATTAAATTATTTTGACGAATCATTTTAGTTGTTAATTAAATTTGTAAGTCAATAGAGCTCTTACACAACTTTGACTGACTCGTGGAAAGCCATCAGACGATGCGAATTGGGTGAATGAAAACTGAATTCACAGACAGTAATTTAAAGCGAGCATAACCTATTACTACTCATATTCCAATTTGTACATCCTTGTTTATACTTGAATTGTTCCTTGCATCAGGCAACATGTAGCATAAAACCTTTCCGACAAACGGCGATGTCAAAGATCCAATTTATTTTCCCACCTTGAAGGCGAAAGATGATGGTAAAACATTATTTCCACTTGTTTGCTCACAAAAATCGACATTTGTGAGCAATTTTCTAGCATATAAGATGTGCATAATTGCAAAAAAAAAATATATCGTTTATTTTGTTTTTTCCATAAAGCAAAGAGATTTTATAGGACTATTAAAACCAAAATAAAATATTCTTTGGGATTTTCAACCATGGCTCAATGTACCGTCGAACATTTTTGGAAAATTGCTCTAAATAAATATGACATTTTTCTTCTTGTTTTTTCTGCGTGTAGCATTCTGTATGTGAAGAATTTCCTGTCTCAGAAGAAGAGGCAGCACAAAGACCTTAACATTTGTATCGCACTTGTAGTTATCAACTTTCCTACTTTGCTTGCATCATCATGTCAGCGAATAATCAGTGTCAGCCAATGACAATAATTCCATTTCTTTGAAAGTAAAACCCTGCAATAATCACCATACAGAGGAACATAACTCGCTTTTGTTAAGAAGACTTCAACCGGCTGTCAGGGGATCGTGGCTGGTTCTTTTTTTCTACAGGTGTTCTTTGTATTCTCACGTAACTCAATGAATGATATTTTCCCGGACAACTACGGATACAGGCTTTATCACAGAACCTCATTTTTTGGTAAAAAAAAATCTCATGACCATCAAGACTGACTCCCTTTGGAGAAAAATATTGGAGGCAATAATTGTTTTCATAATCGAAAATCGTTTTCTGCCCTACTTGTTCTGTGTTCCATGAACAGATAATTAAATTAAATTATTTTGACGAATCATTTTAGTTGTTAATTAAATTTGTAAGTCAATAGAGCTCTTACACAACTTTGACTGACTCGTGGAAAGCCATCAGACGATGCGAATTGGGTGAATGAAAACTGAATTCACAGACAGTAATTTAAAGCGAGCATAACCTATTACTACTCATATTCCAATTTGTACATCCTTGTTTATACTTGAATTGTTCCTTGCATCAGGCAACATGTAGCATAAAACCTTTCCGACAAACGGCGATGTCAAAGATCCAATTTATTTTCCCACCTTGAAGGCGAAAGATGATGGTAAAACATTATTTCCACTTGTTTGCTCACAAAAATCGACATTTGTGAGCAATTTTCTAGCATATAAGATGTGCATAATTGCAAAAAAAAAATATATCGTTTATTTTGTTTTTTCCATAAAGCAAAGAGATTTTATAGGACTATTAAAACCAAAATAAAATATTCTTTGGGATTTTCAACCATGGCTCAATGTACCGTCGAACATTTTTGGAAAATTGCTCTAAATAAATATGACATTTTTCTTCTTGTTTTTTCTGCGTGTAGCATTCTGTATGTGAAGAATTTCCTGTCTCAGAAGAAGAGGCAGCACAAAGACCTTAACATTTGTATCGCACTTGTAGTTATCAACTTTCCTACTTTGCTTGCATCATCATGTCAGCGAATAATCAGTGTCAGCCAATGACAATAATTCCATTTCTTTGAAAGTAAAACCCTGCAATAATCACCATACAGAGGAACATAACTCGCTTTTGTTAAGAAGACTTCAACCGGCTGTCAGGGGATCGTGGCTGGTTCTTTTTTTCTACAGGTGTTCTTTGTATTCTCACGTAACTCAATGAATGATATTTTCCCGGACAACTACGGATACAGGCTTTATCACAGAAATTGAGAAAACTTCGCTCAGAAATGTATTTTCTGATTAGGATGAAAAAATACGAGAAAAGATAAATTGTATGATTACAAAAAGAATTATTACAGCAAGAACTGTTTTAATTTCTCTTTCGAGATAAGCTTAATGATCGAAAATCTTATACAATGGAAAAATTAAAGCCACAGGAGATACACAACGCCAAACATGATTTGACGCGTTTCGCCTCCTTGGTAAGGAGGGGGGATCATCATCAGAAATCTTTAGGTGTGAGGGCTTCAAAGGTCGTACATTGGTAGGTTGTATTTATGTGGAAGAAATTGCGAAAGAACCTCTTGCTGGCTGTGTCACTGTATGTATGTTTGTTTTATTGCAGAGCGGATTTATTGTCCAAATACCTCCGGGGGAAAGGAACGGGTCTTTCATGGGTCCACCCATGAATATTCCTCAAGAAACGAGTATTGATGTCAATGTAAAGCCATCAAAACATATTCAGCGCGCATTTAGCTGTGAAGCACAGACAAACTTTAGTCAGTCTTAAGGATGCTTCCTTTAACATTGCTATTCCATCGGACAGAGATATATGCGAATGTGTTTCATGTTCTGGTGACATGGTGTAGCATATGTCACATTTAATTAACAAAAATTAAAAATGGAAAAAAAACTCTTTTACACCCCTTGTGAACCTTCGTTCAATGTATAATTTAAACTTTGCCAATATTTATTTCATTACGGGGGAAAACGGACGGATGCTTATGCATGCAGGTGGGTGTACTGCACACGCGACATCACGCAAAAACGTTTTGCTGCTTCTGCCACAAGTGATGTGTAAATGTGTGCATTAAGATTGTATAATTTATTGTGAGGCACATATCGTACTTCAACTATGAAGGCAACGTGCAAACATCTTTTCCTACTTATGATTACAAATTGAACTGTAGTAAGAGGCTACAATAGGGTTGGTGGCAATTCATTAGAGGATTCAATAAAATATTTAAGGACAATTAAAAAGCCAATTTCTTTTGCAAGTGGACCGTTATAAACTATTGACTTGGTGCAAATTTACGCATAATCATTATGATTGAGTTCGGATGATTGCGTTGAGAACAGTAACGTGAATTTCCCCCATTGTTAGTAGTCGAATGTGCAAAAAGTGTGAAATGGGTTCTCTTTGAACCGCAAAAATACGGAGAAGAAAAATTGGATCCACATTTGACGCACCGTGGGTTAAAAGGCAACAATTAATGAAAATTATCAATTAACTAATAACAATATGCTGTATGTTCTTTCACGAGGAATATTAGATAGGTTTAGTTCAAAGAGAATGGAGGCAAAACGCGATCTTATTTTAAACTGGGCGATGGGATAGTCCATTGTAATTCTATTTTCTTCTTTTTTTTTTGGTAGTTATGCAACTTCTTGCATTAATCATACAGTAAAAATATTGCCTTAATTTGATCAATTGAACATGTTATTGATTTAAAAAAATATCTCTAAGGAAGAGATAAATTGCTTTGATAGTTGTTGATTTTGTCTATTTGTCAACGAATTATTACATATGATTGGTTAAAAGACTAATGTTTAACAAATTATTAATTGCATGAGTTAAAATTGTTATTCAATAACATAAACGGTAAGTATGTATCCGTTTCCCCTCCTAATGCTTCCAACATTTCTGAGGTACTATGCCATGTCAAAATTCTCTCCAAAGAAGAGTCGCACTGCGGCACGCCGTTCGGACTCGGCTATAAAAGTACGCCCCTTATCATTGAGCTTAAACTTGAATCGGGCTGCATTCATTGATATGTGAGAAGTTTGCCCCTGTTCTTTAGTGGAATGTTCATGGACAAAATTTGCAATTTGCAACTTATCTGTTTCTACAAAAAGCAAAATGATATTGTGTTCTCTTTCGCAAACATGTAATGCCAATAGAAGTGCAAAATGGGCCAAATATAAATTTTTTGCCTTTCTTCCACATAATCATATTTTCATTTTGGGCATTCCTTACGTAATTCAAGAAAAGACAACTATTAACAACTAGTAGCGTAGCTAGACGAAAATAAATTTGACAAAAAAAAGTCTGGAGAGTGACAAATATTTTTTAATGCTTCATAAAACTCAATAAATTTTGTATAATTTAGAGTGTGAATTGGAAGAGTGAAGAATAGAACAACCGAGGATGTGTGTATATATAAATGGACGAATTATACATTCGAAACGCACCTGAAAATGGAGAGCGTGGTACAAATTGAATGAGGTATGTATATATGTGCATTAATGCTACCCTATTGTTTTGGAATATTTAATTATCCAAACATAAATGAAGCATTTTATTATTGACCAACAGAACACAACTTCCTAAATACGTCCTTTCATGTGGATTAATACTTCGAGATATTATATACGAAATGCTCAGGTTGATATTCCTTACAAAGTTTTCAATATAAAAATAATTTCTTCATTATACACTTTACAGAGATGGTAAATACCCAAGTGAACAACTCGTTGCAACGAACAGTGGGATGAGAAAAAATAAGTGGAAATAAGTCTGTCATTTTGGATCTTCATGAAATTTTACATGGTTTTAGCAGAGGTTTAATCTAGTTTATATGTAAAATTTCAGGACACTAGAAGTCTCAGAGGCCATTGGTGGGGCTTCAAATTTGGTCACCTTGGCCCTACAAAATTTTGTTCGGGCTGTCAAAAGCGCATTTATGGTCGATTTTCAAAAATACACTTTTGGGAAAAATAAAATTCAAATTGAAAATAACATAAAACGTAAACTACTAAAGATATCGTTCTAATTTTTCACAAAATTGTACATGAATATCTTTTTAAAAAAATGAGTTCTAATTTCGGTTACATTTCTCGATGAAAACACCCATAATCCCCACACTGGGGAAATATTTTGGCAAATTGGCATTTTGTAGTAAAATGTCCTTAGAGACCTCAATCCTTGGATGGCGCAAAAACTTTTTGCATGCTATAAGTTATTATTTGGGGCAATGAAAATATATAGTTGGGGGTCTCAGCTTTGCGTTTTGCCAATGCCAATATTGTACTTCACAGATCTCGTATTAGAGTTAACACAATTTATAAAGATTAGACTAAAAACGCATCTACATTAAGTCTTCTTTACAGTATAGTTAGCAGAATTGATAGTGCTGGGCCTAATTTTCTGTATAGAGACGAAACAATGAAATTACCTTTTTTACGAAAAAAATTCCAAAAATTTTTTTTTTCACATTTTTTGATTGGTATACTTTTGACTGAAATCGGTTCAGAAGTGCTTTCACATGCAAGAAATTAAGAGACCAGCCTCTGCGATAATTTCGAAAACAAAAATTGTTAGTCAAATTTCTTGGACACTATAAAAGATATCCCGCACATTTAGGCCTGTTTTTTGTAGGGCTTTTTGAGCACATGAAAATCGGACCATAAATGCGCTTTTGACAGCCCGAACAAAATTTTATAGAGCCGCTTCGCTTCGCAAAGCCAGCATCCGAGAAAGTTCTTACCGCAACATATCAATTCAAATTTTATTTATTACTACGTTACTTTGAATAGCGTGCAACTTTTCCATCCTTGAGAGTTTACTTACATGGGATTGTTAAAACCGACATTGGCATCAAATAAATATATTTGACGTTCCAATTGTGTTTATGCGACATTTCTAATCATACGTATATATCCCTTTGAAACAAAAAACCACATTTTATAATTTGCACCTTAATGGTTTATTGTCCGCTATATACACATTAGCGCACGATTTTTCATTTGAAGCAAAGTCAGTATGAAATAAAATTCCGACTATGTGGTATACTTACATCTTTGTCAGCATTTTACATTATAATCTGTAAGAAAGAAAAAGTAATGTTAAAAATGTAACGAATAGTTATTGACAAAAATATTAGAGCTTGATTTAATAATAATCAAGGGCTGCTCAAAATGACTGTGAACATAATTTTAGCGAATAACACTCGGTGCTCTTCTGAAATGACAGAGTATATGCGCAAAGCAATAATTCGTTTCATATAAACGAAATTTTCGCCAAGTTAACTTCTTTCTTTATTTACGATAAAAGCGCGTGCTTTTTGTGATAAATTCTTGCAGGAGTTTCTGAGAAATATAATTTTTTCGCCTAGCAATGACTTTCATTTTCCTGTCCTTATAGAAAAGCATGTCAAGTTCAATTAAATGTTGTAACATAATTCAATCTCAATATTTCACCAATTATTAGCAGATCTCAGTTGGTAATTCAAACTCTTTCAGAGTTTATTTGGATTTATTTCGATGTTATGATACACAATTATATTAAGTGCCTCTGCTATTAGAGCGATATCAAGATATGGTCAGGTTTGGACCACAATTAAATTATATGTTGGAGACCTGTGTTAAATGTCATCCAATTCGTATAAGGATTGCGTCCTTTGGGGGCTCAAGAAGTAAAATAGAGAGATCGATTTATATGGGAGCTGTATCGGACTATAGACCGATTCAGACCATAATAAACACGTATGTTGATGGTCATGAGAGGATCCGTCGTACAAAATTTCAGGCAAATCGGTTAATAATTACGACCTCTAGAGGCTCAAGAAGTCAAGATCCCAGATCGGTTTATATGGCAGCTATATCAGGTTATGAACAGATTTAAACCTTATTTGACACAGTTGTTGAAAGTAAGAATGACGTATTTTGTCATGCAAAATTTCAGCCAAATCAGATAAGAATTGCGCCCTCTAGAGGCTCAAGAAGTCAAGTCCCCAGATCGTTTTATATGACAGCTATATCAGGTTATGAACCGATTTGAGCCATACTTGGCACATTTATTGGATATCATAACAAAATACTTCGTGCAAAAATTCTTTCAAATCGGATAAGAATTGCGCCCTTTAGAGGCTCAAGAAGTCAAGACCCAAGATCGGTTTATATGACAGCTATATCAGGTTATGAACCGATTTGAACCATACTTGGGACAGTTGTTGGATATCATAACAAAACACTTCGTGCAAAATTTCACTCCAATCCGATAAGAATTGCGTCCTCTAGAGGCTCAAGAAGTCAAGACCCAAGATCGGTTTATTTAACAGCTATATCAAAACATGGCCCGATATGGCCCATTTACAATACCAACCGACCTATACTAATAGGAAATATTTGTGCAAAATTCCAAGCGGCTAGCCTTACTCCTTCGGAACTTAGCGTGCTTTCGACAGACAGACGGACGGACGGCGCGACGATCAAAAATATATATACTTTATGGGGTCTCAGACGAATATTTCGAGTAGTTACAAACAGAATGACGAAATTAGTATACCCCCCATCCTATGGTGGAGGGAATAAAAAATTGTTTTGTGTAAAAATGTGTCAAGCACACAATTGGAATTATTTAGGATTTGCTGTATACTTACAAAGTAATTTGTAATAGTGTGAATATTCTTGCCAACCACTGGTCTGTACGCTCAAATACTCACTCTTTCTCTCTAGTAGGAGAGACACAAGAAAATAATTATTAGTCTGTTACTCGAATAATTGTTTGCGGTTATGGAAGTACTTTTGCAATCAAATAGTTTCTGGTTTTACAACAACAGAAAGGTTCTTTTACCAAAAGCGAAGCTGATAAAGGGTATTACAATGAACAAAGTTAGTTACGTTCAATAATGTTATGGCTAACGCTTGATATATTGAAGAGAAATGTTACTCGGTTACAATAAAAGAAAAACTTTGTTATGAAAATATTATTTTTTTTGTCGTAAAAACACTTTCGCAGTTGATGTTTGGATACATTTATCATCCAGTGCTGCAGCCCTGAAAATTTTATTTACCTTAAAAATTACTTAATTAAAAATTAAGACGATTCCTTCTTAAAAACAGTTGTTATAATATCCTGCAAGGATATTTTATATGTGCTAATTTGACGCTCTACAAATCCCAGAAATGTAGTATGAGGTTCATGACCGGTGTGATCCAGGGGTTGATTTCAGTTGGAATTTGGTAGCATATGGTAATCACATCTCTACTTTCTGAGCTGTGTGTTTTACGATCATTATGCTGTTGGAGCTAAAAGTCCTCCCCTAGGTTCAGTTGTTGTGCACTTTGATGTAAATTTTGTTTAAGAATGTTCAGGATCAGTAATATTTGTGAATTTTTTAAGCAACAAATGCCCAACCCCTCGTGTTACCAAGCAACTCCATACCATAATAGTTCCTCCACCGTGTTAAACCGTTGCAACCATGGTTTTTTATTAAGCGCAATAGCTTTCATAAAAAAAACTAACTTCTTCCCTTTTATGTCAATATGCAACACATGCTTTCGTCAGTAAACAGGATCATCTTCGAAAATTCTGGAGTATTTTTTATGTAGTCATTAGAAAAGTTCATTCGTTTTTTCGGTCGATGTTTGATATAAACGGATTCTGACTCACTACATGGCTATGATAGCTCCTCTTTTTTATACCCACCACCGAAGAATGAGGTTTATTATTTTTGTCAATCCATTTGCAACACATCGAAATATCAATTTCCGACCCAATAAATTATATATATTCTTGATATTCGTCGTAATAATTTAAGACGACCTAGCCATGTCCGTCACGCTACAGTCTTTAAAATTTTAAATATTTAGATGAAATTGAGCACAGTTTCATTTTTTGTCCAAAGGGAGGTTAAGTTTGAAGATGGGCTATTTCGGACTACATCTTGATATACGCCCCCATATAGATCGATCTGCCGATTCAAGGTCTTAGGACCGTAAAAGACAGTGAGTTGTATTAGGTCCTCGATATCCTTCTTGAAGATGGACCAGAAATTTGACACAGTGACTTATGTTAGCCTTTAAGGCATCCATGTCCTACATGGTTCAAATCGGTTTATTTTTGGATATGGCTATTGAAAAGGCCAATATTTTGTTATACACAATTGAACACTCAATGTCCGTGCCTAGTTTGGTCCAAATCAAGCCATATTTCGATATAGCTGCTATGGGTGCATAGGTTATAAATTATATAAAATTTAAAATATATTATAAATAAATAACCGAGATGGAAGGTATCCAACGTTCGGCCCGGCCAAAATTAATGCCTTTTTTCTTGTTTTTCCTGATTTTGGACGACGGAATTTGAGGGTTTTCTTATAAGAAAGCAAATATAGTTCGCTTCTACCGTCCGTCAGCTAATATGGGTGCCACTTGTGTGGCGTCGAAATTTTTATATCCTCCACCATAGGATGGGGGTATATTAGTTTCATCATTCTGTTTGTAGCTTCTCGAAGTATTCGTCTAAGACCTCATAAAGTACATATATTCTTGATTGTCATGATATTTTAAGTCGATCTAGCCATGTCCGTCCGTCTGTCTGTCGAAAGCACGCTAACTTTCGAAGGAGTAAAGCTATCTGCTTGAAATTTTGCACAAATACTTCTTATAAGTGTAGGTCGGTTGGTATTGTAAATGGGCTATATCGGTCCATGTTTTGATATAGCTGTCAAATAAACCGATCTGGGATCTTGACTTCTTGAGCCACTAGAGGATGCAATTCTTATCCGCATTTGCTGAAATTTTGCATGAGATGTTTTGTTATAGTTTCTAACAACTGTGCCAATTATGGTTCAAATCGGTCCATAACCTGACACAGCTGTCATGTAAACCGATCTGGGGTCTTGACTTCTTGAGCCTCTAGAGTGCGCAATTCTTATCCGATTGGAATGGGATTTTGCACGACGTGTTCTGTTATGAAATCCAACAACTGTGCCAAGTATGGTTCAAATAGGCCAATAACCTGATATAGCTGCCATATAAACCGATCTGGGATCTTGACTTCTTGAGCCTTAAGAAATTTTGTACAACGGCTTCTCCCATGACCTCCAATATACGTGTCAAATATGCTCTGAATCGGTCTCCAGCCTGATACAGCTTCCCTATAAACTAATCTCCCTATTTTACTTTTTGAGTCCCCAAAAGGCCCAATTCTTATTCGATTTCGTTGAAATTGTACACATAGACTTCTACTGTGGTCTTAAACACTCATTTTAATTAGCATAGTAATTCTTTGCTTACATCCTTTGTTTGTCTAAAAAGAGATAACGGGAAAGAACTCGACAAATACGATCAATGGTGGAGGGTATATAAGATTCGGCCCGGCCGAACTTAGCACGCTTTTACTGGTTAATTATGTATTGTATAGAAGAGTGGCTTCTTTCCATTCTTTTAACTTTCACTCAATACATTTTCCTCATTGTGTATCTTTAAAATAGCTCCTCTCTCATCAACACCAATTTCTTTTGTTTTAAGACTCTTAATTTTGTAATGTGGTACAACCTGTTTTTGACTTAAATCCAATTTAATACAACCCAATTTGTTATTGCCTTTGTTGGTTTTGAAGCTTTACACGCTTTAAAATTTGCGTGGAATTCAACGAATTGTATATACTGTTGCTCTACAGAATAAGTTGGTTGTAAATTATTGTGACAAAATCGTTTAATTTGAGAAAAAATGCGAAATTTTATGTAAACAAATAGAAATGATATACGACTCGGATGTCGAAAGGCCTAACATAAGTCACTGTGTTAAATTTCAGTGAAAACGGATTATAAATGCGCCTTTTATGGGGCCAAGACTTTAAATCGAGATATCGGTCTACGTGGCAGCTATATCCAAATCTGGACCGATCTGGGCCAAGTTGCAGAAAAATGTCGAAGAGCCAAACACAAAGCACTGTCCCAAATTACGGCGAAATCGGACAATAAAAGCCTCTTTTATGGGCACAAAACCTTAAATCGAGAGATAGGTCTATATGGCAGCTATATTCAAATCTGGACCGATCTGTGCGATATATATATATATATATATATATATATATATATATATATATATATATATATATATATTTGATACGGATTGCGTAATAACCTACCTGAAAACATGCGCCGGAGTCCTTCAAAACTGGTTGAGAATTAGATATAGCTTCCACTTTGTACTTATAAGGTAGGTGTGGGGTATTATACAATCGCACCACACGACTTTTGCCTTTCCCTACTTGTTTCGATTATACCAAGCCGAACTTAAAAATTACTGAAATCGAAGCTAGAGTTGTTAATTTTAAATAAATATTTTCTTCAAGCTATACAATATGTTTCAACAGCTTATTTTTCATTTTAAAAGTGGCAGTAGTGTATAAATCTCATATACCCAAACTTCCAAGTCCAGCCATTACTCTTAATCTTATAAGTCTACAAATATCATTCATAGTTAAATATTTTTTTCTTTTCTTCTTGTTAAAGATTTACGTACATGAGGTACTCTTTTTCGAGCAACTACTCCACATCCCAATAACACACGTGTACGTGTATAAGGTACTCTCTTGCGAGCAACTACTCCACATCCCAATAACATACGTGTACCGTCATTACACTTCAAAATGCAAAGTGCCTGAAATATTAGCAATCATACAATGAACGAAATGAATGGAAATCATATTTCGTAAAATCACATGGTTTTCTTCACTCTCATAAAGAGCTGAGTAATGGCATTAAAAGGATGGATTTGCTTCTGGGCAAGAGTTCCACAACAGTTGGGCCAACATTCTTCAGTCCTACAAAATGTTTGGGAAAACATCTGTCTATTGTAGTAAAACATATTCTTGCTATTACATTTCGTTATAATGCTAATGATGATAATGATTGGGCATTAGGGCGGGTTGAACATTTTTGCTTTTTGAAAAATCTGCATGTCAAATTACGGCAAGATTTGTTTTATGACTACCCCTGGCACATATCAAGCGAACATCATCTTTCGCCAATTCCAACTTAGAGACATTTACATGCAGCAAATCAGTTTAACATTTGCTACACACGTAGATCCCCCATGCTGTGTCGCTCCTTACAAGCTAATCCTGCTTCATTCACATGTATACATGGAAAATCCTTTGAATTTCGAGGACCGCATCCAAGATTTATACCCTTCGTACCTGTGTTGTTGTATAAAATATTGTTAAAAAACTACAACATATCGTGATACATGCATAAATAATCCCCAGAACAAAAAGTGTTCGTTTTCACATACGACCGACCGACTGACTATCTCATGTACGCAAATACAAATACAAGCGCAAACACATGTACGTTTTTTATATGTTTACATAAGTGCTGCATACGTGTATGTGAGCTCTTGTATTGTGATATGTTTGTCCGATAACAGAAAATCAACGCCAGGCAGTGTTTTTTCGAAGTTAATGCGACGATACAATCAAAAGTTTGTAAATCGAACCTTTTTGCTTGTCGAGTGGTACTGAGTATTGATTTCTCGCCGCAATAATCGAACAATGGAAGTTGTGCAAATATTACACGCTCGAAAATAATGTGCCGCATTTGATGAAAACTTTCTACTGTCTTTAGAATGAATGAATGACGAATGACTGTCGTTTAGTTCCCAAGACAATCAATATGAAAAACAAAAAAAAATCAAAGCGAACATTCATTTAATTTTCTGAAGTTTGAAATTGCAATTTTCGTATTTCTTTGCTGCGCTCTATAACAACTCGAACTTATACGGGCTAGTTTTGGCATTCATTATCACGCGAATGAAATTTCATCATATGATTGCTTAAAAAAAATAATAAATTTTTGTAAGGAAAAGGTGAAAGGAAGATCTGAATGCACCCGATTGATTTCCAAATCACTCCACCTAGGTTAGGTTAGTTTAGGTTATTGTGACTGTCTGCAATCAAACCCACTATTTACACCGGTATTCACAAAACTTAATTTAGGTTTGAATAGGTTTAATTGACAGATTTCCTTTATAGAACCGTCAAATAAAGCCATTTCAAGGTTTCATCAAGTTTTGGGAATTTGCATCTTTTAAGCGACAGAACAAAGCCTCTACGGGAATAGAAAATATTTTAATTACAAAAAGATTATATATGACGAAATCCGGGTATTTTTCAATACTGAATTTCCTTCAACTTCAGTGCTCTTTCAAACACACAGAAGAAAGTAAGATAATCCCATATGATAAGTATAACGATCGACTCAAAATCACCTTTTGAGTCGATCTTGTCATGCCTACTTGACTGCCTATCCACGTTGTAGTTAGGGAAATATTAGGTTTGTTCTATTTACCCATTTAGCGAATTTTCTTGACTCGTTTGCCACGTCAACGAGTCATTCACACCATGTGAGCCCACATAAATACCTAAATTGTGCTAAATAAACACAGCCCTGAATAATGTCAAAAAATAAAATTTTAATTTTTCAAAAAAAAAAAAAAAAAAAAAAAAATAGACTAACCGAATTTTACAGATAAACCAAGAAAAAATAAATCTTAACAATATTGCATCATAACATTTATGTTGGAGTGTAAAAAAATCAATTTCCAAAACATCTCAACTAGTGGACGGTTGAGAAATTTTTCAAACGACATAAGCAAAACGAGTTTATGTAGACCTAGCATAAAATAGAAAACATGGTATCATCATTCATTCTGAATGACAATACAAAAAAGCAACATATTTTTTTCAAAATTTTAAGTACTGATCAACGTTAAAATGCAAAGCATTTAGCCCGAAGAGCGTTTTATTTGTCCATAAGTTAAATTGGTAAATAAAAGAACCCAATTGTAAGTTACTACAGTAGCAGTTCAATAGTTTTGAACAGGTAAACTAAAAAGTCTCTTATCACGAATGCATTTAACTATAGGTATACACATGTAAACCGGTCTTAATGTGCAGGTTTATGCAATTTTATGTAAGTGTTGCTTAAAATGGACCTTAGTAATTTTTTACTTAGCGCAAAGTTGAGCTTGCGTTCGAATCTTGGCGAGAACACAAGAAAAAATGTTCAGCGCTGGCAACATTTGTCAGGTAATATGCAATGTGAGCGGAAATAGAACAAGTAAAAAGGCATTAAGTTCGGCCGGGCCGAACTTTGGATACCCACCACCTCGGGTATATATGTAAACCCCCTTTCGTCACAATCTGATGAAAATTGGATAACTTATGCACCCATATTAACTTGAGTGGTCTTATAAATATAAGTCACTGTTAAATTTTGTATTTTAAATTCCAACAAAGTAATAGCTTTTAAAGATTTTATGAGCTTCATACCCTTAACCGGCATATCGGTCTATATGGCAGCTATAATTAAATACAGTCCTATTTTTACCATATTTTGGTGGGATACCATATTTGTTTCAAATCTATAATAATATATTTTATAAAGCTTTTATGGTTTTCAGACCCTTTATCGGCAGATCGGTCTATATGGCAGCTATATCTAAGTACAGTCCGACCTGAACCATATTTGGGTCAGAGGTCCTCCTCTTATTCCAAAATATGAACGATGTATATTGACGGTAAGTTTGCTTCAGCCTGTTCAAAATTCAGCATGAAAACAAGTTGGCCGCATTAGCACAGCTGATGGAACTTTTAATGTGAAAACAATTTTGAATTCGCCTTACAGAAGCCGAACGCAAATGCAAACTTCAAAATAAAAATTTTATGAATTCGGTTTTTGTGATTGATGCTGTGCTTGTTGTTAAACTTAGCTTATAAAGGGTGATTTTTTTGAGGTTAGGATTTTCATGCATTAGTATTTGACAGATCACGTGGGATTTCAGACATGGTGTCAAAGAGAAAGATGCTCAGTATGCTTTGACATTTCATCATGAATAGACTTACTAACGAGCAACGCTTGCAAATCATTGAATTTTATTACCAAAATCAGTGTTCGGTTCGAAATAAGGTTGAATGGCATGCGTCTAGCAACTTCAAACCTTTGGTCCATTTTGATGGTTCTAGAAAAGTAAAAAAGTCAGGTGAAATTAACAGCAGTGCGGTGCCAGACAAGAAGGGGTCCAATGCTTCAACCACAATAGGAGCCAATCGGACTGACGAAGTTCACTCCTACCCGCCATACCGAGCCTACATTGTAGTCAAGAACGGGAAGTGGACTATGTGACTGTAGAGAATCTAGACTGCAAATAAATGTGTTCATTTATGTGTCTTTTCCCCGTTATTTCAGGGCGTTAGCACAGTGAGTGCACAACCGTCTATAACTTCTCATATGCACAAATTCCTTTGTCTATAGTGATAGCGGCAGTTCCAATCCATTGAGGACAGGTCCCCTGAAAACACCAAGTTTTGTCTGGTGAACAGTATTAGCTAAGTCTCTCTGGGGCTTATACCAAGTCCATTAGCCATCGCCAATCTAGACATAGATGCATCCTAAAACGTGTATGTAATAGTGTAAGGAAATCAGCCACCCACCAGGATAATACCATCCTCGTAGCCACCAACTTTCGCCCTCTGCTCTCTGAAACACTTGAAAATCCCAATGATAACCAAGATCTTTATAACAGGAGATAAAGCCTCTCCTTGTGATGTCTAGACATAATCTTGCTTTTAAGGCCTTAAGGCCTTCGATGTGCTAATTACACTGTCTTTCAGCTGGGTTTATATGATACCCAGTTCGTTTGGGCTAATAACTTTACCCTATTCTCGTAAAATAAAGCTGCAAGGTGCTCAGCTTATTCCTGATTCCTATCCATTTGATTTCCTATTACTTTAGTGGGCATTTTTTGACTTGCCCCTGGAGTGCTTCTGCATATTATTTGTGCTTTTGTCATCTGGGTTAAGCCTTTGAGAGCTGATGGCAATTGCGCACATATATAAATTTGCTTTTTTTCTTAATTGACACTTAAAATTAAATAAAAATTGTGTTCTGATTGGTTGAAAAAAATTGGGGAAAATTTTAAATTATTATATTATATTATTAAAAATGTTGACTTATCGAGTTCCCAAAAAAAGATCCTTTTTTTTAGCAATTCGCCGATGCGGCCACCTTATAATACACCTTGGTGTGGTCTAGGCCAGAAATATATGTGATAGCCTATGTAGGAAGCTGTACAAAGAGGATGGAAATAACAGAGAAAATTTTGTGCTCTCAAAATTTTGCAGCAAGTGGTAAGCTGGTAGGTGTCGGTCAAGGCATATTTAATAAGGTGCCGCATCAGCAGAGCTGATGAAATTTGATATGTCAAATCATTTTTGAATTCGCTTTAGGTAAGTTTTGAAGATCAAAGTGTCTTGTCTGTCATTGTATATACAAACGTATGAGTGGGTTTTTATACCCACCATCGATGGATGGGGGGTACATTCATTTTGACATTTCTTTTGCAACACATCGAAATATCTCTTTCCGACCCTATAAGTATATATATTCTTGATCAGCGTAAAAATCTAAGACAATCTAGTCATGTCCGTCTGTTTGTTGAAATCCCGCTACAGTCTTTAAAAATAGGGTTATTGAGCTGAAACTTTGCACAGATAAGTTTTTTGTCCATAAGCAGGTTAAGTTCGAAGATGGGTTATATCGAACTATATCTTGATAATGCCCCCATATAGACCGATCCGCCACATTTATTATCCGATTTTGCTAAAATTTGGGACTGTGAGTTGGGTTAGGCCCTTCGACATCCTTCTTGAATTCGGCACAGATTTGAATATAGTTGCCATATAGACCGATCTCTCGATGAATGGTTTTGGGACCATAAAAGGCGCATTTATTGTTTGATTTCGCCGAAATTTGGGACAGTGAGTTGTGTTAGGGCCTTCGACATCCTTCTTCAATTTAACCCAGATCGGTCCAGATTTGAATATAGTTGCTGTATAGACCGATCTCCCGATAAGGTTTTGGGCACATAAAAGGCGAATTTTTTTTTCAGAATTCGCCGAAATTTGGAACAGTACTGAAATTTGGCCCATATTGGTCCAGATTTGGATATTGTTGCGATTTATGGTTTTGGGATCATAAAAGGCGCAATTATTGTCTGATTTCGCCGAAATTTGGGATAGTGAGTTGTGTTAGGGCCTTCGATATCCTTCTTCAATTTAACCCAGATCGGTCCAGATTTGAATATATCTGCCGTATAGACCGAACTCCCGATAGGGTTTTGGGCGCATAAAACGCGCATTTATTTTCCGATTTCTCCGAAATTCGGGACAGTGACTTATGTTAGGCTTTTCGATATCAGTGTCGTATATGGTTCAGATCGGTCTATATATGGATGTAGCTACCAGAAAGACCAATTTTTTGTTCTACAAAATTGAACAATGACTTATTAGGGATAATGATGGAAGATGGTTTACATATATGTAGGAACGGGTTACGCAACCACACTGTAATCCGCTTAATGCACTAATTAGGCTAAACTACGAACGCCGACGACTTGTGACAAAGAGAAATAAAAACAACGCCGACAAAACGAGACACACGCACAGGATCAGTCGCTACATAGAGTCAAACAAGTCACCATGAACATTGAACTATTTTAATTTATAATTTGTTTTTATTTAATAAACCGTGTTTTTATTTAATAAATGTGTTTTACTTAAACAAAAGGTAACCAAACCTACATTTTTGGGGGCTCGCCCGGTTTAAATTAAATAAAGACGAAGAAATAAAATATTATGTATGAAAAAACTGAAATGATGCCAGAAAAAAATTAGAAAAGACGCAATTGCAGAAAGTGAAAAACATTTTCAGTGGAATTAAACTGAAATTATTTAAAACTGTGGATGGCAAAAGTGAAGTTTTCGCCAAAAAAAATTTATGATGCAATCGATCTAATAATCAATGGCAAAAGTAAAGTTTTCGCCAAAAAGATTTTCTGGTGCAATAGACTTAATGATCAATGGCAAAAGTGAGGTATATGCCTAAAGATTTTCTGATGCAATCGCCCTAATGATCATTACGAGGAAGTAAAGACTTTACAACAAAACAGCTTGTGAATACACACTACAACAACAAGTGTGCTTGTTCGAGAAATGACACCGTTGGTTTATAACGAACACAGAGACAACAACAACAATTAGATGACTGAGTGTGCGCACAATGTTAACTACGCAGTAAAAATGTTCATCCCCTAAATTTTGCCTGGACGTCAAGAGTGGCCCAACAAAGCAAGGAAGACAACAGATGGGAGAAGCACCATTGGAGTACGACACAGCTTTGTATGTATATATGTGTAACACTATTATGAGTTAATATGTTAGTACGTATGTTGGCAAGAAGAAATTTTGTGTTTTAATAGTGGATGCTCATTTTAGATTTAGAGTAATTGAATGTGTGCATTGTTGTTTCAAACTAAAGGCAAAGATTTGATGAAAAATTAAAGTTATTAATTTTGCTTTGTTTTGTTATGTAAAATGCGATTTTGAAGAAAATATTTTTTATTTTAACGTGCTAATATTTGAACTTTGATTTGCACTTACTGATAGAAACAAATATTTCGTAAGAGTAATAATCATAAGTAACTTTAAGTAATTTGGATTTGGACTTATATTTTAAGATTTTTTTTTTGATTTTGTAAAGCGGCTGTAGACTAAAAAATACATACAACATGGACAGAGACGACATAGAGAAATTGACAGTAGATGGCCTTAAAGTAAAGCTAGGTGAATTGAATTTGTCTCGAAGTGGAAACAAAGTTGAGTTGCAAGCTCGTCTCCTTGGGCATTTTGGTTATATCTCAGCACCTGAGGACAACGAATCTGACTATGGGGAGGCTACGTCGATTATTGCTCAGGCGCCAAATTTATTTACATTGAGGGACATTCAAGACTCGGTCTCAAGCTTTTCCGGAGACCAATTGCCTAATATAGATCAGTGGCTTCGTGAATTCGAGGATTGTGCATGCACTGTAGGATGGGATGACTTACGGAAATTTATTTATGGCAAGCAATTATTAACAGGGGCGGCCAAGATTTTTATCAGAAGTCAACCTAGCGTTAGAAATTGGTCAACTTTGAGAGGATCACTGAAAAGGGAATTTGGGGTAAAAATATCATCGGTCGAAGTTCATAGGCAGTTATCCAACCGTAAAAAGAGAATTAATGAGAGTCTACGTGAATACCTATACTGTCTGATGGAGATTGGTCAGCCAATTAAAATTGATGATGAAAGTCTGGTCACATATTTCGTAGAAGGCATACCCGACTCAAAGTTGAACAAAAGTATTTTATATCAGGCAACGACGTTAGAGGATTTGAAGACAAAGATCAAGATTTATGAGAAAATGCAAGGCACTGAGGGTCCATCAAGCTCCAAAGTATCTCAGCCGACTAAGAATGATAACAATTTTAGTAAAAAGACCGTCCGTTGTTTTAAATGTGGTGAAAAGGGACATCTTTCAAATCAATGCAAGGTACCTCAAATCAAATGTTTTAAGTGTAAAGGTTCGGGACACAAATCTTTTGAGTGCAAGGCTAACATCAATAAGGTGAAAGTTGAGAAATCAGTTGCTGAGAGGGAGGAAAATGTTAACACGGTATCCGAGGGAATTCGCCAGACTTCGCATAGAATTTTCAAGGACGTTGAAATTCTTGGCAATACATTTTCGGCTATGATAGACACAGGTAGTGACGTTAGCCTGATGCGAAGAGATGTATTAGACGTTTTAGGCAGCCAGAATGTTGACAACGAGGTGAAATATCTTAATGGCATAGGTGGTGGGACTGTTTGCACTTTGGGAAGTCTAAGAACTAATGCGAAGGTGGACGATAATGAGATTCAGATTAAGTTTCATATTATAGATAAAACGGACATTATCTACCCTTTGGTTATAGGGAATGATATCTTGGACCAGGTTGACATGATTATCGATTCCAAGGGCATTAAATTTTTAAGCAGGAATAATGTGACACCAGATGAGAATAGCTTTTCTGAGAACACTGTTTTATATCCAGGGGACAGCAATCCCATTTCGGAATTAGAAAAGGAGTTCGCAGATATTTTGAATTTAGCTATTGCGCAGGATTTTTGCGAGGACGATCTTAATACCGGGCATTTGGACGAAAGGAATCGAATACGAATTGGGCAAATGGTATCGAGTTATAATCCTGTTAGACCTTTATCTCATCCGGTTGAGATGAAAATTATTTTGACTGACGATATCCCTGTCGCACAAAGGCCCAGACGAATGTCATATCCCGATCAGTGTGCCGTCGACGAACAGGTAGATGAGTGGCTTAGGGAAGGCATCATAAGAAAGAGCTGCTCAGGGTATAGTGCACCTGTAGTTTTGGTGAAAAAGAAGGACGGTACAAGACGTTTATGTTGCGACTATAGGAAATTGAATGAGAAGATCGTACGGGACAATTTCCCTATGGCGGTAATTGATGATGTAATTCAGAGATTGTTGGGTGCCCAGATCTATACCACCTTAGATCTGAAAAATGGTTTCTTTCATGTTCCTGTTGAGCAAGAATCCCGAAAATACACTGCTTTTGTGACGCATAATGGGCAATATGAGTTTGGATACGTCCCATTTGGCATATCGAATTCACCGGCAGTATTTTGCAGATATATTGCGTCGATATTTAGGGAACTGGTTGCAGAGGGAACTTTGGTAATTTACATGGATGATATTGTTATACCAGCGAAGGACGAGACAGAGGGCATTCACAGACTGGAAAAGGTACTCAAGGTCGCGGAATCAAACGGACTGAAAATAAAATGGAAGAAGTGCCAGTTTCTTCAGAAGAAAATTAATTTCTTGGGCTACGTTATAGAGAATTCTACGATATTGCCATCAGTGGAGAAGACAAAAGCCGTTGCAAATTATCCGTTACCCCCAACCAAAAAGGCTCTTGAGAGGTTTTTAGGACTAACATCATATTTTAGACGCTTTATTGAAGGATATGCTACCATTGCACGACCCCTGACTGATCTTTTACGGAAGGACAACAAGTTCAAAATGGGAGATGAGGAGATTTTAGCATTTACCCAGCTCAGAAATTCGTTAGTAAGTGCACCCGTTTTGAAGATTTTTGACCCGAAGTGTGTAACCGAAATTCACGCGGATGCCAGCATGTATGGATACGGAGCAGCCTTACTCCAAAAGGATGATGATCAGGAATTCCATCCCATAGAGTACATGAGTAGGAGGACTACGCCAGCTGAAGAAAAGTATCATTCATTTGAGTTAGAAGTTTTGGCAGTAGTAGAAGCTCTGAGGAAATGGAGAATTTACGTACTTGGCCTACATGTAAAAATAGTCACTGACTGCAACGCTTTCGCATTAACGATGCGTAAACAGGACGTTCCGCCTAGGATATCTCGTTGGGCTCTATTTTTGCAGGACTTCGATTATACTATAGAACATAGGTTTGGAACTAGAATGAGGCACGTGGACGCACTAAGTAGGTTGTCATGTCTGATGATAGAAGATTCTTTAAAACATCGTATAAGGGAGGCTCAGCTACAGGATGAGTGGGTGAGGGCTGTTCGGAAGGTGTTGGAGGACAGCACATATGATGACTTTTACATCCAACATGATATATTACATAAGGATCCGGTTAGGGAACTGATTGTAATACCGTCGTCAATGGAAAACGAAATCATAACTGTAGCTCACAGACAGGGACATTTTGCTGCACGTAAGACTAAGGACTTAGTCTCCAGAAATTATTTTATACCGAACTTGACGAAGAAGACTGAAGCGATAGTAAAGAGTTGCGTGGAATGCATAGTGGCTGATGCAAAGGGAGGTCGCAAGGAAGATTTCCTTAATCCTATAGATAAAGCTGATAGACCTTTAATGACGTATCATTTGGATCATGTAGGGCCAATGGAAGCTACACATAAGAAATATAACCATATTCTAGTAGTGGTAGACGCTTTTACTAAATTT
Organism: Stomoxys calcitrans; assembly: GCF_963082655.1. Classification (NCBI taxonomy): domain Eukaryota; kingdom Metazoa; phylum Arthropoda; class Insecta; order Diptera; family Muscidae; genus Stomoxys; species Stomoxys calcitrans. The sequence continues at coordinate 68,865,021 of NC_081556.1, forward strand.
GTGTGGTTGTACCCCACTAAGAATACGGGCACGAACGAGGTAATTGATAGGTTGACTAAACAGGCGACAATATTTGGTAATCCACAAAGGGTAATCACTGATAGAGGCACGGCATTTACCTCAGGACAATTTAGAGAATATTGTGAGGCGCAAGGTATACAGCATTTACTGATTGCGACGGGAGTTCCACGAGGGAATGGACAAGTAGAACGTATACACCGAATAGTAGTGCCAATGTTAGCTAAATTATGTATGGAGTCGCCAGGGAATTGGTATAAACACGTTAATCGTGTTCAGAGAACATTGAATGACACACCACCACGTAGTACACAGATTTCGCCATTTAGATTGTTGACTGGTGTAGATATGAGGACAGGAGACTGTACCGATATAAAGGGAATTTTGGAGGAATTGGCCATAGAGGAATTTAATAAGGAGCGTTATTCTCTACGGGAAGAGGCTAGGGATAATATATCTAAGATACAGCAGGAAAATCGTAAGGACTATAATAGGAAAAGAGTGCCTGAAACTCCGTACGACATTGATGAATTGGTAGCCATTAAGCGAACGCAATTCGGTACTGGTATGAAGTTGAGACCGAAGTTTTTAGGTCCATATAAAGTTGTACAGAAGCTGAACCATGGCAGATACGTTGTCGAAAAGGTGGGCGGTAACGAAGGCTCTAAACGTTGTACCACGGTTGCTGAGTACATGAAGCCTTGGAGTGTACATTCGAGGACGAATGCGAATCAGGATGGCCGAATGTAGGAACGGGTTACGCAACCACACTGTAATCCGCTTAATGCACTAATTAGGCTAAACTACGAACGCCGACGACTTGTGACAAAGAGAAATAAAAACAACGCCGACAAAACGAGACACACGCACAGGATCAGTCGCTACATAGAGTCAAACAAGTCACCATGAACATTGAACTATTTTAATTTATAATTTGTTTTTATTTAATAAACCGTGTTTTTATTTAATAAATGTGTTTTACTTAAACAAAAGGTAACCAAACCTACATATATACCCGAGGTGTTGGGAATCCAAAGTTCGTCCCGAACGAACTTAACGCCTTTTTACTTGTTTAATTTGTTTTTCTCTTAGAATTAAAAATGCCGGGCAAATTGTGTGTGTTTGTATAAATGTATGTCAGTTAGAAAAGTGTGTGTCTTCCACCAAAGGATGGGGGTATACTAATTTCGTCATTCTGTTTGTAACACCTCGAAATGTGAGTCTGAGACCCCATATAGTTTATATATTCGTGATCTTCATGCCATTTTAAGTCGATCTAGCCATGTTCGTCAGTCCGTCTGTCCGTCCGCCTTTCTGTCGAAAGCACGCTAACTTTCGAACAAGTTTTCATTTAAATAGAACAATAATTGGTACAAAATATTTAACAATTTAAGCAAAGTTACTGATACAATATTTAAGTTAAAAAAAAGGTTTAAACAAAACAAAAAAAAGAAGAAAAAGAAACTTTAAAGAAAATTTAACAATTTAATCAAAGTTACTAATAAAAAAAATTAAAAAAAATAGTTATAAAAAAAACAAAACAAATAATTAATTAAAATGATTATAAATCAAAGATTTGAACTGTCGTTCATTACTTATAATTTTAATATTATTGGGAAGATTATTCCAGAGACGTTTAGCATTAACAAAGAACTGTTGTTCAGATACACGATATTGACGACGTATTTGTATTACTTGTTTACCTCTTGTAGAGTTAGCAAAACGCAAAACAGAAGCCAGATATGACGGTTCATTGGTATAAATTATCTTGTGGATCATTTGCAACAAGCGTATCTTAAGGAACGAGTTAAAAGAGACACCATATACTTGTCTGGCAAAGTCAGATACCCGGTCTCTTCTACGCAAACCAAAAATGTATCTAACGACATCGTTAAAGGCCACGTGCAATTTATTCCTATGAGTTACATCACAACCGTAAAAAACCTCGCAAGAGTATAATAGTTTCGGTAGAATAAATGTCCTAGCCAAAAGCATTCTTATTGACAAAGGGGTATACTGTCGACTCATATATAAGTTTCGTAAAACGCCGTAGGTCCTGCCCACTGTCATACTGACATGATTCTTCCATGAAAGTCTATCATCAAACTCCAAACCAAGGTTTCTTGCAGATGAAACAATCTCAATTGAGGCTCCAGCAATTGCCACATCAAGATTGGGCGGCATTGTCACCCGATTCCTACCAATTACAAGGCACTTTGACTTTATTGGATTTAAAAGTAGTCCGTTGGCGTTTGCCCATGTGTTTATCCTATCCAAGTCATTATTTAGTCGAAGTGCGCCATCGATCAACCTCCCCGGCGAGGAGCTCATATACAGCTGTACGTCGTCGGCATACATATGAATACCACAGTTGCGCAACTGTCCAGGAAGGTCATTGCTATATAAGGAAAAAAGGAGTGGGCCCAATACAGACCCCTGTGGAACACCTCTTGAGACTGGAAGATAACTAGAACAGCGGCTATCAACACATACCGATTGGCTTCTATTCGTAAGATAGGAATATATAAGATCCGTTGTTCTTTCAGAAAATTTAAATAAATGTTTCAGTTTAAGGCAAAGTATATTGGGATCAACGGAATCAAAAGCTTTCGAATGATCTAAAAGAACAAGAAAGGCAACTTTATCGCTGTCAATATCACTCCTTACATCTTCAACTATTTCAAAAGTGCAGTAGTGCAACTGTGCTTTGGCCGGAAACCAGATTGAAAATCTGTTAGCAGCGAATTATTCGCAATATATTCAGATATTTTCCGGTTGACTAGAGTCTCAAATATCTTAGAGACGAATGGAAGTATTGCTATTGGCCTAAATTCCTGGTTGGTATGGTATTGGGACTATCCTTGCCCGTTTCCAAGACTGTGGATAGCAACTCCTTAAAATAATATTGTTAAAAAGATGGCACATATACGGAAGAATAAAGGGTAGAATTATCCTAAAAATTCTTGGGTCAATACCATCAGAACCAATGGCATTAGGCTTAATTGATTCTACAGCGCTAACGATATCGCTTTGTTCAAAACGCTCAAGATCAAAACGTAGGTCTGGTGAGGTGTTGTTACAACTATGGTTTACGTTACTAAATTCACTGTCGTAGAAATGTACGTTTGGCTCAGGAAAAGATATGTTCAAGAAACTCCTATTAATCTCATCTAAATCAACATGTCTATCAATTGATGCATTATCACTTCCTATTCCAATTGACTTAATATGTCTCCAAGTATCTTTCGTGTTCAATGCCTCTTGAAATTTACGACTAAAATAAGCTATTTTCTTCGTCTTTATACAAGAAGTGGTCTGATTCCTCGCACGCTTGTAATCATTAAAGAGTTCAGGTGTTCTAAAACGCTTCCATCGAGAGTACGCATAATCTCTTTTACGTATCAATACTTTAATATCATTATCAAACCACTGATTCCCATTCTAAAAAACAGTTCGGGTCTTCATCGGAACACATTTGTCGAAAATCTGACTCACATTATGTTGAAGAAATGCAATCTGTTCATCTACGCAAGACATGCCATAAAGTTTCTGCCACTCAACGGTGCCAATTTCACAAAGTAGTGAGTTATAATCAATGTTTCTATAGTCTCTGTACATATATGTTATACTTGTATATTCCATTGGAACGCCATAAGTCAAAAAACATAAATCATGTTTTGAAAATAGGGGTGCCGATAATTTATCATATAACTTAACATCAGTCTTGGAACTTACGAAGAACAAGCCAATAAGAGTCTCTGTTGTCATTGTATAGTGTGTGGCAGTATTGGAATTAACAACATGCAACCCTATTGATTGCATGCTCCCCGTCAAATGTGTTTCTTCAAGCACATTACTATTAAAGTCACCAGTGACTATAATATCATTATAATGACAATTTATATCCTCAAGTCTCTTCACCAAGTCATCATATTGCACTCTTTTGTTCGGACGGTATACAACCCCAACCAGAACTTTTCTACGCAAACAGTGAAGTTCGGCAAAAATATATTCAACTTTGTCTGTTGAACTAGACGAAGCAATGGGTCTGAAATCTATGTCATGTCTTATATAGATAGCAACTCCACCACCTCTGCCATCCCGATCGGATCTTAAAAACCTGTAATCATCTACAGATACCAGTCTATTCCCATAATGTGGTTGAAACCATGTCTCAGAGACCGCAATAACGTCAACACCGGATTTCTCAAATATATAGCGAAACTCGTCAATTTTGTTCTTAAGGCTCTGAGCGTTTATATGCACAATTTTCAGTCCTGGCTTCTGTCGCGCTAGAACCCTGACCATCAGGTATATATTGTCTCTAGAATTTTCCCTTTCATTACGAGGGAACAACATATTGAGAAACATAGATGTAATTGTAGACAGTACAAATCTTTGATTTTAAATTTATGTATGAAAAGGCAACGTTATTTAGTTTGAAAGATAAATAAACATAAATAAATAATAGTTTAAAAGGGTTTAGTTTCATGAAAAATTTAATTAAAAAGATTCTCATCATTATTGTTTTAGCAAGTATCTGCGTTATCTTGTTCTCTGCTAGTTTCAGCAGAGCGAAAAAGAGTATCCAGCATATTGATGTGTTCAATGCAAATTGGGTTATCATTAACAAAGTGTTTGATATAGACCAATCCGCGATAAGTGTACGCCGAATGTACTTGATTTTGTTTCCTCAATCGAACTGCAGCTTGAAGGATCTGATAGTTGGAATGTGTTAGGTTTTCTTTAATATAAAAATTGGTTTCCGTTTGAAACCCTAATATTGATAAGGATAGGTTTGATTTGGTGTTCCTTCTGAATTCGCTTAAGGTTTTTAAGAAATAGTTTTTGTCGTATGGAGAGTGTAGTTTGACAATAATTACAGCATCTGGGGTATTTGTATCACGTAGTGTATTGGTATCACTTCCAACAACTGTGCTAAGTACGGTTCAAATTGGTTCATAATCTGGTATAGCTGGCATATAAACCGATCTTGGGTCTTGACTTCTTGGGCCTCTAGCAGGCTTAATTCTACTCCGAATTTGCACGTAGTGTATTGGTATCACTTCCAACAACTGTGCTAAGTAGGATTCAAATCGTCTCATATTCTGGTGTAGCTGTCATATAAACCGATCTTGGATCTTGATTTTTTAACCGCTGGAGGGCGCAATTCTCATTCAATTTGGCTGAAATTTTGCGTGAGGTGTGTTTTTATGATTTCCAATAACTGTGCTTAGTATGGCGCAATTCGGTACATAACCTGATAAAGCTGCCATATACACCGATCTGGGATCTTGACTTCTTGAGCCTCTAGAGGACCCAATTCTCATCCGATTTGGCAGATATTTTGTCAACGGCTCCTCTCATGACTTTCAACATACGTGTCTAATATGGTGTGAATCGATCAATAGCTTGATACAGCTCCCATATAAACCTATCTCCCGATTTTGCTTCTTGAGCTCTACAAGGCGCAATTCTTTCCGAATGAACTGAAATATGATACAATGACTTCTATAATGTTCGGCATTTATTTATGGTCCGAATCAGACTATAACTTCATATTGCTCCAATAGCATAACAGTTCTTATTCAAAATTCTTTGTTTGCCTAAAAAGAGATATCGCGCATCGAATTCGACAAATGCGATCCAAGGTGGTGGGTATATAAGATTCGATCCCGCCGAACTTAGCACGCTCTTACTTGTTATTTGTGTTTTTTGTTGTTGGTCGGAGCCTCTTTGTTTTTGGTTTTCGCAGTTTGCTATGTTACTTGATAGAATACGGTTCGTTGAAATGTGGCTAGATAAACACAAAAATAAGACAAAGGACCGTTTTGTTAAAAGTGTGGTTATATAATCAATATAAGTTGTAGAAGGATAATGAATAATTTATATCGGACTATATCCTTATATAAACTCAATATAGACATATCTCCAATTAAAATCCGTATTTTTTACCTGACTTCGCTGATTTGGCGCATCTAGTTTTCTTGGATACTCGTCATCCGTATCGAGCATGGTTCAGTTCAGACAAAATTGATCTAACTTCCATATAAAACGATCTCCAGATTCAAAGTTTTAGGCCCATAGAAACATTTACTGCCTGATTAAGCTGCAATTTGGCACAGTAAGTTGTCATAGGGCTTTAGACATCCGCAGCGAATATGGTCCAACCCGAGCAATGTCTCTATTTCCCGAGTTACGATCTAGGGCTCGTAGAAGCCGCATTTATTACTCGATTTCGTTGAAATTTGTGAGCTATGTTAGTTCTATTATCGTCCATGCGGAGTATACTTCATACCGAATCATAGTTAGGTATAGCTGCCATGTACATATATCGATCTACCGATTTAAGGTCCTACTTGTGCTTTTATTGCCCTATTTTTTGAAGTTAAGTACGGTAAGTTGTGATCTATCTTCATACATCCTTTCCGAATATGGTGGAGATCGGATCATATTTGGATATAGCCATATCCATATACATCCATCTTCCGATTTGTGGTACTTCAGCCATAAATACCTATTTATTACCCGATTTTGCTGAATTTTGGAAGGGTTGTGTTAGACCATCGAAGTCTGTGATGTTTTTGGCGTAGATCGGACTACATTTCGCTATAGCTGAAATGTGGTCAATTTATATTCTTTAGGTGGTTGGTATACACAGTTTGGCCCGGCAAAACTTGTCGCGATCTGTTGTCGAATAAGCTTCTCTCTCAAAGCTTTTAATTTTTGGAGAGTGCCCTCTAATCAATGCTCAAAGTTTATATTAATTCTAGGTTAAAACCCTTCCAAGTCCGAGCTGTTGTAAATTTCATTTACTTGAAATACATCCCTTCTTCTAATTTTGGATAAACTTTTCGGACATTTTGTTATATCAGATGTTTCAAATATATATGCACCTGTGCCCGTCGATGACCATTCTCTAATAGTTTTCATCGAGTCTGGCGTTAAAATAAATGTGACTTGTTATGAGGAAAACATTTTGGAAGCTATGATTGGACGTACCAACAAAATTCGGCCGTATTCGAGCGCAAAGTAAGGACTAAGAAGTAAAAGCATGCTAAGTTCGGCCGGGCCGAATCTTATATACTCTCCAACATGGATCGCACTTGTCGAGTTCTTTTCCCGGCATCTCTTCTTAGACAAAACAAATAAAAAGGCATTAAGTTCGGCCGGGCCGAACTTTGGATACCCACCACCTCGTGTACTTATGTAAACCCCATTTCGTCACAATCTGGTAAAAATTGGATAACTTAACCACCCAAATTCGGCACGGACATTCAATGGTCTAATATATATGTCACTATTCAATTTTGTAGATATATCCAATTATAAATCGGGTAATAAATAAAGCTTTTATTGGCTTCAGACCCCTTATCGGCAGATCGGTCTATATGACAGCTACATCAAATTATAGTCCTATCTGTACCATGTTAGGGTCAGATATTGAGAGGCTTAAAGCTGCGCACTATTCCAAATTTCAGCGAAATCGGATAAAAAATAAAGCTTTTATGGTCCTCAGACCCTTTATCGGGTGATCGGTCTATATGGTAGCTATATCTATATGTCGTCCGATTTAAACCATATTTGGGTCAGTTATCGGGATGCCTTAAAATACTAACTGTTTCAAATTTCATTTGATGAAAAATAAAGTTTTAATGGGCATTAGACCCTCTATCGGCAAATCGGTCTATACAGCGCTATATCCAAATATGATCCGATTTGGCCCGTTCAAAAACTTAACCAGCGTGCATCAAAAAAGACGTATCTGTGACAAATTTCAGCTCAATATCTCAATTTTTGAAGCCTGTAGAGTGATTACAACAGACGGACGGACAGTCTGATAGACGGACAGACACACGGACATCGTTAAATCATCTTAGAATTTTACGACGATCCGAAATATAAATACTTTGTAGGGTCGCAAATGGATATTTCGATGTGTTGCAAACGGAATAACTAAATGAATATACCCCCTATCCTACGGTGGTGGGTATAAAAAGATAATTGAAAAGATTTGCTCTGCTATTAGAGCGATATCTAAATATGGTACGGTTCGGACCACAATTAAATTATATGTTGAAGACCTGTGTGAAATGTCAGCCAATTCGAATAAGAATTGCGCCCTTTGGGGGCTCAAAGAGTAAAATAGAGAGATCGATTTATATGGGAGCTCTATCAGGTTATAGACTGATTCCGACCACACTAAACACGTATGTTGATGGTCATGAGAGGATCCGTCGTACAAAATTTCAGACAAATCGGATAATAATTGCGACCTCCAGCGGCTCAAGAAGTTAAGATCCCAGATCGGTTTATATGGCAGCTATAACAGGTTATGAACCGATTTGAACCTTATTTGGCATAGTTGTTGAAAGTAAGAATAAAATAAGTCATGCAAAATTTCAGCCAAATCGGATAATAATTGCGCCCTCTAGAAGCTCAAGAAGACAAGTCACCAGATCTGTTTATATGACAGCTATATCAGGTTATGAACCGATTTGAACCATACATGACACAGTTGTTGAAAGTCATAATAAAATAAGTCATGCAAAATTTCAGCCAAATGGGATAGGAATTGCGCCCTCTAGAAGCTCAAGAAGTCAAGATCCCAGATCGGTTCATATGGCAGCTATATCAGGTTATGGACCGATTTGAACATTCCAATCGGATAAGAATTGCGCCTTCTAGAGGCTCAAGATGTCAAGACCCAAGATCGGTTTATATGGCGGCTATATCAAAACATGGACCGATTTGGCCCATTTACAATCCCAAACGACCTACACTAATAAGAAGTATTTGTGCAAAGTGTCAAGCGGCTAGCTGTACTCCTTCGAATATTAGCGTGCTTTCGACAGACGGACGGACATGGCTAAATTGACATATAATGTCACGACGATCAAGAATATATATACATTATGGGGTCTCAGACGAATATTTCGAGTAGTTACAAACAGAATGACGAAATTAGTATACCCCCATCCTATGGTGGAGGGTATAAAACATATTCCAGTATGAATGCGCTCAAGAAAGCCATTGTACGGAAATGTGCCAAAATTCAGGCAGATTACATTCATTCATCTTGCAACTCGTGTTTTAGCCGACTCAGAGCAACAGTCAAGTCAAAAGGTGTTCATATCGAGCAAAAGTGAATGGATTATGAAATTAAGAATTCTTCCATACATTTTTGTCGTACGAATCAATAAAAAATACTTTCACACAAAATGTGGTCGTTTGAATTGATAGTACTTAGTGTCAGCTACCATGTATAACCTCCATTCCTTGGTAGTAGTAGGTGTAAAATTTAAGAGTTTTTCTCAACAAATATGAAATATACCCATGTAATTATTTTGTCTCAGTGTACTTCGTTAGTGTCGATTGGAGCGTTCATAAAATCCATTTTCAATACGCTCGTCAGATAGAAGTTTGTTGGTAAAGTGCAAACAGGATTTCCCCGATACATAAATTCATGTATTCAGATTTTAAATATGGATTCGATACTTTTGCACTTCAATTTGTGACAGCGTCCGTTTCACATTCAAAGTTCGTGTGCAACGCTGCACACAGTCGATCGCAGCACTTTAAATACTATCTGACTCGCAGTCTTGATTAATTTAAATGTGATTATTTTTCGTCAACAATTCACGTATTCGATGTTCATGCCCTGATAAAATTTGATAAATGCAACCTGGGTTTCCTTGGTTGGGGTTAATTTTTGAAGGAATGAATAAAAAGGCTGGGTGGCTAGCTGGCGTCGGAAATGGTAAGCGAATGATTTTTTTTTTAATTCCTGCTGATGAATTGTTTGATTTTATAAACGAACGAATGAAAGGGTCGTTACACAAGTGCTGGCATCTTTGATTGGGCGTTGGTAAGGCGAATATTTATCCATTCATCTGGTCCTGTGTACGTTTAGTTGCCTGAGTGGGTCTGTGCAGGTCTTGTTGCCCAAACATCTGTCCGTTTGCCTTTTTACGCATTCATTCTCACATACGTTAAGTATTTTTACGTACGTGTTTATAAGGACGGAACGCTTTTTGTCGAGTTAGAATTCTAAGAAAAATGGTCAAACAAATAGCTTCATCTCCACAGAACAGCCATGAAATAACAAACGCTTACACAGTGGTTGGGTTTTAATTTGTTTATTCTTTTTCTACATACGAAGGGTACGTCCGAACAAACTAATCAATTAGAAGTGAATGTGATCCACATAAAAAGTATCGATGAACAAAAACAATTACGTAAATACTACTACGTAATTGTTTGCGTAAATACTACGCAGACAATTACGTAAATACTACGAAATGGTTTAAATTTTAGTTAGTTATGATTAGGAGACATAACGTAGCTTAAAACAGACTTACGTGCTACATATAGTACACTACAATTCGGCCGTCCTGACTACAATGATCACCTGATCCTTTCGTAAGCTAAGTTTATAGAATCTGGACATGTTCTACCTTGGAACTAGGGTTTCGTATTTTGGGCGGCCCATATGCTTCTGTAAGGTATTTGAGTCTGCTGAAAACCAACTACACCTTCTAACACATATCTGTCATTATCTAAAACCTTTGTTATTTGGTACGGCCCTTTATATCTCGATATTAATTTCCTCGATACACTGGTACTGCAATCAAAGTTCTTAATTACTACCTAAACTCCAACCGTGTACTCAACTGGACTCTTTCGTCCTCGGTTGACAAATCTTTTATTATAACTCTGAGCTTTTATCTCTATTTCTTTTGCCTCTGTTCTAACTTCGTCTATGTCTTGCGGTCTTTTTATTTTCTCTAATTTCGTCTGCAGAACGTCCTTTCTGGTTTATCCCGAAAAGAATCACGCTAGGATGTTTGTCTATCATTCTGTGTACAGTATTATTCAAGGTGACTTCAGTCGCTTCTATTATCTCGTCCCAGCTTTTTTAAGTTCCTGAGCCCATAATTTTCGCAATCATTAGTTCTTAATTTCTATTAACTCTTTCTACCAGTCCATTAGCCTGTGGGGAACCTGTATTAATTATAATGTGTCTCATATTATGTTCATGCTTGTACCTCTGTCTGAAATTATATATTTCGGTGGACTGTAATATCTAAAATACTCTCTCAAAGCTTTCATAACTTCCTTTGTGGCGGTAGATAGCCATTGATACCTGATCAAAATTTGTAAAACTGTACCCGACAATAGTTTTAAAAGTTTTGATCTGGCATCAATGACTACAAATAAATGTTTCATCGTATCGTTACCATTTATGGGTCCGTAATGGGTGGCGCTGTATCAGATCTTCTCTTCCACTGGACCATAACCGTGAGCATAGTTCGCATTGCTAATATACAATATGAGGTTTGTCATGATGCCGTAATCTACGAAAAACAGTAATTTATGGATCTAAGCCAACTAGAACTGTTCGAGAAAAACTGTTGCCAGATTGGGAAATAACGTCAGTTAGAAACACTAACATTTTGTTGAACATTGTTATTGAAGCATTCTCAATGTCAAGAAGCGCTACCATCGGAAATGTTTTTTGAAAACGCAAATAGTTTGAAAATACAGAAATTAGTTGACATCGAAAACGCCTGATATCGATGATGGGTGAACCGATTTTACCAAATTTTTGTTTGCACCCTTATAGTAACCATAAAAAACGAATCTGGTAAATAAATTAACAGTCAAGCTATTGGAAGAACTCCTCACACTAAACGGACGAAGATTTACAAACAAAGATGCAGAAGATGGTACTATTGCAAATTGTAAATTTTGCCCATGAACATTCCACTAAGGAACAGGGGCAAATATCTGACTTATCAATGAGTGCAGTCCAATTCAAAGATGGTACTATAACCCTCCAATACTTCTTTAATCGCAATCCGACAACAAATACGCTCTATACCCTTAAGGCGTAAAATCTAGTAAGCGGTGCAAATTTGAATGTTTTGAGGTTCTGCGAATACAATTAGACGAATACCGGGTTAAGAGATCATTTAAACCATTTACATTCCGCTATCTAATTATCAGGTCCTAGAGATTTAAAAAAGTTACAACTTTTTATCGCCTACAAAATTTTGGGCTTAGACAAAATTTCCTCAAAAATGAAAAAGACTGCATAAGGTCTACAATATCTCTTCTGTCCTCCGATATTGTCGATTTTGTTTTTGTTGGAATTTTGACCTAGACAGGCTTCGTAGTTTACGAAGGCATTTGTGATTCAATTTTCATGTTTATGCATGATTTGGATTGTTGACAAGGAATACAAAGACTTTGACGCAAAGAGTTCCAAATCCGATCATTTAGTTAAAAGTTCTGCAGTTTGTACAAACTTTTGGACTTTTTGCATATTTTGGTAAAAAGCGTATATTCATTGTTGTTGTTCTGAGCCCTAAGATATTTTCGACCAGTTCTTTGGACTATCATAGAGGTTTTTGATTGCCCCTTGGTTTTATTCGTTCTTTTTTTGTTTTATTTTGCTACGATACGGTACAAGCATGAGTAAGCGACTGTTATCGCATTATATCAGTAACTATCCAGTGCAGTTTTGAAAAATCTATATAAAGGGTAATTTTTTTGAGGTTAGGATTTTCATGCATTAGTATTTGACAGATCACGTGGGATTTCAGACATGGTGTCAAAGAGAAAGATGCTCAGTATGCTTTGACATTTCATCATGAATAGACTTACTAACGAGCAACGCTTGCAAATCATTGAATTTTATTACCAAAATCAGTGTTCGGTTCGAAATGTGTTCATTCACCGTTCAGCGATGAGGCTCATTTCTGGTTGAATGGCTACGTAAATAAGCAAAATTGCCGCATTTGGAGTGAAGAGCAACCAGAAGCCGTTCAAGAACTGCCCATGCATCCCGAAAAATGCACTGTTTGGTGTGGTTTGTACGCTGGTGGAATCATTGGACCGTATTTTTTCAAAGATGCTGTTGGACGCAACGTTACGGTGAATGAACACATTTCGAACCGAACACTGATTTTGGTAATAAAATTCAATGATTTGCAAGCGTTGCTCGTTAGTAAGTCTATTCATGATGAAATGTCAAAGCATACTGAGCAGCTTTCTCTTTGACACCATGTCTGAAATCCCACGTGATCTGTCAAATACTAATGCATGAAAATCCTAACCTCAAAAAAATCACCCTTTAGTAAAAGTGTCTTGCATTGTATGTATTTATCTAAGAAACATATTAAAATAGACGGGCTTAAGGCCACTTCCACTTTCTTAACACGAATGTAGAGCAAACATTGTGATGCATTGACAACCAACTTAAGGATATTTTTAGTTGAATTGTCAATTGTCAAACATACACCAAATTTGCCCATAAACATGGCTCAAGAAGTCAAAAACGCAATACTGAACTATTACCTAACATGGATACAAAGGAACTAAATGAGTATTTTGCTACAATAAACATTGTTCATCCTACTGATTGTATATATGAAAATATGTGGATTGTAACTGTTGAAAATCCCGATTCTGCTCATTAAATCTTATGCGTTTGGAAAAAAATGCACAATTTTTTAAATAATTATACAGACGATACTGCCATACTTAAAATATATATTTATACATGTTCTAACTAAATCCACGTTTCCGCTTGAATGGAAACATACAAAAATTGTACCCACTCGGAAATCAAACAATTAGTACCGTCCTTTTCCGATTTTGCCACATAAGCACTCATTGAAAAACGTTTACTGAAAACAGATATAAAATCCTGAAACAGCAGTTACGTCTGCTTTCCCATTTTCAGCAGACAAAAACTGCTGTTTTAGCAAACATTTTTGCTGTTTTAAATAACAAATTTGGTTGAGTGTAGGTTTTTTCAACCAAAAGAACTTGCTAATTTCATTCATTGCGATTTTCCCTCATTACTTATGATAAGATTTTAATAAAACTTTTATGGTATCTGTGAACATCGCTGACAATGTTTCCGATGTTCTCGCTAGCATTCGAACCCTGGCGTTTTGCGTCATATGCGGACATGGCAATCTCTGCGATATGGTGGACTTATCTTTTGTCACTTTAGAAACAAATTTTTGAGTTTGAGACTGTGCTAGTTATATTAAATACATGTCCAGCTTGATCCAACCTTATACTGTTATAACAGTGTCCACGTGGCATTCCACGGAAAGGCCAATGTGTGCTGTGGGGCAACATTGATGCTCTTCTCCAGAAAAGTGTATAAATGAATGGTTGAATGCGTTTTTCTCCTTGACCGATTCCCAAGTCCTTTATTTTGTTTCTTTTTTGTTGTCGGTTCATCTGAAAATTTATTATCCTTTTTGTTCCATGTGTTTGCTCTTCATTTTAAGCTGTAGTTTTTATATTTCCCACACATATCCACTCCTGTTGCCACCATATCGGGTGAGTTTTTTTTCATAGTTGTATTGTTTGAATATAACTCCAAAGACTTTTAGTTTGGTGTTCATTCAATTCACTTTATGTTAGCCTGAATTTAGCTATGGGGTTAAACTCGGTTTTAAACACATCTGATTAAAAAATCTGTAAAAATGTGGAAAACCAGGAAGTTTTGAATTGAGGTGGGTGTTAAGATTACTTAAAGAATTATCACTTATGTTGCAAGAAAATTGAATACAAAACATCTACACAAATGCATATTGTTAGCTTATATTGCCCATATTTATACAAATTTTTCTTGGGACATCAAATACTGGGTAATCGTTTTGTAATTTCAACAGGCTATCGTCCAGACCCATGGTTTTTTAGTTAAATCGTGATTTCGACTGAAACCACCGATAAGCCATTATGCCTATATAATTTATTTCAGGTTTTGGAAAAATTTAATTTTTTTTGAACTAGTGTTTATGTCCAATTGAGTTTATAGTCTATGTTGAGATGCTTTTCAATAAGCATGCAATTTATGTTCCTTTTTGATTTCTAACCCTCATTACTTCTGAATCGGTTTTCAAAACATGATGCAGCAAAATTATTGTAAATTTTTAAAGCAATCTGAGTCTGTATTTAGGTATGATGCAAAGTGCCCCAAATGGTGCCAAGTGCCCCAAATGGCCAATATAAGGAGAAACATCGCTGAAGTGGGCCTTTATACTTAAAGCTATTAATGCTATTTTTCATATGTTTATAGCTAGGAAAAAACTTTTACAATTAGTTATTAGATGTATGGAACTACTTGAAAATGTTCAGAACCTATGAATCGGTCGTTTGCGGTTTGAGAAAGTTAAGTTTTGTGTAAAAATTGCCAATTTTGGAACTGTTGTAACATGTATACAAGGTAAGGTTGAAAATAAGATATTTATCCATACCATGCCACAATGGACATACACCTAAGCCAGTAATTGGCGTGTTGTGAGCTAAAGTAACCTAAAAGTCAGAAATTTTGATATCCTTACAAAATCCATAATTGTTTTCCATACTATGCCCCTAAATTGATTCATGTCTGGTGTTGTGGGGCCATCTAAGTTCAGGTGTCTGTTAGCCTCGAAAACCAGGCAACGACATAGGAAATGTTCCAACGTCTCATCATCCTCCCCACATATCCTACACATGCCATTACTTGCCACCCCGATTATGCATGAATGAGCTCATAAGTTCTATGTGTCCCGTAATGATACCGAAAGCTATAGTGACCCCCTTTTTAATTCCTTTCAGTAATAGACTCGCCAGATCTGGATCTTACCATTGGATTTTCGTCGTCTTACCGACGGTTTCGCTGTTCCACAGTATTACGTGCGCCCTTAACTTGGACTGTGTAGCCGCGAAAGACTTCGGGTTAAACAAATTTATTGATGTCAGTCCTCTGGCCTTCACTGCCAAATCTTCTGTTTCTTCATTACCCCTTACTCCCAACATCCAAACGATGCGGATCGTGCCACCCTCCGACAAGACGTTAATCTCCTTACACTCCGTGACTGTTTGTGACCTTACCGTCTTGGTTGTTACTGCCCAGATGGCCAGTTTACTGTCGGTAAAGATGTCCACACTCGATGTCCTCGCGTTAACACCACACCACCTTACGCATTCCGTGATCTCCCTGACCTTCGCCTGCAGGACGGTATTATGGTAAGGCAGTCTAAAACAGATCTCAGTTCCTGGGTTCTCCATGGTGGACCCCCAGGCCCACTCGGTCCTCTGACTTTAATCCATCCGTGTAACATGATCTTCCTGATGGCAATATAAAAGTTCAGTCAGTTCAAAACTGATTCGCTGGCATTGCACTTTTTCTCCATCGCAGTCTACCAAACTACTGAGGCGTAAGTAAATAATGATCTTACCATGCTCCTGTAGAGCCAGTGGACTGTCTTCGATTTCCGGCCCTTATTTCGAGCTTACGGCCCATCTACATAGTGCCCAACATCTATGAGACTTCTCGGTACGCTCCTGAATGTGACACTTCCAATTCAGTTTCCTGTCCAAGATCACACCTAAATATTTGACCTTGTCAGATATCGAAATCGTTCTATTGAGGAAACGTGGTGCGACAAATTGGCCCACCTTTGCCTTCTTAGTGAACATATTTCAGTCTTCTCTGGGTTAACATTGAGACCTCTGGGTCTAGCCCAGTCGTGGGTCATCTGCAAGACCCTTTCGGCCCTAGTTGGCTCGGATCCTCACTATTATTAAGTATTATCGTGCTCAAATCCCTCCTCAGTCAGCATCAATAGAGGGGCAATTTATGGCCCATTGGAGTGGCTATAAATTGCCCCTCTATGGCGTGCATTGTGCCTCTTTCTCCCTTATATTCATGTCATGGGACAAACAATTTAACCAGCTATTCCATAGCTTATGGTTTATCCAGTCTCTAAGGACCGGGTCCACCCGATACTGGTCTATGGATTGGATCAGTGTGTCGGTCCGATGATTGTTAAAAGCCCCCTCGATGTCAATGCATACCGCCAGTGTGTACGTTCCACCGACCTTCCCTTGATTGTATTTCAGCAGTTCGCTTGATGTCCTACCCTTTTTCATGGTGTCCACAATATGTTCCATGGTTTTGAGTAGAAAGGACGAAGGGCTTATTGGTCCGTAGATCTTTGGTGTCGCATAACTTGCCTTGCCGGCTTAGGTATAGACACCACCCTTGCCTCCTGCCAGGCTTTCGGAGTATATGCAAGTCCCAGGGACGCTGTAAAAATATTGGTCAGATGGGGCGCCAGATTCTGATTAGTCTTTCAAATTTTGTCCAGTTAGTTTTCAACTTATTACGGAACTTATCATAGTCGGCGATGGCCGTGATATTCTAAACCTAATGGAGTACCATGAGCGGACACAGAAAAAAAGCCAAAATTAGACATTTTTGATGTGCAATATTTCAATATTTAGCTTGTGAAATTGCATTTAACACATATTTAGCTCTCTTATTCCAAAATATGAACGGTGTATATTGACGGCATTTTGGTTCATGCCTGTACAAAATTCTACATAAAAAGAGCCAAGTTTTTATATAAAGGGTGATTTTTTTGAGGTTAGGATTTTCATGCATTAGTATTTGACAGATCACGTGGGATTTCAGATATGGTGTCAAAGAGAAAGATGCTCAGTATGCTTTGACATTTCATCATGAATAGACTTACTAACGAGCAACGCTTGCAAATCATTGAATTTTATTACCAAAATCAGTGTTCGGTTCGAAATGTGTTCATTCACCGTTCAGCGATGAGGCTCATTTCTGGTTGAATGGCTACGTAAATAAGCAAAATTGCCGCATTTGGAGTGAAGAGCAACCAGAAGCCGTTCAAGAACTGCCCATGCATCCCGAAAAATGCACTGTTTGGTGTGGTTTGTACGCTGGTGGAATCATTGGACCGTATTTTTTCAAAGATGCTGTTGGACGCAACGTTACGGTGAATGAACACATTTCGAACCGAACACTGATTTTGGTAATAAAATTCAATGATTTGCAAGCGTTGCTCGTTAGTAAGTCTATTCATGATGAAATGTCAAAGCATACTGAGCATCTTTCTCTTTGACACCATGTCTGAAATCCCACGTGATCTGTCAAATACTAATGCATGAAAATCCTAACCTCAAAAAAATCACCCTTTATAAATCTTTGCAAGTTCTTAGAATTTTACGTCCCTATACAATAATTTTAAATATATTAATCTACATCACACATTCCTGGTTTTTCGGAGCGGCTGAAAAGTTCAAATATTTATGATACAGCTTGCGTGGTTATCGGACCAGTAAATCTCTTATCAACCTGTAGAGCAAAACACAGCACTTGCCGCACATTGTGCTTTGATAGGGTACATCCCAAACCCAAAGGATGTAAAAATGTTGACACAAGAGAACAATTATAAACGTCGATATACGCTAGAAATGTTACAATGTCATTAAAACACCTACTGACAAACGCATGAACTGTACGGCGGACACAGACCACGGCACACAGATTTATAGAAACTTGGCACATAAGTAAAGGATGATTTTTTAGCTAGTATCTTTTTGGTAACACTGGTTTTAACAGCTCACGCACGTTTCGTGTTTTGTTTCACTGTCAAACATGTTTTGTGTGGTCTATAATTTAATCATGAATCGTCTTACGAACGAACAACGATTGCAAATTACTGAATTTTATTATCAAAATGCGTGCTCTGTTAAAAAAGTTCATCGCGCGCTTCTTCCATTTTACGACGAAGCTCATTTTTGGCTCAATGGGTAAATAAATAAGCAGAATTGTCGATTTTGCAGTGAAGATCAGCCAGAAGCATTGCAAGAGCTACCAATGGGCTGGTGGCATAATTGGTCCGTACTTCTTCAAAGATGGTGCGAATCGTAACGAAACCGTGAATGGTGAGCGCTACCGTGAGTTAATATCCAACTTTTTTTTCCCAAAATGCAAGAGCTTGACTTCCATGACATGACGTTTCAACAAGTCGGTGCCACATGCTACACAGCACGTGTAACAGTGGACTTATTGATAGCCGAGTTCTGTGAACATTTTTTTTCACGTCCGGGACCAATCAATTGGCCGCCTAGATCATGCGATTTAACGCCTTTAGACTATTTTTTGCGGGGCTATGTTAAAGCTCATGTCTATACAAACAAGCCCGCTTCAATTGACGCATTGGAAGACAACATTGAAGCATTTATTCGTGAAATACCGGCCGAAATTGGACTGAGCGGATGGAATATTTGTGGCGCAGTCGCGGTCAAAATTTGCTTGCAATAATTTTCAGGCAGCAAATTATATGGAAAATAAAGAATTCATGCATTTTTCTAAATTTTATGTGTCTTTTTTTGAAAAACGTTCCTGTAACTCTTAAAAAATCACCCTTTATGAACAAAAGAAAATGGGCTTTAGTATATGTTTTACTTTGTCAGAAGAAATTTATTCGAATTGTTAAGAATAATGTAAAAACTGTGATTAAATTTTGATTTGTGATTTAATGTTTAAATGTAAAAAACTTTCGGTGAAATTCCCTCAGAAAGAAACCGGCGATTTATAGGATTTTTTATGAATAAAACAATTACCAAAAACCAGTAAAGAAATGCAAAATCAGGCTGACTTTTCAATACCCTACACCTACCCATAAGTTCAAGTGGGAGCTTTATCTAATTCTGAACCAATTTTGTTGCATCTTGTCGGATATTTTTGGATGGGTTAATAAACAAACTGTATCAAATTTCGAGCAAATATGGTCAACATGCAATAACTGATGTTAACAAATTACAACATTATTGCAAATTACCCAACATCTGACGAACATAACATTTATATGGGAGCTACATCTAAATCTGAATCGATTTCGACCAAACAAATTTCGAGAGAATCGGTTAGCAAATAAGCACTTTATTGCACTATTTCTCAAAATCGGATGAATATATATATGGAAGCTATATCTAAATCTAAACCGATTTCAAACCATACGTCATAGATACTGTGATAGTCGTCGAGGAAAGCGTTGTACAAAATTTTGGGAAGATTGGACAACAAATGCGCTTGCAGCGGCTCTAGGAGTGAAAATTGGGCGATATTTATATATGAGAGCTATGTCAAAATCTGAACCGATTTCTATGAAATTCACCAGTAATGTCGAGAGTCAAGAGTAAATCCTTCCTACAAAACTTCGAGAGAATCGGTTAACATAAACCCATTTCACTGCATTAGTACCGCAAATTGGACGAATATATATAAATGGGAGCTATAGTCAAATCTGAACCGATTTTTTCCAATTTCAACAGGCTTCGTCTCTACGTGAAAAAAATGTTTGTGCTAAATTTAAAGACGATCGGATGAAAACTGTGACCTGTACTTTGTATACAAATTAGAGAGAAAACCATCAGTTTCTCAATATTTATTTTCATAACCTCAAGGCTAACAAATCAAAAAAGAAAATTTAAATAAATTAAAATTTTAACATTCTTTTGTTCTCTACTTAATCCAGATTTTCTATAATTTTTATACCCTCCACCATTGGATGGGGGTATACTAATTTCGTCATTATGTTTGTAACTACTCGAAATATTCGTCTGAGACCCCATAAAGTATATATATAAAGCTAGCCGCTTGAAATTTTACACAAATACTTCTTATTAGTGTAGGTCGGTTGCTATGGCAAATGGGCCATATCGGTCCATGTTTTGATATAGCTGCCATATAAACCGATCTTGGATCTTGACTTCTTGAGCCACTAGAGGGCGGAATTCTTATCCGATTGGATTGAAATTTCGCTCGACGTGTTTTGTTTTGATATTCAACAACTGTGCCGAGTATGGTTTAAATCGGTCCATGACCTGATATAGCTGCCATATAAATAGATCTTGGGTCTTGACTTCTTGAGCCTCTAGAGGGCGCAATTTTTATCCGATTTGAATGAATTTCGGCACGAAGTATTTTGTTATGATATCCAGCAACTGTGTCATGTATGGTTCAAATCGGTTCATAACCTGATATAGCTGCCATATAAACCGATCTGGGATCTTGACTTCTTGAGCCTCTAGAGGTCGCAATTATTATCCGATTTGCCTGAAATTTTGTACGACGGATCCTCTCATGACCATCAAGATACATGTTTATTATGATCTAAATCGGTCTATAGCCAGATACAGCTCCCATATAAATCGATCTCTCTATTTTACTACTTGAGCCCCCAAAGGGCGCAATTATTATTCGAATTGGCTGACATTTTACACAGGTCTCCAACATATATGGTTGCCCAAAAAGTAATTGCAGATTTTTAAAAAGAAAGTAAATGCATTTTTAATAAAACTTAGAATGAACTTTAATCAAATATACTTTTTTTACACTTTTTTTGTAAAGCAAGCTAAAAGTAACAGCTGATAACTGACAGAAGAAAGAATGCAATTACAGAGTCACAAGCTGTGAAAAAATTTGTCAACGCCGACTATATGAAAAATCCGCAATTACTTTTTGGGCAACCCAATAATTTAATTGTGGTCCAAACCGGACCATATCTTGACATCGCTCTAATAGCGGAGCAAATCTTTTTTATATTCTTTTTTGCCAAAGAAGAGATACCGGGAAAAGAACTCGAAAAATGCGATCCATGGTGGAGGGTATATAAGATTCGGTCCGGCCGAACTTAGCACGCTTTTACTTGTTTTTAATAAAAACTTGTTTGGTGTCAACATTTTTTTAAACTCCTTTTTTGCTACGAATTTCCAAAATAACTTGATATTCTTCCGCTGTAATCGGTTAGAGTCACCGACCGTTAACCAACATCTAAGTTAAATATTTTCAGCAAAGTCTATTTTACCTTACAGAAAAAGGAAATTTTGCACTTTTTTGCTTTTCGGCTGATGTAGACACTTTTATGATTTAACAGATTCAAATAAAATCACTGCAACAAAAAAGAGGTATCCAATCGAAATTTTGCAAAACTTCTTTTTGATAGAACAGTTCATTGAAAATAGTGTATGCGCCGCGTCCGTTTATGTTTAATTATAGCTCCCATTTAAGCCTATGATTTGTTTTTAGTTCTTGTCCCATGAAACTCAAAACTTTTATTAGAACTTGTTGAAATTAACCATTTAAAGTAAAATTATGACTTCCAATACGTCAAATAAATAATAGTTACCGAAATCAGGTGAAGTGCGAGGTAGAAAAGGTTTTCATGAGGCATCTTTTATTAGGATTTATCAAGAAATGCAGTATATAAATGCATTTAAGGCAATATGTGTATGTGGCAGGTATACCAAAATCTGTACCGGTTGCAACGAAATATCATATGTGTTGTTAGAGGCGGAAAATACTTTTATGTAGCAAATTTGAAAATCGATTTAAAAACGTGCGCGTTATAGAACCATAAGCGAAATTTGGGTTGTACATATACCGATTTCTGCCAAATCTAGCACGCATAGTGGCAGATGCTAAAGAGACTTACTTTACTTTAATTAGCTATGACAGGACATTTGTTCCACTAGCCGAACGTAGAATAGCGTTCCAAGCGCCTCGATCTTCTGCGCTCATTCTAAAATCTCTGATACCAAGTTTCGAGGATTCTCCCACCACTTGATCTTTCCATCGAGCTTTTGGTCTTCCCGGCTTTCGTGTACCAACGTGTATGCCTTCAAAAGACTTCTTTGCTGGAGCTTCTTCATCCATTCTGACAACATGAACTAGCCAACGCAGCCGTTGTATTTTGATGCGTGTAACTATCAGATGCTCATACAGATGCTAAAGAGAACAATCTCCAAAATATCGCGAATATTGGAATCTGCTTGGCATGGATTTTAAAGTGAAAATCGGGCGTGCATATAAAATTCAATGTCTTAAAAAATGTCTGTGCCAAATTTCGCGAAGAATGGTTGACAAATGTGCATAATAAAGCAAATTTAGTTCAAATCGGAAGACATATTTATGGAAGCTTATATCTTCTTCTTATATATAAAAATCAATTTGTGTTTGTTTGTATGTTTTTGTGTTCCTTATAGACTCAGAAACGGTTGAACTGATTTTCTTGAAATTTTCACATATGGTGCATAATGATCCCGTGGTGAAAACAGGGTACTACATTTTTTGATATCTGAAGGTGGGGCGTACCCTTCTCCTTACCCTAATTTTCAGAAGCGCCAGATCTCGGAGATGGGTGGTGCGATTTAAGCGAAATTTTGTATGCTCTCATATATTACCCTAAAAATAAAAATTTGGTATCCAAATTTCGGATGGGGTACCTAGGGGGGCCGCCCTACCCTAAAACCTACCAAACATATATTTACACCAATCACGACAATATGGAACTCAAATGAAAGGTATTTAGGATAAGAAAACGTATTTGATATCCATTTGTCGAACCAAGTGCTAGGGGGACCACCGCAACCCCCAAAACACCCCTAAATCGGACATATTTACCGACTATGGCAATATGGGACTCAAATGAAAGGTATTTGCGAGTAGAATACGAATCTGATATCAATATTTGGGAAAAGTGTCTATGGGGCCACCCCACCCCTACAACACCACCCAAATATCAAGTATTTGCTGACTTTTGCAATATGAGGCTCAAATAAGAGGGTTTTGAAAGTGGGACATGAATCCGATATATATTTTCAAGGCCAACTCACTGAGTGGCCGCCTATCCCCCAAAACACCCCCCAACCCGGTCATGTTTGCCGACTATGGAAATATGTGGCTCAAATTAAAGGTATTTGGGAGTAGAGCACGTATCAACATTAGGGACCAACTGTCTAGGGGACGTCCCCCAAATAGGACGTATTTGCTCACCAAGACAATTTGGGTCGTGGAACTAAATATTTATAGTGTTTAGGGCCAATACCCCAAACCGGACATATTTGCTGACTTTTGCAATAAGGAGTTTAAATGAGATTTGATATCCAATTTTGAGGCCAATGGCAATATGGGGTTCAAATAAATGATACATAGATATATGAGAATAGAGCACGTTGCTGATATATTTTCAGGACTTAGTGTTTGGGGGACCACCCCAATCCCCAAAACACCCCCAAATCGGGCACATTTACCGACCATGACAATGTGGGCCTAAATGAAAAGTATTGGGGGTAGAGTAAGAATTGATACCCATTTTCGGAACCAATACCCCATTCCCAAAATACCCCACACACAGCAATGTTTTAGTGACCATCGCAATATGGGGCTCAAATAAAGGTATTTGGGAGTAGAATACGAATTTGATATCCATATGTAGTACCATGCATTTAGGGCATCACCCCTTTCCCAAAAAACCCCAAGGAAAAAAATTTTTCGGCCATGCCAATATGTGGCTCAAATGAAACGTATTTCAGATTAGAAAACTAATTTGATAACTTATTTTGGGGCCATGTGTTTGGGGGACGCCTCATCCTGTAAACTCCTCTTAAGCCAATGGCTATATGGGGTTTAAATAAATGGTATTTGAGAGAAGAGCACGATGCTGATATTTTTTCAGGGCCAAGTATCTGGGAGTACACCTTACATCCAAACTTAAATTTGTAGACCAATAAAGATCTTATGGGATTCAGATAAAGGCACTTATACTGTTAAACTGCTAGTCAAGCGATATACTATTTTCGTAGCATGTTATTTTACTAAAAAATCTTTAATTGCCGAAAATAAATATTCCAAGGAAACTTTTGTTCCATATAAAGTAAAAAAAGGCGCATCGGAGCGGGCCCGGGTCAGCTAGTCGTTCTATATAATGCACAATAAGGCATATATTTTTGACTTGATTTCGTTCATCTCGACAAGTTTGACCAATTTGGTCCTGTACGTCAAAAAAAGGAACGATGAACGATGCTAAAAATGGTATATTTGTGTCACCCTCTATTGCACCCTGTACCATTACGGAGTGTTTTAATTTCAAAATATGAAAATACCATATGTATCTGCAATTGTTTTAAATGTCAAAGTAGCGGTATTACAAAAATTCTGTCAGGGCTTATCCCCGCTTATTAATGTTGGTACCACCCCAAGGAATGTGGTGAGAACTCGCATCGCACCGTATTAGTATCATATTTCCTGTCAGCAGCTCCGATGTGGATGGCGGTGTCGGAGAGTCGAAAGGCAGATAAAGTCATGCCAGGTAAGCTCCACTGTAGCCCTGTCTTATCACTGTTGCATCCGACGTTGACTTGAATACATAATTTAAATTTGTATGGCAAATAAGGTAGGTGCTCGACCGAGTACCTGTATTAGTAAATAATAATTTATCGTTGATATGGTTCGGTCCAGAAACTTTCTTCCGAAGTAAGGCAATGTGAATCTGGCCCTTGCTGATATTCTCCATCAGTTCATGTGTTACTGTCTCGCTCCGGTGGAGATTTATCTGGAAGACATAAATCATTGGTCCTCCAGTAAATGGGCATCTTGGGGGTGAGTGATGGTCTCATCGTCTGCTCCCTCTTTGTTAGGCTGCATTGACTGCACTGCCTAATGTTTCAATTTTGGGATCTTTGCCTATCCTAGTCTTCGAAATCTTGAGTAAATTGGCTTCTTTGGAAAAGGGCTCCCTGTTCGTTTGACTGTGTTGAGTCTTTCGTGCTTGCACTGCCTCATGTCTTAATATTAGGATCTTTGCTTATCCTTTTTTTGAATTTTGCAGATAAGAGCGTCCTTAAACCAAAAATAAATACTGCCCAATTTTTTTACAAAATTTCTCAAATACTTATTATGGGCAAATATAGTTTCCAAATCAGGGTTTTCTAATAATTTTGCTGTGGAGACTTTTTGCATGCGTTTGGGGCTCATACGAAGTAAAAACTAATCTCAAATGGGGGATCTGGGCTTTGCGCTTTGAGAACTCGCGTTGTTTTTTTTTCATAAAAAATTGCCTACCTTGAAGTAAAAAATCGTTGAAATCGACATATTAAAATTTCATTTAAAACGCATCTTTACCGCATCCATGGATCGCATTTGTCAAGTTCTTTCAATGAATTTTTCAAAAATATAGCTGCTTTATCTAGTTATTGATTGATATGGACATTATTTTTCATTGATGTTAGAAATCATAGAAACATAACACCTTGAAATGTTCAGGCTCAGAAGGTCAAATAGGGATCTCAGTTTATCACCCGATTCAGACCAAACACAGTTGCTGGAAGTGATTCCAATCGACACATGCAACATTTCAGCCAGATTGGATAATAATCGCGTCGTCTTGAGGCTGAAGAAGTCAAATTAAGAGATCGGCTTAGAGTCTATATCAGGTTATGAATTAGATGATTTAGACCACACTTTACACAGTTGTTGGAAGTCATACCAAAACAATATGAGAAAAATTTCAACCAGCTCAGATAAGAATTGCATCCTCTAGAAGCTCAAGAAATGTAATCGGGATATCGCTTTATATGGCAGCTTTATCAAGTCATAAACCGATTTAAACCGTACTTGGTACAATTGTTGGAAGTCACACCAAAATTGTGCAAAATTTCAGCCAAATTGGGTAAGAATTGAGCCCTCTAGAGGCTCAAGAAGTGTAATTGGGAGATCGGTTTTTATGGCAGCTATATCAGGGTATGAATTGATTTAGACCATACTTGACACAGTTGGAAGTCATACCAAAACAATATGTGCAAAATTGCATCCAGCTCGGATAAGAATTGCGCCCTCTAGAACCCCAAGAAGTCAATACACAAGATCGGTATGTATTGATAAAGTCTAATCAATAAAAATATTTTTTTTCACAGAAAATGAACATTTTTTACTTCCAAACTGTTTAACCTTTAACGGAATAAAAATATCTTGACTTTTTTGTGGCAAAGTCATTGTAAATTTTATCACCAATCCAAATCATGCATCAACAAGAAAATCGAACCGTAACTCCCGTCGTAAATAACAAAATCGCCTGGAATTACAAAAAAATTAAAGGTATTAAGAATTTCTCCGAAACCAAAAGAGACTTTGTACTTTTTTGTAGGAATGCTTGAGCAGTATCCATCAGAAAAAGATATTTGGAAATCAGGCCACATATGAAGATTTGGCAGCCCGAAGAATTTTTAAATATGCCAAGGGTGATCAACTTTAGGGTCCTGCCAAGCGGGCGCCTCATGCACCACCTAGGGCCTAGAAATTTTGCACATGATCTCAATAACACCTCAGCTCTAACCGTTCAAATCAATCCGTTCTCAAATGACAGATTTTTTGCTTGTTTTTTTTTCGATTCGATCCCGCTGCGCATCGTTCGTCAGAGTCACGGGAACGTTAAAG
Source organism: Stomoxys calcitrans (assembly GCF_963082655.1). Classification (NCBI taxonomy): domain Eukaryota; kingdom Metazoa; phylum Arthropoda; class Insecta; order Diptera; family Muscidae; genus Stomoxys; species Stomoxys calcitrans. The sequence goes on from NC_081556.1 coordinate 68,892,145, forward strand.
TCCATATCTCAATCAGTTTTGGAGGCGATGCTATTAATGCAACGTATTGAGAACTATTGGGTTGCCGAAAAAGTAATTGCGGATTTTTTAAAAGAAAGTAAGTGCATTTTTAATAAAACTTAGAATGAACTTTAATCAAATATACTTTTTTTTCTAAAGTAAGCTAAAAGTAACATCTGATAACTGACAGAAGAAAGAATGCAATTACAGAGTCACAAGCTGTGAAAAAATTTGTCAACGCCGACTATATAAAAAATCCGCAATTACTTTTTGGGCAACCCAATATATTATATTTATATGCATGTGAGAGCAGGTTCGGTCAAAGTTTAATTTTGGATACTATACCTGGTACTGAGACAGGTTCGATCTTTGGGATTCGATTTCCAGGGTGGAGTAGGAGGATACTGTTTTTGAAGACGATAAGACCTCGGTCTTCACAGATGGCTCCAATATGGATTCAGGGATAGGATTGGCGGTCTTTTGTGAAACACATTACATCAGTATGTCATCGAAGTGCGCGGCAGAGTGTTTGGAATTACTAAGAAGGAGGACAATATACCAGGAAGGGTGAGTAAGCCAGTTGCAGGTCTTGCACATGTGCCATTTGTCGAACTACTGAACATAGCAGAGGGGTGATCAGTAGGGAGGTGGTGTTGAGTCTTTACATGGATGCCGAACAGCCAGGACGCTCTGGTCTACCGTCAATGGCCATATGGCAGCGCTCATGGAAATCCCGCACAATAATTTCTGCAGAATGTGTGTTGATGAGAAAGGGGATAAGACGATCGAGCACTGGGTTTTAGGGAGACGTTTTTTCACTGATCTTGCAGATGCCTATTTGTTTAAGTGTTGCAAAAATCGCACTTCATGCTTTGCAGAGTACAACAATTTCTTCTCATTTTTGAATCGCCAAGCCCAAAAAACGGTATAATTTCTACTATTGAAATACCAACGCCTTTATGTAGCGCCAGAGGCGTACATCGAAGTTTTTCTCATTTAATGTCCTATTCAAAAATCTAAAGTCTCGCTTGTTTTACTAAGAATACAATCGCATTCAAACATATTAACGAAATGCTAAAGCCTCTGACGTGGAAAGTTCAGAACTTGTGGTAGTAATCTTTCAAATCAACAAAATTGCAGACGTTTACCTTGTTATTCGCCATTCATAAGGATAATGCGCGAAAAATGTTAACATAAACATAAAACACTCACATTTTCACACACACACACACAAACAGTAAGACCTAGTAGATTCTCTCTTTATCCTTTCTTGCACAATAAAAGTATATTGTTCGAAATCCCCACCCACCATTAAATCGTTGCCAAGTCAGGATATGTACGCTTGAGGGATACCAATGATATAAGATGTGAAATTTCGTACACGTATCATGCTCGCATCATAGACGGCAAAATATTGTTTGCATATCTCCTTCATCTTGGCGTTGTATTGTGTTTTATATGTGTGGCTCGTGTTTTCTACTCATATGTCAAAATCCTTTTCTGTATGAAAAAGTATACAAATGCACACATTCATACGTATATTCACCTTCACTTTATCGCGGCGTTGCTACGGCAGCATGCTTCTCGGAGATCGGATTCATTGCTGCCATTCAATAAATTTGCAATGAAAAGAAAATTTAAAAGTAAATGTAGAATTAACATCTGTACACATAACGATGTGTACAAAGTCCTCAGAACTCTGCATTCCAGTTTACAAAATGACAATTAATTTCGAAGTGCAACATTCAAGTGTAAGTTAGCAAATGGAGAGGGATACATTTGCTTTCATGGCCCTATGAATCGTGTTGGAATTAAAGCACAGTTTTCTATAGCAAAATTCGTTTTCAGATAACTCACTTTTCCTTCCAACCAATGATGTAAATGACGCAATTGGTATATTTCAATGATCAAAAACATTTTTGGGCTTTATGACCTACCCTGAAGCGGCCATAACAGCAAATATTTTTTTTGGGCATTATGACCTCCTAAAAATCGGCCAGATCTCGCTTTGGGCTTTATGACCTTTTTTGTCTTTAAAATAATAAAGCTATTTTCTATTATTTTTATGAAAATTCATAACGACCATTTGTTTGGGCTTCCTATCATCTCTGTTATGGGCGTTATGTCCACCTAGATTAAGGTCTCGACGCCCAAAATTTGGGTGTTTTTGCAATGTTTTTGCATTATGACCTACCCTGCTGCGGTCATAACGCCCAATATTGTTTTGGATATTAAGGCTGCTCAAAAATCGGCCAGAACGCCCATTGGGCTCTATGGCATTTTTATACCCTCCACCATTCTGTTTGTAACTACTCGAAATATTCGTCTGAGACCCCATAAAGTATATATATTCTTGATCGTCGTGATATTTTATGTCGATCTAGCCATGTCCGTCCGTCTGTCTGTCGAACGCACGCTAACTTTCGATGGAGTAAGCTAGCCGCTTGAAATTTTGCACAAATACTTCTTATTAGTGTAAGTCAGTTGGGATTGTACATGGGCTATATCGGTCCATGTTTTGACATAGCTGCCATATAAACTGATCGTGGGTCTTGACTTCTTGAGCCACTAGAGGGCGGAATTCTTATCCGATTGGATTGAAATTTTGCAAGACGCGTTTTGTTATGATATCCAATAACTGTGCCATGTATGGTCTAAATCGGTCCATAACCTGATATAGCTGCCATATATACCGATCTGGGGTCTTGACTTCTTCAGCTTTTAGAGGGCGCAATTCTTATCCGATTGGAATGAAATTTTGCGCGACGTGTTTCACTATGACTTTCAACAACGGTGGCAATTATGGTTTAAATCGGTCCATAACCTGATATAGCTGCCATATAAACCGATCTTGGGTCTTGATTTCTTGAGCCTCTAGTCGGCGCAATTCTTATCCGATTTGAATGAATTTTTGCATGAAGTATTTTGTTATGATATCCAACAACTGTGCTTAGTATGGTTCAAATCGGTTCATAACCTGATATAGCTGTCATATAAACATATCTGGGGACTTGACTTCTTGAGCTTCTAGAGGGCGCAATTCCTATCCGATTTGGCTGAAATTTTGCATGACGTATTTTATTCTTACTTTCAACAACTGTGCCGAATTAGGTTCAAATCTGTTCATAACCTGCTATTTCTGCCATATAAACAGATCTGGGATCTTAACTTCTTGAGCCTCTAGAGGTCGCAATTATTATCCGATTTGCCTGAAATTTTGTACGACGGGTCCTCTCATGACCGTTAACATATTTGTTTATTATGGTGTGAATCGGTCTATAGCCTGGTACAGCTCCTCCCCAAAGGGCGCAATTCTTATTCAAATTGGCTGACATTTTACACAGGTCTCCAACATATAATTGAATTGTGGTCCGTACGGGACCATATCATTATATCACTCTAATAGCAGAGCAAATCTTTTCCTTGATCCTTTTTTTTGCTTAAGAAGAGATTCCGGGAAAAGAACTCGACAAATGTGATCCATGGTGGAGGGTATATAAGATTCGGCCCGGCCGAACTTAGCTCGCTTTTACTTGTTTCTGATTAAAATTATACATTTTATGCTGTTTTAGCATATATATATATAATAAATTAATTTATTTCATATTTTTTTTATTTTGTTTATGAACAATTTCACAATAATAAAACAGCGTTATTTCCAAAAATTTGGGGGTTATATCTTTAGATCAATTTGGATTTTATTTCATTTATATAGGGAATTATTTCATAAGCAGTTATTTTATTTTCGCTTTTGGAGTTTAGTTTTTTGGCTTTCTGTCTTCTTTTTTAATGGGCGTTATGTCCGCCTGTACGCAGGTCACAACGTCGTCTAAAGCGGACATAAAGCCCAAAAAGAATTTTGGGCATTATGGCCGTGATGTACCTTGTTTTAATTATTTTTAGTATTATTTTATCATCTTATGTCATTGTAGAGTAAGATCAACTTTTTATGCCCACCACTATAAGATAATGATTTGTTTTAAGCCTCCCGACATCCGACCCAAATATGGTTCAGATCGCACTATATTTAGATGTACTTGCCATGTAGACCGATCGGTCGATTTAGGGTCTAAAGCCCATTAAAGCTTGGTTTTTTACCCGATTACGCTGATTTTTTTTTTTCAAAATCAAAAATTGACAAAATTCTTCTGTTACTGTGAAATTGATAAAGATACCTCAAATTGTTTTGGAACATTGTTGTAGCTACTAGGTGCAGGAACTGGCTTATCGGTTGTAATATTTGGTTAAAGTCAGAGCTGAATTTTTTACTGCTTGTGAACACACTATTTATAGGCCGTTCCTAATCTTTCAAAGCCTTCAAAGTGTGGTTGTCTTTGCGAATATCTTAGTTTTATAGTGAAAGTTTCGGCGAATCAGCTTCAGTATTTTGGTGAAATTTTTTCTTTTGCGCTCATTTTAATTAGCTCTCAAACTAGTTTTATGATTTCAGCAGGTTATTGTTGAAAACAAAACAATAAACATCTACAAATGTTCAATATTTACAAAAAAAAAAAAGAATAAATTTTGACCAATTTTTACGACCAGCCATCTTTGTTCTGCTTAAATGGTACCGCTAATTTCACCTCCAAACTTTGTTAAAATCGAACGAAAATCCGCTTTTGATGGAAAAGATATCGGATAAAAATTACATCCAATTATTACCGCATATGGGTAAAATTTGGATCATGTCTTTATAAAAGTGTTTCTTAATTTATTGGAGATGAAAAAGAAAAGGTGGTAGAACTACTTTTTTTTTGCTCGGTAGATGAAATCAATAAATATTTGATGTCAAATGACCTATTGAGAATCGTAAGTATAATACAAAATTTGCTCTCTAGATAAAAGTCTGACGATTGATATTATTTTAACACATTTCCTTACGTAAGGTGGATATTCAGATCTTTTCATTGTTAAAAGATTTTTTTGGAAAAAAATCTATAAATCAAAAAGTAGATTTTAAAATTGTTTAAACAATATTTCACTGCGTCTAGCACTACGGTCAAATGCTACAGAACTATAAATTTGTACTAGAATCGACACTGCTTGCTATTGACTGAAAGGTTTCGATCCTACTGCATTGTGAATTATGAAATTCCAAGGAAAAAACGAAAGGGTTTCATTTGAAATAATTTTAAAATGTAAATTAATTTGGGTGATTCGGTCTTTAAAGAAAATGTTATTCGGTCTTTAAAGAAAATGTCATAGAAAAATACCCAAGAATGGAGCTATCTTAGAAAAGTTCCAGCTCGAGCTAGTAAAGAGGAATCCTAAGGAAATTTCGACTTAAACTAGTTAAAAATAAATTTTCCCATGAAATAAGGTTATCTTTTGGGGGAAGTTGGCTTGTCGAAAGTCGGCAATTTTTTTACATCCAAAAATATCAAAAAAAAAATTTTCTCAAAATTCTTTGGAGGTAGATTTCTGGAATCCATTTTAGTATCTTGTTGCATTTGATGGTTTCTATATTAAAAAAATAAAATTATAACGATAAGCCAGCAGGTGCTATTTAATGTCAATGTAATTAAATCCACCTATCCTATATTAAAAAATTATTTTTTTGTTGTAAGTACATTGTACATTTCAAAAATTTTTACAAATTTACTTTAAAAACAATTACTACGCCAATGTAAATGCTTTAAATTATGAATATATGACTTTTCATCCAAATTGGACAAGGGTATCGAGAGTCAAGCGTAATGGGTTAAAATTTTTAAATTTTTATTGAAATTGTCTACAGAAAAAAATTTTTAGAAAATGTTTTCATTTGAAAACATACAGCGGCAGATCTAGAGCCCGGGAGTAGGCTTAGAATGGATTCCAAAGAGCCAACAGCTGCGGTGGTGGTATCAGGCCGTAGCATGTTGTCTCCTACTGAAACCTCACGGCTCTACTAGCCGACATACATACAATTTGCCTAGGCCATCGGCCTTCCCCTGCAAACCAACACGCTCTTTAAGAGGTTGGAATAATAGAAGACGCATCGCTATCAGGCTTGAGAGGCTTGGTGCGAATGATCCTAAGACTCTCACTAATAGGGAGAGAGACTCCCTAAATTGGGCTCCGGGATTCGCTGCACAGGCTACCCCAAAGACTATACGTCCAGATTCGGAAACTGCGCCGCAATCAGCCAAAAGGCTGCGGTAACCTGGAGGGCATCCCATGCCAAAAAGATGGGTCCAAAAACCTTCGCACTAGATGTAGTCAAAAAGGAAGATATTCCTTCTGGGCCAATGGCACATGCTTGGATGCCAAGGATTCTCTCAGATCCTGAATCGATACTTGGAAGTAAGGGAATTTAATCCCAATTTTAAGGAACTCAGAAAGTACTTCGACAGGAGCAGTTAGTGAGGCATCTAAGGAGAAATCGTCCACACCGCAAGTGTCCAGTGTCCTGAGGAAGAGTGGTTCCACAGCTTTCTCACCTTCCCTCTGGATGCGTAAGGAAGCTTATCATGACAAGTTCCAACGAATCTTGTGAGGATGAACTCCTGGTGGAGTCAGAAGACGAGACTAACACAACAGTGGTGGAAGTTCTGAATCCTGACTATGGTCCGGTCTCTACAGATAAATCTCCAACATTGTAATGCCGCTTCGGCGGTACTAAAGGTCCTCCTGATCGCAGGGGGAATTGACGTGTTTCTTATCCAGGAACCATGGTTGCGTGGAAAAATGGTTCGTGGGCTAAGAATTCCGGGATTTAAACTACTCAAAGGTACGGGGAATGGGAGACACAGTGTATTGTATTCTTAGTCTAAATGTTTTTCTTCTTCCGTCGCTAAGCACTGAAGATTTAGTAGAAGCCAGCCTTGAAATAAACAAATCTCATTACTGGCTGGCTTCCTTATATATGGCACACGATTCGGAGATGCCGCCTTCAAACCTTAAGTCGCTGGTTGAAGCCGTTTCTGTAGGGAAGAAAAGCCTCATTGTAGGAATTGTTGCTTATGCGCATCACCAGATATGGGGTAGTTCGGATGTCAACGAAAAGGGTGAGCTTCTTATTCAATATATTATAAGTTGCGACCTTTATTACCAGGGACAGACAGGAGGTACTAAATATTACCTTTGAATTGGAAGATATAAGTGGGAGAATATGCGACTGGGAAGTGTTGGATGACCACAGCTTCTCTAATCATCGATATATTAGTTTCAGCCTTGGAGAAAGTAGTGAAGTAGTGGTCCCTCGGTTAAACAGAGGAAAGGCGAGTTGGAATTAATTTCGGCACAAATTCTGCAGGTTTATCCCTTCTAGACTAGAAAAGGAAGTGGAAACTACGGAGGATATAGACATAGTGGTCAAGCCTATCCTCTGGCGCCAGAAAAGGTTTTCACTGGTATGCATTCTTTGGAGGCTATTAGCGAATTGGTGTCTGAGCCGAAAATCCTTTGGGCGATAATATGTTTCGACTCCTTTAAGTCGCCAGGCAATGGTGATGTATCACCGGTTGAATTACAAGCTGTGTCTGATAGACTGGTTCCCTGGCTTAGGGAGATATACTCTGCTTGCATCAGAATGCCATATATATCTGTGGGATGGAGGGACACGAAGGTCATTTTCATTTCGAAAGAAGGAAACCCCTACCACACGAAGGCGAAAGATTTTCGTCCTATTAGTCTGTCATCTTTAATGGTGAAGACTCTTGAGAGATTGATAGAAATATATCTTAGGGCAAAGATCTCATGCGTTAGCAGCATGCATATATTGGGTTGCCCAAAAAGTAATTGCGGATTTTTTAAAAGAAAGTAAATGCATTTTTAATAAAACTTAGAATGAACTTTAATCAAATATATTTTTTTTACACTTTTTTCTAAAGCAAGCTAAAAGTAACAGCTGATAACTGACAGAAGAAAGAATGCAATTACAGAGTCACAAGCTGTGAAAAAAATTGTCAACGCCGACTATATGAAAAATCCGCAATTACTTTTTGGGCAACCCAATACTAAAGTCAAATTCACTGAAACAGCCCTTCACGACCTAGTCGGCTACATAGAGGGTTCCCTCGCTGTCAAGGAATATACAACGGTAGCATTTCTGGACATTGAAGGTGCTTTCAATAATGTAAAACCGACGTTAATCATGAAGGATTTGGAGTTTCTAGGCATCAACTCTACCGTAAGAAGGTTTATTAATAACTTACTTACTAAGAGATGCATTACGGCAAGTTTGGGATCTGTGAATCTAATAAGATGGGTCAGCAAAGGAACACCTCAAGGAGGTGTACTGTCTCCTCTACTTTGGAATATAGCCATTAACAATATATTATGATCTCTGGAAGAAAAAGGTGTAAAAGGGGACGTGTATACTGATGACGTGGCAATTGCGGTTAGGGGAAAGTTTCCCAGCACTCAAGAGATATAATTCAGGAAGCTCATTCCAAAACTATGTGGCCTTATCTAGAATTGAAGAGGTCTACTGCTTTGCTGTCATTGGCTAGAACAGATGTCACAGTCATTGTGTCCGTCATGACAGGGCACTGTCTAATCGGAAAACATGCTGACAGACTGAATTGCTAGCAATGACTTTTCCAGAAGCTATGAGGACATCGAAGACGAAGAGACAATAGAAAACCTTCTGTGTGTGTGTCCCGCACTATCACGTAAAACGAGTTTCACTTTAGGTTCTCATTTCTTTGATAATCTGTCTGATTTAGCGGATGTGAACATTCGCAAGTTATTGGGATTTTTAAAGCAAACTGGATGGTTTAAGGGCAGGAACTAGAAGGTATCTTCCTTCTTCTGTTCCTGTGGTATCACAATGGACGAAAATGTCTAAGTCAGTCTGATGGTAGACTGCCACTTAAACCTAACCTAACCTATAAAGAACAAGAGCGTGATAAGTTCGGTCGGGTCGAATCTTATATACCCTCCACCATGGATATCATTTGTCGAGTTCTTTGCGCGGTATCTCTTTTTTAGGCAAATAAAGAATAATGAATGAAAGCTGTTATGCTATTGGAACTATAACAAGTTATAGTCCGATTCGTACAATAGAAGAAGAAGAGTCTATTCGGATAAAAATTACGCCTTGTAGATGCTCAAGAAGCTAAATTCGGAGATCGGTTTATATGGGAGCTGTATAAAGCTATTGATCGATTCAGACCATGTTGGGCATGTATGTTGAACGTCATAGGAAAAGCCCTTGTACAAAATTTCTGCCAAATCGGATGAGAGAATTGCGTTCCCATGATGACCAGTTTATATGGCAGCTATATCAGGTGATGTATTGATTTGCGTCTTACTAAGCACATTTTTTGGAAGTCATAACGAAACACCTCATGCAAAATTTCAGCCAAATCGGATAAGAATTGCGCCCTCTAAAAGCTGAAGAAATCAAGATCCAAGATCGGTTTATATGGCAGATATATCAGGTTATGTACCGATTTGCGCCATACTAAGCACAGTGGTTGCACACCATAACGAATTTTCTAAAAGCAGAAGAAGTCAAGACACTAAATCGGTTTATATGGCAGCTATATCAGATTATGAACCGATTTGAACCATACTAAGCACAGTTGTTTAAGGTGATACCTAACCACCACGTGTAATTTCAGACAAATTGGAAGAGAAGTGTTCCCTCTAGAGGCTCAAGAAGTCAAGGCCCAAGATCGGTTTATACGACAGTTAAATCGAAACATGGACTGTTTTAGCCCATTTACAATCGCAATCGACCTACATTAATATGAAGTATTTGTGCAAATTTCAAGCGCCTAGCTTACTCCTTCGAAAGTTAGCGTGCTTTTGATCGACTTAAAATGTTATGACGATTAAAAATATATATACTTTATGAGGTCTGAGACGCATATTTCGAGGTGTTACAAACAGATTGACGAAATAAGTATACCCCATCCTATGGTGGAGGGTATAAAAACGGAACCTGTGTAGGCGAGGCGGCAGTAGGTAACCTGGAAGGAATGGAAGCGGTTTCCGAGCTGATACCTAAGACGACACTTGAGGTCGGCTGCGAGGCATTGCTACCTGGGACACAGTCTTGAATTGACGGAACCATTGTATTACTGTTTCCGACGACTTGAACATAATACGGTCTTGCAGGCGAAGATCCGGGCATTCACTGAATGCGTGAGGTGGTGTGGTGCTAACGCGAGGCATCAATGAGCACCTTTATGACGGTTAACAAATGACGATTTTATTGCAGTATTAGTCTAAATCGGACCAACATATATTGTATATGTGAGCTATATCCAAATCTGTACCGATTTTTCCAATTTTACTAGGTTTCGTCTCTAGGCCAAAAAGATGGGTATAAAAACAGCATTTTTAAGGCTCGGAGGCGACTCCGGTGTCGAGCAATTTCCCGGAGTCGGAGTCGAGTTAAAATTACTCGACCTCGCCATAGCGGAGGAAGGGGGAATGAAAGAGCAGACGATTTGGCCTTGAAGGCCACAGGACTGAAGCCAATAAAATTGGTTAATGCGAAGCCTATCGCGTGTGGACGACGAACTCGAGGCATGTAACACTATCGAACAGAGAAACGGTCGGTAGGACGATGGAAATCCTATGGGGAAACCCAGATCGTGAGAAGACAAGGCTGTAACAGAAAGGAAGTGAGAAGGAGGTCAGTATAGCTTTCGGTATCATAACAGGACACATAGGAATGCGAGCTCACTTATGCAAAATAGGTGCGGCAAGTGATAACATGTGAAGGGTATGTGGGGAAGATGATGAAACGTTGGAGTATTTCCTATGTCATTGCTCAACTTTCTCGGCCAACAAACATCGATACTTAGGTGGGGACACAATATCGGACATAAACCAACTATGGGGCGTGGTGTGGAAAACATTAGGGATTTTGTAAGCAGCATGTGAAATTCCTGACTTAAATTTTTCTTTTTCGAGTTTACTTTTTAGTATTTAGAGCGCAAAACAACCCTATTGCTGACCTAGACGTATGTCTTTAGTGGCATGGTGCGATTTAATATCCGCACACTCTTCTCTATCTTACCTAACCACAGGCATCATACAAAAATTGAAGTGTTGATTCAGCAGAAAAAGTATTCGTACATTTAAAGTACCATGGCAAAAAGTGAAGTAAAGCGGTAAAGATGTTCACCCTCGACGTCCTCGCGGTGTGAACATCTATACAGACAGTAAAAATGCCATAAGGGCAATAACAACCAGGACGGTAAGGTCACGAACAGTGAAGAGGAGATTGCATTTCAGTTACATCTCTTTGGAACCATTCTTTGAGTATTCCTATTTTTAGGAACCACAGCTTACCATGAAATAACCTACCACATCCATTTTGTTGCCTTCATGTCCTATAAAATATAGTGAGGGTCAAGTACATCAAACAACAGTATACCTTAAAGGCAATAAATCCTGACGAAGGCAATATACTGATTTAAGTGTGCTATTTCATGATATTTTGTGGTTCCTAAACGTACCAAAACTTAAAGTATGGATCACCATTTCCATAGCGATATAACGGAGAATGCAATGAAAGCATTTGTGGTTCAAGACATGCCAACTACATTCGGTATTATGGACGATTATGCTCCAAAACTTGCGCCTAAGGGCGTTAAACCTCGGGTTTTCCAATAAAAAAATTCAGGTCTGATCCTCTCAGATACCGTATTTACACCCATTCGGAAGCTTTGGGGAGGTAAACAAGTTGAAATTCGGCCCCTGAATATCATATCGACAAGTATCACCCCAAAGTTTTTCTACAATATGAAATAAAATTAAATTCTACAACTAAACACTTTCGCTTGAATCGAGTAATGTCATCATCGGATAATGTTGTCAAAACTATATCTAAGCAGAAACTCTAAGGGTCTAAACAAAAATGCGATTCTATCTGTTCACGAATGTCAAGAAAATTTAGCAAGTGCTGCAAACAGTCCATGAGGTAAAAGTAAAAGTCCTTATGACATTTTAGTATATGAGAAATGGCTGTTCCAATAGTTATCTCGTTCGTCTCTAAACTTTTTGGATGTCGTAGTTATCTTAACTACTAAACGAATATGGAAGTATTTGAGTTTTGTTTTTCATGTGAAAGATATTTTCGCGATTTTAAAGTATTTTTTTTTTTGACAAATTGAATACTTTAAATCCATTTACTCCATTACTCTGCTATGTAAATCTTTTGCCATATGCCGCACTCATCGTCAATGCATTTCTTTGAAACGAAATTCGTTTTGAAAATGTGGTTGTTCCTTGGAAGTGGGATACGAACAAAATTGGGATTTGGAATTACGCTTCCAAAAAAAGCATCTTTAGTGCTTCCGCAATGACGCATTTATTGGATTGGCATTAAGATACCCCGGCTACATACACGTATATTAATGTTGCTACACAAAATTACTGGAACAAGTTGAATTTAAATTTTTCAAACCGTTTTTAAGTGGATTTCGGATAAGCATATGAAAATTGCCGCACAGAAGTAGAGAATCAACAATTGTCACAAAACCACTGGGAACAAAATACACAAAAAACAGCAACGATAAATGTTTCGGTTTACTCGAGAGGCATTATGAACAAATTATTGGCCCAATGAGGAGAATATATTCCGTGCAAACAACAAATATATATTCGTATTTATGTTAAACTCATAAGCCGATTTGTCAACAACAAAAAAAAAAAAACTTTTCTTGAAGTGTGAAGAAAAATCTCCAAGAAACCATGGGTGAAATGAACAATACGCATTTTCTTGAATGTAAAAAAGAAAAATACAATTCTTAACCAATATCATTTAGCGCTCGTGGAACTATGAACAACAATACACACGCTATTTGTAAGTTAACTCGTATTGAACAGAAACTGTGGAACTTTTAATGGTATTAGGTTAGGAGAAAAAAACTCCAAAAGGGCTTAGCGTTCTCATGCTAAACTGAAGATTTGGCATCCTCAGCTGTTCGAAGTTTTGCACAGATACTTCTTATTGATGTAGGTCGTTGGAGATTGCAAAATGGCCATATTGGTTCAGATCTCGATGTAGCTTCCATATAAAGTAGTTCTTTGACTTGAATTCTCGAGCCCAAAAAGCAGCAATTGTTGTCTCATTGAATTTTGCATGTATTGTTCTGATATGATTTTTAACAATAGTGGCAAGTATGGCCCGAATCGGTCTATATTCGGATAAAGCCCCCATATAAACCGATCTTCCGATATGACATCATCAGCACCAGAAAGTCACCATGATGATTTTCCGCTTAAATTTTTGGTTTGGAAAAAATTTGGTTTGTAGAAAGTTTTTGAGCCGAAAGCCCGATCTGTGCCATATTGCAGAAGTATGTTGAGGGGCTTAACTTAACTCACTGACCCAAATTTCGTTGACATCGGGCAATAAATGCGCCTTTTATGGGCCCAAGACCTTAAATCGAGAGATCGATATAAATGGCAGCTATATCCAAGTCTGTACCGATCTGCTCCAAATTGAAGAAGGATTTCGAGGGGCATAACGCAACTCACTGTCCCAAATTTTAGCAAAATCGGATAATAAATGTGGCTTTTATAGGCCTAAGACTCTAAATGGACGGATCGGTCTATATGGGGGCCGACATAGCCCATCTTCGATCTTAACCTTCTTATGGTCATAAAGAATCTGTGCAAAGTTTCAGCTCAATATCTCTATTTTTAAAGACTGTAGCGTGATTTCAACGGACAGACGGACGGACATGGCTAGATCAAGAATGTATATACTTTATAGGGTCGGAAATGGATATTTTGATGTGTTGCAAACGGAATAACAAAATTAATATACACCCATCCTTCGGTGGTAGGTATAAAATGATTATGAAAAGTATTCATTAAGTGTTGATTATAAACATCCACTGAAACACACATTTACATTTGTGTTCTATTTTTTCTTCCAAAATCCCCTTCATAATTAAGCAGCAGTCATATTCAGCAAACAACAGCAGTAAGCTTGCTGCTCTGAAATTGCAGTTCTACTGCTTCTAACTGCTAATATTCAGCAGACAGTGTTTGCTATTTTCAGCAATTATTCTATTAGTGTGCTGCTGTAATAGCAGAACCACTGCTACAATAGCAGCAAAATTAACTACAAATATTCAGCAGACAGTGTTTGCTATTTTCAGCAAATGAGTTTATACATTTTACATATATTTGCACTTGTTTTGACAGGTTGGCAAATGGCATTACCACTTCATGGCAAACAAACAGACTTGCACTGGAATTTTTTTGCGTTTGCCCTTGACGACTTGTCTGTCCAAAACTAAGAGTCCTTTATGATGGGTTCTCAAGATTTGGCTTTTATGGTTTTTATTTCAATCAAATTTTTCAATCGCAATCGTGATTGAAAATTTCAATTAAAAATTAACTGATTCAGTAATTGCTTTTATTGAATCAATAAAATATGTGATTGAAAATATTTTTTTTTCAAAAAGTAATTGTTTCAATCATTTGTTTTTTAATTGAATCAAAGTGCACCTTTTCCCAGTGCTCCAAATTTTTTGGAAAACCCTTGCGTTGGGTTTTTATTCATTAAGGTGCCCACGTACCATTGCTCAAAGGCAAAGGCATAACAGGTTCATGTTCCAGGAGGTAAACATGTATGTACCAAACATTAAACAAATTGGTTGAAATTTTATTAAAATGTCAACCATTATTTTAATTGGATCAATTAAAAACTTTATTAAGAACTTAATTGAAAATTTTATCAATTACTTTTTCAAAAAAGGGTGATTGATATTATGGTTTTCGTGATTGAAGCAGTTTCAATTAAAAAGTTAATTGGACATATGTATGTATCTATACGCAAAATATAAAACGTTTTTTAAATTTGTGCGACAAACAGAATACGTTCCGCTTGAACATGTCAAACGTTAGCCATAAACGTAGATTTATTGAACGTAACTAATTTTGTTTATTGCAAACCTTTTAGCAACTTCGCCTGCAGTAAAAGGGTTCTTTCTTTTGTTGTAAAACTTTTTAATAGCAAAGTTGTTTTGAGAGCCGCAAAATTTACCTATACCGGACCAATAACTATTCTCTTGAGTCTCTCCTACTAAAGAGCAATTATAAGCGTATAGACCAGTGATGGGCAAAAATACTCACTCTACACTTTACCTTGCACGTATACAAGAAAATAGTCCCAAGCAAGCCTATAGACTGTGGTCTGGTGGACGGCGCTTCAAAAGTACACATACTGCTCAATACTTAACCGGATCCAAAGGATGGCTTGTTTGTGCATCACAGCCGCACTGAGGACGATACCATCTGATGTACTGAATTTAATGCTACATCTTATACTTCTGGACATTGTGGCTACCCAAATTGCAGCGACCACTGCAGTGAGGTTAAGGGAGCTTTCACATTGGACATGTGACGGCTTCGGACACTGTGTTATCCTTGATGCAATATCCGATGTTGCAGGCAGTATGGATTACACCCTACCTGAGCCCATTTTTGATAAAAAGTACTGTACCACTATTCCTGAAAGAACCGATTGAAACTGCGATATCCCTGGTAACAGAAGTTACATAGACTTCTACACGGATGGTTCCAAACTAAACGACCAGGTGGGCTTTGTCGGAAAGGTTACCCGACCACTGCAGTGTGTTTAAAGCAGAGATCCTTGCAATTAAGAAAGTGGTGGTTTGGCTAAGATATAATATCGTAACGATAATTGGCATAAATATCTTCTCAGACAGCCAGGCAACCATTAAATTTCTGGAGTATTTCTGAACACAAAAACCACCCTCGACTGTCGCAGATCTCTCAACGAGATGGCTGAACAGTTCAAAATTCACCTGTTCCGGGTGCCTGGCCACAGAGATATCCCAGGGAATTACAAAGCGGACGAACTTGCGAGACTAGGAACTACCCTACATTTTCCAGGGATACTGGAGTCTGTGGGTAGGGCTCTAGCGACATTTAAGGTAAGTTTACAGAACCATTGAAATATATCCAAATAAACTATGAAATAGTTTAAATTACGAACTGAGATCTACTTATAGGTATTTGGTAAAAATTTCAATTTGAACCTGGCATCACTTTCAATATGCAGAATCTTTTTTAAAATTAATAACAGTAAGGGAAGGCAAAAGTTGGAAAACGCCGACTGTAAAATACCCTACACCTACTCTATAAGTACAAAGTGGTAGCTATATCTAATTCTGAACCAATATTGATGGAAGTCGGCGGATGTTTGTAGATGGGTTATTAGCCAATCCGTATCAAATTTAGATGGTTGGCAAATGACAACATTATTGCAAATTATCCATTATCTGGGAGCTTTATCTAAATCTAAATCGATTTTCACCAAACTTCGTAGATATTGAAGTAGTAGTCGAAGAAAACGTTGGGCAAAATTTTGTCAAGATTGGTCAATAAATGCGCGTGCAATGGCTGAAGAAGTGAAAATACATATATGGTAGCTACATCGAAATCTGAACTGATTTCTATGAAATTCACCAGTATTGCCGAGAGTCATAAGATAATCTTTTCTGCCAAATTTCGAGAGAATCGGTTAACAAATGAAATATATGGGATCCATATACTAATCTGAACTGATTTTTTTGTTTTTGAATTTTAATAGGCTTTGTCTTTACGCTAAAAGAAAATGTATGAGCCAAATTTGAAGACGATCGGGTGAAAATTGCGACCTGTAGTTTGTACACAAAATAACATGGGCAGACGGACAGATCGAAAGAATTCCTACTCGATCAGTATACTGATCAATGAGCCCATCTCTTTTTCCTCTGGGTGTTACAGACAATTGTACTAAGTTATTATACCCTGTACCACATTGGTGGTGTAGGGTATAAAAAAGAATATGCATAAGCATGAAGTTAATTTAATTTATAAATAAAGAAAAATAGTTGAAACCACTAATAACACAAGAATGACAGGTATTGCCATGGTAAAAAAAAATTGATATTTATCACAAATTCAAGTATTTATGGCAAACAAACATTCACTTTTATCATGAAAAAAGTTCAACGTTTTTCCCAAAAAAGTTTACTTTGCTTGTCATGCTTTTCAATATGCAAAATTCATTTTTAACGTTTGACTTTAAATTAATTTATAAAAAAAAATCCGTAATAACATGTTCTATATATCAAGAATGAAAGGTATTGTCAGGGTAAAAATATTTTATATTTGTCACAAATTCAAGTATTTATGGCAAACAAACATTTACTTTCATCGTGAAAAAAGTCCATCGGTTTTAACAAAAGAAGTTTAATTGTCGAAAATGTGTTTTATTTTAAACGAATTATTTTTTATACGTGTATCTTTATATATAATTATCTTACTTTATATATAGTGGACATAGGGATATATCGCTCATGTACTTGAGGAGTGACATAACTTCAAATAAGGTTTTATAGAAATGCCTTTTTCCTACCATTTATCTTGTGTAAAAATTAAATATTTCTTTTTTTAACGTAAATAGAATTGAAATCTTAAAAAGCGTTTTCTGCAAAATCAACTTTTTTGAGTTAAGCCTCTCTTCAATTACATGAGCGATGTGATGAAGGTACTTCAAATTTGTTGGTGTGTGCGTGGGCTTTAGTTTAGACACCATTGCAGCCATTACAGCAGTTCTCTATAAGAAGTTACAAATCTTCATGACTGTCCATATCTCGTTGACTGTGCAACCTGATTGTATTTATGTTGCACATGTTTCCCAAAAGGTATTTGTCAACGACCAAAGTGGTCCCATATCTTATCTAAGCAAACACACACACAATCAAAAAATTTTTCTATTGCACTCATATAACGACACATATTGCAGTTAAACTCTCGCAATCCCACATTTTCCCCATTTACCTTATACTCAGTTTGGTTATAAGGAAAAATGTTTTGTTCTGCTGCAACTGAAGTTTCCATGGGAGGTTGCCATAAAGCTACACGCAAAAAAAAAAATAATTCGTTTGACGTAAGGGAGATTTTCGCCAAGCAAACTTCTTTTCTGAAAAATGTTGGACTTTGTTTAGTATAAAAGTGCATGTTTTTTAACGATTAATTCTTGCAAGAAATTGTGACAAATATAAAGTTTTTTTACCCTGACAATACCTTTCATTCTTGATATATAGAACATGTTATTTGGTGTTTTAACTGGTTCTTCTTTTTTATAAATTAATTTAACGTCAAACGTTAAAAATTAATTCTGCGTATTGAAAAGGTTCAATTTAATGTTGTAATATAACTAAAATTTTAACTAATCATAGGCAGATCTCAGTTGGTAATTCAAACTGTTTCAGAGTATATTTTGATTTATTTCGATGTAATGATACACAATTATATTAAAAGCTTTCCCTTTTCGCACAACCTAATATGGTTTCGTGTTATGATCTACTGCATTCGTTATGCTATAAATAAAATTTTTTTTTTTACTTTTAAATACCTACTTTGTTATTATAGATATTTTTTTATTACGTAAACCAAACAATGAATGTGCCCTAAAAATGTGTTTTCTTGTACCTGGCAACCATTTGTGTGTTGCTTCAATATTTTTTGTCATTGAACACATCAGCATTTTGAACCGCAACTTTAAAAATTTACACTTTCTGAGGCTACCATCCGCACTCGTCCAAGCTGCTCAATATACTGACTGCTCTTTGCTCAGTCAAAACAAAAAAGGATAAACTGTGTGTAAGAATGTGTCTGTACCAACGACAAGCAAACAATTGCAATTATTTTCAAGCCTATGGGTCTGCATGGGATTATTTTCTTGTGTACGTACAAAGTTATGTGCAATGGAGTGGGTATTTTTGCCAACCACTGGTCTATATGCTTAACTACTCACCCTTCCTCTCTAGAAGGAGGGATACAAGAGAATAATTATTCGGCCGGTACACACAACGAAGCACTTTTGCAATTGAAGAGTTTTTGGATTTAAAACAAAAGGAAGACCTCTTTACCGTAGACGAATCTGGTAAAGGGTTTGCCATAAACAAAGTTGGTAACGCTCAATAATACAACGTTTACGGCTAACGTTTCACATGTTGAAGCGAAACGTTACAGGATTACTATAAAAGCAAAACTTCGTAAAAAAAAATAATTGGTTTGTCGTAAAAATTTCCGAAACGTTTTTTTTTTTTTTTAGTGTACTTTCTAGTATTAGACTCTGGAGGGAAAATTACATTTCGCAACCAAAATCCTTTCGCAAGGCCTCATTATAAGTTTGCAAGCGGTGAGAGCGATGGCCATTTATTCTAGAATATACATTTTGTGATTATGTTTTTATAATTGAACTACAGAACCCCTGTGATTATTTTATTTGATTGAAATTTGCACAGATTGTGCAATTTAATTCTGTATTGGAAATTGGTTACTGAAAAAATTCGTACCCATACTATAACGTTTTTAAATGTCAGAATGATGGGTTTGAAAATTTCGAGCCGTTATACATGATAAATTAACAAAATACGTTTGAGAGCAGGATATTGGATGAACTAATTCAATACACCATTTCAAATGTCGATACTGTTGCTGTAGATTTATAATGATGCTTTTACCACAATTGAATGTGGAGATAACGAACATCATCAAGCTCAAAAGCCCGTTCCAGTCCATAGGACCGAGCGCCATTATGGCCATTGGTAAGGCGCTAATAACTCGCCTTTTCATATTGAGTATCACAAGCACCGGAGCAGGAGCCGTTCAGCCTTTAATGCTCATAGCCATTCCGTACCGGATTTTTGGCAAAATGTGGTTTCTATATATACCAGAGGTGGTAGGTATCCAATGTTCGGCCCGGTAGGACTTAATGCCTTTTTACTTATTTGTTGTTTAAAGTTTTTTTTTTTTTTTTTTTTTGTTGGGCTGTAGCACCACCCAAGAAAAATGTCTAACCACGCCATTGCCCTCCTCCTAACCAAAATGTTCAATAACGCCAGATCTCGGGGATGGGTGTATCAATTTAGGCGTAATTTTGTAAGCCCCCTTAACACAAAATTAGTATAAAACTTTTGTGGTCAAATGCAATGCCCTACCCCAAAACTCACCTAAATAGACATGTTTACCAATTGGGACATTATGGGTATCAAATGAAAGGTATTTACGAGTAGAGTAAATGTAAAATGCAATTTTGCCCATGAACTTTCCGTTGAGGAACAGGGGCAAACTTCTCACATATCAATAAGTGCTGGCCGATTCAAGTTTAAACTTCAATCGGACAGCACTCAGCACCGAGTCTGAACGGAGTGCCGCAGTGCGACACCTATTTGGAGAGACATTTTTACATGGCTGCCATACAATTCTTACAAATGGTATAGTTCCTCTAAAATGCCACCAGCATTAGAAAGCCATAGCCACCGCCGAAAATTTTTTCTGATGTTCACGCCAGGATTCGAACCCAGCTAACTTCTGCTCTACGCTACGGTGGCCATTTAAGAGAAGAGTACGAACTTGATAACAATTTGACAGGAAGTGTCGCCCAAAAATGACATGTTTACGACTGGGGCAATATGGATTCAAATGAAAGGTACATGAGACCAGGCGGGTCGCCCCACCCCAAAATTTTGCCCAAATGGACATGTACACCGAACGGGACAGTGTGGGACTCAAACGAATGGTATTTGAGGGTAGATTGGGATTGTAATGAAAGATATTTGAGAGTTAAATACATATTTATATATTATTAAAAAAATTGCACCATGTAAAAAGGGGTTTGCCAACACTTTAGGGTGTAGGGAGCAAACCGGGCCAGCTAGTAATTGATAAAAATGTCTTGGAAAATCTACTTTGAACGAAGGTATCCTCTTGAAATTTAGCACAGATACTTTCTATGGTTGTAGATGGTTGGATATTGCACATGGGCAGTATCGTATCAGATTTGGCTATAGTTCCCATAAAACCGATCTTCCCATTTGAGGTCTTGAGCCCCTACAAGCTGCAATTGGTGTTGGATTTGGCTACATTTTTGCACATAGTGCTCTGTAATAACTCTCAATAACTACGCAATGTATGTATTAAATTGGTCCATAACCTGATATAGCTCCCATATACGCCGATTTCCCGATTTGAGATCTTGAACCTGTGGAAGCCGAAATTGTAATCCGATTTGGCTGAAATTTTGTATGTAGTTTTCTAATATGACTTCCAACATTTGTGGTATGTATGGTCAAAAGCGGTGTATAATGTTTATTGGGAGGACTTAAAATAAAATATTTGATGTGTGCTATTTTAATCCAATCCAGTACCAATGAGAGATTAGGTGCCTGTTTTTTACAATATAGTACAAAACACGTGTTATCGACTGTTATTGCTTGACATTGATACCTATCTATCCAATTGAACTGGCATGGGCCTCTCTCCAGTACATTTGACTTGCATTGAATGTATGTTGCTCAAAAACAGACTATATGGCTATCCATTTTTAAAAAATTTAATAATTATAAAATCCGTGCTTCATGTGATACACATCCTTAATGGGTTTGGACGTCAGTAAAAAATATTGCAAAATGCTAATTTGACCATGATCATTCCCATCAAGGAATAGGGGAAAACGAACGGAGTGCCGCTGTGTGATACCTCTTTCGGGCAAAGCGTTTACTTGACATAGTACCTCACAAATGTCGCCGGCATTAGGAGGGAGTAACCATCGCTGAAATTTTGTTTGCTGATTTTCTCGCCAGGATTCGAACCCAGACGTTCAGGCGGACATGCTAACTTCGGCGCTACAGTGGCCTTAAGCAGTAAACAAATAATAGAAAGTATATTTTTCTCCAAGTAATGAATTAAAATATAGAAATATTAACCCAAATAAAATATATTTAATTGTACTTTTATAAGTGCTATCAAAAATTGTTTTGGTTTTTTTTTTTTTGTGAAATTCACTTTTAATTGGGGATTTTGGGGGACAAAGAATTTGAAATTTTGGGATCAAGGGGCGGAAAAATACAGGAAACCCTGATCTACTTCCTCAAGAAGCTTTTTTTTTGTTGATTTGGCAGAAATTTTTTACGTACAGTACACTTGTGCCCTTGAACTAAGTTAATTTTCATAAATTTCAAGTAGAATCCATAGTAGTTCGGCCGGGCCCGAACTTAGAACATTTCTTACTGGTTTCCCTTAAGGCCATGTGGTCAAAAAAAAACACTACTACTATGCGCATGATGCTCTTATTGAATACTTTTTTCAATATTATTATGATGAGAAGCAGTCCTAAGGATAGATTAGAAGTCTTGTGTATGATAAGTGTAGTTATCAGCACCCACCTGGATCATATATGATATGTTTGTTAACGATGTATTTTAACATGATAAACAGTTTTGTAAAGGAAATCTGTCAAATAAACCTATTTCAAATCTACATTAAGTTTTGTGAGTACCGGTGATATGGTTTAATTGGTACTCAGATTAAGATACGTTGCAAGTTTAATTGAATATATCATGCTACTGTTCATCCAATGCACAAAATAAGTGTGGTCTCCACGTTTTCAACAGTGCTGTAGTACATGTCCTTTATTTAGAGCAAAATAACTTAATTTGTTCAAAGGATGGTTTTCTGTGGAAAGATTTTCCATAAGTCAGATGGAATTGCATTTTCTTCAATTCTTCTTCCTATGTATAAGAAGCAAGCGTTGCGCTTTGTTTGTTCGGTATAGACTCAACAAAAGCAGTTGAACCGATTTTCATGAAATTTTCATTTAAGGAACAATGTTTTATACATACATTTTAGGGTGTAATAAAGTTCACCTGACCAGGAAGTTCTTTATACATTTCTTTATATATAAGTGTACACGTAGATTGAATTAAAATGATAGTCTTAAAAACAGATCAAAATGCAAAATCGAAAATTTCCTATCTATTATTTGGCACATGCGGTAGTATTTTCCAACAAAATTTAATTTTGTTATCATATAATGACTTTAAAACTTCGATCCCGCAAGTATATTTGTATGTAATATACCAACGCATTTGCCAAATAATGGCCAAATTTCATCTTTGCATAAAAATCCGGATTCTATTAATGTCATATAACCAGACGAGGAAAAGAGCACGATAGTTACCATAAAGAGCTTAATCAATTTATCTACCAATGAAGGCCTTTACACGGCGCGCCTGTCATTTTTCCGCCACATATCCAAAGTTTGTTTCAAGTATAGTAATATAAAGGTGCTTTGTGGGACAATATCAAGGATTAGTAGTATTTTGGTGACGGCTGTTTGCTTTATTTTTAAAATCTTTTAGAGCATAGGGCACCCTTACATGGTTACACCTGGCGGAATAGTCTTTTAGCTATATCGTAAACTGTGAATAGAAAATATTAAATGATTTTTAAGTAGTTTAGATGTTTTTCAATAAATTTGATTTTATATTAAAAATGACGAAACACGTGATGTAAATTTGTAGTTTTTGCAAAAGTGGACCAGTGCGAAAAGTCAAAAGCTCTTATTAATGAACCTTAAGACCACATCCTTGGTACATATGAACGAATTTTGACTTTCAATACAATTTATGTATGATATGATATCGTAGATTTGACCCATTCGCGAATGGGAAGCCTTAACAATGGGATTTTTAAACAAAAACAATACCTTTAACAACACTCTGGCATATTTGTAAAGCTGCGTGTTGAACTACGTATAAAATACTCAGTGATACAGCGCCACGGAGGCCTCTATAGCGCAGAGGTTTGTTTGTCCGCCCAAAACACTGAATGGTTGGGTTCGAATCCTGGCAAGAACATCAGAAAAAAAGCGGTGGTTATCCCCTCCTTATGCTGGCGACGTTTGTGAGGTACTTTGCCATGTAAAAACCTATTCCCACGCTCCCTATTCTTGAGCTTGAACTTGAATCGGACAGCATTCGTTGGAATAGTCATGGACAAATTTTTGATACAGCTGTGCCAATGGTGTCAGCCGAAGGTGTATGAATAGGATGGTGTCTAAAGGTTTAAATTACTTTCAAAAATTTTTCATAAATACTTCTTATTGATGTACTTCGTGAGGGATTGCAAATGGGTCATATAGGTTCAGATTTGGATATAGCACCCAAATAAAGTGGTCCTTCAATTTGACTTCTTCAGCCCCCCTGGATGCCTCAGTCAGGCTTAATTTTGCACAGAGTGGATTAGGCAGAAATTTTTTATGTAGTCCAATCGGTCAATAGCCTGATATAGATCTCATACACACCGATCTCTCGATTTCTGATCCATGGAAGAGGATTAGAAGACCAACATTCGGCACGACCGAACCAAACACGTATTTACTTTTTTTATTTAGTTTATAAGAAGTTAGATATATAAACATGTGGTTTTCTCTACTTACACGTCCTTGACCAAACAGTAGTTTACATGCACGCACATTGTTTCACAACCTAAAGAAATATGAAAATATTAATGAAATAATTAGTGTTGACTGTTTTTGTGGATAATGTAATTTCTATATAGGCAAATAACTGTTTCCCAAGAAACAGTTTTATAAAAAGTCAAAGAGCAAACTTTAAATATCCGAAAAAGTTAACCTTATAGGAAAGCCACACAAAAAAGAAAACAACCTATTATCAAAATAATGGGACTATCACTAAAATCGAATATACTGTTGAAAAGAACTGAAGATGATTAGTAATATTTTTTGTTCTATCCGTAACCTGGCACGAGGTCATGAGAAGAAACACAATAGACATGTTTGCGAGATATTATTTGGAAAATGTTCTAATATTTCGTCGCTGACGCTGAACTACTCCTGGGTTCAAATCCCGTCCATAATATTAGAAAAAATATTCAGCGGTGGTTTTCCCTAATAGTGCTGGCAACACTACTGACGTATGTACCTCTGGTAATCAGCCGTATAAATGCCTCAACTAAAGCTGCCATTACACCATCAGACATTTCATATGTAATTTCAAAAATAGCAACCCTGGAAGTTGTAAACATCGTGTGATACGTACTAAAAATTTAACATGACAAATGGATATTGGAATAAATATGCAACTTGTTCAAATAAATCGAGCTTTTATTTCATCGAATATATATGTGGACACATGTCTTTATAAACGAGTAAGAGCGTGTTAAGTTCGGCAGGGCCGAATCTTATATACCCTCCAACATGGATCGCATTTGTCGAGTTTTTTTTGTCGGTATCCCATTTTAGACAAACAAAGAATAATTAATAAGAACTGTTATGCTATTGGAGCTATATTAAGTTATAGTCCGATTCGGACCATAATTTAATTGAATTCTGAACATTGTAGAAGTCATTGTGTAATATTTCAGTCCATTCGTTGCACAAAATTTTTGCCAAATCGTATGAGATTTGCGCCCTCTAGAGGCTCAAGAGGTCAAAATCCCAAATCGGTTTATATGGCAGCTATATCACAACATGGACCGATATAGTCCATTTACAATCTCAACCGACTTACACTCATAAGAAGTATTTGTGCAAAATTTTAAGCGCCTAGCTTTACTCCTTCGTAAGTTATTGGCTTTCGACAGACAGAGGGAAGGACGGACGGACGTACGGACAAGGCTAGATCGAGTTAAAATGACATGACGATGACGAATTTATATACTTTATGGGGTCTTAGACTCATATTTCGAGGCGTTGCGAACAGAATGATGAAATTAGTATACCCCCATCTTATGGTGGAGGGTATAAATAAGACAAGTCTTATGAATACAGAAAGTGATAGCTCATATGGGTAGTAGAAGTTTAAGTGGTGTCGTTCTGCGGCAAACCGTTCAGACTCGGCCATACAAAGAAGGTCCCCTATCATTGAGCTTAAACTTGAATCGGACAGCACTCATTGATATGTGAGAAGTTTGCCCCTGTCCATGGGTAAATTTGCATTTTTGCAAGCGCATTTAGCAACCAAGGTTATTAACATTTTGCACAAAGATTTCCTTTGTGACTCCTAAATTATGTACGACTTGTGCTACATTCAAATCTGAACCGATTTTAACCAATATCGGCGCACATAGTTAAAATCATAGAAATAGATATTGTGCAAAATTTAGAGAAAATTTGATCGTGTGCTGACAAAGGCTCTAAAAGTGAAGATCGTTGAAAGTCTGATGAAAAATATTTATTTTTTTCAAACAGTAATTTTTTATTCAGGAATAACATCTCGTCCCCTTGAAAGTGATACTAATATTGTCCTTCCGTTTGTAACTCATCGAAGTAATGATCTGAGAACCAACAAAGTACACGAGCTCTGATCAAGAACACTAGCACTGATCAAGAATAACCGATCAATCCCATGGCAGCCGGTTGTACGCACCGGATTGACCCGATGGAATCCTCATCGGCAAAGGCTGCCGCCTCAGTGTACGTGTTCGTCTTTTTTCGTCATGGGAGAGGCACATCCCGGAGTGCCTTCTCCGTACGCTTCTGGTCCGTGCCGGGGTTGAAAAGAACGGCGGACCCTGGTTCTGTTCGGTTTGCCAGAACCGCCTTCATCATCGGTCGGTGTCGGTGAGGTGTAACCGGTGCTTGGAGTGGGTACATTTCCGTTCTTGCTCTGACCTAACTTCGCTACGGGAGTATAGTCATACTGGCTATGTCGCTAGGTGCTGTGCGAACATAGCCAGCAGTGGGTCACAAGCGTCGCCGTCGTCGCCTTCGGCGTCCTCGTCGTCGGACTATGTGACCCCCCCGACCTCTCCCGTACGGCAATTTATGCAACGACATCACCCTAGCCCTACTATTGGCAGGCCAGTGCCGGGAAGTGTATCGTTCTTGCAGTTAAACTGCAACGGACTGCGTGGCAAGATTGATGAGATCGTAGATTTTATGAGTCGGAAGAGCATATCGGTCGCAGCAAACCAGGAGACAAAGCTGACCAACACCTGCAGCTTGCACAGTTGTCACGGTTACAATGTGCTACGTAAGGATCGCTCGGAATGGAGGTGGGGGATTGGCCTTTGTTATACACCATTCCGTGCAGTATAGACCTATCTCGCCTGCGCTTGACGCTAGTGACCCATACATGGAATGTATGGGGGTAGCAGTCAGGTCTGGTACTGCTGAGATAGAGATATACAACGTGTATATACCGCCGGTTGGTAGCTGTGTCCCGATTAATGGCCAGGCTTACAACCCCGACATAAGTGGGTTGCTATCTGGCCATAGTCGTCTGGTTCTGGGGGATTTTAATGCACATCACACGTCATGGCATTCTCCCCTAGGTAACGACCAGCGTGGCATAGCTTTGGCAGAGCAGATAGATAGCTCCACGTTTTGCACGGTGAATGAGGATGCCCCCACTAGGATTACGAGGAGGTGCAGCAGCTCGCCAGACATCTCAATTGCATCCCCTGATCTCCTGAGTGACGTATCCTGGCAAGCTGTCATCTCTTTGTGGTCAGACCACCTCCCCATAATTCTCACCATCGACCGACCACCCGACTTCATAACCTCTGAGCGCCGGACGTTCATCAATTATAAGAAGGCCGATTGGACAGGCTTCAGAGAGTATACCAATCGACGCTTCAATGAACTGCCACCCCCCTCTGATGTGCTTGTGGCCGAGAGGAAATTCCGAGACATTATCAACGCAGCAGCCGCTCGCTTTATACCAGCCGGTCGAATACCACAAGTGCGACCCAATTTCCCGGTGCAAGCAGTGGTACTCGCAGACGAGCGTGATGGGATTCGTGCTATGGACCTCGCTTACCCCAGAATCAGCGAGCTGAATCTGGAAATAAACAGGGTAGTCAACGAACATAAACGGAATTTGTGTCTGGAACACTTGGAGCAATGTAACTTAGGCAACGGTGCAGGCAAACTGTGGGCCACTGTTAAGTCTCTCTCGAACCCCGGTAGACAGGACCTCAGTCATTTTTGGCGAGATAACCGTGACTGATCCGAAGAGATGCACCAGGTGGTTCAACCGTCAATTTATTGTGCATCCCGAGAGAGACAGGGCAAGGAGGAGAGCCATTCGCCGTATTCGTGGTCTCCGAGCCGATGAACAGCCATCACTATTTACCGTGGGCGAAGTTACGAATGTCATCCGTGGCGCCAAATCTTCCAAGGCGTTGGGCCCCGACGGAATCTCTACATTGATGCTGAAGAATCTGGATTCACCTGGAGTTGAGTACCTTACCATTGTCCTTAACCTGTCATTGAACACGCTTATAGTTCCTGATGTCTGGAAAATGGGCAGAGTGATCCCGCTACTGAAGCCTGGAAAAGACCCGAGTTTGGGGGAGTCGTACAGACCGATCTCCCTTCTCTCACCAGTGGCAAAGACGCTTGAGGCATTACTCCTCCCGAGCCTCGTAGGAGAATTTCCATTCGTCGAGCATCAACATTGATTTCGGAAACTGCACAGCACAACAACAACTTTGCATGCCATCACCACACACATTTGCCGTGGCTTCAATCAACCCAAGCCATGTGATGGGACGGTCCTCGTGGCACTGGACCTATCGAAGGCATTCGACACGGTCAGCCATGCCAAATTATTTGAGGACATCGCCAACACGTCCCTCCAGCCAGGCCTGAAACGATGGGTCGCGAATTATCTGTGTGGTCGCCAGTCATTAGTGGAATTTAGGGATAAGAAGTCGAAACACCGTAGAGTGAAACAGGGAGTTCCCCAAGGTGGGGGATATCTCCGGCCCCGTTTAACCTCTATCTATCCTCCATCCCACCCCCTCCAGACAGCATAGAGATCGTTTCATATGCTGACGATTGTACGATCATGGCATCAGGCCCCCCACCCATTGATGACATCTGCGATAGGTTGAACGCCTACCTCAACGAGCTTGCCTCATATTTCGCTGCAAGAAATCTGAAGATATCCGCCACCAAATCTTCAGCCACACTGTTCACTACAAATACGCGTGAGGTGAATACTGAGCTGACTGTGATGGTCGATGGAGAAATGATTCCGACCATCAAGTGTCCCAAAATACTTGGCGTCACATTTGACAGCTCCTACACTTTCTCCCCACATGTTAAAGCAATCTGCAATAAAGTCAAAAGTAGAAACAAGGTCCTCAAGTCACTCGCTGGCAGCACTTAGGGTGCAGACAAAGAAACCTTGTTGACCACGTACAAAGCAATTGGCCGGTCTGTGGTAAGTTATGCAGCGCCAGTGTGGTCACGTCAACTTTGTGACACGCAGTGGAATAATATTCAGATCTGTCAGAATGCCGCCCTCCGAACTGCGACGGGCTGTCTCCTCAGTTCTCATGTGGACCACCTCCATCAGGAGACAAAGAGCCTACCAGTGCGAAGACATAACTACCTGCTGTCCAAGCAATACCTTTTGGGCTGTTATCGCAGAAATCATCCAAATCATCATCTTGTGGATAGATACCCACCGCCCAGAAGCCTTAAGGTAGATCTACACGATCTAGAGCGTGAGGTTCAGCGCTACAAGAAAGAACCTCTAGATCAAGCAGCATATCAAGCGGGTCTAAACAACATTCATGCAGACACGGTGGCAGACGCGTTAATTGGCTACCGGGTGAATGTAGTCCTTGGAGAACGACCGCCACCCATTGCACCCGACGAAAACGACCTCCCCCGGCAAACCAGAGTAGTTCTGGCTCAATTACGTTCCGGCAGATGCAGCCGCCTCAATTCCCACAGAGCTAGGATTGATGCCGACGTGCAAGATGTATGTCCCGATTGTAACCAGGGACCGCACGATACACGTCACCTGTTTAACTGCCCGGCCAGACCCACTCGACTCAGACCCAGATCCCTGTGGACGCACCCCATCTTAGTCGCGGAGTTCCTGGGTCTTGACACTCAACAGAATCAAGCAGACGAAAGATAGAACACAATAAACTGCTACAACAACAACAACAACAAGAATAACCTATATTTTAAACTTTATCAAGAAGTATTTATTTATTCAACAATAACTATCTTAACCCCCTTATGTATTTTTTCCAATCCTCGAAACACTTCTAAGACGCGCTTTTTGGTTGCACAAAACTAAATAGTGTCTTCGGTCCATTATTTCGAATAGTAAAAAATCGAAGAGCACACCTAGCAGATATGTTAAGATCAGCAGCAAAACAATCCGTGCCAAATTTTGTGCAGATCGGTTAAAAATTTTAGCTACTACGGCAATTTAATCGGGCGGTACATATGTATGGGAGCTGTATCTAAATATGAACCAATTTTTATGAAAATTTGCAGATATGTTAAAATAAGTAACAAACCAGTTTGTGTCAAATTTGTGCAGATTGGTCAAAAATTGAAGCTCCTACGGCCATTTAAGTGCAAATCAGGCGATACATATATATGGGAGCTATGTATATTGAAATTTGAACCGATTTTGATGGAATTTTGCAAATATGTTAAAATCAGTAACGAAACAGTCCGTGCCAAATTTTGTGCAGATCGGTTGAAAATTGTTCTTACTACGGCTTTTAAGTGCAAATCGGGCGATACATATATATGGGAGCTATATCTAAATCTGCACCGAATTTTATCAAAATAAATAACGTTCGTCCTTGGGCCAAAAAAGAGACATGTGCAAAATTTCGTGATGGTTGGACAATACGACCTGCTCTTGATTAAACGACCTGCACTTTGATTACAAGAATACATGGACTCATAGACGGACATGGCTAAACCGAATCAGAAAGTGATTCTGAATCAATTGGTACACTTATCAATGGGTCTAGCTCTTTTCCTTCTTAGGAGAACAAATGCACGTTGCAAATAAATGGACAAATCTATAATACCTTGTACCACAGTGGTGGTGTAGGGTATAAAAATCTGAAAATCGAACATACGTAACTCATGAAATATGAAAATGACAGTTATTTTTGATCAGACTATCTACATATATCTGAATATGAACCGATTTCTGTGAACTTCAATAGCAATACTGGGAGGCATAAGAGAATCCTTTATAAATATATAAATCGGTTAACAAATAATCACATTATTGCAATAATAGTCCAAATCGCTGGAACATATATATGGGAGCTATCTGAACCGATTTTTTACAACAAAACGTGTGGTGTATTGTGGTAATCGTAGAAGAAAGCGTAGTGCAAAGTTTTGACAAGATTGGTTAAATGTGATTGTAAAGGCCCAAGAAGTGGATTTATTTCAAATTCACCAGTAATTTTGAGACTCATAGGAGTCTTCTTTGTGCCAAATAACGGGAGAATCGGTTCACAAATGACTATATTATATATAGTATTAGTCCAAGTCGGACGAACATATGTATGGGAGTTATATCCAAATCTGAGCCGATATTTTCTAATTTCAATATACTTCGTCTCTAGTGCAAAAAAAAAAGATGCCCATGCCAAATTTGAAGTCGGTCGGATGAAATTGCGACCTGTACTTTGTACTCAAATTGACATATACAAACATTGCATTGTACAGACATAGCAAAATCGAATCGGCAAATGATTTCGAGTCCATCGGTATACTTATCAATGGGTCTAACTCTCTTCAGCTGGGTGTTTAAAACAAATGCACTAAGTTATAATAATATTCTGTACCCCAGTAGTGGTGTAGGGTATAACAAGGAAAAAATCTTAATTTCTAAATTTGCTTCTTAAGGCTTTTGGATATCCTCCAAGTAATATTGATGTACGCTATTTATTGTAGAGGGTATGTACGCTTCAATCCAAGTTTCGAAACGACAAAGTGGATCAAATGTTAACCACGTGCAGTACGAAATTCATATAGGGCCTCATTGTTTTGTTTTATACTGGCACCTAAACGATAATCGTATCATCCAGGGTCATCATATAAGCGGTACCAACTCGTTTCCAATTATTTAGTATTGCTTGCACCGCTTGGTGAGACACGCGGCACTCTGTTGGGAACTCATTACTTTATCGACTTTCGGTTTAAACCACAGTTATACATGCTTCGAACCCTTGCGAGAACATATTTCAGCGGTGTTTTTCCTTGCTGGCGACATTAAAAGCTTCTCCCAAAACTTGCGTCGCTCTGCGACACGCCGCACATTATACTCTTACACCACAGCCACAAACTAAAGGGTGATTTTTTTGAGGTTAGGATTTTCATGCATTAGTATTTGACAGATCACGTGGGATTTCAGACATGGTGTCAAAGAGAAAGATGCTCAGTATGCTTTGACATTTCATCATGAATAGACTTACTAACGAGCAACGCTTGCAAATCATTGAATTTTATTACCAAAATCAGTGTTCGGTTCGAAATGTGTTCAAATTTTGACAAATTTTGTTCAGCGATGAGGCTCATTTCTGGTTGAATGGCTACGTAAATAAGCAAAATTGCCGCATTTGGAGTGAAGAGCAACCAGAAGCCGTTCAAGAACTGCCCATGCATCCCGAAAAATGCACTGTTTGGTGTGGTTTGTACGCTGGTGGAATCATTGGACCGTATTTTTTCAAAGATGCTGTTGGACGCAACGTTACGGTGAATGAACACATTTCGAACCGAACACTGATTTTGGTAATAAAATTCAATGATTTGCAAGCGTTGCTCGTTAGTAAGTCTATTCATGATGAAATGTCAAAGCATACTGAGCATCTTTCTCTTTGACACCATGTCTGAAATCCCACGTGATCTGTCAAATACTAATGCATGAAAATCCTAACCTCAAAAAAATCACCCTTTACTACCAATTGCGACGGAATTTATCGTAGATTTTTACGATACATAGGAGAAGATATGGAGTGAATTTCCAGAAAATCAGTTCAAATATGTATTAATTCCGATACATAAAGTTTTTGTGATATGCCACCAAAGTGATACAACTAAGCGATTAACAACCGATTTGGCCGAAATTCATTGAAAACATTGTCGATAAGTATGAGAAAATGTGTGGTGAGTTTTAAACAAATGTGTGGTGAGTAGAACAAGTTTTAAAGATATTTTATAATCGATTGGGCTGAAATATACCACTGATGTTAGTATATGATGAAAATTTGTGATAAATGGTAATTTAATTTTGTTGTTGGATTAACCCGCTTAGACCAATGTGTTTTATTTATTGTTTCTTTTTCAAAACAAAACAACAAAAACGCTTTAAGTACAGGGGCGGGCTGCAATGATTGCGATTTCTGCCTTCCCAGGGCCTCATCAGACTGCGATGCCACCAAAAGATAACAAGGTAGAAGCATGCCCTTCGAATGGAACATTGGGTCTTGTTATTCATTTTTTTTTTATAGCGCGGCAAGAGAAATGTTTTTCTACAAAAATATAAAAACTAGAAAGTACTCAAAAATTTATTATTTTAATATATATAAAATTTTGATTTGCACTGTAGCAAAATTTGTAGAAATAGTTCAAATGCCGGAAACAGATATGTCCAAAAAAAGTTTCGACAAAAATTATACGAAATCATGTTAAATTGAAAAACCAAAAAGAGTGAATGTTCATAGATTTACTTCACCTAAGTTGGTTATATGGCATTTCGAATGCTTCATTATATATTTTCAATTAAGAGACACTTTTGAGATCGAAGTTGTTACCGTGCGCCGTTGAAACTGGACAAAAGGAATTTCCTTTGGTAATGTTTTTCACGTAACCAGCACGCTGGGGATGTCCCCTATATATGCATTGCATTTCGTTGGCAATTAGGAAATTTAAGGGTTGGAGGGGGGAAAGAGGGAGGAATTTTTTATTAATATTCGTCTTAACTCTCTGAACGTCAATGTCGGTAGGAAAGACATTAGCCGGAAGTCGATTCCACATACGAATGGTTCGGGCGAAAAATTAATTTTCATGGTTCGGTCGAATGGCCAATGAATGAGTTCCTGGTAAGTCTTGTATTCCTGGTGAACATATTAACGTCGGGGAGCTTAAAATTGAATCAGACAGCATTCATTGAAGTTTGCTCCTGTTGCCTAATATAAATGTTCATGAGCAAATGGAAGTGAAATCCTAGGGTCGGACTAGTTTAAGTTAGACATCAATCAGATTTTTAGGTTGGCAAAACCTAAAAAACCTGTAGCATTTTAAAGATACCATGATTTTTAAATTATCAACACAAACGGTTGCCATGCCCAAGTGTGAACAATTCATTGCACTATGCAAACAAATATCTTTTCAATGGTCATACTTATTTCCTTGCAGACGGACATGTCTGACATTTTGTCAAATCCTCCTGTACCGCCATCGTTCTCCTTAAAGTCTTGAAAACTTCCGATTCATGACAGCGAAAATTGACTAGATCGAATGTCAACAAAGGACGAGGCAGCATGGAATCGTTGTGGCAAAAAATTGAAATCACACAAGGAATGTGGAAAACGTCTTACAAATGGCCCAGCACATAAAAAAAGGCATTCCCTTTCAGGCGATTTTGGTTGCTGTTGTTGTTGCGGGTAGACAAAGATTGCCATATGCTAATGATGATGTCAATGCCCACCAGGAGTGAGGTTTTTTTGCAGTGAAAAAATTGATTATGATTTGGAAAGTGATAGATTCTGCAAGAAAAAAATGAAAAACGCTATTTTCACCGAAAAAAGCTAAGCAACAAATATTTTTTGCCGGTTTTTTCGGCTAAGTACGAAATCCAACATCGGTGTGGCCTAGCTAGCGAGTAGGTGGTTGGTTCCATGTCTCCTTTGTTTGTTTTAATTTTATGATGGCGTTATTTCCGGCGACGAAGTGTTTTGTTCGTCGTCGTCCTTTTCCTGTTTCATTGGAAAACGCTGTTAAAGCAAAACGAAAAACACATCTTTTATTTACTTTAACTCAAGCGTAAACTTTTCAATTCGGATTTGTTTATTCTTTAGAAGATTCCCATGGCAGCGCCCTCGTTCTCCCCGCAGTTGGGTGGCTCTAGAATTGTCAAATATCAGACTATGCGATTGTACTTCATCTTCACAATACACATAAAGGAACAACCATACATAAGTATGAATATATGCACATGTAGGCAAAGGCAAACACATTTATATACATACATATGCGTATGCTTATCTAAACAAAACACGGCGTATTAATGGAGGGTGAGTTCTTCTTTGAAAGTGTTATGAAACCCGAATAAGTTTTGAGTATGAAGGCAGACACTCTCGTAACACCAATTCACAAATCAACAAAAACATCCGGGCTTCAACAAATATACGGCAAAAAGGTTCAGGGACACAGACACCAGACACTCTCATCCACATACACACATTTGCTCACCCACATATAGCTATTAACATGATTATGTTACGTGTAAATGTAAATTCGATCGCACATCAATTCGCCTCCCACGTACGCCCTCTCACAAAAACACACATACGCTTGGTTGTACTCCCCCATAAGATTGACGACAATTTATCCCTTTAAAGTTTTCCCACGAGAAATTAGAAGCGAAGAACACATCAATGCTCGCACAATATTACAATCAATCGAATATCCACACTTTGCCGTTCCGCGGTCTCAAAAGCTAGAGAATCCTCACAGGTAAATGTATCCTCTTTATTCACACACAAAAGATTTCAAAGAGAAGCGAATGTCCTATATGCTACCAACGAATCGAATAGAGAAAAATTATTGTAAAAGTGGGTTAAGTCAAAAAAAGAAAAATAAATAAAATGGCAACACAAAATAGCTGGCCAATTTAAAGGGATTGAATTGCACAGCTACATTGGTTGGTTCGGTCCAATTTTGATGTGTACGTTGTATAAGAACATCATCTTTATTAGACATCTCGAAACAAAGTATCAGATAAAGTGCAGAAGAATGCGAAGCTTGGAATTCTATTTTGAGTTCGGCTAATGTATCAAACATTCATTTTTGTATCCCACTTCTTTACGAGCAGGCATCGCTTATGGCATGTAGTTGTCTTAAGACATGCCACTTTTTGTATTCACATGCAATTTAAAATGTTTGTCAAAATTGTCAATTTATATACGATTCCTCATTGTTGCTATCACACCTGTACACTCATAGAAAAAGTAAAGTAGCTATACTATCACAGCAATTCAGAGTAGCTGGCTTACTGCTGAAAAGTTTGTTGTTTGCTTAAAATGGCTGCCGCTGAATTATTAAGGGGAGGTTAGAAGAAAACATAGAACACATATGTGTCAGTGGATGTTTATAATCACCACTGAATGTATATTGATCGATTCAGACCATAATAAACAAGTATGTTGATGGTCATGAGAGGATCCGTTGAACAAAATTTCAGGCAAATCGGATAATCATTGCTACCACTAGAGGCTCAAGATGTCAAGACCCAAGATCGGTTTATACGGCAGCTATATCAAAACATGGACCGATATGGCCCATTTAAAATCCCAACGAACCCTACACTAATAGGTAGTATTTGTGCAAAATTTCAAGCGGCTAGCTTTACTCCTTCGAAAGTTAGCGTGCTTTTGACAGACGGACGGACATGGCTAGATCGACTTCAAATGAGGTGACGATCAAGAATATATATATACTTTATGGGGTTTCAGATGAATATTTCGAGTAGTTACCCGGAGCAATTAGAAGAAACAGCTTAATCGTTGTTGTTTTTATATCAAAAAGCTCGATTCATGACAGAAATCCACCACTTTGGTCCGTGGGTAAACGGACGACGACTGAAAAATAAATACGAATTGACAATTAGAGTTTGTCTGAAGAGATGTTGCTCAGAAGAAATTTCCTTCGTTGACATCACACTGAAATTTGTTAGTTAAAAGATTTCACATAATGTATGGGCAATTATCTAACTTACTACATAAGAACAAACGATGTAATGTGAACAGTAGGCCGGTCAGACGGACGGATATGAATATTCTGCATCTCGTATTTGGTAGTTATTTACGGAAAAATCTTAAGTCACTCAAGGATAGCTTCGACAGGTATTACAGCATTATCCACTAGGCAGTTGATGATCTGCGTCTGTTTCTAGTTAAGTGGCTGATCTGGAGATCGGGAGTAGGCTTAGAATGAACTCCAAAGACCCAACACCTGAGGTGTTGGTATCACGCCATTGCAAGTGAAATCAAGTCCACTGAAACAGCCCTTCACGACCTAGTCTGCTACATAGAAGGTTCTCTCGCTGTAAAGGAATACACAATGGTAGCATTTCTTAAGGTTGAGTTCAATAGCGTAAAGGCGACTTCAATCATGAGGGATCTGGAGATAGTATTACAAATACAAATTTATCCATTTTGGAACAGAGCAAACTTCTCACATATCAATGAGTGCAGTCCGATTTAAGTTTTTAGCTCAATGATAAGGGGCCCCCTTTTTATGGCCGAGTCCGAATGGCGTGCCGCAGTTCGACACCTCCTTTGAGGAGACTTTTGAGAGCATTACGACGGGATAACCATCGCTGAAAATGTTATAATGGTTTTGTCAGAATTCGAACCCAGCCGTTCAGAGTCATTGGCGGACCTGCTAACCTCTGCGCTACGGTGGCCTCCCTTTCTCCCTCAGTACTACTGTAAGGAAATTTATGAATAACTAACATACGGCGAGCTTGAGATCTGCAGATCTACAAAGATGGGTTAGCGGAGGGACACCTCAAGGAGGTGTACTGTCTTCTCTTCTCTAAAATATAGACTTTAGAAATGTACACTCCTAATGACATGGCTATTGCCATGTCAGCAACATCGACAGCGAAGTTGGCTATCGAAAGTGATCTAGGCGTAAATCCGTCTAAGACTGAAGCTGTACTTTTCTGCAGGAGATACAAATTACACACGGTGGCGCCTGTCTCCTTAGGACGAGAGAATGTCCCATTTGCTAAAAGCGCAAAAAACCTGGATGTTTTGCTGGACATGAAATTAAAATTCAAATTCAAAATTTGGGAAGGGCAAGAAAGGCTACTCTTGCAGGAGAGCCATTGGCAAAAGTTGGGTGTTTAGATCGCGTGTCATGCATTGGCTATATAATGCAGTTGTCAGATATATAATGCTATATGGTGTTGCGATCTGGTGGACTGCGCTTCATAAGTCCACCTATTGTTCAAAACTCACCCGGATCCAAAGAATGGTTTCTTTTGCATCATAGCCGCACTGAAATCTACACCATCTGATGCACTGAATTTAATGCAACACCTAATGCCTCTGGACATTGTGGTGAGACAAGCTGCTGCGACCACTGCTGTGAGGCTAAGGGAACTTTGTCTTTGGTCATGTGGCGGCTACGAACACTGTGATATATATGATGCAATGCATGATGTTCCAGGCAATGTACGAGCTGTTTTTTTTTATAAAAAGTACGGTACATACTATTCCTGATAGAACCCATTGGAAATACAATATTCCTGAAGAAAGAAGTTATGTATACTTCTATACGGATGTTTCCAGATTAAACGATCAGGGGGGTTTTGGTGTGTACTCTGAAGAACTATGAATAGTAATATCGCGAAAGTCAGTCGTCAACTGTGGCGTGTATCAAGGGGCGATCCTTGCAATTAAATAAGTGATGGAATGACTCAGATATAATTTAATAACGACGATTGGCATCAATATCGTCTCAGACAGCAACTGAATCTTTATAAAACATACTTCTGAAGTCAGAAACAGCCCTCGGCAGTAGCACATCTCAACGGGATGAATGAATATATTCAAAGCTCACCGGTTATGGCTGCCCATAGCACATCTCTACAGGAGCTCACCGGTAATGGCTACCCATATAAATAAATATCCCAGGGAATTATAGAGCAGCCGAGCTTGCGAGACGAGGAACTACTTTACACATTCTAGGGGAACTAGAATCTGCGGGTATGCCTCTAACGACGTGGAGATCAAGCACAAAGGGCTACGTATAACAGAGCGGGTTGCGAACATTCCAAAATTATGTGGCTCAATTTCAGTCATTGTGTTCGTCATGTCATGAACATCTGCAGTGTGTTTTTCCCCCACTGACAATAGAATGTAGGTCCACTTTAGGTTCTCATATCTTTAAGAACTTGTCTAAATTAGCGGATGTGAACATTCGCAAGTCGTTGGTAGTTTTTATTTTACGGTAGGAACGAGAAGGTATCTTCTTTCTCCTGTTCCTGTGATATCGCAATGGAAGAAAGCGTTATGTGATTCTTATGACTTAATCATCTTTAAATGTCAATGCAATCAAGAATATATTGTATATACTTTTTTATACATATATCTGTTTCAAACGGAGTGACGAAATGATTTTTTATTAACATTTTTGATTATTGTGGTGTGGTCAAAATTTTGATACAAACAACCATATATATACTCTCATATGCTATCAAAATTTACCGAATTTAGATAAAAAATGTTCTTTATGAGCGCAAATCAATCTATATACAGTTATACCAAACAAAGATCTTAACAATACTATATCGGACAAGGATGTCGAAAGGACAAAAAATTAACCATTAAGGTCCAGGAGCCTACATCGGGAGATAGTCAATATGGCAGTTAATCCAAATAAGGTATTTTTTTGGCAGGCCCCTAAATTTGGTCACCTCTACATTTAGAAAACTTCTTCGGGTTGCCAAATCTTCATTTGTGGTCCAGTTCCAACATTCTTTGTTTGCTGGGTAGTTTGTTTGCTTTGGGTTTTGCGATTTACGAAATTTGATATGGACTGGGCCAAATGTTGGCTTTTAAAGCCTTAAAGAACCGTAGATAGATATATATGGGAGCTATATCTAAATCTGGCCCGAATAAAACATCCCATGCTAAATATTTAAAAATTGAACCAATTTTGCGACTTCTATAGGCTTAAAAGGCCATACCGGATGAAATATATATATGGGAGCTACGTCGAAATTTGGATTGTTTTTGTTCAAAATTAATAACATTTGTCCTTGGGCCAAAGAAATGGCATTTGCAAAATTTTGTGACAATCGTACAATAAATGCGTCCTGTACCTTGATCACAATAATTCATGGACAGACAGAGGAACATAGCATAATCAAATCGGGAAGTGATTTTAAGTCGATTGGTATACTTATCGATGGGGCTACCTTTTCTTCTTCTAAGTGTTGCAAACAAATACTCAAAGGTATAACAACCTGTACCACAGAGGTGGTGTAGTGTATAATGACTAACCTGAGAGTTAAAGACTTGAAAGCAATGTCAAGTCTTTGGATTGTAAAAGTTCCTTTAATCATTTGCTATATTATTTATTTTTTTATACCTTCCACCATAGAATGGGAGTATACTAACTTCGCTATTCCGAAGTCGATCTAGCCAATCGCCTGGCAAAGCTAGGCACTTGAAATTTTGCACAAACACTTTTGCCTATAAGTGTGGGTGGGTTGAAATTGTAAGTGGGACACATCGGTCCATGTTTACATGTAGCTCCCATATAAACCGATCTTCATATTTTAGTTCTTGAATCTCTAGAGGGTGCAATTCTTATCGGATTTGGCAGGAATTTGACAAATGCGATCCATAGTGGAGGGTATGTAAGATGCTCCCCGGCCGAACTTAACACTCTTTTATTTGTTTGTTTTGTAATTTTAGATACACAATTTGTTATCTGTATATATATTCTTGACCATAAAGTATATATATTCTTGATCGTCGTGAAATTTTATGTCGATCTAGCCATGTCCGTCCGTCCGTCTGTCTGTCGAAAGCACGCTAACTGCCGAAGGAGTAAAGCTAGCCGCTTGAAATTTTGCACAAATACTTCTTCTTAGTGTAGGTCGGTTGGTATTGTAAATGGGCCATATCGGTCCATGTTTTGATATAGCTGCCATACAAACCGATCTTGGGTCTTGACTTCTTGAGCCTCTAGAGTGCGCAATTCTTATCCGATTGGAATGAAATTTTGCACGACGTGTTTTGTTATTATATCCAACAACTGTGCCAAGTATGGTTCAAATCGGTCCATAACCTGATATAGCTGCCATATAAACCGATCTTGGGTCTTGACTTCTTGAGCCTCTAGAGTGCGCAATTCTTATCCGATTGGAATGAAATTTTGCACGACGTGTTTTGTTATGACATCCAACAACTGCGCCAAATATGGTTCAAATCGGTTCATAACCTGATAAAGCTGTCATATAAACAGATCTGGGGACTTGACTTCTTGAGCTTCTAGAGGGCGCAATTCCTATCCGATTTGGTTGAAATTTCGCAAGACGTTTTTTATTGTTACTTTCAACAACTGTGTCAAATAAAGTACAAGTCGGTTCATAACCTGATATAGCTGCCATATAAAACGATCTGGGATCTTGACTTCTTGAGCCTCTAGAGGTCGCAATTATTATCCGATATGCCTGAAATTTTGTACGACGGATTCTTTCATGACCATCAACATACGTGTTTATTATGGTCTGAATCGGTCCATAGCCCGAAACAGCTCCCATATAAATCGATCTTTCTGTTTTACTTTTTGAGCTCACAAAGAGCGCAGTTCTTATTCGAATTGGCTGACATTTTACACAGCTCTCCAGGTCTCGCTCTAATAGCAGAGCAAATCTTTTCTTATATCCTTTTTTTGCCTAAGAAGAGATGCCGGGAAAAGAACTCGACAAATGCGATCCATGGTGGAGGGTATATAAGATTCGGCCCGGCCGAACTTAGCACGCTTTTACTTGTTTTAAGTATTTATAATATTTAGCAGAGTTTTATTGTTGCTTTAATTTTCAAGCGATGTTCTGTTGCTGTAGCAAACATTTTTGCTTAATTCGTAGACGATGTATAACCAAAATGATATCTTCCAATAATGATTTGTATCATTTTTAAGTTTAATGGTACAATGTTGATTCGATGTGTGAGTTCGACTTCACCAATACGCTGCAGATTGCATAGAGAAAATATCTCCAAGTCAGTTGGTGCAGGATTAAATGTTATATCAAGGGTATCCATGTTTTAAAGAATATTTACATGTATTCCAGAATAGGAATTATTTATAAACACACAAGAGCCTTCTCAACCCTACAACTCCGCTCCCAGTATCCCCTTGTTCATGCTGAATACTGTTGATATTCTCTGCCATGCTAAATGATGATAAATATATGCTTTTATGCATATTTGGAAATTTCGTCATATTTTCTTGGCGAGAGGGAATACGGGAGATTGTACCCTTCCAAAAGGGTTACTTCTGGGTTGTGTTTTCTTTTCGTTCTCTTCACAAAGAGAGCCAGAAGCATGAGCAATTTTCAACAATTGGGTTAGGAATTCGAGTTAAGTGTTTGATTTTTATTATTTATGGGATTCATGCATAATTGAGTATGAGCTTCATGCTGGAAATATTAAAAAGGCGCATAAATAATTAAGTTGTGTATTACGCTTTAGCCATTCAGATTTTTCCTTTTTTCTCTGATTGCAAATGCAACCCACTCCCTTTACTATAATTCAACATTACCCAATTCACCGATGAGATATGAACATAAAAATGAGAAAATCACAAAATATTGAAAACCCTTTGAGATGAAATTATACAAGATAAATTCCTTTTATCGGAATAGCGAGGATGTTTCGAACATATTTCGTACTGACAGTAAGATGGTTGGTGGGCAGAAATGCATTGGGTGAGACACAGAAGTAATTAAAATTGTAAGAGGCGATACTCGTTGAAGAATGAACCCTTTTACATATGGATTAACCTTTCCAAAGCTTTTGAAAATCAGATTGACTTTATATGGGACGATAGTCATGGAAAAGACACATTCGTGTTACAAATTTAGTGTTTGAGGCTGGCTTCGAATTTTGTGATTAGCAAGATATTGGTGATAGATTTTTATACCCTTCACCACTAAGCAAATTCTTTGAAAAATGCATACCTTATGCCCCATAACAGCTATATGTTTCGATTTACACCAAACACTTATAAGTACAAGTCATTGTTCAATTGTGTATATCCAAATATTGGTCTTTTTAGTAGCTATATCAAAAAATACACCGATCTGAACCATATATGACACGGATGTGTAAAAGCCTAACATAAGTCACTGTGTCATATTTTAGTGAAATCGGATTATAAATGCGCCTTTTATGGGGCCAAGACTTTATATCGAGATATCGGTCTATATGGCAGCTATATCCAAATCTAGACCGATTTAGGCCAAATTAAAGAAGAATGTCGAAGGGCTTAACACAATTCGCTGTCCCAAATTTCAGCGACATCGGACAATAAATGCGCCTTTTATGGGCCCAAAACCTTAAATCGAGAGATCGGTCTATATGGCAGCTATATCCAAATCTAGACCGATTTAGGCCAAATTGAAGTAGGATGTCGAAGGGCTTAACACAATTCACTGTCCCAAATTTCGGCGACATCGGACAATAAATGCGCCTTTTATGGGCCCAAGACCTTAAATCGAGAGATCGGTCTATATGACAGCTATATCCAAATCTGAACCGACAGCTATATCCAAATCTGAACCGATCTGTGCCATAAAGCAGAAGTATGTCGAGAGGCCTAATGCAACTCACTGTCCCAAATTTTGTCGA
Source organism: Stomoxys calcitrans (assembly GCF_963082655.1). Taxonomy (NCBI): domain Eukaryota; kingdom Metazoa; phylum Arthropoda; class Insecta; order Diptera; family Muscidae; genus Stomoxys; species Stomoxys calcitrans. The sequence continues at coordinate 68,935,312 of NC_081556.1, forward strand.
CATCGGGCTATAAAAGCGCCTTTTATGGGCCCAAGACCTTAAATCGAGAGATCGGTCTATATGACAGCTATATCCAAATCTGTACCGATCTGGACCAAATTGAAGAAAGATGTCGAAGGGCCTAACACAACTCACTGTCTTGAATTTCAGCAAAATCGGATAATAAATGTGGCTTTTATGGGCCAAATAACCTACATAAATCGGCGGATGGGGATGGGGGCTATAACATGATATATAACTTGCTTATGGACAAAAAAGAATCTGTGCAAAGGTTGCGCTCAATATCTCTATTTTTAAAGACTGTAGCGTGATTTCAACGGACAAAATTTATAGCTTCTTGAAGCTCCTAAAGTAAACATTGTTCCTTTGTGCCTCGAGGTTGTTGTTGTAGCCACATGACTGTATGTGGAGGCGGCGATACTCGTCAAGCACAATAGATGAGCAAACTCGTTTTGGGATCACCTCGGGAACGCCAAAAACTCGTCTTTTCACATCGAGCACCATTGGCACTCAGTATTTACGCAAGAGCCGGTGCCTGCCGTCTTCTTACTGAGACTCTTCTCTCGATACCGCTGATTGTCCGTGACTGTAGTTGCAGCTACTCCATATGGAGCACTCCACTATCCGCAACCTGTGGACGAGCCTGGTAGCTCGCAGCTAAGCTTCTCGTGACAACGATGAGAACAACACAGTTTGGAGCTCAAAGTTCCTACTTGTTAATCTCAATACTGGGACTGATTGCAGACAACATTTTTAATAACTTTCCCGCAAATTGTACCAATTTCCGATTTATTATTCATAAAGTAAATTAGCCCATGACTATTCTATTGAGAAACAGGGAGAAACTTCTTATACAATATATCAATGAGTGCTGTCTGATTCAAATTAAAGCTCAATGTAGAGGGGCCTCCTTTTTGCAGCCGAGGGCGAACGGCCCGCCGTGCTGCAGTGCGACAGCTCTTTAGGGAGAAGTTGTTACGCGATGGTTACCACCAGGCGCTCAGTGTCATAGGCAGACATGATAACCAGTCTTTCAATACTATAGTTAAAATGGTAACTTGTTCATAATAGTGGCCTCCATTAGTTTAAATGAAATTTTTTTGACATTTTGTCTTATATTTTGGATTACCTTTACAGTTATAGTTTGGATGAGCTCACGTTTTAAGTTTATAATCATACCGCCCGAACCTTAGGTTTATAGGTTTTCGTTTCATCCTTCTTATCCTTTATGCATTTCAAAATAAAACCAAATATTCGTTTTAGTTTGTCTCACTGCATGGTAAGCACTGAGGGTACTGAGTACTTATGCATATGTTTGGGTTTTCCAGAAACGCTCATTCACTTGTGCAACAAGAATGGGAATGAGGATTTGAGTGACGAGTCTTTGAGCTTTTCATTATAAATATTTTTTAGATTACAAGCATTCCAAGTGGAAATTAAATAACAAAAAAGTTACGTACACTAGAATTCAACTCAACAATTGCAATTTATTGGTGATTCCCCTTTGGCACAATGTATGTATTCCATACTTTCAACATGAAAGTTTGAACTCAAGCATATACCTACATAATTGCAGAACCAAAAAGTTCTATTAATATTTGCATAAAATATGTTTCTTTTATAACATGAGCGGTAAATGTGAATACCAAAACGAGCCATGCAAGCACAGTGGGTATGTGTTGAAATCAAAAGATTAGATATATATCTGAATTTATTTTAATTATGTTAGATTTGATTAAGGCTCACATTTGTTTATGTCTATTAATATTGGGTTGCCCAAAAAGTAATTGCGGATTTTTCATATAGTCGGCATTGACAAATTTTTTCACAGCTTGTGACTCTGTAATTGCATTCTTTCTTCTGTCAGTTATCAGCTGTTACTTTTAGCTTGCTTAGAAAAAAAGTGTAAAAAAATTATATTTGATTAAAGTTCATCCTAAGTTTTATTAAAAATGCATTTACTTTCTTTTAAAAAATCCGCAATTACTTTTTGGGCAACCCAATACAACCAATCCATTTTGTAAAGCCTTAATAAAACGCAATTTGGGTAAAAAATATTAAAGCTACCTTACACATACGAAATTTTCGACATGCTGAAAATGGGAAAGCAGACATCAATGCTGTTTCAGCAAACATTTCCGTCAGCTAAAACAGCAAACAAAATCGGCTGTTTTAAGAACAAAAATCTGCTGAAAAATTGTATGCAATTTTTTTAGTTTGCCTGTTACTTGTTTTGATTAGGCATTTTTTTTTTTAGAAATTTTGTTGAAAGAAATGATTTTATTTTGTGGAACATTACTGTAAAGATCGGTATACATTACGAAATGTGGCTGAGTTTGCTCGAATGTTTTGTTATTGCTCTACTAAAGTGTACATGACTGGCATGGCTTTTTGTTTTTAAATTTAAAGGAAAGCGATTATGGAAAGAATAATATTTTTGGTGATTATAAAAATCCACATTTACATATATATTTTATTATACCCCCTACCATAGGATGGCAGTATACTAATTTCGTCATTCTGTTTCCAACTCCTCGAAATATTCGTCTAAGACCCCAAAATGTTTATATTGTATATATTACTAGCTGACCCCGGCCCGCTCCGCTGCGCCTTCTTTTACTTTATATGGAACAAAATTTTCCTTGGAATATTTATTTTCGACAATTAAAGATCTTTTAGTGAAATACCATGCTACGAAAATAGTATATCGCTTGACTAACAGTTTAACAATATAAGTGCCGTTATCTGAATCCCACATGATATTTATTGGTCTACGAATTTAAGTTTAGATGTAAGGTGTACTCCATTCTTAAAATACTTTATTTCAGCCCGCTACTCTCTTTTCGGGGGTGAGGTGGTCCCCCAGGCACGTGACCCTGAAAAAATATTAGCATTGTGCTCTTCTTTCAAAAACCATTTATTTAAACCCCATATTGCCATTGGTTAAGGGGAGTTCACACAATGAGGCGTCCCCCAAACACATGGCCCAAAATAGGTTATCAAATTCGTTTTCTAATCTTAAATACCACATATTGGCATGGTAGAAAAATTTTTACCCTTTGCGGGGTGTTTTGGGAAACGGGTGATACCCTAAATACTTGGTCCTAAATTTGGATATCAAATTTGTATTCTACTCCCAAATGCCTTTATTTGAGCCCCATTTTGCGATGGTCACTAAAAAATTGCTGCTTGTTGGGTATTTTGGAAAAGGGGATGACCTCCAGAAAATTGGTCCCGAAAGTGGGTATCAATTCTTGCTCTAACCCCCAATACCTTTCATTTAATTTCCACATTGACATGGTCGGTAAATATGGCAAATTTAGGGGTGTTTTGGGGATTGGGGTGGCCCCCAAACACTAAGCCCGGAAAATATGACAGCAACGGGCTCTATTCTCATATATCTATATATTTATTTGAACCCCATATTTTGGGAAAGGGGTTGACCCCCAGAAAATTGGTCCCGAAAGTGGGTATCAATTCTTGCTCTACCCCCAAATACTTTTCATTTAAGCTCCAGATTAACATGGTCGGTATATATGGCCGATTTAGGGGTGTTTTGGGGATTAGGGTGGTCGCCCAAACACTAAGCCCGGAAAATATATCAGCAACGTGCTCTATTCTCATATATCTACATATATATCATTTATATGAACTCCATATTGCCATTGGCCTCAAAATTGGATATCAACTTCGTTTTCAAATCTCATTTAAACTCCTTATAGCAAAAGTCAGCAACTATGTCCGGTTTGGGGTATTGGCCCTAAAAACTATAGATATTTAGTTCCACTCTCTTTACGACCCAAATTGTCTTGGTGAGCAAATACGTCCTATTTAGGGGATGTTATGGTGGTAGGACGTCCCCTGGACAGTTGGTTCCTAATGTTGATATAAGATACGTCGTCTACTCCCAAATACCTTTAATTTGAGTCCCATATTTCCATAGTCGGCAAACATGACCGGCTTGGGGGGTGTTTTGAGTTCAGTGAGTTGGCCTTGAAAATATATATCGGATTCGTGTTCCACTTTAAAAACCCTCTTATTTGAGCCTCATATTCCAAAAGTCAGCAAATACTTACTATTTGGGTGGTGTTGTGGGGTTGGGGCGGCCCCATAGGCACCAAATATTGATATCAGATTCATGCTTTACTTCCAAAGACCTTTCATTTGAGCCCCATGTGGGGGAGGTTTTTGGGGAGAGGCGGCCCCCCAAACACTTGGTCTCATATTTGAATATCAAATTCGTATTCTACATTCAAATACCTTTTATTTAAGCCCAATATTCCCATGGTCAGTAAATAAGTCCTGTTTGGGGGGTGTTTTGGGGAAGGTGTGGACCCCAGAAACGTGGTCCCACATTTGGATATCAGATTCGTATTCTACTCGCAAATACCTTTCAATTGAGTCCCATATTGCCATGATCGGTAAATATGTCCGATTTAGGGGTGTTTTGGGTGGACCCCTAGCACTTGGTTCGACAAATGGATATCAGATACGTTTTCTTATCCTAAATACCTTTCATTTGAGTCCCATATTGTCGTGATTGGTCTGAATATATGTTTGGTAGGTTTTAGGATAGGGCGGCCCCCCTAGGTACCCCATCCGAAATTTGGATACCAATTTTTTATTTTTAGGGTACTATATGAGACCACACAAAATTTCGCTTAAATCGCACCACCCATCTCCGAGATCTGGCTTTTCTAAAAATTAGGGTAAGGGGGAGGGTCCGCCCCCCTTCAGATACCAAAAAATGTAGTACCCTATTTTCACCACGGGGTCATTATGCACCATCTGTGAAAATTTCAAGAAAATCGGTTCAGTCGTTTCTGAGTCTATAAGGAACACACAAACAAACAAACAAATCTACAAACAAATACAAATTGATTTTTTATATATAAGATGTAGATGGGTCGGGATTGTAAATGGGTCATTTCGGTACATGTTTTGATATAGCTGCCATATAAACCGATCTTGGATCTTGGCTTTTTGAGCCACTGAAGGGCGTAATTCTTATTCGATTTGACTGAATTTTGCATGAGGTGATTTGTTATGACTTTCAACAACTTTAATAAGTATGGTTAAGATCGGTTCATAAGCAAATATAGCTGTCGTATAAACCGATCTGGGATCTTGACTTCTAGAGCCTCTAGAGTGCGCAACTCTTATGCGATTTGGCTGAAATTTTGCACGACATATTTCGGGTTCTTGAGCCACTAGAGGGCTCCATTCTCTTTCAAATTGACGGCAATTTTGCATGACTTGTTTTGTTATGACTTTCAACAACTGTGCTAAATATGGTTTAAATCGGTTCATAACCTGATATAGCTGCATTATAAACCGATCTGTGATCTTGACTTTTTGAGCTCTAGAGGGCACAATCATTATCCGATTTGGCTGAAATTATTTACTATGGCTCCCATGACTTTCAACATACGTGTCATATATGGTCTAAAACGGTCTATAGCCCGATAAAACTTACATAGAAACCGATCTCACGATTTTACTTCTTGAGCCCCTAAAGGGTCGGAATCGGACCATAACTTTATATATTTCTAATAGCATGTCAATTCTTTTCTTTTATCCTTTGTTTGCCTAAAAAGAGATATCGGGAAAAGAACTCGACATATGCGATCCATGCGATCCGATCGGCGCCGAACTTAGCACGCTTTTACTTGCATTTCTTCTAACATCCCCTTCATAACTAAGCAGCAGTCATTTTCAGCAAACAACAGACTTTTCGGCAGTAAGCTTCTGCTCTGAAATTGCAGTTCTACTGCTGTAATATCAAAACTTCTGCGATAATGGCAGCAAAATTAACTACTAAAATTCAGCAGACAGTGTTTGCTATTTACAGCAAACCTTTTGTGTAGTAAAAGTAAACAGATGAAATTAGTACATAAGGAAAAAAAAGATGTCCAACTGGCCGAATGCTTTCAAGATTCTCAGATACACATCTGCTTAGGAAATAGAATTCTACAATTTATTCCAGATTACGTCCGATTTAAATCATAACTTGATATCCATGATAGCAGTGTTAACAAGTAAAAGCGTGCTAAGTTCGGCCGGGCCGAATCTTATATACCCTCCACCATGGATCGCATTTGTCGAGTTCTTTTCCCGGCATCTCTTCTTAGGCAAAAAAGGATATAAGAAAAGAGTTGCTCTGCTATTTAAACGATATCAAAATATGGTCCGGTTCGGACCACAATTAAATTTCAGCCAATTCGTGTAAGAATTGCGCCCATTGGGGCTCACGAAGTAAAATAGAGAGAACGATTTATATGGGATCTGTATCGGGCTATAGACCGATTCAGACCATAATAAACACGTTTGTTGATGGTCATGAGAGGATCCATCGTACAAAATTTCAGGCATATCGGATAATAATTGCGACCTCTAGAGGTCAAGAAGTCAAGATCCCAGATCGGTTTATATGGCAGCTATATCAGGTTATGAACCGATTTGAACCTTATTTGACACAGTTGTTGAAAGTAAAAATAAAATACATCATGCAAAATTTCAGCCAAATCGGATAGGAATTGCGCCCTCTAGAAGCTCAAGAGATCAAATCCCCAGATCTGTTTATGTGACAGCTATATCAGGTTATGAACCGATTTGAACCGTACTTGGCACAGTTGTTGGATATCATAACGAAATACTTCGTGCAAAAATTCATTCAAATCGGATAAGAATTGTGCCCTCTAGAGGGTCAAGAAGTCAACACCCAAGATCGGTTGATATGGTAGCTATATCAGGTTATGGACCGATTTGAACCATACTTGGCACAGTTGTTGGGTATCATAACAAAACACGTCGTGCGAAATTCCATTCCAATCGGATAAGAATTGCGCCCTCTAGAGGGTCAAGAAGTCAAGACCCAAGATCGGTTTATATGGTAGCTATATCAGGTTATGGACCGATTTAAACCATACTTAGCACTGTTGTTGGATATAATAAGAAAACACGTCCTGCAAAATTTCATTTCAATCGGATAAGAATTGCGCACTCTAGAGGCTCAAGAAGTCAAGACCCAAGCTATATCAGGTTATGGACCGATTTGAACCATACTTGGCACAGTTGTTGGATATAATAACAAAACACGTCATGTAAAATTTCTTTCCAATCGGATAAGAATTGCGCACTCTACAGGCTCAAGAAGTCAAGACCCAAGATCGGTTTATATGGCAGCTATATCAAAACATGGACCGATATAGCCCATTTACAATACCAACCGACCTACACTAATAAGAAGTATTTGTGCAAAATTTCAAGCGGCTAGCTTTACTCCTTCGGAAGTTAGCGTGCTTTCGACAGACAGACGGACGGACGGACGGACGGACAGACGGACGGACATGGCTAGATCGACATAAAATGTCACGACGATCAAGAATATATATACTTTATGGGGTCTCAGACGAATATTTCGAGTAGTTACAAACAGAATGACGAAATTAGTATACCCCCCATCTTATGGTCGAGGGTATAATAAAAAAAACTGCAGCAGGTCCAGTATGAGCAATGTGTTCATCAGAAGCCTAACTAGAATCGGTGTACATGATGGGTTTAGAAAGTTTTCTAAACCCATCATTTAAAGATGTTTAGTTGGTTCCAAAGCTTTCATTCGCCACAGCTGAATACGATTAACATAAACCATGCGATGTCTTCATAAATCTGCAGTTTAAAGGTGACATCAGAATTACAGCAGTTTTGAACTGGGATGTATGTGGCAGTCCGAAAAAAAGACGATCTGGCAGAAAAACACAACAAATTTAGAGAAAATTTATTTTTTTCTAACCATATTCACCTTTTTCCTCGTTTCGTTTTCAATAGCTTCGATATCCTGTTTGTTCTAAGAACTGTCTAGACTTTTTTCTGTCGATCTGAGCAGAACACAATGTTCTAGACATTTATAGAGGAGAATATAGGCTTTCAGGAAAATGTTTGTCAATATCTTTACTACAGGGTATTAAAGTTGACCACTTTCCACATATCCAACCTTGCAGGCGCTATAAATTTTCATCTACTATACTGATTTGTTTGATTTAGGACTCTGAAAAAAGAGCTTGGCGGGATATAAGACATGCAAAAATTTTATTTTTAAATTATCAAAATTTTGCCTTGATTTTTTCAGTGTTGTATGCATAACATATCAATTTGAAAAATATTTGCAAAATTGTGTTCCTTTTTCCTTCGAATTTTCCTAATTTTTGCCCTCAAAATACAATCATTTGGTTTTATTTTCATACAGCGCAGTTGTCAGAAAAAATTGGCCCATTCCGATATCAAGCGACGCCGCTGTTTTAATACTATCACAGCTGCAAAAGAATTTTCAAGTAATTTAGCAGAGACTTTCAGATAGATATTACAAATTGTAATTACTATGGGCAATTCTATAAATGGGAACTGTATATAAATCTGAACCGATTTTGTTAAAATTCATAGCGCTTTCTGTGGTCTAAAGAAGTGATATGCGGCAAATTTCGTGATGACTGGATGAAAAAATCTCCACTATTTAAAAGCGACGGTATAAAGAGGATACACGACAGACTGCACAGGGTAAAGTTGATGTTTTAATCATAAATTCAATATAAATATTTACTCAATATAAATATGTACTCAAAGTACTCGTCCAACTTTGAACGTCGCACAGTGGCGCGGCCAGAGGAAACAGTTGGCAAAAATCAAAAATTTTCATGTGCGGCTACAAAGTTTTTAAAAAAATTCTATCCTATATAAAAGTTTCCAAAATGTTAGATTTTTAGTTCAGAAGATATTACCGTTTAAAGTTGACCAATTTTCGATTATCAGAAAAAACCCCTAAATTTTTTAGTAATTTGTTTTTAGCCGCCCGTGCTTGCCTCATTTTGGTTTAAAGGCCAAAAATTAAAAAAAAAACATGGTTGAAGTATTGTATAGAGGGCATGTCCCACAATCGAAAAATCTTTGAAAAAATATTCGAACGGATAAATTTATCTACACGTAACTTGCGATGGTGAATATGAAGATGGTTTGTAATAAGTATGCAAAATTTCAAGACCCTGCTAAGTTCAGGGGCTGACATAGGGCGTGAACGTTGTGACCGCGGGCATTTCATAACCTGAAGTGCTGTCAAATAAGCATTTATAGGCTGATCGTTATGATTTTTTTTTGCAAAAGAAAGAGCTCGTAAAATCCTACAAAAATATGCCTGAAATGTCTCTAACGCCTTACAAGAGTTTGGAGTTTTTCTGAAAATTTCATTCGAGTTGTCGTCAGTGTTTTTAAAATTGTAGGACTATTCTTTAACTGATTGCCAATTTGATTGCACATTTAGAAAGGGTAAAACATTCTCCGAAAAATTAAAAAAATGAAGCTTCAAACTTGCAACACTACTGTACTGAAGATAGCATTAGCCAAGCTTGAAACGTATGCCGCAGGCATGTGGTCTGTGATCTCAAATCCATCTGTTGTCTGGCAATTTCTTTTCACTAAAGTTCTTCAAGTTTTGGTGATATTCATTCTCAGGGTCATTAGCTCGATTCACTTCTTTTTGGGAGAAATAACGTAAACATTATTAATTGACCAGCCGCAATAGCGGTTTAAAAATGGCATCGTTTTCGATATGAAAAATATTTCTTTGTAAAAAATTTGCAAAATTTTATTTCCTTCAAGTTTTCGTAAACGATGGCCATTGAAGCATTTTAATTTTTTTCATTTTCATAAAGCGGGAGGTGTTAAGAAAAGTGTCCCCAACAATTTAAAATAGATCTTCTCATATTCTAGTCATAAATGAGGACGTGGCATCCAAAATAACTTTCAAGTAATGCTATTTTCACTGTTAATACCAAAAACTACATCACATTTTATTGCACACATGTGTAAGGAATTTTTTTCTGTATAACTTCATCTACAAGACACGGAAAAAAGCATGAAAATATCTCTACCATTTCCGGTTTTATGTAACAGACAAAATAAAAGTCCAGTTTTCAAAAAATTTGATTTTTCCAAAGTTTGTTGTTGTCGTCACCAAATCGAATAAAAAATACGAATTTTAAAAGCTTGATATATTTAATTTTTAGATTGGTCTATATGATAGCTATATCAAAATATGTACCGATTTGGATCATATATGGGGTGGAAGCAATTTGGCCGTCTTTTCGTTATCGACAGCGCTTTACGTTTAAATTTGTTTCAAGCCATAGCTTGGGGTAGTATTCTGCTGATGAAGATTGTACGAGATGCAGGTGTTAAAAGTTAAAAAGGGGGAAGCTTTAAATGGAGATAAGATAAATTTGGGTGGTATCGACCTTAAGAACGTCGTAAACATCTGTGGAAACAGAAAAAGTTTGAACTAAAAGAGAGAGAAAGTCCGTAATTTTATCTACCTTTGTACTGCGGTGAACGAAGCGAATGACGCCAGCTTTGAAATCGAACTAAGAATAATATTGGCCTACGCATACTACTAAGGATTAAGCAAGGACTGCAGAAGATCGACTTGTTGGAAATCAATTCCAAGTTCGGCTAGTGGAACAACATACTTGTGAATCTCAACTAACAATAAAACAAAGAAATGTATTCGTATTTTGTCAGAAGAATCTTAACGATTGTCTGATACAAAATACTGCTCAAGTGCTCATCATTGATTCGGTGCGATACCTCTCTCCGATGTTCCATATGTTTTGATCTTTCCAAAGGCAGCAGTTACTACTACACATTTATAGTGGCATAGCTATTCACACACTCTGAGAAATTTGTTAGAAAAAAAAGCGAAAATGTTTGCTGATGTCCAATATAAAATGTTTAAAGTAGCCTAAACATGCCACAAATATTTTATCAATTTGTGTATTGCATCTTATCTTTAACTTTAACTTGTCTCCTCTCAATTTTACGGGAAATTGTTTTCCGAATAAAATGATTTCTTCTAGTAGTCTACTTAACCTCCTTACAATAAGATATTTTAATCACAAAACAGATTTTTCATCAATCTGCAGGTCTGAAATTACAAACATGTTGCTATTACAGCAGACTTGCTGTTGTGATGGTGTGGGGAATAAAAGTATCTCCTGTGTTTTTTTTTTTTTATTGCTTGTCGTCCACGACTCCACACATTAGGCTGTTTTACCGTTGTATCTGGAATCTAGATTAACGGGGGAAAAGTGTAATAAACATGGCAGTAGCATCATTTCACTGCCTTTGGCTGCCTGGTCGGATTTTGGTTGCTGGTCGATGGCTGTTGGTTGTTGGCTGTTTGTAGAACAATTTGGCAGTTGATCAAATGCATTCTTTGGCCATTTAATGTAATTGAAATTACTGGAATAGTTTTTGGCTTTGAATGCGGCAGCTCGAAGAAGTGCGGTGCGATTTAAAGCGATGAGGTGAGGCTTGGTTGGGAATTTGTGTACATGGTGTGGTTTTTATTGTTTTGCTCTCTTTTTTTTGCTATTGTTGTTTTAGTTGTGCGGTGCGATATAGGAATAAATGTTAAATATATCTTGGTATGGTATGGGTTTTGTTTAAAACGAAAATAATTTCATTGTACAATTTTGGCGTACGGGTGACTATGGCAATAAGATTAGATTTTAATTAAAAATGCACAGAATGGAATAGAATATGTTAAAATTTCACATGAACGCCCTGAAAAAGTTTCAGAAAATAATGGACGTCGATAGCATCATTTGACCGAAATACACTCAGCCTGAGCAACGAATATCAATTCAATGCCTTTCATACCACTTTCTGAATGAATGACGATAAAAATTAAATCAATTTTTATACATAGAACGCTCAAAGAATTTAATAAGAAGAAAAACGTCATAAAGTTGGGCCGGATCGAGCCTTGGATCCATGATGATGGATTTTGTTACAAATGTAAACAAATAAATTCATACTCATTAAATCACCAGATGGATGAGGCGAGGGTGAAAATCGGTGACAGGTTAATAAAGTGTCTTTTTCTATTTATTAACCAATGTTATCTGGGCAGAGTTCGTAATCGGCGTTACATAAAATAAAAGAGCGTTTTGAGGCTCACAAACTTTAATAGGAGTTTTCATATATGGAAAAATATATTGGGAATTAATCTTTAGGACTCAACTGTCGCTGAAAATTAAATATTATAATTTGGCACTGTTGTTGGCAATTTGACTTTGTTATCCTTCAAAACTCAACACAACTCGGACTCTTTTCTCTACATAAGACGTGGAAACAAGAAAAGTGAAAATAAACAAGTAAAAGCGTGCTAAGTTCGGCCGGGCCGAATCTTATATACCCTCCACCATGGATCGCATTTGTCGAGCTCTTTCCACAGTATGTATTTTTAGACAAACAAAGGATAAACGAAAAGAATTGCTATGTCATTGGAACAATTTCAAGCTTTGATTATTTCAGACCATAATTGAATTGAATATTGGATACCATAGTAGAAGTCATTGTGTAAAATTTCAGTCAAACCTAGTAAGAATTGCGCACTTTTTGGGCTGAAGAAGTAAAAAAGAGGGAGATCGGTTTATAGGGGAGCTGTATTAGGCTATAAATCGTTTCATACCATATTCGACACGAATGTTAAAGGTCATGAGAGAAGCCATTGTACAAATGTTCAGCCAAATCGGATAATACTTGCACCCTATAGAGGCCTCAGAAGTCAAGATCCCAGATCAGTTTATATGGCAGCTATATCATAACGTGGACCGATATAGCCCACTTACAATCCCAACCGACCTACACTAATAAGAAGTATTTGTGCAGTTTCAAGCGGCTAGCTTTACTCCTTCGAAAGTTAACATGCTTTCGACATACAGACGGTCGGACGGCGGACATGGCTAGATCGACTTAAAATGTCATGGCGATCAAGAAAATATATACCTTATGGCGTCTAAGACGAATATTTCGAGTAGTTACTAACAGAATGACGAAATTAGTATACCCCCATCCTATGGTGGAGGGTATAAAAATTCGTCACTGGTTTACTTAAACCTGACTGCCTGATTTACGAGCCAACGACAGCAAAGCGGCAGACCTCTTCAAGTCTAGAGTTGGACCCAACATTTTAGAGCGTTCATAACGCTTGCTTTGTGACCATCTGTCATTCCGTGTCCTGCGGCACACCCATAGATTACAGTTTCCTGCAGTCTGTGGTGTAGTCACATCACAAGCTCGTATGCTCCACAATTCCCTGAGAGATCTCTGCGGCTCGGCTTCCGAGTCAGGGAAATGTTGAAATGTTCTTCTATGTCGCTGAAATATTGCGACTTTCGAGGGTGTATTTTGAATTCAGAAATATGTTGTCGAGATATTTAATAGTTGTTTGGTTGTAAATATATTTACGTCAATCGTCGTTATAATAATATTGTATACGTATCTAAGCCATTCTCCCACTTCTTTAATTTCAAGGGTCTTCGCTTCATACACATTTCGAAAATCGGCCCACGTAATAATCGGGCATTGTATCAAGGAAAACACAGTGTCCGTAGCCGCCGCATGACCGAAGAGAAAGTTCCGTTAGCCATTCAGCAGTGCTCGCAGCCATTTGTCTTGTCACAATGCCCAGTTGCACTACGTGTATCGTTATATGCAGTGCATCGGATGGTGTCGTCCTCAGTGCGGCTGTAATGCACAAAAAGCCTTCCTTTGGATCCGGCTGAGTATTGAATAGTGGGTGGACTTTTGAAGCGCCGCTCACCAGACCACAACACCATATAGCATTATAGGTCTGACAACTGCAGTATATACCCCATGCACTGGGTAAATACTGCAGTTGTCGGTCACGCTGTTTAACCAGGTATTTCATACAACATTCTGTAGTATATCTTTAGGTTTGGTTGAAAAGAGGGTGCAGATATTAATCCGCCCCATGCCACTATGGGCATATACCTAAGCCAGTAATCGGCTAGTGCGGGAAACTTTTCTACGACTGCAATAGCCAGTGGGATACAATCAAAAACACTTGCAAAAAATCTGCAGTTTGAGAACGGGTGGAGAAAACTTTCTGAAATATTGAAGGGTTCAAGCTGAGATGTAAACGAGATCATGAGCACCTCAACATTTCAAAAATTTGTTCGAGCTGCCAAATCTTCATTTGTGGTACGTTATAATTTGCCCGTCTGCTTTGGTCTACAGTATTTCTTCAGTGGTGTGATTCTTAAAATGTTTTCTTTATCAAACCGTCATAGCTAATTAAAGAAAAAATCGGTTGAATTAACGATTAGGTTATTCTGTAATGAAAAGTTACCAATTTTAAATGTCGCTTATAAAAAGGAGGACGTTTATCATGAGATTATAGCTTGAATCGGACAGTACTTATAGGAGGCCACCGCAGCGTAGAGGTTAACATGTTCGCCCATGACGCTAATCGCCTGATTCCAAATTCTGGCGAGAACATCGGAAAAAAATTTCAGCGGTGGTTATTCCCTCCTAAGGTTGGTGTCATTTGTGAGGACTATGCCATGTAAAAACTGCTCCCCAAGAGGTGTCGCACTGCGACATGCCGTTCGGACTTGGCTGTAAATTTGAGGCCCCTTAGCATTGAGCTTAATTCCCTAATGGAATGTTCATGGTCAAATTTGCATTTGGACAGTATTCATTAAGATGTGAGAAATTTGCGCACTGCTCCTTAGTGGAATATGTTTGTTTCATCCGTGGTGGAGGTTATATAAGATTCGGCCAGGTCGAACTTAAGGCACTTTTACTTGTTTCTCATTAATATTCGAATTTCCAAAATGTTCAAATAATGTCGGTTAGACTTAACGACCACTATTAATTGGTTGGTAACTTACCGATAATTTTCGGTAATTACTGAAAGTTCATGCCAACAAATTTCGGTAAAATTTGAATACAGAATAGCACTTAAAGACAAATATCGCGAATTTGCGACAAATAAATAATTATTTAGTTATTTCGGTAAAATTAAGACAATCGCAATACTGATCTCGCGAATTTTACGTTTTTTTTAAAACTTTTTTTTGTGTTTTTGCCCCGACAGGCTTCGTATATTGCGAAATGAGTCATCATTATGCGAATGCTTCTAAACCTATTTCTTCCAGAGATAATAATATATTGTTAATGGCTATGCTCCAAAGTAGAGGAGACAATACTCCTTCTTGAGGTGTCACTTTGCTAGTGCGTCCTTTAGAAAGTAAATTACCAATAAACTTGATGCCTAGAAACCCCAACTCCTTTATGATTGACTTTTTTTATAGGAAGCGGCGAGAGTTTGTAACTCAACCGGTGAAGCCTACTACCGGGCTCTAGATCTGCTGCTCCACTGGAAACAGAAGCAGATCAGTAACCACCCAGTGGATAACATTATCGTAGCTTTTCTTGAATGATTTAGAAGTTTTTCGAAAATAACTACCTTTTACGAGGCGCATAGATAATTTTTTTGAGCGAAATAACAACACATTGGCTCCATTCATGAAAATGGCTCTAAGAAAAAATCAACAATGAAAATTATTCGTTACTTATTTTAGCATTGAATTGAATTGTTGAAGTATGATGTCGATATTTGACAGACAAAATAATTGAAATTTTGTGGATTTCCAAAAACTATGTGTATTACTATGTAGCACGCAAGACTCAAAATTTACTGAAGGATTTGCGAATGCAAGTTTGAATCCTCTGCCGGAAACATTTTTGTTTTTTATTTTTCCATGAAACTTATTTTAGAATAATTGACATTAGAATTATGTATTTTTTATTTTAAAACAAGTAAAAACGTGCTAAGTTCGGCCGCGCCGATTATTATAAACCCTCCACCATGGATTGCATATGTCGAGTTCTTTTTCCGGTATCTACTTTTAGGCAAACAAAGGGTAAAAGAAAAGAATTGCTATGCTATTGGAGCTATATCAAATTATGGTCCGATTCGGACCATAATTGAATTAATTGTTGGAGACCATAGTAGAAGTCATTGCGTAAGGGTTCAAGAAGTAAAATAGGGATATCGGTTTATGGGGCAGCTGTATCAGGCTATAACCCGATTCAAACCATATTTGATACGTATGTTGAAGGTGGGAAAAGCCATTGTACAAAATTGCAGCCAAATCGGATAATAATTGCATTCTCTGGAGGCTTAAGAAGTCAAGATCCCAGATCGGTTTATATGGCACCTATATCAGGTTATGAACCGATTTGAACATAACCGTATTTCGCACAGTTATTGGAAGTCAAAACGAATCATGTCATGCAAAATTTCATCCAAATCAGATAGAAATTGTGTCTTCTAGAGGCTCAAGAAGTCAAGACCTCAGAACGGTTCATGTGACAGCTATATCAGGATATGGAGCTATTTTCACCATAATAAAACACCTCATGCAAAATTTCAACCAAATCGGATAAGAATTGCGCCCTCTAGTGGCGCAAAAAGTCAATATCCTGAAGCTATATCAAAACATGGACCGTATGGTCCATTTACAATCCCAATTGACCTACACTAACAATATAGTATTTGTGCAATAAGTATTTGTGTAAAATTTCATGTGGCTAGCTTTACTCTTTCGAAAGTTAAAGTGCTTTCGACTGACAGACGGACGGACATCGCATTTGTCGAGTTCTTTGCCGGTATCTCTTTTAAGACAAACAAAGGATAAAGGAGTTACAAGCAGAACGACGAAATTAGTATACCCCCATCCTATGGTGGAGGGTATAATAAACGATGCTTGTATGAAACAAGTGTTATTGTTTAAGGAAAACAGCTATTTTAAATTCAAACTTACCACATTGAGATGCAATAGGAAACCTTCAGAATCTTGTCCCAGAACGCTGCAAAAAATAAAGAAAAGAAAAAATTAAAAACGTAAGAGCATTCTATGTTCGTCCGGGCCGAATCTAATATACCCTCCACCATGGATCGCATTTGTCGAATTCTATCTCTTTTTAGGCAAGCAAAGAATATTGAATAAGAACGTTTATGCTATTGGTGCTATATCAAGTTATAGTCCGATTCGGACCATAAATGAATGCCGCACATTGTAGAAGTCATTGTGTAATATTTCAGTTCATGAGAGGAGCCGTTGTACAAAATTTCAGCCAAATCGGATGAGAATTGCGGCCTCTAGAGGCTCAAGAAGTCAAGATCGCAGATCGGTTGGCAGGTTTATCAGGTTATGTACCTATTTGCGCCATGCTTAGCACAGTTATTGGAAGTCATAACAAAACACCTCCTGAAAATTTCAGCCAAATCGGATGAGAATTGCGCACTCTATTGGCTCAAGAAGTCAAGATCCAATATCGGTTTATATGATAGCTATACCTGAGTATAAACCGATTTAAATCATACTTAGCACAGTTGTTGGATATGATACCAAAACACCTGTGTGCAAAATTAGTCAAATCGGATGAGAATTGCGCCCTCTAGAGGCTAAAGAAGTCAAGACCCAAGTTCGGTTTATATGACAGCTATATCAAAATATGGACCGATTTGAACCAAAACATGAACCCATTGTTGGAAGTGATACCAGAACACCACGTGCAAAATCTAAGTCAAATCGGAATAGTATTGAGCCTTCTAGAGGCTCAATAAGTCGAGAACCAAGATCGGTTTATATGGCAGCTATATCAAAACATGGACCGATTTGGCACATTTACAATCCCAACCGACCTTCACTAGTAAAAAGAATTTGTGCAAAATTTCAGGCAGCTAGCTTTACTCCTTGGAAAGTAAGCGTGCTTTATAGAGCTTTTAGTGAAATACCATGCTACGAAAATAGTATATGTATATCGCTTAACTAACAGTATAACAATATAAGTGACTTTATCTGAATCCCATATAATCTTTAATGTGCTATGAATTCCTTCGGAGGGTTTAGAGTCATTAAGATCTTTTCAAAAGGCCAAAGACCTTTCATTTGAGCCTTATTTTGCTATGGTCCTAAATTTTTTCTCTTTGGGGACATATTGCTATGGTCGTGATTGGGGCTTATTTTTGAGGAGGGGCGGCTTGGCCTTGAAGAAAATATCAGCATCGTGCTCTTCTCTCAAATATTATTTATTTAAACCCCATATTGCCATTGGTTTAAGGAGAGTTAAAGGATAAGGCGTCCCCCAAAACACTTGGCCCAAAAATTTGGATACCAAGTTCGTTTTCTAATTTCAAATACCTTTCATTTGAGCCACATATTGGCATGTTCGGTAATATTTTACACTTTGGGGGTGTTTTGGGGAAGGAGCGGTGCCCCAAATACATGGTCCCACAGTACTTTTATACTTTTATTTGATGCCCATATTGCGATGGTTAGTAAACAATTGCTGTTTGTGGAGTGTTTTAGCAAAGAGGTTGACACCCAGAAAATTGGTCCCGAAAGTGAGTAACAATTTCGTGCTTCACTACTTCGCAAGACCTTTCATTTGAGCCCCATATTGACATGGTCGGTAAATATGTCCGACTTGGGGGTGTTTTGGGGAGTGTGCTAGTCTCCCAGACAATTGACCCTGAAAATATACCGCCATCGCTCTCTTTTCTCATATATCTATTTATGATTTATTTGAACCCCATATTTCCATTGGCCTCGAAATTAAATATCAATTTCGTTTTCTTATCTCAAACCCTTTGTTGGGAAAGTCAGCAATGGTCAGCAAAAACGTCCTATTTGGGTGGTGTTATGGGGGTGGGGTGGCACCCATAGACACTTTCCCCTATATTGATATCAAATTCGTGCCTTATTCCCAAGTACCTTTCATTTGAGCCCCATATTGCTATCGTCGTAAATTTGTCCACTTTGGGGGTGTGTTTTTGGGAGGGCAGCCCCCAAACACTTGGCCCCACATTTGGATATCAGATTCGTATTCTACACCCAAATACCTTTTATTTAAGTCCCACATTGCCGTGGTCAGTAAATAAGCCCTGTTTGGGGGTGTTTTGGGGAAGGTTTGGATCCTCAGAAACTTGGTGGAAACTTGGTAAAAAGTAATTGAGTTTGTCCAAGTCCAAGTTCCAAGCAATCAAGCTAGTCGTCTAAAGCTGAACAATATTTTTATCCAGAAAAGTGGGTATCAAAAACAAAACGGAGTTAAAAACTGAATAAAAGCTTGTAGCATTAAAAATGTCAGGAGTCAGTAAATTTGTCAACATCAATTCTACTAAGCTAGAAATTTTCGACGTCCTCATATTCACCATGCAAAATAAATTCTTGTCTATGAAACTTGTGCGAATTTATATGTCAGCATTTGTAGAATGTCTGGTTTTCCCTTACAATTTAAGTATTCCATTGGCTGACGTGCAGAATACCCTTAACTGCGGCTTCCCAAGTAATCCATTAATTGTGCATTACAAGAAATTAAAATTTATGAGAGTACGTTGACGTCGTCATCATCATCACCATCATCATCAACATCGCAATCAACTCCATCATTGACACTATCACTGTAAACTGTGTAGAGAACATTCGCAATAACGGGAAATCTCAACACAAGAGATTCTTATTGCGAGACAATGAGACCGGAATACGGACGACACGCACTTTTTCTCGAGCAGCAGGTGAATGTGTATTTGGTTACTTGGCGACCAGATCAGAAATCAAAGGTGCTTCTGTTGTTGCCAGGCAATCGAGTGGTGGAAGTTGTAGGGTGGGTGACTAAAATGCCATTCATTAATGATAAATTATGTGATTCGAAGAAATCATAAAAGTTACAAATAATTACAAGTACCTACTAAACATCGACTACACACATAGGAATACAAAGAGTCCGAACGGGAAAGCCAGCTCAAAAAGGTGTTTTGTGTTTTAGTTCGTTGTTTTGTCAAACGAAACAAAAAAGAAGCCGCACAAAGAAACGGAAACAAGAAGACACCAAAATCATCACCATAAACTGGAATGAAAAAAGGTTGTTTGTTGGCAGTTCACAAGAAAATGCTACCATTTATCATTTTGAAATGTGTTTCACATCGTTGCATGTACCACAGCCGCCGTTAGAGGCTAGAAAATGAGAAAAAAAAACTGTCCATGGAATGGGTCATCATCATTGGTTGCTATTTGTACAACTTTGTCCAAGGTATAGCCAATTGAATCACATTTAACGGTCATTTTTATGAAATTTGCTAATACACGAGGGTGGGATTCTCAGATGTGTCCAAATGTCCAATTAAAGTGTCGCATAACATTGGACTACATTACAATGGGAGAAAGTGAAAAGTATTAATTAATTGTTCCATCGCAAAGAGTATAACTTAGTTGGGCATTATTTCGAAGATAGACATAACATTGAACACAATTCACAAAAACTAAATATTTTTAAAATTTTCCATTACAAGTGTAACCCTTCAAAAATGCTAATTTGTACCCTGTACGATTACTGTGGTACAGTTTATGTAACTTTGTGTATTAGTTTGCAAAGGCAATAAGGAGAAGTGATAGACCCATTGTTAATATGCCGATCAGCTATGAATCAGTTCTCGATTCGATTTTGCTATGTCCGTCCGTCTGTCCATGTAGATTTGCAAATAGGGAACAGGTCGCATTTGTTGTCCAATATTTTCAAAATTTTGCCTGAGGTATTCTAATAATCGGGTTTGCAATAAGAGGTGTTTTTGAGATAAATGATTGGATGCTTATTTCATAATAAATAGGAAGATATGTCGTTAATAATGAAAAAGAACATCAGCCAAATGGCCACCACGACCACGTTTACAAAACCAAATCTTATCCATGAACTTTTCCATAACAAATTCGAAAAACGATTGCCCTATATCCTCGATTTCTATCTTTGAGGTCTTGAATCGACGCTCCAAATGAAGAATCACAAGGTGTAAAATCGGAAGATCTCGGTCATTCATTCATTCCAGATACGTTTCCCGTAAAGTAGCTATGGTTTCGTTGGTTGTGTGTTACGTAGAACCCTCTTGTTGAAAGTAAACATTTTCCAAATACATATCATTCAGCTCCGACCATAAAAAATCATTAATTCATAAAGAATCATTATTCTTATCTCATCATCAATTATAAATCATCTCATTTTCGAAATAGTTAGATCCAATGAAACCAATTTTGAGGTATTACGGTGCCTCAAGGTGCTTCACGACGACCCACAAATGCTCCAGTTTTGCGAACTAAGACTGGTAGTTTTACACCATTTCTGTTATGAATTTTAATCATTGCAATGCGTTATTGAAGAGCTTATCGTTTCATTTTCATATCCTCCGCCATAGGATGGGGGTATGATAATTTCGTCATTTCGTTTGCAACACCTCGAAATATGCGTCTAAGACTAAAGCGTATATATTCGTAATCGACATGACATTTTTGAAACTTTCCACAAATACTTCTTATTAGTGTAGGTCGGTTGGGATTTTAAATGGGTCAAATCGATCCATGTTTTGATGTAGCTGCCATTTAAATCTATCTTGGGTCTTCATTTCTTGAGCTTCCAGAAAGCGCAATACTTATTCGATTCATCACGTGGTGTTTTGGTATCAATTCCAACAATTGTGCTAAGTATGGTTCAATTGGGTTCATAGCCTGATATAGCTGCCATATAAACCGAACCCCCGATTACACTTCGTGAGCTTCTGGAGAGTGCAATTCTTATCCGATTTGGTTGAAATTTTGCATCGTTTTCGAATTACTTCCACCAATTATGTCAAGTGTGGTGTAAATCAGTCCTAAATCAGTAAACTGATATAGCCGCCATATAAGCCGATCTCCCGATTAGACTTCTTATGCTTCTAGTGGCCGAAATCCTTATCCAATTTGGTTAAAGTTTTGCATATGTTTGTTTTGGTAAGACTTCCAACTGTTTTTCTATAACTTCTAACAGGCATAACAAGTACGGTCCATATCGGTCAATAACTTGATAAAGATCATATATAAAAGTTGATTTTTTAGCTATCATCTTTTTGGCAACACTGGTTTAAACAGATCACGCACATTTCGTATTTTGTTTCACTATCAAATCTTCAGTTTGGTCTATAATTTAGCCAAACGAAGAACGCTTGCAAATTATTGAATTTTATTACCAAAATGTGTGCTCTGTAAAGAAAGTTCATCGCGCGCTTCTTTCATTTTATCGACGTAGCTCGTTTTTGGCTCAATGGGTACGTAAATGAGCAGAACTGGCGATTTTGAAGTGAAGATCAGCCAAAAGCATTGCAAGAGCTACCAAAAACAGCGACATATAGAAAAAGTCACAGTTTGGTGCGGTTTATGGGCTGGTGGCATCATTGGACCGTACTTCTTCAAAGATGATGCGAATCGTAACGTAACTTTTTTTTTTGCCCAAAATGCAAGATCTTGACTTGCATGACATGTGGTTTCAACAAGACGGTGTCACATACCGTACACCACCGGTAACATGGAATTATTGAGAGGCGAGTTCGGTCAACATTTTATTTCACGTTCGGGACCGGTCAATTGGCAGCCTAGATCTAGCGATTGAACCCCTACAGACTATGTTCTGTGGGGCTCTGTTAAAGCTCATGGCTGTACAGACATGCCCGCCTCAATTGACGCATTGGAAGACAACATTGAAGCATTTATTCGTGAGATACCGGCCGAAGTGTTGGAAAGAGTTTGCCAAAATTGGACTCATTTGGACTCGCTCAACATTTGCATGAAATAATCTTCAAACATTGAATTATATGGACCGTACTATCGATTCAAATAAAGATTTCAGGTATTTTTCTGAATTTTATATGATAATTTTGAAAAACTTTTATATAGCTCACCATTTAGTTTAAAAAGTCATTCAAAGAACTTGACAAATGCGATTTATTGTGGAGGGAATATGGGATGCGGCCCGGCCGAACTTAGGCCGGTTTCTACTTGTCAAATGTCAACGAATAAAAGCTCCAAAGGTGACAGCTACCGAAATTTCGGGTGGTTCCAAATAACACCTCATGTTGGAAAACCCTTTGTATGCCATACATAGGTACACTCAGAGAAATTGGTTAGGTAAAACAGCAAAACAATTTGCTGTAACAACAAAACGTCTGCTCCAAATGGGGCAGCACTAATTTTTTGCTAAAACAGCAAACATATTTTGCTGTTTTCAGACAGCTTTATATTACATCTTATCTTTTAGTGCTAAAGGGTTTCACAACACAATTTTACAAAACGTTCTCAAAATAATGATTTTTTAATTATTTTAAATAATAGCAGACTTAATACATAAGAAATGCCTTAACAATCGTTCAAAAGTTGAAAAATTTGAAAGTGTTTCCTCCCAATGTAAAAAATGTTTAATATGTAAATCAGTGGATAATGTTTGCTGATATCAGCACAATTATTTTTCTGAATGTAAATAAATATCTGATTTGGAAGCGATTTTCTCAAAAAGCCAAATGAATTTATGTTAACACTCGTACAAAAAGTCTTCTGATAATATGAAACAATGACTGCTGACAGTTAGTAATTAACACACAATTCTCCCATGTGCGGACATATTTGATCGATTATGCTGACCAAAAAATCAAATACACTCAGAGAAATTTGGATGTAAAAAGAGCCAAAAAGTAAGCTAGAATAACTAAAAGTCTATTGAAAATGGGGTAGCAGTAATTTATTGCTAAAGTAACAAAATGTCAATAATAAATTCAAAACTTGTATATTCCATCTTATCTTTTAAGTTCAAAGGTATAGAAATACAGTTTAGCCAAATTTTCTAAAACGTAATAATTATTTATGATTTCCAATAATAGAAATCCAGATTATGATTTTTTAATTATGCTTTCAAACTAAATATTAACGGCTAAAACTGCCAAATATTTGCAATAGTTCTTAGGAAATGGCTCAACTAACGGTTAATTTTAAATCAGCAGGCAGCAAACCTATTTTCTTGTGTTAAGCCCTCAAAATAAATTTTGATGTGAAGCCAAATTTTTGTAAATTGGCTTCAACAATATTAACGCGTTGTGTACCTCTGCCGGGTCGACCAGATTTCTCTGGAGTTGAAGCTCGACTTATGCATTCAAGTTTCCTGTTATTAATTCGAGCTCGAGGTCTTCGAGGAAAATATTTCATTAAAATGTTGTCTTTAAAAATTTTCATTAATATTTTGTATTTAAAAAATTCATTGAAATTTTGTCTGTAGAAAACATTTTGTTGATATTTTGTCTTTAGAAAAAAATTTCATCTAATAAAAAAATGTCGTCCGTAAAAAAATTTTAGGATATGTAAATAAAAAAAATTGCCTTTAAAAATGTCATTCAAATTTTGTGTTAAAAAATATATATCAACAAGTAAAAGCGTGCTAAGTTCGGCCGGGCCGAATCTTATATACCCTCCACCGTGGATCGCATTTGTCGAGTTCTTTTCCCGGCATCCCTTCTTAGGCAAAAAAGGATATAAGAAAAGATTTGCTCTGCTATGAGAGCGATATCAAGATAGGGTCCTGTTCGGACCACAATTAAATTATATGTTGGAGACCTGTGTAAAATGTCAGCCAATTCGAATAAGAATTGCGTCCTTTGGGGGCTCAAGAAGTAATATAGAGAGATGGATTTATATGGGAGCTGTGTCGGGCTATAGACCGATTCAGACCATAATAAACACGTATGCTGATGGTCAATAGGATCTGTTTATATATTCAGCTATATCAGGTTATGAACCGATTTGAACCATACTTGGCACAGTTGTTGGATATCATAACAAAATACTTCGTGCGAAAATTCATTCAAATCGGATAAGAATTGCGCCCTCTAGAGGCTCAAGAAGTCAAGACCCAAGATCGGTTTATATGACAGCTATATCAGGTTATGAACCGATTTGATCCATACTTGGCACAGTTGTTGGATATGATAACAAAACACGTCGTGCAAAATTTCATTCCAATCGGATAAGAATTGCGCACTCTAGAGGTTCAAGAAATCAAGACCCAAGATCGGTTTATATGGCAGCTATATCAAAATATGGACCGAAATGGCCCATTTACAATACCAACCGACCTACACTAATAAGAAGTATTTGTGAAGAAATTTCAAGCGGCTAGCTTAACTCCTTCGGAAGTTAGTGTGCTTTCGACAGACAGACGGACGGACATGGCTAGATCGACATAAAATGTCACGACGATCAAGAATATATATTTTGTATGGGATCTCAGACGAATATTTCGAGTAATTACAAACAGAATGACGAAATTAGTATACCCCCCATCCAATGGTGGAGGGTATAATAAAACTTTGCCATTAAAAAAATTTTCATTGAAACATTCTTTAAAAACAATTGCATAACAAATTTATTCATCAAAATTTTGTGTTTGGAATAATTTTATTAAAATTTCATTGTTGGAAATGATTCCATTTAAAATTTGTCTTTAGAAAAAATTTTAATTTAATTTTGTTCTTGCAAAAATTTTATTAAAATCGTAGCAAATTTGTTTCCATACCTCTCGCCTAAGTTGGTTTATGTCTAAGTACCGGTGTCTGTTAGCCGCGAAAGCCGGGCAACGACATAGGAAATGCTCCAACGCCTCATTATCTTCCCCACAACCTATTACTTGCCGCACCGATTTTACATAAGTGAGCTCGTTGTCCTATGTGTCCCGTTATGACACCAAAAGCTATACTGACCTCCTTCTTACATCCTTTCAGTATTAGCCTCGTCCTCTTACGATCACCCTATAGAATTTTCGGCGTCCTACCAACTGTTTCGCTGTTCCACAGTGTTTGTCGCCCCCGCCATTAAATCGGACTGCGTCGACCCGAAAGGCTTCGGGTTAACCATGTTTATCGACGGCAGTTCTCTGGCCTCCACCGCCAAATCGTCTGCCCTTTCATTCCCCCTTACTCCGCTATGTCCCGGCATCCAAACGATGCGGATTGTGCCATCCTCAGAGAAGGCGTTAATGTCCTTCTTACACTGCAAGACTATTTGTGACCTTACCGTCCTGGTTGTTATTGCCCTTATTGCCATTTTACTGCCCGTAAAGATGTTCACACGCGACGTCCTCGAGTAAGCACCACACCTCTAAAACAGGTCTCAGTCCCTGGATTCCCAATGTAGACTCCCAGGCCCACTCTTTCCTGTAGCTTTGATCCATCCGAGTAACATGATCATCCAGACGGCAATAATAGGGGTCGTCAGTCCAAGTCTGTGCCGCTGGCAGCAGTGCCTCGCACTCGACCACAAGCGTCGTTTTAGGTATCCGATCGGAAACCTCTTCCCTTTCTTCCAGGTTTCCTGTCCTGTCTCCTGTCTCCTATGCTATGTCCCTTCGCCTTAAGTGTCATAGCTGCAGTGGCTGACTAACATTTAGTATGTTCTCAATGGGTCGGATGTCTATGCCAAGATAACATGTTCCCAGAACTTGTTGTATGGCCCGAACGTTGCACTTTCTCTCCATAACAGTCCACCAAACTACTGAGGCGTAAGTAAGTATTGGTCTTATCACGCTCCTGTAGAGCCAGTGGACTATCCTCGGATTCAGGCCCCATTTCGAGCTTACGGCCCGTTTCTCAGTACGCTCCTGAATGTGACACTTCCAATTCAGTTTCCTGTCCAGCCGCAATTTATCCAGCAGTTGCTTAGTCTCTAAGGACTGGGTCCACCCGGCACTGGTCTAAGAATTGGATCAGTTTATCGGTCCGCACATTGTTAAACGCCCCCTGGATGTTAATGCATACCGCCAATGTGTACGTCTTGACATCGAAGGATTCTTCTATTTTATGCACAACCTCGTACAGTGCAGTCTCCACCGACCTTCCCTTGACATAAACATACTGTTTGTATTTGAGCAGTTCGCTAGATTTGCTACTCTTTATCAGCCTTTGGTGTCGCATAGCTTGTCTTCCCCGGCTTGTGTATAAACACCACCCTTGCCTCCTGCCAGGTTTTCGCAGTATAATCAAATCCTAGGCAGCTGTGGAAATAGTATCCAGATGAGGCTCCAGATAGTCGGCCTCCTTTTGTAGTTACGCCGGAAATATACCATCAGGTCCGGGTGACTTAAATGGTTTGAAGCTCCTCAAGGCTTCCTTTACCATAAATTCCATTATGATAAACCTTCGATTCCAAGATTCCGGTGTCTCCGTGAGTACCGTCGTATCCTGTGGAAAATGCGTTTTCATCGAAAGCATCAACATGTCCTCCGATGTTTCTGCTCTCACGCCCATGTAGTCTACTAACGATTCAGTTTGAACATGGGTTTTTGAGAGAAACTTTTTCATCTTGACGGCGTCATAAACGCTATCGACCTGGTCATAATAAGGCTTCCAGGAGGCACGTTTTGCCGCTCTGCTTATCTTTTTGTATTCCTTGAGCCGTGTGTAATACACATACCAATATACTTCCGCTTTTTTACGACGTGCTCTGTTAAAAAGTCTGCGAACCTCTTTCCCAATGTTGCTGATGATTCTTGGGCTGATTTCCTTCCTTGAAGAGGACAACCAACTTCCAAAGACTCCACTATTGCAGTCGTAATCCTGTTTAAATTGTTGTCAATATTTTCTATGCTTGGACAGTCGAAATTATCTTGCCCAAGTCTTCTTCTGAGTAGCCTTCCGAATTTCGGCCAGTTGGCTTTCAATTTATTACTTAGGCTTATCAGATTCGGCGCTGGCCTTGCTATTCTAAACCTAATGTAGTAATGGTCTGAGCAGGAATGCTCCATGGAGACCATCCAATCCTGAACCTCATCGATTAGATTTTCCGAACATATTGTCACATCTAAAACCTCCTCCCTAATAAAGGCAGAGCCTGATGGCTTAATATGAGGATATTCGCCTATCCTTGTCTTCCCAATCTTTAAAAAGACGGCCATGGCCCCATAGCACGCCATGCCTTTAGTTAGGCACGTAGTAGTACGTAGTACAAAACAATATTGAAGTGTTTTAAAAGTTGTTTATACTGTAAACTGAAATAAATCTGAACCAAATGGCTCATTTGCAACAGCTAACGATCTACACAAAAAATGTCATGTGATCGAACGTTATCGTGATTTCGACTTCCTGCTCAACGGATTGATGGATATGACTACAATGTTTAGACGATTGAGAAAATAACGAAAAAGAAATTTGTACAACCCCACTCTATTGTGGTGGGTATATATAGCATTTTTAAGTATCTGCAGTCGGAGTCTTAGCCACTGGAGGGCGCAATTTTTACCCGATTTGCCTGAAATTTTGGAGGTGGTATTTTGCAATGACTTCTAACAGCCATGATAAGTACGGTCCATATCGGTCAATAACTTGACCAATATATATATATATAAAGGGTGATTTTTTTGAGGTTAGGATTTTCATGCATTAGTATTTGACAGATCACGTGGGATTTCAGACATGGTGTCAAAGAGAAAGATGCTCAGTATGCTTTGACATTTCATCATGAATAGACTTACTAACGAGCAACGCTTGCAAATCATTGAATTTTATTACCAAAATCAGTGTTCGGTTCGAAATGTGTTCATTCACCGTAACGTTGCGTCCAACAGCATCTTTGAAAAAATACGGTCCAATGATTCCACCAGCGTACAAACCACACCAAACAGTGCATTTTTCGGGATGCATGGGCAGTTCTTGAACGGCTTCTGGTTGCTCTTCACTCTAAATGCGGCAATTTTGCTTATTTACGTAGCCATTCAACCAGAAATGAGCCTCATCGCTGAACAAAATTTGTCAAAATTTGAACACATTTCGAACCGAACACTGATTTTGGTAATAAAATTCAATGATTTGCAAGCGTTGCTCGTTAGTAAGTCTATTCATGATGAAATGTCAAAGCATACTGAGCATCTTTCTCTTTGACACCATGTCTGAAATCCCACGTGATCTGTCAAATACTAATGCATGAAAACCCTAACCTCAAAAAAATCACCCTTTATATATATATTGAAAAATTCGTTCAAAGAACTTGGCATATGCAATCCATGGTGGAGGGTATATAAGATTCGGCCCGGCCGAACTTAGCAAGCTTTTACTTGTTTAAGTTTAAATAGAAGAGAAAAAAGTTTGCTAGAACAGTCATACATTTGCTAACGCAGCAGTCACGTCTGCTTTCCTTTATTCAGCAGACGAATACTGCTCTTTTAGCAAACTTTTATGCCAAATTAATCGGATCCATAATAGGACCTGCACTCTGTGCAAACAAAATACATAGGCGAAAGTTTCTCCGTAGACTTTACAATGGGTCTGTCTCTTCTCCTTTAGGCTATTACAAATAAACTTACTCATTTGTAATACTCTGTACCATTGATAGAAATCCTTTTACGATGCAGAATGACGACTGGGATGTATTGGGCTTATAAGTTTCTTGTTTTAAAAATTTTCACAACCATTCTGAAAGCAGAACAAAGTGTTTGGTACTTTGTTCATTCAAGCTTCATCATGCTGTGAACTGATTTGGACCATACTTGTCTTGGTTATTAGAGATCCTAACAGAAAAAGGCTAACTCGTTGGGGGGTTATTCTAAGCTTACATTAAGTTAAGTTAGGTTGAGAAGAGGGTGCGGATATAAATCCGCCTCAAAACCTCAAAAAGGAAATCTAAGTCAGTGCTCATTACAAAATCTCCAATTGTTTGCCATTCCACGCCCCTAAGTTGGTTCATATCTGATATTGTGTCCTCACCTAAGTGCCGGTGTCTGTTTGTCGCGAAATTCCGACAATAATATAGGAAATATTCAACGTCTCGTCATCCTCCCCCATGCCCTACTCATGCTATCCCTTGCCGCATTGATTTCACATAAGTGAGCTTTCTGATTTCCTTTCAGTCTAGCCTTGTCTTCTCCCGATCCGGATCTCCCCATAAGATTTTCGTCGTCCTACTGACCGTTTCCCTATTCCACAGTGTTATATGCGTTCGTAGGCCACGCCCTTAACATGGACTGGGTCGACCCAAAAGGCTTCGGGTTAACCAAGTTTATTGACGGCAATCCTCTGGCTTTCACTGCCAGCCAAATCGTCTGCTCTTTCATTCCCGCTTAGCCCAGCAACCAAACAATACTGATCGTGCCATCCACAGAGAACGCGTTAACACCCTTTTCACACACCAAGACTGTTCGTGACCTTGACGTTTTGGTTGCTAGAGTCCTGATGGCCACTTTACTATCCGTAAAGATATTCACACTCGAAGTACTCGCGTTAACATAATCAAAAATAGAGCTCAACCCTTGGGGTCTCAACGAAAACCCCAAGTCCACTTTGCCCCTAGCTTTGATCCATCTGTGTAGCATGAACTTTCAGATGGTAAGGTCAGTGTTGCGTCAATGCTTTCACTTACTTGTTTCGCTGAAATGTTCCGTGTCAAGACTATTTGTTTTATAAAAACAAGTAAAAAGGCGTTAAGTTCTGCCAGGCCGAACTTTGGATACCCACCACCTCGGGTATATATGTAAACCACCTTTCATAAAAATTCGGTGAAAATTTCATACCTTATGTCCCATAGCAGTTATATCTAAATATGTTCCTATTTAGACCAAATATTAATAAGTACACTAGCTATATCTAAAAATTAACCGATCTGAACTATATACGACACGGATGTCGAAATGCCTAACATAAGTCACTGTGTCAAATTTCAGTGAAATCGGATTATAAATGCGTCTTTTATGGGGCCAAGACTTTAAATCGAGATGTCGGTCTACATGGCAGCTATATCCAAATCTGGACCGATTTGGGCCAAATTGCACAAAAATGTAGAAGAGCCTAACACAAAGCACTGTCCCGTCTGCGTCTTTTATGGCCCCTAAACCTGAAACCTAGATATCGGTCTATATGGCAGCTATATCCAAATCTGGACCGATCTGTGCGATTTTGCAGAAGTATGTCAAGGGGCTTATCTTAACTCACTGTCCTGTTCACTGACACTGTTCGGCGACATCGGACAATAAATGAGCATTTTATGGGCCTAAAACCATAAATCAAGAAATCGGTCTATATGGCATCTATATCCAAATCTGAACCGATCTGGACAAAATTGCAGAAATATGTCGAAGGGCCTTACACAACTCACTGTCCCAAATTTCAGCAAAATCGGACAATAAATGTGGCTTTTATAGGCCTAAGACGCTAAACCGGAGGATCGGTCTATATGGCAGCTATATCCAAATCTGGACCGATCTGGGCCAAATAACGGAGGAAGTTGAAAGGCCTAACGCAACTCACTGTCCCAAATTTCAGTGAAATCGGATAATAAATGTGGCTTTTATGGGCCTTAGACCTTAAATTGGAGGATCGGTCTATATGGCAGCTATATCCAAATCTGGACCGATCGGAGCTAAATTGACGAAGAATGTCGAAGGGCCTAACACAACTCACTGCCCCAAATTTCAGCAAAATCAGATAATAAATGTCGCTTTTATGGGCCTAAGACCCTAAATCGGCGGATCGGTCTATATGGGGGATATATCAAGATATAGTCCGATATAGTCCATCTTCGAACTTAGCCTGCTTATGGACAAAAAAAGAATCTGTGTAAAATTTCAGCTCAATATCTCTATTTTTAAAGACTGTAGCGTGATTTCGACAGACAGACGGACGGACATGTCTAGATCGTCTTAGATTTTTACGCTGATCAAGAATATATATACTTTATAGGGTCGGAAATGGATATTTCGATGTGTTGCAAACGGAATGACAAAATGAATATACCCCCATACTTCGGTGGTGGGTATAAAAAACTGTGTTATTATACCTCGTTTCTATATAACTCAATTCAATTACAAATTGATCATTCCTTTAAAGTCTAAATCAAATTAAGTTGACTACAATATTTAATTGATCTTTCCATTTATTTCGTATGATCTGAGCGTCTGTGTAGTATGAGAGATGATTATACCCTACACCACTACTGTGGTACAGGGTATTATATCTTAGTGAATTAGTTTGTAACACCAAAAAGGAAGAGAGATAGACTCATTGATAAGTATACCGATCGACTCAGAATCACTTTCTGATTCTGTCTGTCCGTCCGTCTGTCTGTTCATGCTAATAACAAAGAACTAGTCGCAGTTTTCATCCAATCGTCGTCAAATTTGGTTCAGGCATGTTTTTCGGCCTAGAGACGAAGCCTATTGAAATTGGAAAAAATCGGTTCAGATCTGGATATAGCTCCCATATATATGTTCGTCCGATTTCCAGTAATATTGCAATAAAATTGTCTTTTGTTAACCTATTGTCCCGAAATTCGGCAGGAGGGATTTTCTTATGACTCTCAATATTACTGGTGAATTTCATAGAAATCGGCTCAGATTTCGGAATCGGTTCAGATTTAGATATGGTTCCCATACATACGTTCGTCAGATTTTGGGTAATTTGCCATAACGTTGTCATTTAGTAGTTTTTACAATTTGAACATATTTGCTCGCCGACGTCCATCAAAATTAGTTCAGAATTGGATATAGGTCCCACATTGTACTTATAGGGTAGGTGTAGGGTATTATACAGTCGGCACCGCCCGACTTTTGCCCTTCTTTATTGTTTTTTTTTTTTCTTATTTTGTGTATGTACATCTCGAATGCTAATATAATAGACATTCGTTCAAATTAAAAAAAACGACAAATTATATGTGCTGAATTTTTTCGTTACGCCTGCTTCCTTTAAGGTGGGGCCATTTGAAGGTCGTTGTAATGCCAGTATGATTAGTGCCGAATTTGTAGGTACAGAGAAAAATTATTGACCCAAATTTGACCAATATAACATGGTATTGACAAATAAAAACATTTCTAGCAAAGTGAGTTTTTGCTTTAATGGTTATTTTTATACCCTCCACCATAAGATGGGGGGTATACTAATTTCGTCATTCTGTTTGTAACTACTCGAAATATTCGTATGAGACCCCATAAAGTATATATATTCTTGATCGTCGTGACATTTTATGTCGATCTAGCCATGTCCGTCCGTCTGTCCGTCCGTCCGTCCGTCTGTCTGTCGAAAGCACGCTAACTTCCGAAGCAGTAAAGCTAGCCGCTTGAAATTTTGCACAAATACTTCTTATTAGTGTAGGTCGGTTGGTATTGTAAATGGGCCATATCGGTTCATGTTTTGATATAGCTGCCATATAAACCGATCTTGGGTCTTGACTTCTTGAGCCTCTAGAGTGCGTATTTCTTATTCGATTGGGATGAAATTTTGCACGACGTGTTTTGTTACTATATCCAATAACTGTGCCAAGTATGGTTCACACCGGTTAATAACCTGATATAGCTGCCATATAAACCGATCTTGGGTCTTGACTTCTTGAGCCTCTAGAGGGCGCAATTCTAACCCGAATGGAATGGAATTTCGCACGACGTGTTTTGTTATGATACCCAACAACTGTGCCAAGTATAGTTTAAATCGGTCCATAACCTGATATAGCTGCCATATAAACCGATCTTGGGTCTTGACTTTTTGAGCCTCTAGAGTGCGCAATTCTTATCCGATTTTACTGAAATTTTGCACATAGTGTTTTAGTATCACTACCAATAACTGTGATAAGTACGGTTCATATCGGTTCATAACCTGATATAGCTGCCATATAAACCGATCTTGAGTCTTGACTTCTTGAGCCTCTAGAGTGCGCAATTCTTATCCGATTGAAATGAAATTTTGCACGACATGTTTTGTTATGATATTCAATAACTGTGCCAAGTATGGTTCACATCGGTCTATAACCTGATATAGCTGCCATATAAACCGATCTTGGGTCTTGACTTCTTGAGCCTCTAGAGTGCGCAATTCTTATCCGATTGGGATGAAATTTTGCACGACGTGTTTTGCTATGATATCCAATAACTGTGTCAAGTATGGTTCACATCGGTCCATAACCTGATGTAGCTGCCATAAAAACCGATCTTGGGTTTTGACTTCTTAGGCCTATAGAGAGCGCAATTCTTATCCGATTTGCCTGAAATTTTGTACGACGGATCCTCTCATAACCATCAACATACGTGTTTATTAGGGTCAGAATCGGTCTATAGCCCGATACAGCTCCCATATATTTTACTTTTTGAGGCCCCAACATATAATTTAATTGTGGTCTAAACCGGATCATATCTTGATATCGCTCTAATAGCAGAGCAAATCTTTTCTTATATCATTTTTTGCCTAAGAAGAGATGCCGGGAAAAGAACTGACAAATGCGCTCCATGGTGGAGGGTATATAAGATTCGGCCCGGCCGAACTTAGCACGCTTTTACTTGTTATATTTGTTTTCATTTAATCATGACTTGTGGTTAAATTTAATCCAAAAATAAATTTGTTCAAAGCTCAAAATTTTAATGAAAGTTTTTCTAAAACAAATGAATAATGAAATTTTTCCGAATGCAAAATTTCAATGATATTTTTTTTGTAAACAAAATTTCAATGAACTGTTTTTAAATAAAATTTGAATAAAATTTTTTCTAAAGAAATTTTCAATGAAAAGAAATTTTAAATAAAACATTCCTCATTTATAATATTTCAAAGAAATTTTTGGAGACAGAGTTTTATTGACAATTTTCTTAAATTTTTCTAAAGCCAAAATTTCTAATAAGATTTTTTCTAAATACAAAATTTGAATGAAATTTTTTTCTTAGTTAAAAATTTTAGTAAAACCTTCTGTAGGACAAAATCTCAATTAGTTTTTTTTTTTTTAAATTCAATGACATGTTTGTGAAAAAGTTATTGAAATTTCCTTTAAAAACAACATATCAATAACATTTTCTTTAAAACTAATATTTCGATAAAAGTTTCTCCAAGAAAAATTTTCCTGAAAACTTTCCTTTTTTTTGTTGTTCTTCAATCCAAGCTCTTTCATTATTTAATTTACTTATAAATATTGCAATGGAATGCATATTTTCAGGAAATAATATATAGAAATGAAAAAAAAAACAAGTAAATGCGTGCTAAGTTCGGCCGGGCCGAATCCTATATACCCTTCACCATGGATCGCATTTATAGAGTTGATTTCCCGGCATCTCTTCTCAGGCAAAAAAGGATATAAGAAAAGATTTGCTCTGCTATTAGAGCGATATCAAGATATGGTCCGGTTTGGACCACAATAAAATTATATGTTGGAGACCTTTGTAAAATTTCAGCCAATTCGAATAAGAATTGCGCCCTTTGGGGGCTCAAGAAGTAAAATAGAGAGATCGATTGATATGGGAGCTGTATCAGGCTATAGACCGTTTCAGACCGGATAATAATTGCGACCTCTAGAGGCTCAAGAAGTCAAGATCCCAGATCGGTTTATATGGCAGCTATATTAAGTTATGAACCGATTTGAGCCTTATTTGACACAGTTATTGAAAGTAAGTATAAAATATGTCATGCAAAATTTCAGCCAAATTGGATAGGAATTGCGCCCTCTAGAGGCTCAAGACCAAGATGGGTTTATATGACAGCTATATCTGGTTATGGATCCAATCGGATAAGAATTGCGCACTCTAGAGGCTCAAGAAATCAAGAGCCAAGATCGGTTTATATGGCAGCTATATCAGGTTTTAGACCGATTTAAACCATACTCGCCACAGTTGTTGGACATCATAACAAAACACGCCGTGCAAAATTTCATTCCAATCGGATAAGAATTGCGCACTCTAGAGGCCCAAGAAGTCAAGACCCAAGATAGGTTTATATGGCAGCTATATCAAAACATGGACCGATATGGCCCATTTACAATCCCAAATGACTTACACTAATAAGAAGTAATTGTGCAAAATTTCACGCAGCTAGCTTTACTCCTTCGAAAGTCAGCGTGCTTTCGACAGACAGACGGACGGACGGACATGGCTAGATCGACATAAAATGTCACGACGATCAAGAATATATATACTTTGTGGGGTCTCAGACGAATATTTCGAGTAGTTACAAATAGAATGACGAAATTATTATACCCCCGTCCTATGGTGGAGGGTATAAAAACACTTTTTATACCCACCACCGAAGGATGGGGGTATATTCATTTTGTCATTCCGTTTGCAGCACACCGAAATATCCATTTCCGACCCTATAATGTATATATCTTCTTGATCAGCCTAAAAATCTAAGACGATCTAGACATGTTCGTCCGTCTGTCTGCTGAAATCACGCTAAAGTCTTTAAAAATAGAGATATTCAGCTGAAATTTTGCACAATGTTTTTTTTTTTGTCAATAAGCAGGTTAAGTTCTTAGGCCCATTAAAGTAAAATTTTGTATCCGATTTTGCTGAAATTCAAGACAGTCAGTTGTGTTAGGCCCTTCGCCGTCCTTCTTTAATTTGGACCAGATCGGTCCAGATTTGAATATAGCTGCGATATAGACCGATCTTTCGGTTTAAGGTTTTGGGTCTATAAAAGGCGCATTTATTGTCCGATTTCGCCGAAATTTGGGGCAGTGCGTTGTGTAAGGCTTTTCGAAATTTTTCTGCAACTTGGCCCAAATCGGTCCACATTTGGATATGCCTGCTATCTAGACCGATATCTCGATTTAAAGTCTTGGCCCCATTTATAAACCGATTTCACTGAAATTTGACACAGTGACTATTGTTAGGATTTTCGAAGTCCGTGTCGTATATGGTTCAGATGGGTTTATTTTTAGATATAGCTACTAAAAAGACCAATATTTTGTTATATCATTAACAAAAACAAACTGGTAAAAGACAGTCCTTTTACACTGAATGCTTGGTACTTTTGCAGCCTCTACACATTTAACCCATTAAAATTTTACCATAAAAAAACCTAGCCATAAAAAAATTGTTTATTTCTTTTATAAGGATCATCCTGTTTTTTTACTGAATGAAATACTTTTTCGAACCGTTTTCTTTACTGTACTCAAGCAAGTACAATGGTCATAAATGGGTTAGTTCGATTTTTTTAGGCCAAAGCATGTTTGTCGATATTGGGTGTTCAAAGAAAATGTGCATGTTTTCCCATGCATGTTTTCATTCATTTCAGTCATTTATTTTAAAAAATGTCTAAATAAGGACAAAAAGTTAAAGCACAAATGTCGAGAGTCAAGAGAAAATTCTTCCTGCCAAATTTCGAGAGAATCGGTTAACAAATGACAATTTGGCCAAATCTGAACCGATTTTTTCCAATTTCAACAGACTATGTCTCTAGGCCCAATTTTAAGACGATCGGAAGAAAACTGCGACCTTTACTTTGTACGCAAATTAACATGGACAGACAGACGGACATAGCTAAATCGAATCAGAAAGTGTTTCTGATCGGTATATCTATCTTCCTTCTGGGTGTTACAAAGACTGCACTATAACTTAGTGCAGTCTGTAGTGGTGTATGGACAAAAAAATGCTAAGCTCCAAATCATGAAAAATTTTATTACCATTTAGTTCAATTATTATTCATTTGGGGTTCACTATTATTTTGAGTGTAGGGTCCATACGATCAGACAAACGCAAAATGGACGAAAAGGTTAGTCTAGCGCTAAATAATTTGGATTGAGAAATTGAGAAATGATTAATTTAACATGTTTCCTTTCTCAGATTACTATCTTAATATAGAGTTACATACGTTTTCCGGGTTGCACTTTAATATGGCGATATTTTATTTATTTACACTCAACCAAATTTGCTATTCAAAACAGCAAAATATTTGCTAAAACAGCAGTTTTGCTAAAAATGGAAAAGCAGATATTACTGATGTTTCCGCAAACCTAGAGCTGCTGTATTAGCACACATTTCGGTCAGCTAAATCAGCAAACAAAATCTAAGTAAAAAATCTCATAAACAAAAATTGTATGTATGCTTTTTTTATGTTTGCCTGTAACTTGTTTTGATTTCTTTTTGGTATTTTTGGAGACATGATTTCAATTTGTGGAATATTACCATGAAAAAGCTACCTGTGGCTGAGCTCACTGGCATTTTTAGTTACAGCTCTACTAAAGTGTACATGACTGGCATGGTCTTTTGTTTCTAAATATAAAGAAAAAAGATTATGAAAAGTAAACAGTCAGTGGTGATTATATACATTGAGACAAACATTTAAATTTGTATTTCATTTTTATACCCTCCACCATAGGATGGGGGGTATACTAATTTTGTCATTCTGTTTGTAACTACTCGAAGTATTCGTCTGAGACCCCATAAAGTATATATATTCTTGATCGTCGCGATATTTATATGACTGGTATGGTCTTTTGTTTCAAATATAAAAAAAAATATAAAGAAAAAATATTATGAAAAGTAAACATTCAGTGGTGATTATATACACTGAGACAAACATTTAAATTTAAATGGGCCATATCGGTCCATGTTTTGATATAGCTGCCATATAAACCGGTCTTGATTTCTTGAGCCTCTAGAATGCGCAATTCTTGTCCGATTGGAATGAAATTTTGCACGACGTGTTTCGTTATGATATCCAACAACTGTGCCAAGTATGGTTCAAATCGGTCCATAACCTGATATAGCTGTCATATAAACCGATCATGGATCTTCACTTCTTGAGCTTCTAGAGGGCGCAATTCTTATCCGATTGGAATGAAATTTTGCACGACGTGTTTTGGTATCACTTACAACAACTACGCTGAGTATGGTTTAAATCGGTCCATGTTTTGAAATAGCTGTCATATAAACCGATCTGGGATCTTGACTTTTTGAACCTCTAGAGGGCGCAATTCCCATCCGATTTGGCTGAAATTTTATACAACGGCTTCTCTCATGACCTTCAACATACGTGTCTAATATGGTCTGAATCGATCAATAGCTTGATACAGCTCTCATATAAACCTATCTCCCGACTTTCCTTCTTGAGCCCCTAAAAGGCGCCATTCTTATCCCAATGAACTGAAATATTACGCAATGACTTCTACAATGTTCAGCATTTATTTACCGTCCGAATCGGACTATAACTTGGTATAGCTCCAATAGCATAACAGTTCTTATTCAATATTCTATGTTTGTCTAAAAAGAGATACCGCGCATAGAACTCGACAAATGCGATCATTGGTGGAGGGTATATAAGGTTCGGCCCGGCCGAACTTAGCACGCTCCTACTTTGTTCATATTAGCCACTGTAACTTAGCGATTTATTTTAAAGATACTGTTGCGATCTTCAAAACAAGTTCATAACATTATAAAGAGATATCGAACTCGATATCTCTTTATATGCAAACAAAGGATAATGGATAAGAATTGCTTGCTATAGGAGCTATACCAAGTTATGAACCGATTGGGGCCATCGGATAACCAAAAAGTAAAATCGGGAGATAGGTTTATATGGGAGCTATTTCAGGCCATGAACCGATTTAGACCATACTAAGCACAATTGTTGAAAGTCATAACAAAGCACTTAATGCAAAATTTCAGCCAAATTGGGTAATAATTCCGCCCTCTAGAGGTTCAAGAATTCAAGATCCGAGATTGGCTTATATGGGAGCTATGAACCGATTTGAACCATGCTTGGCACAGTTGTTGAAAGTTAAAACAAAATGCTTCATAGATAATTTCAGCCAAATCGGATAATAATTGCGCTCTCTAGCAGCTCAAGAGGTCAATAGCCCAGATCGGCAGCACTATCAGGTTATGGGCCGATTTGGACCGTACTTACCACAGTTGTTGAAAGCCATAACAAAACACCCCGTGCATTAAAAAAGTTGTGCAAAAATCCAAGCACCTAGCTTTACTCTTCCGAAAGTTAGCGTACTTTCGACAGACAGACGGACGCACAAATGGGCGGACATGGCTAGATCGACTTAATGACGATCAAGAATATATGTACTTTATGTCCTATCCTATGATGGGGGTATAAAAAATGCGTGAAGTGTTTCTTAGTCAATCGGTAGTGGTAATCTTTAAAGGAAAATTGTAAAAATATTGGATTAAATTGGTGAAATTTGTTCGAAAGACTAACTTCGATAGAAGTTTTTCTAAGATAATCATTTAAATACTTCAAATATTTGGTATGGTCTTAATCTCTGGAGAAAAAAATTTAAATTAATATTTTTCAATGGCAATGGTTAAGAAATTAACCATTAGCATGGGAACATCTTGAAAACCGGCTACTTTTGACAAGAAACTGGTTTGTCAAAAGACAGTAAATTAGCAATTTTTGAGAAACCGATATTTAGCCCAATAAGACGAAAATTGTCTAAGGGAGTCTGATTTAAAACTCCCCCACAACCTAAGCTACCTATAAGTTTTATTGCATTACCAATTGTTACATATTGTAGAAGCTTTGTCAAGCAACAAAAAGGTGTGGTGACCTGCTTTCATTGCCGATGGACCAGCAATATATTCTCAGCAGGATTGAATTTAAAATCATTTAAATTTTTTGGTTTAGATTTATTTTATCTTTTACGTATGAAAATATAAGTTTGTTCTTCGTTTTTCTCGGCACAGAAGAGTGACGTAGGTAAAGATAAAGGGAAACCTATATTCGTTCAGTACTTTCTTCTGGTCGTCTCTGCTTTGCAATGTTCGTTGGGTGGACGAGCTGTTAATCCAAGATGTTTTTATACCCTCCACCATAAGATGGGGGGTATACTAATTTCGTCATTCTGTTTGTAACTACTCGAAATATTCGTCTGAGACCCCATAAAGTATATATATTCTTGATCGTCGTGAAATTTTATGTCGATCTAGCCATGTCCGTCCGTCTGTCCGTCCGTCCGTCCGTCCGTCCGTCCGTCCGTCTGTCTGTCGAAAGCACGCTAACTTCCGAAGGAGTAAAGCTAGCCGCTTGAAATTTTGCACAAATACTTCTTATTAGTGTAGGTCGGTTGGTATTGTAAATGGGCCATATCGGTCTATGTTTTGATATAGCTGCCATATAAACCGATCTTGGGTCTTGACTTCTTGAACCTCTAGAGTGCGCAATTCTTATCCGATTGGCACGAAATTTTGCACGACGTGTTTTGTTATGACATCCAACAACTGTGCCAAGTATGGTTGAAATCGGTTCATAATCTGATATAGCTGCCATATAAACCGATCTTGGGTCTTGATTTCTTGAGCCTCTAGAGTGCGCAATTCTTATCCGATTTGAATGAATTTTGGCACGACGTGTTTTGTTATGATGTCCAACAACTGTGCCAAGTATGGTTCAAATCGGTTCATAATCTGATATAGCTGCCATATAAACCGATCTTGGGTCTTGACTTCTTGAGCCTCTAGAGTGCCCAATTCTTATCCGATTTGAATGAATTTTGGCACGACGTGTTTTGTTATGATATCCAACAACTGTGCTAAATATGGTTCAAATCGGTCCATAATCTGATATAGCTGGCATATAAACCGATCTTGGGTCTTGAATTCTTGAGCCTCTAGAGTGCGCAATTCTTATCCGATTGGAATGAAATCTTGCACGACGTGTTTTGTTATGATATTCAACAACTGTGCCAAGTATGGTCCTAATCGGTCCATAACCTGATATAGCTGCCATATAAACCGATCTTGGGTCTTGACTTCTTAAGCCTCTAGAGTGCGCAATTCTTATCCGATTACAATGAAATTTTGCACGACGTGTTTTGTTATGATATTCAACAACTGTGCCAAGTATGGTCCTAATCGGTCCATAACCTGATATAGCTGCCATATAAACCGATCTTGGGTCTTGACTTCTTAAGCCTCTAAAGTGCGCAATTCTTATCAGATTGGAATGAAATTTTGCACGACATGTTTTTTTTATGATATCCAACAAGTGTGAAAAAATGGTTCAAATCGGCTCATAAACTGATATAGCTGTCATATAAACAGATTTGGGGACTTGACTTCTTGAGCTTCTAGAGGACGCAATTCCTACCTGATTGGGCTGAAATTTTGCATGACTTTTTATACCCTCCACCATAAGATGGGGGGTATACTAATTTCGTCATTCTGTTTGTAACTACTCGAAATATTCGTCTGAGACCCCATAAAGTATATATATTCTTGATCGTCGTGAAATTTTATGTCGATCTAGCCATGTCCGTCCGTCTGTCCGTCCGTCCGTCCGTCCGTCCGTCCGTCCGTCCGTCCGTCTGTCTGTCGAAAGCACGCTAACTTCCGAAGGAGTAAAGCTAGCCGCTTGAAATTTTGCACAAATACTTCTTATTAGTGTAGGTCGGTTGGTATTGTAAATGGGCCATATCGGTCTATGTTTTGATATAGCTGCCATATAAACCGATCTTGGGTCTTGACTTCTTGAACCTCTAGAGTGCGCAATTCTTATCCGATTGGCACGAAATTTTGCACGACGTGTTTTGTTATGACATCCAACAACTGTGCCAAGTATGGTTGAAATCGGTTCATAATCTGATATAGCTGCCATATAAACCGATCTTGGGTCTTGACTTCTTGAGCCTCTAGAGTGCGCAATTCTTATCCGATTTGAATGAATTTTGGCACGACGTGTTTTGTTATGATGTCCAACAACTGTGCCAAGTATGGTTCAAATCGGTTCATAATCTGATATAGCTGCCATATAAACCGATCTTGGGTCTTGACTTCTTGAGCCTCTAGAGTGCCCAATTCTTATCCGATTTGAATGAATTTTGGCACGACGTGTTTTGTTATGATATCCAACAACTGTGCTAAATATGGTTCAAATCGGTCCATAATCTGATATAGCTGGCATATAAACCGATCTTGGGTCTTGAATTCTTGAGCCTCTAGAGTGCGCAATTCTTATCCGATTGGAATGAAATCTTGCACGACGTGTTTTGTTATGATATTCAACAACTGTGCCAAGTATGGTCCTAATCGGTCCATAACCTGATATAGCTGCCATATAAACCGATCTTGGGTCTTGACTTCTTAAGCCTCTAGAGTGCGCAATTCTTATCCGATTACAATGAAATTTTGCACGACGTGTTTTGTTATGATATTCAACAACTGTGCCAAGTATGGTCCTAATCGGTCCATAACCTGATATAGCTGCCATATAAACAGATCTTGGGTCTTGACTTCTTAAGCCTCTAAAGTGCGCAATTCTTATCAGATTGGAATGAAATTTTGCACGACATGTTTTTTTTATGATATCCAACAAGTGTGAAAAAATGGTTCAAATCGGCTCATAAACTGATATAGCTGTCATATAAACAGATTTGGGGACTTGACTTCTTGAGCTTCTAGAGGACGCAATTCCTACCTGATTGGGCTGAAATTTTGCATGACTTTTTTATTTTTTATTTTTTCTTTCAACCACTGTGTCAAATAAGGTTTAAATCGGTTCATAACCTGATATAGCTGCCATGTAAACCGATCTGGGATCTTGACTTCATGAGCCTCTTGAAGTCGCAATTATTATCCGATTTGCCTGAAATTTTGTACGATGGATCCTCTCTTGACCATCAACATACGTGTTGATTATGGTCTAAATCTGTTTATAGCCCCATACAGCTCCCATATAAATCCATCTCTCTATTTTACTTCTTGAGCCCCCAAAGGGCGCAATTCTTACTCGAATTGGCTGACATTTTACACAGGCCTCCAACATATAATTTAATTGTGGTCCAAACCGGACCATATCTTGATATCGCTCTAATAGCAGAGCAAATCTTTTCTTATATCACTTTTTGCCTAAGAAGAGATGTCGGGAAAAGAACTCGACAACTGCGCTCCATGGTGGAGGGTATATAAGATTCGGCCCGGCCGAACTTAGCACGCTTTTACTTGTTTTTTTTTTATATTTCAGGTCTCAATTAATACGAAAATATGCTAGTAATTGGTTAATATGCGATTAATGTTCTCGAATTTGTGGCTTCGATCTTTATTCGGAGTACGGGGTATGTACAGGTGAATTAATCTTGGCCTGCTGATGCAATTGCTTGCAGGCAGAAACAATAGCAGATTTTGCGCTGGTGAAAGACGGACGAACGCAGATTCGCAGCACACACTCCTGTTAAATATGCGCAAGTTCGATGCTGCCTTGGAACTGATTAATATGTGTGTCATTTATAAGATGCAGTCGGTATATGGTGGCGGTGGTACGGTGAGTGAATCCACGGTTAGAGTACCTGACTGAGGAAAAGATTGCAATTTGCATTGTTAGCAGTTTTCTTTGACCTCATTAAAATGGCTATGCTTTCTTTGGCTTCATTGTGAAATTTCCATGCGAAAATGAAATTAATCCCAGTGGAAGAACGATGGAAGCCACTACATAAGGCGAAACAATATTGACTCTCAATGGACCCATAATTCATGCATGAAAGGCGGTTAAAGTGTCAGCGAGTTCTCAAAGAAACAATCACTACGCTGGCATGCTTTCTGCTGCTAACGCTGGCCCCACAAACCCCAAATCAATTAAATCTTCGTCGCTTCAACGAGAACGTCAAGTGTGAGATGTTAATGGTGATAATGACAAAGCAATTGGACACATGAAAATTCATGCTCTTCGCCGGTGTTTGGCCTATACGCAAACAGCTTTTCTTGTCAAGCAAGAGTGTGTGTATGTTACATTCGGTTTCCTCAACAGAGACACCTGGCATTAAGCCGATTACAAGTATTTATTAGTGTTCGGTTTTGCCGAATCATGGCAAACATGTGCTCGAGAAATATCCCGAGGCATGTGTTATAAAAACAAACTTTCATTTTCGCTCGAGAGGGTTTCGACAAATTGATGGAATGCTGCCGATCGCCTACCGCTGCTCATTGGACAATTTAAATTGATGATTGATGGGTTTCACGTCTTGGCAAAAAAACGAAAAGAATAGAAACCAAGTTGACTCTCTTTAGTTCAGTGTTTCCTGAGGAATTGGGGAATGTGTGGACATGAGTTTAGATCTGAAGACATGGTAATATTTTCTATGAAATCAGTTTATGACATTCAAATCTACTTAAGAATATTAGAGTGCACCTACCAGTACACAATGGAAGAAGGCAACAGAAATTTCACACATTTTTGTATGTCTCACTACCAATGCTAATTAACCATCTCATGTCCAATGTTG
Organism: Stomoxys calcitrans; assembly: GCF_963082655.1. Classification (NCBI taxonomy): domain Eukaryota; kingdom Metazoa; phylum Arthropoda; class Insecta; order Diptera; family Muscidae; genus Stomoxys; species Stomoxys calcitrans. The sequence goes on from NC_081556.1 coordinate 68,979,972, forward strand.
CGTATATGCAACATTGTGTTTACGAGCGTCAAGGTATCGCTATTTTAAATATTTTTCTTTGATTCTCTCGCAAAAATATAGCCTCATGTGTTGTTTTGACGTTTTGTGGTATTACAATGGGCTGACGTTTTAGCCCATTGTAATACCACAGGAACGGAAGGAGGAAAATGCCTCCTAGTCCATACCATTGAACCATCCAGACATCTTAAGGAATCCCAATAACTTGCAAATGTCCACATCCCCTTAATGAGACAAGTTCGCAAAGAAATGAGAACCTAAAGAACTGCCAGTTCGTTATACTCACACAACAGATGTTCTATAGTCTGTTCTTCCTCGACGTCCACGCAGCTTCTACAACAGTATTTACTGGAAACCTGCATGTTTTCTAATCAGACATTAAGCTGCCATGACGGACACAATGACTGAGACGTCTGTTCTGGCCAGCGTAAGCAAAAAGGTAGATCTCTTCAAGTCTAGATTTGGCCACATAGTTTTGGAGTGTTCACAACCCGCCCTTTGTGACCATCTATCATTCGTTGCCCTTCGGGCTCGATCGTGGTCACTTAGCTTACATGTCGCTTGAGGCATACCCACAGATTCCTCTTCCCCTGGAATGTGTAAGACTGTTCCTAGTTTAGCAAAGCTCGACCACTCTGCAACTCCCAGGAATATCTCTGTGGCCCGGCACCCAGAACAGGTGAATTTTGAACTGTTCAACCATCTCGTTGAGACATCTGCGACAATTGAGGATGATTTTTGAATTCAGAAACCAATTTTTGGGTTATGACTCTCGATATTATTGGTGAATAAAATAGATATCGGTTCAGATTTTAATATAGCCACTATATATGTATATACATGCATGTATATATATTGCAGGATTTATTTTCAAATCGCAAATCGATAAAAGTACCAAAATCTGCTACTGTTTTCTAGGCAAGCTATAAATAGTGGCCAGAAAGTCGGCCTTCTTCTGAAGTAAAAAAAACACGCTCGCTCTGGCCAACGGAGTGAAGTGGAGAAAAAAATATAAATAAAAGAATACATAAATATTTTTAGCTTTTCTTTTTTAAAAGCATGTACGTTGCTGATACTCAACAAATCTTGTGGTAATGCGTTCCAAAGTCTTTATGTTCATTGGCATAAATATAATGTTAGTAGATATTTTGCCTGCTGTTATTTCAAATCATTAAACATTTATTAAATTGTATAAAATCACAGAATTTATTAGCTGTTTTAGCAAAAATTTACTGTTGTTAAAGTTTCAGCGCCCCGACCTGATGGAATATTTCCGGCTTTACTACAGAAGGAGGCCGACTATATGGCCCTTATTTTTATACCCTCCACCATAGGATGGGGGGTATACTAATTTCGTCATTCTGTTTGTAACTACTCGAAATATTCGTCTGAGACCCCATAAAGTATATATATTCTTGATCGTCGCGACATTTTATGTCGATCTAGCCATGTCCGTCCGTCTGTCTGTCGAAAGCACGCTAACTTCCGAAGGAGTAAAGCTTGCCGCTTGAAATTTTGCACAAATACTTCTTATTAGTGTAGGTCGGTTGGTATTGTAAATGGGCCATATCGGTCCATGTTTTGATATAGCTGCCATATAAACCGATCTTGGGTCTTGACTTCTTGAGCCTCTAGAGTGCGCAATTCTTATCCGATTGGGATGAAATTTTGCACGACGTGTTTTGCTATGATATCCAATAACTGTGCCAAGTATGGTTCACATCGGTTAATAACCTGATATAGCTGCCATATAAACCGATCTTGGGTCTTGACTTCTTGAGCCTCTAAAGTGTGCAATTCTTATCCGATTGGGATAAAATTTTGCACGACGTGTTTTGCTATGATATCCAATAACTGTGCCAAGTATGGTTCACATCGGTCCATAACCTGATATAGCTGCCATATAAACCGATCTTGGGTCTTGACTTCTTGAGCCTCTAGAGTGCGCAATTCTTATCCGATTTTACTGAAATTTTGCACATAGTGTTTTAGTATCACTACCAACAACTGTGCTAAGTATGGTTCATATCGGTTCATAACCTGATATAGCTGCCATATAAACCGATCTTGAGTCTTGACTTCTTGAGCCTCTAGAGTGCGCAATTCTTATCCGATTGGGATGAAATTTTGCACGACGTGTTTTGCTATGATATCCAATAACTGTGCCAAGTATGGTTCACATCGGTTAATAACCTGATATAGCTGCCATATAAACCGATCTTGGGTCTTGACTTCTTGAGCCTCTAAAGTGTGCAATTCTTATCCGATTGGGATGAAATTTTGCACGACGTGTTTTGCTATGATATCCAATAACTGTGCCAAGTATGGTTCACATCGGTCCATAACCTGATGTAGCTGCCATAAAAACCGATCTTGGGTCTTGACTTCTTGAGCCTCTAGAGTGCGCAATTCTTATCCGATTTTACTGAAATTTTGCACATAGTGTTTTAGTATCACTACCAACAACTGTGCTAAGTATGGTTCATATCGGTTCATAACCTGATATAGCTGCCATATAAACCGATCTTGAGTCTTGACTTCTTGAGCCTCTAGAGTGCGCAATTCTTATCCGATTGGAATGAAATTTTGCACGACATGTTTTGTTATGATATCCAATAACTGTGCCAAGTATGGTTCACATCGGTCTATAACCTGATATAGCTGCCATATAAACCGATCTTGGGTCTTGACTTCTTGAGCCTCTAGAGTGAGCAATTCTTATCCGATTGGGATGAAATTTTGCACGACGTGTTTTGCTATGATATCCAATAACTGTGCCAAGTATGGTTCACATCGGTCCATAACCTGATGTAGCTGCCATAAAAACCGATCTTGGGTCTTGACTTCTTGGGCCTCTAGAGTGCGCAATTCTTATCCGATTGTGATGAAATTTTGTACGACGGATCCTCTCATAACCATCAATATACGTGTTTATTAGGGTCAGAATCGGTCTATAGCCCGATACAGCTCCCATATATTTTACTTTTTGAGGCCCCAACATATAATTTAATTGTGGTCTAAACCGGATCATATCTTGATATCGCTCTAATAGCAGAGCAAATCTTTTCTTATATCATTTTTTGCCTAAGAAGAGATGCCGGGAAAAGAACTGACAAATGCGCTCCATGGTGGAGGGTATATAAGATTCGGCCCGGCCGAACTTAGCACGCTTTTACTTGTTATAACGTGCTTAGGACTTGTAGATACTCCGAAAGACTGGCAGCAGGCAAGGGTGGTATTTATATTCAAGCCCGGAGAGGCAAGTTATGCGGCACCAAAGACCTACAGACCTATAAGCCTTACGTCCTTTGTACTCAAAACCATGGGAAGTATTGTGGATACCATGATAAAGAGTAGGACATTTGACGAAATCCTCAAATACAAACAGCATGCATATGTCAAGGGAAGGTCGGTGGAGACTGACTTGCATGAGGTTGAGCATAAAATAGAAGAATCCTTCGATGCCGATATGTTTTGATAGTAGGGACTTTAAACATTGTACACTTGGACGAGTACCGGATAAACCATATGCCAAGGAACAGATGGAAAAATTGTAGGTCGCAAGAAATAAATGTAAGGGAGAAAGTGGCACAGGGAACGCCACAGGGCGGCATTTTATCGCCCCTTCTATGGGTGACCACCTTAAATGACCTATTACAGATGCTGACTGAGGAGCGATTTAAGGCCGTCTGCTACGCAGACTATTTTATAATACTTCTATGAAGTAAAGATGCGAACCAGCTATGCAGAAGGGCCATAAGTGTCTTGCAGATGGCATATGACTGGTCTAGACCTATGGGTCTACATGTTATCCCAGAGAAGACTGAAATCTACCTGTTCGCGAGGAAGACGAAGGTGTACCACTTTGACGCACCATGTTTCCTCAATAGAACGATTTTGATATTTGACAAGGTCAAATACTTAGGTGTGATCTTGGACAGGAAAATGATTTGGAAGTGTCACATTCAGGATTCTAACGCAAAGGCTCACAGGTGTTAGGCACTATGAAGACGGATTAAGTGTAAAACAGCCACTGCGACTATGCGATGGGAGAGTGGACAGATGATAGCGGCAGGTCATACCGTCGAGACGACGATAGGAAACCTGGAAGGAATCGAAGAGGTTTCCGATCGGATACCTGAGATGATACTTGAAGTCGAGTGCTAGGCACTGCTGCCAGCGGCACAATCTTGAATTGAGGGAAAACTTGTATTGCCATTTGAGAGATCATGCTATACAAATGGATCAAAGCTAGAGGACAAAGTGGGCCTGGGGGGTCTACATTGAGAACCCAGGAACTGAGATCTGTTTTAGACTGCATCAAAATACGGTCTTGCAGGTGGAGATCCTGACGATCACGAAATTCATGAGGTGGTGTTGTGTTAACGCGAGCACGTCGAGTGTGAACATCTTGACGGACAGTTAACTGGCGATCAGAGCAGTAGCAACCAGGACGATAAGGTCACGAACAGTCTTAGAGTGTATGAAGGAGTTTATCCGCATCATTTGGATGACGGGCCATGGCGGAGTAAAGGCGAATGAAAAAGCAGATAAATTGGCAGTGAAGGCCAGAGGACTGCCGTCAATAAACTTGGTTAATCCGATTTCTGCCATCAGGTCTACATTGAGAACCCAGGGACTGAACGCGCATTTAACCCTGTGAAACAGCGAAACAGATGGTAGGACGACGAAATCCTATTGGGAAATTCAGATTTTGAGAAGACCAGGCTATTGCTGAGAGGAAATAAGTAGGTGGTCAGTATAGCTATTGGTATCATGTCGGGACACATGGGACTACGAGCTCACTTATGCAAAATCGGTGCGGCAAGTGATAGCATGTGTTGAGCATGTGGGGAAGATGTTGAGACGTTGGAGCATTTCATATGTCATTGCCCGGGTTAGGTGGGGACACAATACCAGACATGAACCAACTTAGGGGCGTGGTATGGAAAACAATTAGGAATTTTGTAAGCACGGAGTTCCTGGCGTAGATTTTCATTCTCAAGGTTACTTTTTTTAGTATTAAGAGCGCACAACAAGCGGACTACAAGCTTAGGTGTATGCCCATAGTAGCATGGGGCGGACTAATCTCTGCACCCTCTATCAACCTAACCTAACGTATGGAATAAGAAATAGATTATAAAGGAAATTGTCTGCTAATACCGATTATGGAAATTTATCTTTGTCTTTTCTCGAGTCTTCGGAGGCATAAAATGGATCGCAGGGGTAAACTGTTACTTTTAAGATTTAAAAAGTACTTTAGTAACATCCCTGTTCTAGGCTACAATTTTATTTATTTTATTGGCAAGTATTTGTAATACAATTTGGTATTAATTCAATACCAAATAAAGGAAACTATTAAATGAATATTGTACGGTTAAAATAAATTTTATACGATTTGATAAATGTCTCGGCGGAGTACAAATTGCGATCCAAGTAGCCAGTCAAATGCCACTTCTGGAATCAATTGCGATACGAAGTGGATCAATATGTACTTTTATTTCTTGTAAATATTTAATCATACACAAACGAAACTCATTGAAATTAAAATTTCTTTCAATGGAATTTGTTTTAATCCATATGAGGATGGAATGATTAAGTTGGTACTAAGCCAATTGCCTGCTTGGTATTAAATCTAATACCATATTCTATCTATTCTGGGCGGTATTGTTTTGATGACCTAAAGGATTGACTCACTAGCAATACCATCAATACAAATTTTCTATTAGTGTAGATATATGCTCGTCAATAAAACAAGGGAGTTTGGTTTACGTGGAGAATATATTGTAAATGCCAATGAAAAAAAAAATAATTTGTTAGAATCGAACGACAGATTAACTTATATCTCTGAATTGTCTCATAGTTGAGCTATAAGGCTCTCATAAAATGTCATTTTGTAATTTATACACACCTTAAACAAAAAACAGATCATAAAATTTTGCATGAGCTTGGCTATCCATGGCAGTTCTGCCGTTAAAAACTTTATGTGTGCACCATTTGGTTTCAATGTAAATGCAATGTATATGAAAATTTATATTTGAAACACCATAAAAATTTGATATTTGAAAAAAAAAGAAATATACATAACATTAAAGAACAAAGTACTATGTATACTCACTTAAAAAAAACCTACGTCAAAGGAATTTAGCTGAATTCTAAACGAAAAAATCAAATCCGATTAAAAAACATAATAGGTAACTAAAATGGAGCAGACGAGAATTCAGATGTCAAATCCGCCATGCATAGATCACTTCATGTTTTTGAGTATACACTGGGGTATTTATCCAAGTTGCTGAAAAACTTCTACAAAAGGATAAAATAATAAACATTCATCCATTTGATGGTAAAAAAAACACATACTCGTATACATGTACGTATATGGGCCCACAACAAGGCCTCTAAGTCGGAAGGCAAAATTGAAGTCGGATTTTCAAATTACAAAATTTGTTGTTTGAAATTTCTGAGAGTACGGACAAAAAAAAAATAATTTTGCTGTTTTAAATGATCATGTACAACTTATGATATGATTGTCATGCTCTCACATACGTTTTAAGTTCTAGGATGCTACCTATACAGTGTCCTAAAGTGTTTCAATTTATAAATACAGCAAACTGAGAACTGAAGCGGTCTAATGCAATTTGTTATTTTTTGAGCGATTGAACTGAACATTTCTACGAAGCACAGTGGTATAGAATCATAAAAAAATTCAAAAATCTGCCGCTTTATAACGAGTAGAGATCATGTGCGAAATTTTATGGCCTTGCGTGGTTAAGCTGTTAGTTTCATCGAGCTGGAAAATATTCATGCACAAGATCGAGCAAGAAGTTAGGAATTAAGCAGAGGACGTTTATGATGTAGCGAGTTTTCTTGTGTTTGTGTCTATATATGTATTGTGAGTGTAGCCTCAATGCAAACCACCTCCCTTCTTTGAACCGATTATCGTGTCCGAGATAGATAGCATTTTGGGTAGCCAGCTTTATTGCATGAGCCGACAGGACGAACGCAAAATGGGTGCCCAATTAGTTGCCGACAGCTGAAATTAAAACAAGTAAAAGCGTGCTAAGTTCGGCCGGGCCGAATTTTAAATACCCTCCACCATAGATCGCATTTGTCGAGCTCTTTTCCCGATATATCTTTTTAGGAAAACAAAGGATAAAAGAAAATAATTGCTATAATATTGGAGCTATGTCAAGTTAAGGTTCCGTCTGAACTGAATGTTGGAGATCATTGTAGAAGTCTTTGTGTAAAATTTCAGCCAATTCGAGTAAGAATTGTGCACTTTAGGATCTCAAGAAGTAATATAGAGAGAACGGTTTATATGGGAGCTATATCAGGTTATGGACCGATTTCAACCATATTTGACACGTAGTTTGAAGGTCATGGGAGAAGCTGTGGAACTAAATTTCGGCCAAATCGGAGCCTCTGGAGGCTCAAGAAGTCAAGATCCCAGATCGAATTAAATGGCAGCTATATCAGGTTATGGACCGATTTCAACCAACTCAACACAGTTATTGGAAGTCATAATAAAACACATCATGCTAAATTTCAGCCAAATCGGATAAGAAGTGTGCCATCTAGTGACTCAAGAAGTCAATACCTGAGGTCGGTTTATATGGCAGCTATATCAGGTTACGGACGAATTTCAACCATACTCCGCAGAGTTGTAAGAAGTCATAATAAAACACCTCGTACAAAATTTCAACCAAATTGGACAAGAACTGCGTCCTCTAGTGGCTCAAGAAGTCAAGACCCATGATCGATTTATATGGCAGCTATATCAAAACGTGGACCGATATAGCCCATTAACAATCCCAACCGACCTACAATAATAATAAGAAGTATTTGTGCAAAATTTCATGCGGCTAGCTTTATTCCTTCGAAAGTTAACGTGCTTTCGACAGACAGACGGACGGACGCACGGACAGACGGACGGACATGGCTATTTCGACTTAAAATGTCATGACGATCAAGAGTATATATTCTTTATGGGGTATTAGACGAATATTTCGAGGAGTTACAAACAGAATGACGAAATTAGTATACCCCATCCTATGGTGGAGGGTATAAAAATCCACAAAGCAATTCTCAAGTGTATTATGAAAGAGGAGGCAAAAAGAAACGATGGGTATATCGCCGTTTTGAAAGTTACATCGAAACTTAATCAAACTAGAGGACATTTTTCTAAATTTTCGGCCTACGATAATTAATTTCGTTTTAAGTGTATAAATCTTGTTTTTAAAAATGGGGCAAAAACTTTTTACAAAAATATTCTAAAAATATGTCTGCTATCAAATTCTGTTATATGTCTCAGAATACATCAATACATGCTGGCCCTTAGGTTAAGTAAGGGCCAGCAACAAGTAAAAAATGAAAGTATATTTTAGGGTTAAAGTAGTACTTTTTTACACCCACCACCATAGGATGGGCTTATACTAACCTAGTCATTCCGTTTGTTATACCTTAAAATATTGATCAAGGTCCCCATAAAGTATATATATTCGTGATCGTCTCGACATTCCGAGTTGACCTAGTCATGTCCGTCCGTCTGTCTGTCGAACGCGTAGAGCTAGGCGCTTGAAATGTTGTACTTATACTTAATATTGATGTAGGTCATTGATGATTGCAAACGGGTCATATCGGTTCAGATTTGGATATAGCTCCCATTTAACCCGATCTCTCGATTTGACATCTTGAGCACTTCAACGCCGCAATTTTTGTCCGATTTGGCTAAAATTGTGCAGATAGTGTTCCGATATGACTTCCCAATTTGACTTCTTGAGCCCTTACAACCCGCAATTTTTATCTGATTTGGCTGAAATTTTGCACATAGTGTTCTGTTGTAACTTTTAATAACTGTGCCAGGTACGGTTCATATCGGTCTGTAACCTGATATAGCTCCCATATAAACCGATTTCCCGATTTGACTTCTTGAGCCTTTGGAAGCCCCAATTTTTCTCCGATTTGGCTGAAATTTTGGGTGTAGTCATTTGTTATGACTTCCAAAAATTGTGCCAAGTGCGGTTAAAATCAGTCAAGAGCCTGATATAGCTCCCATGTAAACCGGTCTCTCGATCATAATTGTTCGGTTCCTAGAGGTTTAATTTTTGCTGGTTTGACAGTAGTTTGTTATGAAGAATAAAATTATGCCCTTCAACTAAAAATTATAAATTTTTAGCAGATTCCATGGTGGTGGGTTCCCAAGATTCTGCCCGGCCGAACTTAGCGCGGTTTTACTTGTTGGTCTCAGTAAGAGTCGCCTACTATAACGTTTCTGACCATATTTGAACAACAAATATATCTATATATCATGAAAATATCGATATCAATTTTGGCAAAAGACACTGATATTTCTACATTTTTATACCCTCCACCATAAGATAAGGGGCAAACTAATTTCGTCATTCTGATTGTAACTACTCGAAATATTCGTCTGAGACCCCATAAAGTATATATATTCTTCATCGTCGTGAAATTTTATGTCGATCTAGCCATGTCCGTCCGTCCGTCCGTCTGTCTGTCGAAAGCACGCTAACTGCCGAAGGAGTAAAGCTAGCCGCTTGAAATTTTGCACAAATACTTCTTATTAGTGTAGGTCGGTTGGTATTGTAAATGGGCCATATCGGTCCATGTTTTGATATAGCTGCCATATAAACCGATCTTGGGTCTTGACTTCTTGAGCCTCTAGAGTGCGCAATTCTTATCCGATTGGGATGAAATTTTGCACGACGTGTTTTGCTATGATATCCAACAACTGTGCCAAGTATGGTTGAAATCGGTCCATAACCTGATATAGCTGCCATATAAACCGATCTTGGGTCTTGACTTCTTGAGCCTCTAGCGTGCGCAATTCTTATCCGATCAGAATGAAATTTTGCACGACGTGTTTTGTTATGATATCCAACTACAGTGCCAAGTATGGTTCAAATCGGTTCATAACCTGATATAGCTGCCATATAAGCCGATCTTGGGTCTTGCTTCTTGAGCCTCTAGCGTGCGCAATTCTTATCCGATCAGAATGAAATTTTGCACGACGTGTTTTGTTATGATATCCAACTTCAGTGCCAAGTATGGTTCAAGTCGGTTCATAACCTGATATAGCTGCCATATAAGCCGATCTTGGGTCTTGACTTCTTGAGCCTCTAGAGTGCGCAATTCTAATCCGAATGGAATGGAATTTCGCACGACGTGTTTTGTTATGATACCCAACAACTGTGCCAAGTATAGTTTAAATCGGTCCATAACCTGATATAGCTGCCATATAAACCGGTCTTGGGTCTTGACCTCTTGAGTCTCTAGAGGGCACAATTCTTATCCGATTTGAATGAAATTTTGTACGACGGGTCCTCTCATGACCATCAACAAACGTGTTTATTATGGTCTGAATCGGTCTATAGCCCGATACAGATCCCATATAAATCGTTCTTTCTATTTTACTTCGTGAGCCCCAATGGGCGCAATTCTTATACGAATTGGCTGAAATTTTACACAGGTCTCCAACATATAATTTAATTGTGGTCCGAACCGGACCATATCTTGATATCGTTTTAATAGCAGAGCAACTCTTTTCTTATATCCTTTTTTGCCTAAGAAGAGATGCCGGGAAAAGAAGTCGACAAATGCGATCCATGGTGGAGGGTATATAAGATTCGGCCCGGCCGAACTTAGCACGCTTTTACTTGTTTTAATTGTTGTCGTTGTTTTTGCTGGTTAGTGCATGAAAATAACATGAAAGTTAATTTTAGATGGATGGTATCAAAAATAGGAATACTCTCCATCAGAAAAATGTCAACGAACGCACAAATTTGCGAATTTCAAGCGAAAATTAATTGATGACATCTCTAACTGTTTTATTTATCGTGTTTTCGAATTTAGCCAAAATCTCCCACAATATTCCACTTTAGGAGCAAACTGTCAAAGGGAAAATATTGCACAAGTATCGCCAAACTATATTATAATTTTTGGTAAATTTGGAATTTTTCTGTACTTTGCTTATGTATTTCATACCATGGCCTTATATGCTCAACTGGATTCCTTAGAAAATACTCGTACTAAATTCAACCTTGGACGTCGCGTCGGGTAACGTGATCCGGTCCCCATAATATTTCGTATATATTTTTTGAGATCAAAGAAAAACAATGAATGGTATGAGTATCCCTATTTGCAAAAAAAAAAAAAAAGAGAAACCTTTTATAGCGTAGTCTTTTCTGCCAACCTTTAGTATGTCAGCATGTTTTCCGCTTCGACAGTGACCAGTCTATTCCAGCCAGTGACAGTATAGCGGTAGACCTTTTCAAGTTTAGATTAGGCCACATAGTTTTGGAATGCTCACAGCCTCCTCTTTGTGACCATCTTTCATTCGTTATCCTTCGGGCCTGGTTCTGAACACTTAGCTTACATGTCGCTAGAGGCATACCCAGAGATTCCAGTATCCCTGGAATGTGTAAGATACTTCCTAGTCTCCCAAACTCGTCCGCTTTACAATTCCCTGGTATATCTCTGTGGCCCGGCACCCAGAACAGGTAATTTTGAACTGTTCAGCTATCTCGTTGAGAGATCTGTGACAGTCGAGGGCGGTTATGTGTTCAGAAATAAGTCCTCAAGGGATTAAATGGCTGCCTGAGAATATATTAATTGCAAGGATATCCGCTTGATACACACTGCAGTGGTCAGCTATTGGTTGCCGGCTCCTAAATGATGCTATGCTGTTTGAGAATGACGCTAGTTGAAACACGTTACTCAGTTAGAATAGGAATGGACCTTTGCGAACCGTTCAAAACTAAACAAGGTTTCAGACAAGGATACAACATATCCTGTGATCTATTTGGAATCTAGCTGGAGAAGATTATACGACTTCTTCTATACCCTTCACCCTACGCTCCAAAAATTGTCTTAATCGGTCCATAATCGGTCGATTAAACTCCTTGAACCTCTATAGCGCTACACTGAAATTTTGCATATTGACTTCTATTATGGTCTTCATCATCCAAAGCATGTATAACCCGATTCGGTCCATAGCCTGATATAGCTCCAATACAAATATTGAAAAAAAAATTTGCAAAGTTTATTAGTAAATTTTACAAATGCTTTCACTTTTTACTAAAGGCTCTATTACACGGCATGTAGTTGTCTTATGACATGTCAAATTTAACACATGTAAAGGTATAAATGTGGTATAAAAAGGTGGTATAAAGGTATAAATGCCGTGTGATATACACGAAACTAACACATGAAAATCACTTTTCAAGTACATGTAATTTTTTTCGATTAGTGAGTGTTCTATTCCTTCTGACAAAAATATAACGAAATCTGCTGTTTTTGTTGTCTGTCGAATGAAAGCAACCCCAAATTAAATTGTTTCCACAAATTTGTGATATAACCAGCTTTCTCACAACTTTAACAATTTTTACGCATAAAAATTAGCTTTTGCTCGAAAAGAACATACAGGTGTGATAGAAAAGTTATGAATCGTAAATTGACAATTTTGACAAATATTTTCAAATACATGTGAATACAAAAAGTGACATGTCGTAAGACATCTAATAGCGCCTTAAGTTTTACTTTGAAAGAGTGGCAGTTTTTTTCATTTCAAGTTTTCTTAGAAAGAGATTTGAGACCCTGAAGTAGTTGTAGTTGTTGTTGACACATTTGTAGCTGAGCAAGTTCGTTCCGGTCCAAAGGACCGATCGCCGTGTCACATCGAGCTTTTTCATTCAAGGCCTTCTACCATAAATTGAAAGCGATTATAAAAGGTGGTTACACTTTAAGAGCCAATGATGGTTTTGAGTAACTTTAACACGTTGCTCTATTGTGTATATTTCCATCTTTCAAATTGAATTACTCTGATATTGAGAAATGTCAAATAAAATGAAGGAAAATCTTGACTTTTGGGTATGTTAACCGAATTTGATGGACATCTGAGGAGGTTTTCAGATGGGTTATAAAACAAACGGTATCAAATTTTGAGCAAATGTGTTCAAAATTTTAATAACTAGGGTTCTATATGAGCAAGTGGATGTATATGTATATACACCCCACGCGGGGTTTCCTAGGTGAATGGTTTCCTAGGTGAATCCAGTGACTGGTGGGGTAGGATATAAAAAATGTCTGTGTCAAATTTGAAGACGATCGGATGAAAGTTGCGATCTGTACTTTGTACACAAATTAGACAACGGTCGGACAGATAGACGGATAGACAGACGGAAATTGCTAAATCAAATCAGAAAACGATTCTGAGTGTATCTGAATATCTACCAATGGGTCTTCCTTCCTTTCCTCTCTTCTTTCTGGGTGTTACGAAACATATGCACCAACTTATAATACCTTGTACCACTGTAGAGGTGTGGGGTATAATAAATGTATTGTTATAACATTTATTCAACATAAACTTGAAAGCATCAACAGCCTGGTCTACTAACATCTCAGTTTGGATATGGCCCTTTTATATTGGCGGCGCCACGCTATCGACCTGTTCGCAAAAAGCTTCTTAAAGGCACGTTTTGCAGTTCTGACCATCTTATTGTATTTCTTAAGCCAAGCTCTCTTAAAAAGTCTGCGGCCCACTTTCCCAAGGATGCGAATCCCTCCGGTGATCCAGGGTTTTACATGGGCAGATTTCCTTTTTCGAAGAGGACAACTTTCTTCGAATGACCCTACTATTGCATTCGAAATCCTGTCATAGTGCCGTAAATGTATTCTCTGCTTGGGCAATATAGTGCATCTCACCCAAGTCTTACGAATTTTGTCCAGTTGGTTTTCACCTTATTCCGGATGCGGCTCTGACCGTGCTATTCTAAATTTGGATTTTCCGAAAATATTGGGGCATGTCAAACATCCTCCTTATTCCCTTCATAAAACCAACTTTGGAGTTAAGTTTATAACTTTGTATTCAAGTCTACAAACTTAAAACATCTACAAATATTACATATTTTCTCACGAACAGGAACAGTCTTATTCAAGTTTGATCTCAATGATATGGATTCCTCTTTGTTTAAGCCGAGTCCGAACGGCGTGCCGCTTAGCGACACCACAAGATAGAGAATTTTTAATATGGCGCCAGCTAGGAGATAACCACCACTGAACAATTTTTTTCTTGTGTTCACGTTATGATTTGAACCCAGGTGTTCAGAGTCATATGTGGACATGCAAACCTCTGGGCCACGGTGGCCTCCAATAAAATATCTAATCGGTGTTAATCCATATAGTCAAAAAATCGTCCGCTCACATATATTGAAAGGACGGTTTACAAAAACCATGCCGTACATTTTCAAAACACATTTTAAATATTGATACTTACATTTAAAATATATTGTATATATAGTATTATAACGTTTTTGAAAAATTAATAAAAAAATATTGAAAGGTATAAAAAACTAAGGATAACAAATTTCAGCAAAATCGTGTGAAAATTTAGACGTCTGTTTTATTTGCTGAATATGGATAGCGCCCTAAAAGCTCACTTTTACAAATTTCAGCGAAATCGTGTAAGAAATGCTCTTTTCGTGGTTTGAGGAACTGACACTTTGGGATCGTTCTCTATGGCAGCAATGTATATCGAAAAATAATCAGATTTAACTCAAAACTGGCGTAATTTGGAATAGCCTAAAATGAACAAATTTTCCCAAATTTATGATTTGTGGTTTTTTAGCTGTTATCTTTTTGACAACACTGGTTTAAACAGTTTACGCACGTTTCGTGTTTTGTTTCACTGTCATACATCTTCAGTTTAGTCTAAAATTTAATCATAAATCTTCTTACAAACGAACAGTGCATGCAAACTATTAAAATTTATTATCAAAATGCGTATTCTGTTAAGAAAGTTCATCGCGCGCTTCTTTCATTTTATGGACGAAGCTCATTTTTGACTCAATGTATAAGTAAATAAGCAGAATTGCCGATTTTGGAGTGAAGATCAGCCAGAAGCATTGCAGGAGCTACCAATGCATCTAAAAAAGTCTCAGTTTGATGCGGTTTATGAGATGGCGGCATCATTGGACCGTACTTCTTCAAAGATAATGCGAATCGTAATGTAACTGTGAATGGTGAGCTGGTGAGCGCTATCGCATTGGAAGACAACATTGAAGCGTTTATTCATAAGATACCGAAATGTTGGAAAGAATATGTCAAAATTGGACCAACGGGATGGACCATTTGAGGCGCAGTCACCGTGACTGAAATAATCTTCAAACATTTAATTATATGGACCGTACTATCGATTCGAAAACATCCCAACATACTGTGTTTAGTTTTGTGTAGATGGATTAAATGAAGAGATATTTAAAAGTTTTAGAATTATTTAAAAAAAATTTTAATTTTGAAACATTGCACAACGTTTATTTTTACCTATACCAGCAAAGATTTTCTCTTATATATTGGAAATTTCGTAGCTTAAAGACATGTTCACTTCTCAAGCCAAAAATTGGGGTTAGCGCATAGATTCAATTTCGATTTCAAAACCAATTAATTCAAAGTTAATACAAGGCCTTTGAATTAAATGGCCAGTCGATTTCTCTGGATCGGAGAATAGACACGCATATGTATTTGTGTATGTACATCGTGTGAGTGTGTGTGTGTATGTTTTATTTTATATAGACATTGTGAATTGAATCCATTAAAAATAATTGAACATACTCTACGTGTATGCGCAACATATGTACGCCTCAGCGTACGCATAGCTCTTTCCCATACTGATGAATGTAGGTATGTTTTCGATCAGTTTACACGTGTGTTTTTGTAGCGATGCGACAATCGAACGTTGGCACGTACATACATACGTGTCATCGGAATGAAACTCAATGTGAATTGAAGGTTTATGAATTTTGATTAAATTTTACGTGAAAGTGAATTTCAATGGCACACATTTATAGAAATTTTTCAGGGAAAATGCCAAAATATAATAAAAAAGTGTAGAAAAACACAAACAGCGCGAAAACGAAGCGTGTATTAATAACACTCACTCACATGCGAGTTCCTACCTTTGAGTGCACATAAATAGGTGTATGTATGTAAGTATGAATGAAACTGTCATCACGTCCAAAATGGAAGACAAACATCAGTTTTTGTCAGACGATACTTTATTCGGCCACTGCTACCAATAATGATAATAGATAATTTCAATTCACTCACTTCACTTCTTTCACACCATTGAACATAAATTCAATATTTATTGCCATTTAAACTGCACGATGAGTTATCAATAGCACCGAATATATCAAAATTATGTTGTATTCTAGCAACAAATGCTTGCATCCATGAATGATCAGCAGCGTTGCCAAGTCTTCATGTTTAGTCCCCGTAACAGCTATTGTAAATACTGCGGAAATCGGTAAGCACAACTAATAGAATTTCGCAATAATTGCACGAACCGATTTACCATAAGTTTTGGATGACAAAAGAATCTCTAATGATTGTTTTATTGGCCTGAGCCTCAACGAAAGTTGAGGAAAAATTATTTCCTAACAAAATTTAAGAAAAATCCTACCAGACCCGACCAAAACCTACAAAATGGTCTACAAGCCAAAATTGCGGTATATGTTTTTATACCCACCAACGAAAAGTTGGTCCAAAACGCTACAAAGTAGTACTAGATCGTCTCTTCCTTCATAAATGGCCTTTATATTGATATAGCACACTTTATACAGATCATCCGATAAGACATCTTGAGTTCATAAAATCACATGTTTGCCCGTGCCGAGTTTGAATAAAGCGATCTCCCGATTTAAATTTTTGAGCATATAAATGCACTTTTACTTCCCATTTTCGTCGTTAGTGAGTTGCATGCACCCCCTCAACATCAGAGTATTAACCAGATTTGACCATATTTTTGTATAGCCCTGCGGAAAATTCTCCTCTACTCCTATTGCGGTTGGGTACAATGTCTAGTGAGAAAATCCTTGAACTTCTTGTGTATACACATTTCCTGTAAAACTCTCCAACGAACAACGAAGCACTTTAAAAGTTTTTCACAGTTCCCATATCAAAGTCGTCGACGATGTTTGAGGAAATTCTGTGGGAGTCGAAAATTCTTAGAGCAATCACAAGTTTCGATCCTTTAAATCGCCAGGAGTGATAGACTGGTTTCCTGGCTGAGGCAGATACACTTTTCAGGCTCTACTAACGCTCACGAGAAAAAAATTTACTCACGCACGACATTTTTTATGTCGGCTGACGTTCACGCACGCTCACGAGACTAAATGTTTACCCACTCACGACTCGCGAGAAAATGACGACTCATGATGCACTCACGAGAAAATCACGACTTACAAAACACTTACGATGCACTCACAAATGCATATTACCCCCGGTCACACCTGTCTCCTTGGGAGAAGGAATGGAACATTTATTAAAAAAAAAGAACTGATAGAAAATGCACTCTTGCCTTAGTCACTTGCAAGAGGGCGATTACACAGTGCCTATACGTCGTACCGTGTGGAACACATGATCTGAGCCGCTAGTTGATGAAAACTATATATATATATATATATATATATATATATATATATATATATATATATATATATATATATATATATATATATATATATATATATATATATATATATATATATGTATTTATATATAAATATATATATATATATATATATATTCCTGGTAATAGAGGATACTTTGATTTCTTGGGTCTGGTTCCAGACTGAATGACTATGTATGCTTTCGGGTGTACTCTGAAGAACCGGAACTGAGAACATCGAGTGATCTTATAAATAGATGGAGTGGTTGAATATATATATATATATATATATATATATATATATATATATATATATATATATATATATATATATATATATATATATATATATATATATATATATATATATATATATATGTATTTATATATATATATATATATATATTCCTGGTAATAGAGGATACTTTGATTTCTTGGGTCTGGTTCCAGACTGAATGACTATGTATGCTTTCGGGTGTACTCTGAAGAACCGGAACTGAGAACATCGAGTGATCTTATAAATAGATGGAGTGGTTGAATGGCTAAGATATAATGAATAAACGACGCACTATTGCGTGGAGTTACGTAACAGGTAGTAAAAATCATCAAAATCTACGATATTTTGAAAGAACTTTTCTTATGTAAAACTTTCCAACGATTGCAAACATGCATCCCATAGTAATGTCAAAGATTACTTTCGGAAGTTATGACCGTTCGAAGTCGAACTTCTCGTGGTAAATCTATATAAAAACTATAAATTTTTTCATTACTTTTCAAAGTAAATGGAAAATACAACAACATTTTATAAACTATTGATGTTAGCTGTTTGTTGTTGTTGTTGTAGCAGTTTATTGTGTTCTATCTTTCGTCTGCTTGATTCTGTTGAGTATCAAGATCCAGGAACTCAGCGACTAAGTTGGGGTGCGTCCACAGGGATCTGGGTCTGAGTCGAGTGGGTATGGCTGGCTTGTGTGGTTACATTATTCCTGTGGTGATTAAAACTCAAGCTCAAGGCCAACCTCTCACTTGACCTCGAGCTTGAGTTTTAATCAACACAGGAATAACTTGTTTTATTTTTATAAATGCCAGTGCTTGCCGAATTTTCGTTAAGAGGCAAAAAATGTTAGAAGGACATGCTTCACGAAATAGTATGGAGCACATGTACCAGAGTCAATATTCCTAGAACTTCTGAATGGATAGATATATCCATCCGAAACATGGTCACATTTAACATGACATATTTTGAGGTGCGACTTTAACTAAATTTGGACCGATCTGAACAATTTTAATCATGGAAATAGAAAGTTCTACTACAATTCACTATTCAAAGTTTCAACGGATCAAATCGGATGTAAAATGCTCAGTTTTTCGGTTTGGGACCCCACTCTATATGTCATCCAAATTGGGTCCGATCCTTGCTAAACTTTGCGTGGATGTCAGCGTGGGTTCTAACACAACTAAGTACGCCTTTATCGGCTCAAGAGCTTCAATCGGGAGATCGATATGGCAGCCATTTTTCGTAAATGAGACCAGTAATTGAACACTTTTCCATTCCATAACCAATTCTCTGTTTCAACTTCATCCAAAGTGCCGTTATTCTTAAATTCTGTGGAGGTTTAATATATATGTGCATTATCAAAATCCTAAGTTTTAGAAGCTACAAAGCCAACCAATTTTTTTTAGTGATTACTGTGAAACATATAGCATCTGGTGACAATCAACCTACTTTTTTATAAAATTGGAAATAGATTTACATTTTTTTTTGGATTTTTGACGAAAAATGCCACTTGGAGACTAACTTTCGTGTATGGGGCGGGGAATAATTATTGAGATGGGATAAGTTGCTAAAAGAAATTCACAAAATAATTTTAATTGCTTCAGTAAACTCACATCGGAAAAGAGCAGTTTTTTGTTAACAATCTGTCAACAATAGTAGGAGTGGAGCGGAGTGGATGTACTCAACCGATGGTGAACAAAAATATTGGAGGGGATTCTCGGTACCCTCGACAAGAGTGCTGCAACCAAAATCAAGGCCTCAGATCTCTTATGGTACAAGGAGCATATGGGACACATGGAAAGTTGCAAGAAGGCTTTGCTCCATTTAAATTTAATGCAGAATCATATAAAGACCTCCTAAACAAAAATATAATTGAATTTGATGACGAATTATGTGGACTTTTCCATAAAAGAATGATGCCTCCATATTGAACGATTAAAAAAAGGTCACAATATACAGGGTGGCTGATGAATATTGCTACAATGATGAATATTGCTACATTTTTTTTTCGGTGTATGGAATACATTTTTCTTTTATTCATGTTAAATTAAATTATTAAATTAATTATTAAATTATTATTAATTAAATTAATTAATTAATTAATTAAATTAATTATTAAATTATTATTATTAAATAGAAAAAAAGTTATTACATTTTTTTTTGGTAGCGGCTTTCATCAGCCACCCTGTAGATAAAGAAACATACTTTACAATAGCGACCCGCCTTGGATCTCAATTTGAATCACATTGAAGCTCTCTGGGACATACTATCTGCAAAGGTTTTTTGCAAAATACAGCAATTTGACGAATGACGAAATAGTACAAAATTGATATGGCTATCCTTTGTCCTTATACACAAGGACAAACCAATATTATTAAATAAATTTTGAAATAATTTTTTTCCTACCAAAAATTTTCCAAATGCCTTAAAATGGCATGTGAAAGTACTAAATAAGTAAGGAAACACAATCAAAAAAAAAAAATATTAAAACAAAATAATTTTAATTTTGTAGCGCAGATTTACACAATGCTCATATATCATAAAAAAGTATACGCCAACGGAAGACTTCCATTTATTTTTATGCGCAATTGTACATAAAAATTGGAAGTAGATCAAGAGAAATCAAAAAAATACCTATATGTCAATCCCAACATTGCTAGCATGTGAAAATAAAAACAAGTAAAAGCGTGCAAGTTCAACCGGGCCGAATCTTATATACCCTCCACGATGGATCGCATTTGTCTAGTTCTTTTCCCGGTATCTCTTTTTAGACAAACATATGATTGCTGTGATATTGGAGCTGTATGAACTTATGGTCCGATGATCCAGACCATAATTGAACTGAATGTTGAAGACCATAGTAGATGTCATTCTCTAAAATTTCAGCCAATTCGAATAAAAATTGCGCCCTTTAGGGACCAAGAAATAAAATAGGAGCTGTACCAGGCATACACCGATTCAGACCATAATTGACACGTATGCTGAAGGTCATGAGAGAAGTCGTTGTACAAAATTTCAGAGAAATCGGATAATAATTGCGATCTCTAGAGGTTCAAGAAGTGAAGATCCCAGATCGGTTTATATGGCAGCTATATCAGGTTATAAAGCAATTAAAACTATATTTGCACAACTGTTGGAAGTCATAACAAAACACTTCTTGCAAAATTTCAGCCAAATCGGATAAGAATTGCGCTCTCTAGTGGCTCAAGAAGTCAAGATTCAAGATCGGTTTATATAGCAGCTATTTCAAAACATGGACCGATATGGCCCATTTACAATCCAACCGACCTACATTAATAAGAATATTTGTACAAAATTTCAAGCGGCTAGTTTTACTCCTTCGAAAGTAAGCGTGCTTTCGACAGACTGACGGACGGACAGACAGCCAGACGGACGAACATGACTAGATCAACTTAAAATGTCATGACGATCAAGAATATATATACTTTATGGGGTCTTAGACGAATATTTCGAGAAGTTACAAACAGAATGATATAACTAGTATACCCCCATCCTATGGTGGAGGGTATAACAATTAAAAGCGTGCTGAGTTCGGCCAGGCCGAATCTTATGTATCCTCCATCATGGATAGCATTTTTCGAGTTCTTTTCCCGGTATCTCTTTTTAGGCAAACATGGGATACAAGAAAAGAATTGTTATGTTATTGCAGCTATTTCGAGTTATGGTCCGATTCGGACTATAGTTGAATTGAATATTTGAGACCATAGTAGAAGTAATCGTGTAAATTTTCAGCCAATCGACTAAGAATTTCGCTCTTTAGGGGCTTAAGAATTAAAATAGGGAGATCGGTTCATATGGGAGCTGTATCTGGCTAGTTCCGCCCCTGGAGGCTCAAGAAGTCAAGATCCCTGATCGGTTTATATAACCAGTTATAAACCGATTTAGACCATATTTAGCACAGTTTTTGGAAGTCATTACAAAACTCAGCATGCAATATATCTGCCAAATCGGATGGGAATTGCGACCTCAAAAGGCTCAAGAAATCAAGACCCCATATCGGGCTATATGGCAGCTATATCAGGTTATAGACCGATTTAAACCATATTTAGCACAGTTATTGGAAGTCATACCAAAACACCTCATGCAAGATTTCAGCCAATTTCAGATAAGAATTGTCCCCTCTAGAAGCTCAAGAAGTCGGTTTATATGCAAGCTATATCAAAACATGGACCGATATCGCCCAACTGACATACAATAAAATAAAGTATTTGAGCAAAATTTCAAGCACCTAACTTTACTCCTTCGAAAGTTAGCGTGCTTTCGATAGACAGACGGACGGACATTGCTAAATTGACTTACAATGTCATGACGATCGAGAATATATATATTTTATGGGGTCTTAGACGAATATTTTGAGGAGTTACAAACATTATGACAAAATATGTATACTGTAGTGGAGGGTATAACATTGACCTATGTATGGGTGGACGAAAAATTTAGTTCTACGTACGCAAACCGCAAAACATTCGATTTTGAGCGACTGTCATTTGTTATTTTGGCCTATTGTTCGACTTTATGTGTCAACAAATCTCAATCGGGTGATCGGTCTATATATAAATTAAAAGTTTATTTTTGGTTAATAGCTTTATGATATAAAAATTACAAGCGTGCTTAGTTCGGCCGGGTCGAATCTTGCGAATCCACCACCATGGAATCTGCTAAAATTTTATACAAAATAAATTAAGTTTTAGGGCATAATTTTATTCTACATGCCAAACTTCTGTCAAACCAGCAAAAATAAAATCTTCTAGGAACTGAAACTTTAATTTCTGAACTACATATATGCAAAATTTCAGCCTAATCGGACAAAAATTTCGGAATGTAACCGCTCAAAAAGTCAAATCGGTTACTATGGGAGCTATATCAGGTTTTACACCGATTTGAACCGTACTGGGCACAGTTGTTGATAGATATAACAAAACTCCACGTGCAAAATTTCAGACAAATCCGACAAAAATTGCGCTTCTAGGGGCCATGAAATCAAATCGGGAGATCAGTTTATATGGGAGCTTTATCAGGTTATAGACCGATTTGGACCGTACAAAACACAGATTTGCTCAAGTAGTCAGATCATGCAATCGGTATATATGGGAGCTATATCAGGCTATTACCGATTTGGACCGTACTAAGCAGACATTTGTTGAGAGTCTTAACAGAACACTATATGCTAAATTTCAGCCAGATCGAACATAAATTGCGGCTCCCAGGGGCTCAAGAAGTCAAATCGTGCGATTGGTATATATGGGAGCTATATCAGGTTATACACCGACACATTGTTGACGCAGTTGTTGGAACGGAACACTACATGCAACATTTCAGCCATATCGGATGAAAATTGCAGCTTCCAGGAGCTCAAAGAGTCAAATCTGGAGATCGGTTTATATGGGAGCTATATCTAAATCTGAACCGATATGGCCCATTTACAATCCCCAATGATCTACATCGACATTAAATATCTGTGCAAAATTTCAAGCGGCGATCTCGATCGTGATTTCGACAGACGGATGGACGGACATGGCTTGATCGATTCAGAACAACGAGACGATCAAGAATATATATACTTTATGGAGTCTTAGACGAATATTTTGAGGTGTTACAAACAGAATGAATAGATTAGTATATACCCCCATCTTATGGTGGTTTGTATAAAACTCTTAAAGATACATAGATTTTATAATTAAAATTATTTTTTTATTCCACTTAGTTACCTTAAAATTGATATTTGCACTAAAGCTCCCTTTGATAACCCATAATTATGCACCAACAACGCGGAGCACCGTTTTCCAACTTTCATATCTCTTATCTAGCATTTGCGGTGGTAAAAAATTTTCTATACTGAAAAAAAGTTGTACCAAAATTTAAGATTTTTTTTATTCGTAGGATTTTAGCAATGAAAACGAGTCAAAGTCAATGAATCAAAACTTTTAAATAAAGATGCCATCTTTAAATGTAGTTTTCTATTTACCAACGGACCTTACCATCTGTTTCAAATTCTGATCGCTTATTGATTTTTATTTTGCTTCATGGATGACTGTTCAATTATTTTTTGTTTAGAAAATTCTTTATTCAAACTTAGCATCCTAGCTTAAAAAATTAAAGACGCTTCTATTTGTAAGGCTATTTTGCGTCTACCTACCATTTAATATAAAAAAAATCCTTAATATAAAGGAAAATATTTTTCACCAAAGCGAATTTTTCCTTCAAAAGTTGGAAAACTGATCAATTTTAAATAAAGTTTGCTGATCTTTGGCTCGAATCATTAAACAATTATACAAAATTTTTTTCAGCGTAGACTTTTGTAGAGACGGAAATACGCTTTCAGGAAAATGGCGTTGTTGGTCATCAATACAGGGTGACAAACTTGGACACTTTTCACTTCTCTTCAAAAGGCTAACATTTTTGATCTACTGTTCCCATTTGAATGATTTAGGATTCTGTAGAAAGACGAGATCCAAAGAATACTTGCATATAAGTCTATGCCATCGGCCACCGTTAACGAAATATGAATAGTTTAACCCGAATTAAAATGGTCGTGGAATTTTTTTTTTGTGAAGACATATGAGATGAATTAGCCTCAACCTCAAATAAAAAAATTTTATAGGTGCCCTGAATCAAGAGCTACAAGATGTTGCGTATATGCAACCTTTTTACAAATACTTAATCGTTGAGCACTGCAAATGGGCTATATCGAATCAGATTTGGATATAGCTCCCATATAAACCGATCTCCAAATTTGACTTCTTAAGCCCTTACAATCAGCAATTTTTGTCCAATTTTGATAAAATATTGCACATAGTGTTTTGTTATGACTTCCAACAACTGTGCCAAGTACGGCTCAAATCAGTCTATAACCTGACATAGCTCCCATATAAACCGATATCTCGATTTGACTTCTTGAGTCCCTGGAAAGCTCAGTTTTTGTCCGATTTGGCTGAAATTTTGCATGCGGTGTTCTGTGACGACTTCCAACAACAGTGCGTCTAAAAGCAGTCTATAACCTGTTATAGATCCCGTGTAAACCGATCTCTCGATCATCCTTGTTCGTTTCTTAGAATCTTTAATTTTTGTTGGTTTGACAGAAGTTTGTTATGTAGAATAAAATTCTGCACTTCAACAAAATTAGTTTGTATAAATTTTTTTCGGAATTCATGGTGGTGGGTTCCAAAGATTCGGCCGAACTTGGCACGATTTTACTAGTTAGTTTCTCATTCATCTCTATGTGTTAAGTTATTGAACATAGTTTTGGGATGAGTTAATTATATTCATGTTTTTAACACTTTTATGAAACAATTTTTTTTTTGTAAAACGAATGTTGTCAACTTCGCTCTCGGGATAATGAGAGGGTTAATTTTAAAATATCAAAATTTGGCTTTGGTTTGTTTAAGTGTATATTGAAAAACAAGTAACATTTTTAAGCAACATGCTGGAAATTTGACATAAATTGCGCCAGTATTGGTGTGCACAAAAAAAGGATTATGTCATTATATTAAGTGCTTTAAAAATGGCATCATTCTCCAAATAAGATATTCATATTTCTTTTACGTTTTCGTAAACTTTAGCCATCAAAGCGTTATCATTTCATTCTATTTTCATAAAGCGCAAGTATTAATCGGTGTCGTCACCATCATACATGAAAAACAACCGCCTTAAATACACGGTATGCCTTATTTTAAAGGAAATTTCCATACCTCATGATTTGAGTTCTTCAGCTCGTAATAGGCATATTTAATGTCAGATTTTGCTGAAAATTATAAAATTTCCGGTCCATATAGCATACTAGTTAATCCATGTTTTCTTTAGATCTCGGGTTTCTCGGGAGTCCTTAATCATTCAAATCGATTCATTACATCTAAAGTTATAGCCCCTTGAGGAGTGAAGAATTGGAAAGTGGTCAACTGTGGGACCCTTTATTTAAGATATAGACCAACAACGCAATTTTCTTGTGTCTTCGGCTTTAAATGTCCAGAACATTTTTACCGCTTAGATCAAGAGATATGCAGTTGTGGACTTACTTCCATTTTTCGCCGTTTGGTCTACAATGCGACAATGCAATGTTGGTATAAATATCTTCTCAGATAGCCAGGCATCGTGTTAATCGCTGGAGAACCTACATATTTCTGAATTCAAAAGCAGCCCTAGACTATTTTAGATCCTTCAGATGGCTGAAGAGTCACACAAACATATCCCGGGGAAGTGACGAACTTGTATGACCAGAAACAGGTTTGGGGTGATGAACGCTCGAAGATTGTTTGTCCCAATCTTAACTTGAAGAGGTCCATGGCTTTGCTATTGTTAGCTAGAATATAGGTCACATTCTGAGGTCGTTTCTGTCATGACAGGTGAAAAAAAAAATATCTCCGGATGTTAGAATGTACGATTATAGCCTATGTTTGCAAGCACCGACTTCTGCAAAAGCTGTGGAAACATAGAAGAAGATGAAACTATAGAAAATCTGTTGTGTACCTTTCCTTCACTGACTAGATAAAGTTCCACTCCATGTTATTATATGAAGACTTGTTTTCTACTATAATTTAAACAAGTAAAAGCGTGCTAAGATCGGCCGGGCCGAATCTTATATACCCTCCACCATAGATCGCATTTGTCGAGCTCTTTCCCCGATAACTCATTTTAGGAATATAAAGGATAAAAGAAAAGAATTGCTATTGGAGCTATGTCAAGTTAAGATCCGGTCTGAACTCAATGTTGGAGACCATTGTTGAAGTCTTTGTCTAAAATTTCAGCCAATTCGAGTCAGAACTGTGCCCCTTAAGGTCTCAAGAAGTAATATAGAGAGATCGGTTTATATGGGAACTATATCAGGCTATGGACCGATTCGGACCATATTTGACACGTATATTGAAGGTCATGCTTCGGCCAAATCGGATTAGAACTGCGCCCTCTAGTGGCTTAAGAAGTCAAGACCCAAGATCGCTTTATATGGCAGCTTTATCAGGTTATAGACCGATTTCAGCCATACTCACCACAGTTGTTGGAAGTCATAATAAAACACATCATGCAAAATTTCAGCCAAATCGGATAAGAATTGTACCCTCTAGTGGCTCAAGAAGTCAAGACCCGAGATCGGTTTATATTGCAGCTATTTCAAAACATGGACTGATATAGCGCATTTACAATCCCAAACGATCTACACAAATTAAAAGTATTTGTGCAAAATTTCAAGCTGCTAGGTTTACTCCTTCGAAAGTTAGCGTGCTTTCGACAGACAGACGGACGGACATGGGTAAATCGACATAAAATGTCATGACGAACAAGAATATATATACTTTATGGGGTCTTAGTCGAATATTTCGAGTAGTTACAAACAGAATAACGAAATTAGTAAACCCCCATCCTATGGTGGAGAGTATAAAAACTACTCAATTTCCCTTAAATTGCTTTGAAATGTCAAGGCGATTAAGAACATACGCTTTATACGGTTTCACATAATTTCTATGAGATACAAATGGAATGCCGACAAAAAATTTATGGTGGGAATGTCTATAAATGCATTCAAGCATACAAATTTTGTTTCAGCTTGAGCGATATCATAAACATTTACAAAAGTTTACTAATGATTCATTAAAGTGTTCAATAGTTATTTAACGATTATTTGTACAATAAACCCATAATGGCGTTTCGTAATCAAAAACCTGCAATAGCAGTTGCTTTGGTAAAATGTTTATTGCGTCGGTTTCATTCAAAATCGGGTCCAGATATTGTCTAATAAATTTGTGTAATAATTATTCAAAAACAATTAAAAGCGTGCTAAATTCGGCCGCTGGCTCAGGAAGTCAAGATCTCAGATCGGTTTATATGGCAGCTATATCAGGTTATAGGCCGATTAAAACCATTATTAGCACAGTTGATGGAAGTCATGCAATATTTAAGCCAAATCGGATAGGAAATGCTCCCTGTAGAGGCTCGAGAAATCAAGACCCAAGATAGCAGCTATATGGCAGCTATATCAGGTTATGTACATATTTGAACCATATTTGGCACAGTTGTTGGATACTATAACAGAACATGTTGTGCAAAATTTCATTCCAATCGGATAATAATTGCATCCTCTAGTGGCTCAAGAACTCAAGACCCAAGATTGGTTTATATGGCAGCTATATCAAAACATGGACCGATATGGCCCATTTACAATCCCAAGCGACCTACACTATAAGAAGTATTTGTGTAAAATTTCAAGCGGCTAGCTTTACTCCTTCGAAAGTTGGCGTGCTTTCGACAGACAGACGGACGGACGGACATGGCTAGGTCGACATAAAATGTTACGACGATCAAGAATATATATACTTTATGGGGTCTCAGACGAATATATCGAGTGGTTACAAACAGAATGAGGAAATTAGAACTCCACCATCCTGTGGTGGAGGGTATAAAAATATTCTTATTTTTTGTAAACCGGTGCAGATTTTGGGTTTGTCTTATTAAGTTTACATCACTAAAAGTAAGCCTGGCTATTTTATTCAAAATCACAAAATTTGCCCAAATGGCTATCCAGACATCTCAAATTGCAATGAATTATAACCAGTGTAACTTTAGAATAACTCCTATTGGCTTATAAAACGCTTTTAACTCATTTTTAATGAATTCAACACATTCCAATAAATATGCAATCAGCTGATTCACACCGTATAAAAAAAAAATTGGAGACACTAATTAAAAACAAGTAAAAGCGTGCTAAGTTCGGCCGGGCCGAATCTTATATACCCTCCACCATGGAGCGCATTTGTCAGTTCTTTTCCCGGCATCTCTTCTTAGGCAAAAAATGATATAAGAAAAGATTTGCTCTGCTATTAGAGCGATATCAAGATATGATCCGGTTTAGACCACAATTAAATTATATGTTGGGGCCTCAAAAAGTAAAATATATGGGAGCTGTATCGGGCTATAGACCGATTCTGACCCTAATAAACATATGTTGATGGTCATGAGAGGATCCGTCGTACAAAATTTCAGGCAAATCGGATAAGAATTGCGCTCTCTAGAGGCCCAAGAAGTCAAGACCCAAGATCGGTTTTTATGGCAGCTAAATCAGGTTATGGACCAATGTGAACCATACTTGGCACAGTTATTGGATATCATAGCAAAACACGTCGTGCAAAATTTGATCCCAATCGGATAAGAATTGCGCACTCTAGAGGCTCAAGAAGTCAAGACCCAAGATCGGTTTATATGGCAGCTATATCAGGTTATAGACCGATGTGAACCATACTTGGCACAGTTATTGGACATCATAACAAAACATGTCGTGCAAAATTTCATTCCAATCGGATAAGAATTGCGCACTCTAGAGGCTCAAGAAGTCAAGACTCAAGATCGGTTTATATGGCAGCTATATCAGGTTATGAACCGATATGAACCATACTTGGCACAGTTGTTGGTGGTGATACTAAAACACTATGTGCAAAATTTCAGTAAAATCGGATAAGAATTGCGCACTCTAGAGGCTCAAGAAGTCAAGACCCAAGATCGGTTTATATGGCAGCTATATCAGGTTATGGACCGATGTGAACCATACTTGGCACAGTTATTGGATATCAAAACACGTCGTGCAAAATTTCATCCCAATCGGATAAGAATTGCACACTCTAGAGGCTCAAGAAGTCAAGACCCAAGATCGGTTTATATGGCAGCTATATCAAAACATGGACCAATATTGCCCATTTACAATACCAACCGACCTACACTAATAAGAAGTATTTGTGCAAAATTTCAAGCGGCTAGCTTTACTCCTTCGGAAGTTAGCGTGCTTTCGACAGACAGACGGACATGGCTAGATCGACATAAAATGTCGCGACGATCAAGAATATATATACTTTATGGGGTCTCAGACGCATATTTCGAGTAGTTACAAACAGAATGACGAAATTAGTATACCCCCCATCCTATGGTGGAGGGTATAAAAAATTATTTTTGCTTGTGACTATTTGGGACTTTCATGGTCATGTTTCAAAATATGTATATGTGTCCGCTCCAAATTCTTTCCATTATCTGTTGTAGACCAGTAAAGAAATTGTTTTTGCCACATTCTTAAGAACGTTTAATAAAATTTGTGTTAATAAATAAAGTAGTGTAATTATATTTATCTGCATATCGCTAGGAAACCATATTCCAAAATCTCGTAAAAATTCTCCTTGTTTTTTCCACCAGAAATATTTTATTAGATAGTATTACTATTTTTTGAATGCATGCAGAAATTCAATAAGTGAGATTATTATTTGGTTAAAATTTATGCTCACTGAACAAAGTTTTTTTTAAACCTTTACGAGGCTATTAAAGGTTTGTGTATACGGGTTCTGTAACTGTCGCTTAGAAAATTTAAAGAATTATAGGAAGTAGTATTAAGAAGTAAATTAATGACTTTTTTGTGTATGCATTACGATGCCACAAAATATTCTATAATCAATTTATTGGTTTCAATGAGTAATAATATATATTCTACAAGAAAAATATTACCATTGCTTCGAGGGTAAAAGTGAATTACGCCAGGTATCTGAAACAAAAATAAAATAAAACGTGAAAACAAATAAATTATAGAGAAAATAATGGTGAAAATAATATTTTTAAATGTTTTGTTTTTTGCTACGTTTGACCTATACACCTGCAAGACATTCCCAAATGTTGTTACTTCTCAAGAAGTAATATAGAGAGACCTGTTTATATGGGGGCTATATCAGGCTATGGGCCGTTTCAGACCATATTTGATACGCATGTTGAAGGTCATGGAAGAAGCCGTTGTACTAAATTTCGGCCAAATCGGATAATAGTTACGCCCTCTAGAGGCTCAAGAAGTCAAGACCCAACATAGGTTTCTATAGCAGCAATATCAGGTTATAGACCGATTTGAACCATACTTAGCACAGTTGTTGGATATCATAACAAAACACGTCGTGCTAAATTTCATTCCTATCGGATAAGTATTGCACACTCTTGAGGCTCAAGAAGTCAAGACCAAGATTCGACTTAAAATTTCGCGAGAATATATATACTTTATGGGGTCTTAGACGAATAATCTCAAAATAATATTTTTAAATGTTTTGTTTTTTGCTACGTTTGACCTATACACCTGCAAGACATTCCCAAATGTTGGGAGTTTCAATCGCATGTCTATCTCTGGCTGTTCACTGCAGTTGTCAGATCTATAACTCAATATGGTGCCATGGTCGGGTGGACGGCGCTTCCGAGAAAACAGCGTTAACAATTCAAAACAAGTTGCAGAGATTATCTCTAAGCTGATCGTCGCCTTGGTTGTGAAAAGTTATTTATTATTTTCTTCGTTTCCTCTTTGTATTTTTCCTTTTTTTGGGTAGAGTTGCCAAAGAAAAAAGATATTAAGTTTTATTCTAACGAGGAACTAGAGAAATACATAATCGTTAGCGCAAACAATTTTTTGTCGACAAATTTAACTAAACGATTTTCGTTATAAGTTACAAAATTGTAGTACAGGTGAGTTTTAGAGTGTGCCCTGAAGAACTAGGACTGGTCATATTGAGATGGTTTCCCGACCACTGTAATTTGTATCAAGCGGAGATTCTTGTAGTTAAATAAGTGATGGAATTGCTGAGATATCATGTCATAACAGCGACTGGCATAAATATTTTCTGAAACAGGCATTCAATCTCTGGGAAATATATTTCTGAGTTCAAAAACCGTCCTTGACCCACTGTGGACGAAATGACCCATCTAGCGCTTCAAATCTCAATTTCAACTTGTTTAATATTGTCAAAATGGTATCTCAGTAGATCACTAATAGTCCACTGACCTTAAATATCCATTCTACATTGATTGACTTGGTCCAGTAGAACAACTGGAAGCTGTCAAACAAAAAACATGTATCAGCCGGTGGGCACCTACCATTTACATGTTTTTTTATACCCACCACCGAAGGATGGGCGTATATTCATTTTGTCATTCCGTTTGCAACACATCGAAATATCCATTTCCGACGCTATAAAGTATATATACTCTTGATCAGCGTAAAAATCTAAGACGATCTAGCCATGTCCGTCCGTCTATCCGTCTGTCCGTCTGTCAGTTGAAATCATGCTACAGTCTTTAAAAGTTGAGATATTGAGCTGAAACTTTGCAAAGATTTTTTCTCTCTCCATAAGCAGGTTAAATTCGAAGATTGGCTATATCGGACTATATCTTGATATAGCCCCCCATATAGACCGATCTGCCGATTTAGGGTATTAGGCCCATAAAAGCCGCATATATTATCCGATTTTGCTGAAATTTGGGACATTGAGTTGTGTTAAGCCACTCAACATCTTTCTTTAATTTGGCCTAGAAGAAATTTGGGACAGTGAGTTATGTAAGGCCCTTCGACATCCCTCTTAAATTTGGACCAGATCCGTCAAGATTTGGATATAACCGCCATATAGACCGATCTGTAAATTTAACGTTTTGGGCCCATAAAAGGCGCATTTATTGTCCGATGTCGACCAAATTTGGGACAGTGAGTTGTATTAAGACACTCGACATCCTTCTTTTATTTGGCCTAGATCGGTGCAGATTTGGATATAGCTGTTATATAGACCAATACGCCGAGTTAGGGTCTTGGGCCCATAAAAGGCGCATTTATTGTTCGATTTTGCTAAAATTTGATACAGTGAGTTATGTAAGGCCCTTCGATATCCCTCTTAAATTTGGACCAGCTCCGTCAAGATTTGGATATAACCGCCATATAGACCGATCTGTAAATTTAAAGTTTTGGGCCCATAAAAGGGGCATTATTGTCCGATGTCGCCCAAATTTGGGACAGTGAGTTGTGTTAGTCCCTTCGACAACCTTCTTCAACTTTGTTCAAATCGGTCTAGTTTTAGATATATCTGCCATATAGACCGATATCTCGGTTAATATGGCAGCTATATCAGGTTCTGGATCGATTGGAACTATTCTTAACAAAGTTGTTGGAACAAAATACGTAATGCAAAATTTCAGCCAAATGGGATAGGAATTGCGCACTCTAGACACTCAAGTAGTCAAGACCCCAGATTGGTTTATATGACAGATATAATAGGTTATGGACCGATTTCAGCCCTACTCTAGCACAGTTGTTGGAAGTCATAATAAAACACCTCATGCAAAATATCGGCCAAATCGGATGAGAATAGTGCCCCTCGGCTCAAGAAGTCAAGATCCCAGATCGGTTTATATGGCAGCTATATCAAAACGTGGACCGATATAGCCCATTTACAATCCCAACCAACTTACACTTACAAGAAGTTTTGTGCAAAATTTCAAGCGGCTACCTTTACTCCAGATCAAGCAATAAATTAATAAAAATTGCTTTATGTAGGATCTCAAGAAGACAAATCGAAAGATGGTTTATATGGGATCGATTCAGACCATACTAGGCACAGACATAGACCTCAAGTCGTTGTGCGAATTTTCAGAATAATCGGGTAAGAAGTGAGCCCTGTAGGGGCTCAATAAATACTATCGAGTGATCGGTTTCTATGGGACCTACATCAGGTTATGGACCGATTCACACCATGCATGGCACAGATATTGGAGATAATCCATATCGGTTCCGACTTGGATGTAACATCTTTTCAAACCGATTCACCGATTTAACTTATTAAGCGCAAGTGTTATCCAAATTGGCTAAATTTTTGCACAATGACTTATCTTATGACCTCCAAGATCCATATCAAATCCCAATCGGTCCCATACATATCGTTCTCGCAATTTGAGATCTTGAGCATCTACAGAATGTAGTCCTTGTCCTAATATATAAATATCCATGGGGATTTATTGTTTTCTTTCTTTAGTTTCCGGCATGCAAAGAACTTGACAAACGCGATCCATGGTGTCAGGTATAAAAGATTTGGTCCAGCCGATCTAAACACGTTTTTGCTTGTTGTATCTGAATGATTAATAAATCGGATACTCCAAGTGATATTATGAACGCTTAACTTTTTTACTAATCTTCAATTGTTAGAAACTAAGTGCTAATAGTATTGAAATATCTAAGTACATTTATATGGGTTTTCTACTTTGCATTTTAGTTTCGTTTGTCTCCCTAAGAATATGAAGCGACAGCAAAAAGGGAAGTTCGCATACATTTTCTACAATATTTTCGAAACCAACCGGCACAATTAAATGTGTGTAGCTAACTCTTCGACACCACTTAATTGGCACAATTTGGTTAAGAACACATACAGATTTCACAAGCGTCGTTTTTACGGCACGACTCACGCAGTCAACAAAGAAAGCACTTATCTTAAGAACGCGAATGAAAGCGAAAATCCGTCCAAATGTTTTCGAATATTTCATAAATGTTTGGTCGTGCGTTTTGTCGTTCTTTCTTGGCCGTAGCTTTGTCTGTTGGCGTGGCTGATTGTTAATGGCCGGGTCGTTGTGTCTTTGGTTATGTCTTTCATCGTTATACTGACCCAAATATCGTGCGGTCGCGCTGTTGTTGTCTGATGCCATGAAACGAAAACGAAACTTTATGTGTCCCATTAAAATCCAAGAGAAACGTTAATGAAATTCAAAAAGAATCAAGAACAGGTGACTAATGCTAAACGTGTTACACTTATGTACGAACGTACACTCACACTAAACTCTCATCTCAACTCATCCACTACCACTCACTCGTAATTTCTTTGTGCGCATATATTATCAAAGCTAAATCAGTATGCTCGTATATGAATACACTCGAAGAAATGTCCAATAACACGAAATCTTCAAGCAGCGCATATTTGTGGTGATTTGTATTGAAATAAGGCCAGAGAATGGTCTCCAACAAACCCGGTTAAAACGAAGCCTTTCCGAGTTAAGGGCGCGGACGATGAATGCGCATGTAACCCTGTGGAACAGCGAAACGGTCAATAGGATGGCGAAAATTCTATGGAAAGATCTAGATCGTGAGAAGAAGTGGTTATTACTGAAAGGACGTAAGAAGGAGGTCAGTATAGTTTTCGGTATCATAACGCGACTCACAGGACTACGAGGTCACTTATGCAAAATCGGTGCGGCAAGTGGTAGCATGTGCAGGGCATGCCCGGAAGATGAAGAGACGTTGACGCAATTCCTATGTAATTGCCCGGTTTTCGCGGCTAATAGATGCCTGAAATTTACCTGCATGAACTAATTTAGAGTAGCGGTATGGAAAACAATTAAGGACTTTGTAAATAGCATGGAGTTCCGAACTTAGATTTCCTCTTTCGAGGTTAGTTTTTTTTAAGTATTTAGAGTGTACAACAAGCCTATTACTGGCTTGAGTGTAAGTCAATAGTGGCATCATGCGGATTAATATCAGCACCCTCTTTTCAACCTTAACTTCTTAACCTAACCTGTGTGAAATATGAACTGCATAAACAATTTTGAAAAAAAAAAAATGATTTAGCTGTAAAAATTAACGTGTATATTCTTTTTTCTATTAGAAATAGCCCTTAAATGGAAAACAGATATTTTCTTTACCGATATTTGATTTTTCTTTCATTTCATGAGTAGTGCGAATTGTTGAGAAGTTACTAAAAAGAAATGTCCCTATTCTTATACACAGAGATCGTAACCATTTGAACACGTTTTGAGATGGTTAGGCTTCTTTTCAATACAATATCTTTGGTAACATCCACTTAAACTTGTTTTGTCTACCGGCTTTGTAGTTCACTTTTTTGATATTTATATCTGTCATCTGCTAACGTTATCAAAAAATGTTAATTAAAATTATTATACCCTCCATCATTGGGACCGATATGGGCCCTTTGTAACCCCCACCGACCAACATCAATAAAAAGTATATTGTGCAAAATTTGGAGCGGCTTAGACCATGCTTGGCAAGTTCATTAGGAGTCGTAACGGAACACCAAATCGCTTAATAATTTCTGTTTTTGGGTCTTCAAGGAGACAAGTTGCAACACCACTTTATATGAGAGCTATATCGAAATCTGAACCCACTAGCAGTCTCCAACGACCTACATTAATAAGCAGTATTTGTGCAAATTTTGAGCGGTCGACCATTATCGTTATTTTCACAGACGGACAGATTTGGCTAGATCGACTTAGAATGTCAAGAGGATCAACAATAGATACACTTAATGGGGGTTGCAGATCAATATTTCGAGGTGTTACGGAATGACTAGATTACTATACGTCCTATGGTGGTGGGAATAAAAATCGTTACACCCTTGACCATTACTGGGATGTGGTGAAAGGGTACTATTATCTTTGGAATTTACTTTTGTAACGTTAAAAAGGAGTAGATATATTTTATTGTTCATGTCCGTTTGTCTAAGCAATCTTATAATCGATGCACTCTTGCTTTCAGTGCGTCATCAAATGTTTTTACATATCACATCTTTGGACTAGAATTATTTTTGGAAAATATATTTAAGGATTTGTATAATACCCTACACCTGCACTTTAAGTACAAAATTTGAGTAATATATTATTCTGTCCCACATTTCTACGGACTTCGCCGGATTTTTTCAGATGGGTTATTAAACAAACCGTATCACATTTCGACCAAATATGTTCAAACAAATTTAAAGACAACATTATTGCAAATTACCTAAAACATATTTTAAGGAGCTATGTCTCAATCTTAACCGAGTTCGATTTTTTACATTTTGTGGTAGTTGTCGGGGAAAGCGTTGTGTAAAATTTTGGTAAGATTAGTCAATAAAAGCGCTTGCATTGGCTCTAGAAGTGAAAATCGAGTGATAGTCGTCTGGGAATGTGTTGTACAAAATTTTGGTAAGATTGGTCAATAAATGCGCTTGCAGTGACTCTAGAAGTGATATTTTGTCTCTATAGAAAATTTAATGAAAATTTGTTTCTTGAAAATATTTATCAAAATTTTGTCTTAATAAATGGTATCGAAATATTTTGAATTAACAAGAGTTCAAAAATTGTTTGTCTTTTGAAAATTTTCTTGAAGAACAATATTACCACAATCTTAATTGAAAATTGGAAAAAAGTAAGTAAATTTGATCAATATTTTATCTTAAGATTTTTATTGATTTAAAGTTTGAAAAATTCCCTAAAATTTGCTCTCATATAAAACTTCATTGTTATTTTGCTTTTAGAAATTTCAGTGAAATTTTGTCTTCAGAGAACATTTCAATAAAAACGTCGTCTTCTTAGAAAATGTCATAATTTATTTTACCCACCACCATAGGATGGGGTTATGGTTGTTGTTGTTGTAGTAGCAGTGTATGGTACACTGAGTCGGTCAATCCGGTACATACAACCGGCTGCCATGGGATTGATGGAGTTATGGTAACCTTGTGATTCCGTTAGTAACAACTCAAAATATTCGTTTAAGACCCCATAAAGAATATATATTCTTGATCGTCTCGACGTTCTGAGTCGATCGAACGCGTAAAACTAGCCACAAAAATTTTGCACAGATACTTACCACTGATGTAGGTTATTGGGGACTGCAAATATCGGGCCATATCGGTTCAGATTTAGATATAGCTCTCATATGAACCGATCTCTCGAATTAATTTCGGGAGATCGGTTTATGTGGGAGCCTCAATTTTCATTCTGGAAGCCTCAATTATCATCCGATTTGGCTGAAATTTGGCATATACTGTTCTGTTATGACTTCCAACAACTGTGCCAAATCTGTGCATAACCTGATATAGCTCCCATATAAACCGATCGCCAGATTTGAAACTTTGAGCCCCTGGAAATCGCAATTTGTACCCGTTTTGGCAGAAATATTGCATGTGGTGCTCTGTTACGACTTCCAACAACCGTGCAAATTTATTATAATTAAAATTTACAATAAAAATTAAGGGAAAACTATCTGCTTAACGTTGATTTATATACAGAAGATCTATTGTAGTTGTATATGTACATAGTCAAAAAGGTTAACTCAGGAAAAAAAGCCAAAAGTCATATTTTGTTGTGTAAGTTTAATGGTAAAAAAAAAATCATAGATGCTGCAAATATTTTTTTTTGTGTTATAACATGATAGAGTTCCCATATCTACCGGTCTCTCGATCGTCTAAGGTTTATATATACAATTTTAAAAAGGTTTACTTTTAAGAAAAATAACCGTATAAAAGCCTCAAAAACTTGAACGGGTTTTTGAAAAAATTCATTTATCGAATAGTTTGAAAACCCGTTTTAAGAACAAGGTTTATTGATCATCCTACAAAATGTACAATTACTTTGTCACAGAGTGTCCACACCCAATTAATCAGTTAAAAGCTTTACAGTTTGAAAGTCACTAAATTGACAAAAATTCAATTTTTGGCCCAAAAAAGTGTTTTGATTGTTTAGTCTGTTTTGAAAGAACTATCTTAAATGTCTTAACTTTTTCCTTTGCAAAGATTTGTTGAAGCAAATTTGAATAAAATTTGCAAACGTAAACAGGGGTTATATATCCTACAAAATAGGGAATTTTCAAATCCCCCATATGTGTTTATGTTCATTGGTCCCCTAAGCTCAAGCAAAAACAAAACAAAAAAAAAAAAAAAACAAATACCTAAACCATATTTGAAGCGTCCATAACAGTTTACTAAAAATGCCGATTTGGGAATTTGGTATTTTTGTGAAAAATTAGGTTAGTATTTTTTTTAATGACACTTGTATCTGCAAAATTATAAAGAATCCCTATTCGTCTTATTTTTTAAAAATTTTGTACTTTAACTTTCATTGTCAAAAATGGGAAAATTTCCCATAAATTTCGAATGATTGTCAGCAAAATGTATGTGTAAGCTAAACCATGTGAAAAATCAATAATAGGGCCCCACTGATTTTATAATTAATAGTTAAATTAAATCCTTCTTACTTCTTTTCAGTAATTGCCTCGTCGTCCCACGATCCGTATCTCGCCGTAGGATTTTCGTCGTCAGAAAGCCGGGCATTGACATAAATAATGCTCCAACGTCTCATTATCCTCCCCACATTCCCGTCACATGCCATCACTTGTCACACCTATTTCGCATAAGTGAGCTCATAGCCCTATGTGTCCCGTTATGATACAGAAAGCTATACTGCCCCCATTCTTACTTCCTTTTAGTGAAAGCTTCCAAACGGGAGACCGGTTTATTTGAAATTCGTACATGGTTATCGGCCGATTTAGGTAATAAGTCATATATATACCCACCACCATAGTTAATCCATTCCGTTTGTAAAGCTCTGAAACATTGTTCTTCAACCCTAAGCCCAGAGAAAAGTTGATATTCACAGTTGTATATCAGATTTCTTTTCTACACTCAAATATCTTACATTTGAGACCCATATTGTCATGAATGGCCTTTATAAACATTTGTCAGATTTTCGATGTGGGACAGGCTAGGTTCCCCACACCAAATTTGGATGGTGTGGGGAGTGATTGGATATGACTGTGACGTTTTGAAAATAATAGTAAGAGGAAAGGTCAGTCTCATCAATATGACAGCCTGATATAAATTCCTTGGAACATACCTGTTACATTTCTCAATGATCGGGTTGAAAAACTGATATGTACTGGACTTTAATCATAACAATACATGGACTGTTTAACAGGTTAGTTTACTGGCGGGGCATGTTTCGTTACTATATGATACACAAGTTGTGTGATTCATTAGCCAAACTGGTAGTGACCTCGGATAGCCAGAACGGAGATCGTGGATAAAATACCTAAAAGTGGGTTTGCTTTGTAGCCGAATGACACCAGAAAATTGGGGTACAATACTGTACTGTATAATCACTTAGAAATGATTCTGTTTAATAGATCTTGCATTTGTTCGGCCGTTATCATGATTTCGGCAGACGGATGTAGCGGACATGGCTACATGGACTTAGAATGTCAAGACGATGAAGAATATACACATTATGGGATCGCTGATCAATATTTCGAGGCGATACAAATGGAGTGACTAGATTGGTATGCTCTGTGGTAGTGAGTATAAAAAGGGTATACAATCTCTCCAAAAGGTACATTGCGAACGGGCACCCCGACAAAAAAAAAATAATTTTATCAATAACCTCATCCAGTAACCTTTTAAAGAGTCACCTTCGGATTCTTTTCGAAGTGTTGCTCATATCGGCCCATGTTTTGATATATCTGCCATATAAACCGATGTTAGATCTTGGTTTCTTGAGTCACTAGAGGGCGCAATTCTTCATCGATTTGGCTGAAATTTTGCTTGAAGTGTTTTGTTATGACTTCCAAGAACTATTTTAAAGCGCACAACAAACCGATTACTGGCTTAGGTGTACGTCCATAGTGTCATGGGGCGGATTAATATCTGCACCCTCTTTTCAACTTAACCTAACCTCCAACTATGCTAAGTATGGTTCAAATCGGTCCATAACCTGATATAGCTGCGATTATACATACGATACAACCAGATTTCAGATCTTCACTTGACCGCTAGATTGTTATTATCCGATTTGGTTCAAATTTAGCATGAAGTGTTTTGTTTTAATTTCCAACAACCGTGCCAAACATGGCCTAAATCGGTTCATTACCTGATATAGCTGCCATATATACCGATCTTGTATCTAGATTTCTTGAGCTGCTAGAGGGCGCAATTATTAATGTTTTGTTATGACTTCGAACAACTGTGGCAAGTATGGTCTCAATCAGTTTGCAATATGATATGGCTCCCATATAAATCTATATCGGATCTTGAGTACTTGAGCCGCTAGAGGCACAATTATTTACTGATTTGGCTGGAATTTTGCATACCGACTTCGATTTTGGTTTTCAAACCTAGAATGGCCTTAATCGGTTCATAACTTGATATTGTTCTAATTGCATAGCAATTCTTAGCCATTATTCTTTGTTTGCCTATAAAATGATATCGGGCAAAGAACTAGCCAAATTAAGGGTTTATAAGATTCGGCCCGGTCGAAATAAGCACGCTTTACTTGTTCCAAATTCAACCAATGAATTTTTTTTTATAATTAGTCTTATGTTAGTCAAAAATTTTATATAAAACACTTTAATGATTGATTTTACTCGAAGTCGTGAAAGCAATCATTTAAAACCAATGCTTAGGTGTTCTTGAAAATTGTTTTATTTCGAAAACTCAAATATTTCGAACACCGTCGGTGCTCTTCTTTTGGGAAATTCATGGAAAATTTACAAAATTCACATAAAAATACGAAACAGAAAACTATTTTATAATTTAATGATTTTCTACATTTTATGATTTCCAAACTGCATAACTTTTAACTGAATAATCGGATGTGAACTCTTTATGCAGCAAAGTCGTTTTAAATTTTGTCAGTATTTTGTCAGCAAAATAAGCTTGATCGAACCAATTTTCGAGTGGCCGTTGTGAACAACTTAAAGCCCTGCCAAGAGGGTCCCGGAACACCTGTGGCCATTAAATTTCCACCCGAAGGGTGGGGTATATTCATTTTGTCATTCCGTTGCAACACATCGAAATATTCATTTCCGACCCTATAAAGTATATATATTCTTGATCAGCGTAAAAATCCAAGACGATCTAGCCATGTCCGTCCGTCTGTTCGTCTGTCAGTTGAAATCATGCTACAGTCTTTAAAAATAGAGAAACTGAGCTGAAACTTTGGACAGATGTCTCTCGACATCCTTCTTCAATTTGGCCTAGATCGGTTCAGATTTGGATATAGCTGTCAGATAGATCAATCTGTCGATTTAAGGTCTTGGGCCCATAAAAGGCACATTTAGCCAATATTTGGGACAGTGAGTTGCGTTACGCCCTTCAACATTCTTCTTCAATTTGGCCCAGATCGGTCCAGGTTTGGATATAGCTGCCATATAGACCGATCTCTCGATTTAAGGTTTTGGGCCAATAAAAGGCGCATTTATAATCCGTTTCCACTGAAATATGACACAGTGACTTATGGTATATGGTTCAGATAGATTTATTTTTGGATATAGCTACTAAAAAGACCAATATTTTGTTATACACAATTGAAAAATGACTTGTACTTATTAGTATTTGGTCCAAATCGGAACATATTTCAATTAAGCTGTTATGGGGTATAAGAACTTTGACGAAAGGTGGTTTATATATATTCCCGAGGTGGTGGGTATCCAAAGTTCGGCCCGGCCGAACTTAACGCCTTTTTACTTGTTTTATGTTAGTTCGGGCGCACAGCGAAATATCTTATTTACTTTAACTGAAACCATATTGAGCTATCAGGGATCCAACATTCAGAATAGGAGAACGAAATTTTGAAAATCGGTTACACATGATTAAAAAAGGTTTGATAATAGCATTAGCGTTGCTATGTGCTTGGGATCCTACGCTTGATTCAATATGTTCAAGTTCCTCGCTGTAAATGTCGTCCACTTTACGTTTTTTTAAGTGTACCATATCTTTCTTCTGATGTTTGTAACTTCTTCGAAAGGGCGTCTATATGTGAAACATCATGGAAAGTGCTAATGCAAATTATTTAAAATATTAAAAAAGACCTCAAGAGAGAAGACAAGAGTCATCACAAGCGATTTCTACCTTGGGAAACATGTTCTGTTGCGAGGAGGGCAGAGTGCCATCCAGCCATTAACATCACGCTAAATGGAAAGTAGAACATTTCAAAATGGAATTCATTTACAGATATTCGCGACATAGTGCTGAGCATAGCTCAGTAATTATGCTTCGAAGCACTGCGCAGCTCAAACTTGGATGAAAACTTTCGTCCATCTTGATGGTGTTTAGTGCGGACATCTCTCCATGCTGAATGTTTAGTGGGCGGTGGGATACGCCAATTAAATTTAATTTAAATGTTTAATTTTCCACTTAAAAACTAAATCGAAGCAAAGCTCACCAATTGCCAAAGTGTTTGTTTACTGTACTGTATGTGACGTGTACGAGTATCAAACAGAATCAACCATTTTGGCCCAAAGAGAAATTTGATTGTCATTGTGTTGACTTGGTTGACTCGTTGGCTGTTGTTCGTTTATTGGCCTTTGTTGGACGACAACATCGACTACTTAATCATGCTATTATTGTCATGCAGCTCATAGCCACACAAAAACTCCGCACACTCACACACACACACACTTGCATAAATGTGTTAAACGAGCGATAATAATAAAGTAAAAACACAAAACGCTTTTGGCACTTTACGAAAATCGAAATTTCTTCGATACCATCCCCATCATATGGTTGTGTGTGTGCGTTCACTTCTGATAGATTAAATGGCGATGAATTTGCGCGAAAGCACAGCGTTCGAATGACAATATTCAGTGAATCATTATTGAACCAACTACTCCTTCCGCGTTAGCCAACAACAAATAAGCCATGTGGGAAATGGGCTTAATTGAGCTGTATCAGATTTGTAACATATTCGTCATTTTTATTCACCGAATTTAGAGGGCCAACGCAGATTACAAAAGGGGGAAATTCAAGCTCAACGAAAATTGTGCAATCATGGTCAGAGCTGCCACCCTTCTACCAAAAAGTCTCCAGCACAATTACAACGTCATCTCCAGTTTTTTCGAAAAAGTTAACTCAAAAAGTTTATCATGAAACAAGTCGAAATATATATAGCGGCGATCTATTTGGTTTTCTGCAAACCCTTAAAGGTAGTACAAACCGCTACACATGACTTGGAATTTATTACAGGAGAGTAATACAAATTATTATTGAGGTTCGTTGTTGGAGCTTGAGAATGAACTTTATATAAGCTGCAACTGTTGTGTGTTGGGTTTAGGGACCCACCAAACATAGAATTTTGACGGAGTATCATTAACAAAAGTATTTCATGGCTCATCATTTATTTCCTCCACCATAAGTAGACCCATAAACATAAAGTGTGGTTAAATTCAAAGGGCCGATGTTGATTTTGAGTATCTGGGTAAATTGATTTAACCTGAAATTTAGAAATTTCAAATGAAATGCTGAAAAACCTTTTCGTTCAGGTGTGGCTCATGCTAAACATAACTACTACATTAACATTTATGTAAACAGATTTGAGTTGTCGTGGTCAGTAATGGTGTATTCTGGTTCCACGTGTTATAGTACCCTGTACCACATTGTCGGTATAAGGTACAAAAACCCGTATGGAATGTAAACAGCCACTGAGACACACACGTCCATTTGCTTACTGATCAATATCTCATTCAAAACTTCCATGAATCTGCCTGTGACACCATTTTGTTTTTGGCCTACCTATGAGAGACACACATCTCCATTTGCCTACTGGTCAATATCTCGTTCAAGAAAATTTCTAAATCTGTCTGTGCCAACATTTGTTTTTATACCCTCCACCATAGGATGGGGGTATACTAATTTCGTCATTCTGTTCGTAACTCCTCGAAATATTCGTCTAAGACCCCATTCTTGATCGTCACAACATTTTAAGTCGCACTAGCCATGTCTGTACGTCCGT
Organism: Stomoxys calcitrans; assembly: GCF_963082655.1. Taxonomy (NCBI): domain Eukaryota; kingdom Metazoa; phylum Arthropoda; class Insecta; order Diptera; family Muscidae; genus Stomoxys; species Stomoxys calcitrans. The sequence goes on from NC_081556.1 coordinate 69,024,047, forward strand.
CCGTCTGTCTGTCGAAAGCACGCTAACTTTCAAAGGAAAAAAGCTAGCCACTTGAAATTTTGCACAAATACTTCTTATTACTGTAGGTCGGTTGGGATTGGGCTATGTCGGTCCACATTGTGATATAGCTGCCTTGTAAACCGATCTGGGATCTTGACTTCTTGAGCCGCTAGAGGGCACAATTCTAATCCGATTTGGCTGAAATTTAGCATGAGGTGTTTTATTATGACTTCCAGCAACTGTGCTGAGTATGGTTGAAATCGGTCCATAAACTGATACAGCTGTCATATGAACCTGTGGTCTTAACTTCTTGAGCGTCTAGAGCGCGCAATTCCTATCCTATTTGGCTGAAATTTTGCACGACGTGTTTTGTTATGACTTCCAACAACTGTGTTAAGAATAGTTCAAATCCGTCCATAACCTAATATAGCTGTCATATAAACCGATCTGGGGTCATGATTTCTTGAGCCACTGGAGGACGCAATTCTTATCCGGTGTGGCTGAAATATTGCATGAAGTGTTTTGTTTGTATTTGAATCGTATTAATTGCGAAAACGCATCTATGATACAATTACCACATATGGTTGAAAAGTCTTCTAACCAAAGACGATTCGTAAGGTGTTTAAAAGTCTAGGCTTTATTAAACGATGGAGTAAAGAATTCTCGGGCCCATTGCTTACTTAACAGTTCCATATTTTTTTGTGCGTTGTAGAGCACGGTTCTGTAGATAGCACTTAGTTTAGCTTATTCATTCCAATACTTTGCCTTAGGAGTCGTAGCTGGAACCAGCAGAATGTATGACACGAATGTCGAAAAGCCTAACATAAATCACTGTGTCAAATTTCAGTGAAATCGGACAATAAGTGCGCCTTTTATAGGGCCAAGAGCTTAAATCGAGAGATTAGTCTATATGGCAGCATTATCCAAATATTGCCCGATCTTGACTATACCCAGTACGAATATCGAAAAGCCTACCGCAAAACATTGTTTTAGCGAAATCGGATAATAAATGTGGCTTTTATGGTTCAAGACCTTAAATCGGCAGATCGGTCTATATGGGGGCTATATCAAGATATAGTCCGATAAAGCCCATTATCGAGCTTAAAAACAGACTCTGGCCAACTTTCAGTTAACTAACTTCATTTTAAAAGCCTGTAGCGTGATTTTAACAGACAGGCAGACGGACTTACAAACATGGCTAGATCTTAGATTTTTGCGACGATCAAGAATATACATATATACTTTATAGGGTCGGAAATTGATATTTCGATGTGTTGCAAACTGAATGACAAAATTAATATACTTATTTCTTCTAATCATAAAGTAGGCAGCGGTAAATTTCAGCAGAAAACAGACTTTTAAACAGTAAGCTTACTGTTCTGAAACTGCAGAACTACTGCTGTAATAGCAGAGATTATGCTGTAATAGCAGCAAAATTAGCTACTAACAATCAGCAGACAGTGTTTGCTGATCAAACGAATAAAGATATTTTTCACAGATACTTTTTATCGATGTAGGTGAATGTAGACTGTAAATGGCCCATTTGATCGGTTCAGATTTGGACATATAAACCCATCCCCAGCTGGAGCTTCTTCATCCATTCTGACATCATGACTAAGCCAACGCAAACGTTCATATGACGCCTATATTCTTCATTAATGTAAATTGGACTGTATTTTATACGAAGGATTTTCCTTTCAAATACTCCAAATAGTACCTCATCTGCTTTCGTGAATTCCCTTGAATTTGCTTTCACAAACTCCCTTGATTCGGAGCCATATAATAGCACGGGTAGTATCAGTGTCTTGTAGGGTGTAATTATTGTATGTCGACAGCTGGTTTGCTCCTCTTCTGCTTGTTCAGTCCAAAATAACATCTGTTAGCCATATCCTTCGTTTGTTTTAGTTACGGCGGTGCCGAGGTAGATAAAGTTGCTGGCTATCTCAAAATTGTAGTTCCCATCTTTCGGGTATACAGGGCTTTGTGGGAGTTTATATCTCCCACATTGTCTTATCTCCATTTACTGTAAACTGGCATAGCCCCGACTGTCGGATCTGACTTCTTACACTTTGTGCTAATTTGCCTGAAAATTTGCAAAAAAACTTCTGCTATGGCCTCAAAGCCTCAAACATCCGCGCCAAGAATAATCGGAATCAGTCTATATATTGATATAGATCCAATATAAATCAATCCTCGTATTTGACGTCTAGAGGCCTCAATTTTCACCTGATTTGGATGAAATTTGTCACAAAAACTTCTGCTATGACTTTCAGCTTCTGTGCCAAGTATGATCCGAATCAGTCTAATTACTAATATAGGCCACTCAACTACCGATTACCCGATATGACTATTTGAGACCATAGCAGCCGATACCAATTCCCGCCTGCTGTTCTGAAATTTCTAACATTAAGCTATAACAGCGGAACTACTGATGTAATATCAGCAAATTTAAATACTCAGTCAGCTGACAGTGTTTGCTATTATCAACACACTAGATAAGAATGCTCAAAGAATGGATCACAATTTTTATAGAGATGTAACGGAAAATGCAATGAAAGAATTTGAGGTTCTCAACATGCAAACTTAATTTGTTATTATGGACGAGAATGCCCCAAAACATTCCTACAGGGGCGTTAAACCCTGGGCCTGATCCTCTCGGATCATGGTATTCAAACCAAATAAAAAAACTCGGAAGCTTTGGGAGGAGAACAAGTTGAACTTCGGATGAGTTATTTAACGTTCAAATGGAATAAACGTTATTTTAGTCATAAATTGTCAAAAGTTCATTCATTCGTGCAACAGAATAGAATTTTTGAGAAGAAAAGCCAACAAGTCATTACCCTAGTACACTACATCTTTTTCTATAAACATTCGATTAAGGAAAGAAAAACTTCCCTATCAAAAAGTGCAGTCATGATATGAGGCCTCCTTTTTAATTAAATAGATAAGTTTTTACAAATGTAGCCAGCATTTGTTAGGGGATAACCACCTCTGAAGATTTTTTCTGATATTCAGGCCGGGAATTGAACTCAAGCGTTCGGCCTCATGTTAATCTTTGGGTTACAATGGCTTTCAAGAGCAAATCCCGAAGATTATTCTTTATTTATTTATTGATTAATTGTTGTTTGTTTAAAAGGATTCTAAAAATAGCTTGCTTCAATTCCTAGGTGTCCACCACAAATATCCTGTTGCCATGGCACAGGTTTCTTGTTTAAGGAAACTTCAGACACTGCTGCATTTTATTAAAGAAGGAATTGAAACATATCAAACTAATTGGAAACGGGATCGCTTGAACATTTCATTACAGTCACTTTTGATAAAACGTTTAGAAGTGCGCCGTCTGGGAGTTCATCAAGCCGATTTGGGAGACGCGTTAATATGGGGGCTATGTATATCACCTTATTGCCCGAATTGAATTATATTTGGCACAGACATTGGAAATCAAAATTTCTACAAATCGCCAAATCGGTTAAGAACTGCTCCCCCCATGAGCTCAAGAAGTCAAGTCTAAAAATGGGTTTATATGGGAGTTATACCTGATTATAGACCGATTTTAAACAAATGTTCACATATGATGGATCAGAGTCATAACAGAAGAAATTGTTCAACGTAATGGCACAAACCTTTGTCTGTAAACCCGTACATTCGACTGAATAAACATTCCGTCTAAAATAAATTTTAGGAACCTCTCCATTACCACAATTTTAAAAAGTAAAAAATAGATAAAGATGACAGCTCTAATCAAGATACGACCCTATTCTATACAGCCATCAATTGACGCCAAGAACCAACTTCATCATCCTATGAATTATTTCAAAACAGAATGAATCAAATACTTGCTAAAATATCTACTATTTATATGAAATAACAACACACTTATCCTGGAAAAAATTTGGCTTCATATATGTGGCCAATTCCACGACAATGTACCCCACCATGCAAAAGAAAAATCGAAAAGCTAATTTATTTTAAAATTTGTTTGATCAATAGCATTAAAAATCAAAAACTTGATGGATGTCAAGCACCAATTTTTAATTTAATATGTTTCAAACAAGCCAAAAATTCTCTTTTTTTGATATAGGCAATACTATACAACGGGTGATATTTTAAGAGCTACAGTAAATTAAAAAAAAAAACACACACACACATAAAAATTCATGAAATCTTTATTTAAATCGATAGTATGGTATATATTTTTTAATGCGTGAAGATTATTTCATCCAAATGTTGACCGTGACTGCGCCTTAAATGGTCCATCCGCTTAGCCCAATCTTGGCATACTCCTTCCAACATTGCGGACGGTATCTCACACATAAATGCTTCAATGTTGTCTTCCAATGCGTGAATTGAAGCGGGATTGTCTGTATAGACATGAGCTTTAACATAGCCCCACAAAAAATAGTCTAAGGCATAAAATCGTAGGTACCGAATGTGAATAAGATGTTCACCGAACTCGCCTCTCAATAAATCCATTGTTACGCGTGCTGTGTGGCATGTGGCACCGTCTTGTTGAAACCACATGTCATGCAAGTCAAGCTCTTGCATTTGGGATATCATCCCACGGTAGAGCTCACCATTCACAGTTACGTTACGATTCGCATCATCTTTGAAGAAGTTTGGTCCAATGATGCCACCAGCCCATAAACCGTATCAAATTGCGACTTTTTCTGGGTGCATTGGTAGATCTTGCAATGCTTCTGGCTGATCTTCCCTCCAAAATCGACAATAATACTTATTTAAGTACCCATTGAGCCAAAAATGAGATTCGTGGTAAAATGGAGGAAGCGCGCGATGAACTTTCTCAAGCGTTGTTTGTTTGTAAGATGATTCATGGTTAAATTATAGACCAAACTGAAAATGTTTGACAGTGAAACAAAACACGAAACGTGCGTTAGCTTAAACCAGTGTTGCCAAAAAAATAATAGCAAAAAATCATCCTTTACATATATACATTTTTTATACCCTCCACCATAGGATGGGGGTATACTAACTTCATCATTCTGTTTGTAACTACTCGAAATATTCGTCTGAGACCCCATAAAGTATATATATTCTTGATCGTCGTGACATTTTATGTCGATCTAGCCATGTCCGTCCGTCTGTCTGTCGAAAGCACGCTAACTTCCGAAGGAGTAAAGCTAGCCGCTTGAAATTTTGCACAAATACTTCTTATTAGTGTAGGTCGGTTGCTATTGTAAATGGGCCATATCGGTCCATGTTTTGATATAGCTGCCATATAAACCGATCTTGGGTCCTGACTTCTTTAGCCTCTAGAGTGCGCAATTCTTATCCGATTGGAATGAACTTTTGCACGACATGTTTTGTTATGATATCCAACAACTGTGCCAAGTATAGTTCAAATCGGTTCATAACCTGATATAGCTGCCATATAAACCGATCTTGGGTCTTGACTTCTTGAGTCTCTAGAATGCGCAATTCTTATCCGATTGGAATGAAATTTTGCACGACATGTTTTGTTATGATGTCCAACAACTGTGCCAAGTATAGTTCAAATCGGTTCATAACCTGATATAGCTGCCATATAAACCGATCTTGGGTCTTGACTTCTTGAGCCTCTAGAGTGCGCAATTCTTATCCGATTGGGATGAAATTTTGCACGACGTGTTTTGCTATGATATCCAACAACTGTGCCAAGTATGGTTCAAATCGATTTATAACCTGATATAGCTGCCATATAAGCCGATCTTGGGTCTTGACTTCTTGAGCCTCTAGAGTGCGCAATTCCTATCCGATTTGGCTGAAATTTTGCATGACGTATTTTATTTTTACTTTCAACAACTGTGTCAAATAAGGTTCAAATCAGTTCATAACCTGATATAGCTGCCATATAAACCGATCTGGGATCTTGACTTCTTGACCCCTAGAGGTCGCAATTATTATCCGATATGCCTGAAATTTTGTACGATGGATCCTCTCGTGTCCATCAACAAACGTGTTTATTATGGTCTGAATCGGTCTATAGCCCGATACAGATCCCATATAAATCGTTCTCTCTATTTTACATCGTGAGCCCCAATGGGAGCAATTCTTATACGAATTGGCTGAAATTTTACACAGGTCTCCAACATATAATTTAATTGTGGCCCGAACCGGACCATATCTTGATATCGTTTTAATAGCAGAGCAACTCTTTTCTTATATCCTTTTTGCCTAAGAAGAGATGCCGGGAAAAGAAGTCGACAAATGCGATCCATGGTGGAGGGTATATAAGATTCGGCCCGGCCGAACTTAGCACGCTTTTACTTGTTTTTGTTTAATACCTTTGCACTACTTATGGAAAAAATCTGTTTTAAGTATGTTACGCCCGTTACACTTACTAAAATATGAAATAGAGTGCAAAAATAAAATGCAGAAAATTTATTTGGAAGAGGAAATACGACTCTAAAAAGGACAATATTGGCTAATTGTAATGTCGAAACAACAGAAATGTATAATAATAAAAATAAATTAACGAGGAATAAGCTAAAAATGTTTCTTTAATAACTTCAATGTGAGGCAGCCATTGCGGCTATGAGACTTAAGGCGATGGGAGAATATATAGAGGAAAGGAGCAGGTATAATCGAGGCGACGATAGGAAACAGTGAAGGAAAGGAAGAGGTTTCCAATCGGCTATCTGAGATTACACTTGAGGTCGAGTGCGAGCCGCTGCCAGCGGCATTGTCTTGGATTGGCAGAACCCTAGTGTTGCCATCTGGAAGATCATGTCACATAGATGGATCATAGCAAGAGAACAGAGTGGGCCTGGGGGTTTACATTGAAATCCCAGGTACTGAGATCTGTTTTAGACTCTCTGACCATAATACGGTCTTGCAGGCGGAGATCCGGGCTATTACGGAATGCGTGAGGTGGTGTGGGGCTAACGCGAGGAGGTCGAGTGTTAGCCCCACACCACCTCGAGTGTCTTTACGGACTGTAAACTGACCAAAAGGGCAACAATAATAATGACGGTAACGTCACGAACAGTCTTGCAGTGTAAGAAGAACATTAACGCCTTCTCCGAGGATGGCACGATTCACATCGTTTGGGTGCAGGGCCGTAGCGGAGTAAGTGGGTATGAAAGAGTTTAGGATTTGGCGATGCTATTACTGAAAGAAGGAGGTCAGTACAGCTTTCGGTATCATAATGGGGCGCATGGGACTACGAGCTCATTTATGCAAAATCGGTGCGGCGAGTGATATCATGTGCAGGGCATGTGGTGAAAACTATAAGACATTGGAGCATTTCCTTTGTCATTGCCCGGCTGACAGACACCGGTACTTAGGTGGGGACACAATACCAGACATGAAAGAACTTAGGGGCGTGTTATGGACAACAATTAAGGATTTTGTAAGTAGCACGGAATTCAAAACCTCCTGAGTTCGGATTAATATGAGCATCACCTTTTAAACCTAACCTACTAACAAATTTTTCGTGGCTAATGTGTGTTATTTCTATTTGTACTCAACTTCATCATGCTTAATCGTCTCCAGTAGTATGTAAAAATGGGATCAAAAATTGTTGCATTGACTAAAACCTCGTTTGGTATCGATTGGTTCTTTCCATTTTAACTGAACACGTGTGTCAGCTCTCGTCGTCGTGAAAAGCCGTATTAAATCTTTAGCGATACGAAACGAATCAAATCAATCCTCACGATAATTGACACATATAACTTTTTTTTATGACTTTTGACATTTTTAGTCAATCGGATTCGATTAAGATAGAGCTCCCATATGTATCATCCAATTTACATTTATTGAGCGGTAATTATTGCAATTCTGCACGGATTTGCTCCACTTGTGATACGGATTGTTTTGTTACCCATCCGAACACCTATGCCTAAGTCCATAAAAACGGTTCAAAATAAGATATAGCGTCGCCCAATTTAATCGCCTACGTTACGTGTCAGGTATTATGTAGTTGGCACCGCCCGACTTTGGTATTAGGTTACTTGTTGAGAAATTTATACTTTCCTACAGAACTCCAAAATTGAATGGCGTAAGTTGTTTTAACTCCGCTTATATCCACATTTGGTGTCATAATGAGGTTCGCCAAAGATACGACCATACAAATATAGCGAACCCCTTGACCCAGCCAAACTAAATGCAGTCTTAATTTATTGTTTATGACATACTTTCACAATCAATCCCATCACTGACAATCCTTTACACTAACTTATCTTATGCTCTATTTATTTTAATTTAATTTTGGTTTTTTTCCACATGAGATGCGTATCACGGTGCCGAATATAATTTATTTAAATAAGCTGTGTTGCAATGCTCGCGTCCGCATAAGGATTGAAGATACGTACACCGTTATCCTTTCATATCATGTTCTTTCTATTGCCTTACAACTTGCGAGATTAAGACAATAACGCTTGCAATTGATTCACAAATAGTTTTTATTTGAGTTATTGCTGAAACCACAACAATGATCTCCGTCCCTTAACGGCAACAACTGCGTTGGCTTTTATGCCTGGTAAGTAGGTCACCTAAATACTATAATTACAGTCAGAGTTTCCAACGCAACGCAACGCTCGGCCATCCATTCACTGGGACGATTCGTTCAGTCGTTCGCTGGGCGAGTTAGCCAACTGTGACCACAAGTCATCAGGGCTTTCGATTTTATTCCGTGACATAGCCAATGGTGATCTTTCCCCACTCTTTCGACTCCATCGGCAACGTACATACAGCCCAGTTATTTGCTTGATTGTGGTGCGGAGCTGAAATGGGCAAACAGTCGTACAAATGGCCAACGCGACCAGACCACTATTTATAACCCGTCCCTTCAGGTTTTTGTTTGACCGAAATTATGTTCTTTGCTGTTTACGCCATTGGTTTGGGAAAGATTTCGGTTTCCAAAAATTCTTTTTTTTTTTTGTTTTCTTCATTTTTGTTTATCTCCAACGATTAACAACATAAAAAGATAGTCCGCCGAACTTTGGTTCTTGCCCTGGCTTCATCGACCAAGAAGATGCATATTAAGCACTCATTCACTCAATGGCTCCGAAACACGATGTGTCTGTTGATCCGGTGCATTTCTAGCCATGATTTAAATTATTCGCCACTCTTGTGATGCTGCCAACAGCCACCAGCAATCGCAGCTATGTTTATGTCTCAAAGTTTTCAACGGTATATTCTGCCAACAGAGAGACTACCATCCACCATTACGTCCGTCCCATAATGGAATGAATATGAATTAACCGCTTTTACTGATTCTGGTCTGTTCTTTCGGCTGGCACTCTATTCAGCTCAGCCCGAAATCGTGCATTTCTTAAATATTTCTGATTAAGCTTTTGTCTGTTCAGCTTGTGACCACAACCTTCTTGCCTTTAAGAAGAGGAAAGCAAATAATAATAAAAACAAGTAAAAGCGTACTTGGTTCGGCCGGGCCGATTCTTATATACTCTACACCATGGATCGCATTTGTCAAGTACTTTGCCCGGTATCTGTTTATGGACAAAGAAAGGATAATGGATAAAAATTGTTTTGTTATTGGAGATTTTTTAGGTTATGAACCAATTCGGGCCAAACTTGGCAAAATGTCAACCAAATCGGATAAGCATTCCGTCCTCTAGAGGCGCAAGAAGTAAAATCGGGAGAACGTTTTATATGGGAGCTATATCGGGATCTTGGCCGATTCAGACGATACTTGGCATAACTGTTAAATGTCAAAGAAGACGTCATAGCAAACAAATTTCAGCCAAACCGAAAAGATGAGCGCTCTGTAGAGGCTTAAGAATTATAACCACGATATTTGTTTATATGGGAGCTATATCTAAATATGGACCGATATGGCCCACTTACAATCCCAACCGATCTACACTAATAGGAAGAATTTGTACAAGCGCCTAGCTTAACTCCTTCGAAAGCTAGCGTGCTTTCCACAGACAGATGGGCGGACATGGCTAGATCAACTTACAATAACATGGTTATCAATCATATTCATACTTAGTGGGGTCTTAAACCAATATTTCGATATGTTACAAACTGACTGACATGACTTTGTTAGTATACCTCCATTCTATGATATAGAACAAGTAACAAGTAAAAAGGCGTTAAGTTCGGCCGGGCCGAACTTTGGATACCCACCACCTCGGGTATATATGTAAACCACCTTTCATCAAAATTCGGTGAAAATTTCATACCTTATACTCATATAACTTATACCGATCTGAACTATTGTATATACGACACGGATGTCGAAAAGTCGAACATAAGCCACTGTGTCAAATTTCGGTGAAATCGGATTATAAATGCGCCTTTTATGGGGCCAAGACTTTAAATCGAGATATCGGTCTACATGGCAGCTATATCCAAATCTGGACCGATTTGTGCCAAGTTGCACAAACAAGTCGAAGAGCCTAACACAAAGCACTGTCCCGAATTTCGGCGAAATCGGACAATAAATGCCTCTTTTATGGGCCCTAAACCTCAAATCCAGAGATCGGTCTATTCAAATCTGGACCGATCTGGGCAAAATTGAAGAAGGACGTCGAAAACCTAACCAAATTCACTGTCTCAAATATCAGCGACATCGGACAATAAATGCGTCTTTTATGGCCCCAAAACCTTAAACCTAGATATCGATCTATATGGCAGCTATATCCAAATCTGGACCGATTTGAGCCAAATTAACGAAGGATGTCGATGGGCCTTACACAATTCACTGTCCCAAATTTCATCAAAATCGGATAATAAATGTGGCTTTTGTGGGCCTAAGACCCTAAACCGGAGGATCGGTCTATATGGCAGCTATATCCAAATCTGGACCGATCTGCGCCAAATTGACGAAGGATGTCGAAGGGCCTAACACAACTCACTGCCTCAAATTTCAACAAAATCGGATAATAAATGTGACTTTTATGGGCCTAAGACCCTAAATCGGTGGATCGGTCTATATGGGGGCTATATCAAGATATAGTCCGATATAGCCCATCTTCGAACTTAACCTGCTTATGGACAAAACAAGAATCTGTGCAAAATTTCAGCTCAATATCTCTATTTTTAAAGACTGTAGCGTGATTTCAACAGACTGACGGACAGACAGACAGACGGACGGACGGACGGACATGTCTAGATGGTCTTAGATTTTTACGCTGATCAAGAATATATATACTTTATAGGGTCGAAAATGGATATTTCGATGTGTTGCAAACGGAATGACAAAATGAATATACCCCCATCCATCGGTGGTGGGTATAAAAAGGTGAACTTTGGATACCCACCACCTCGCGTATATATGTAAACCACCTTTCATCAAAATCCGGTGAAAATTTCATACCTTATGTCCATTGCAGTTATATCGAAATATGATCCGATTTGGACCAAATGCTAATGAGAAAAAGTCATTGTTCAATTGTGTATAACAAAATATTGGTCTTTTTAGTAGCTATGTCTAAAAATAAATCGATCTGAACCATATACAACATGGATGTCGAAAAGCCAATGTGTCAAATTTCAGTTAAATCGGATTATAAATGCGCTTTTTTGGGGCCAAGACTTTTAAGCTATTTGCAAATCTTGATCGATCAAGACCAAATTGCAGAAATATGTGGAGGGGCTTAACTTAATCCTCTGTCCCAAATTTCGGCGACATCGGACAATAAATGCGCTTTTTATAGCCCCAAAACTCTAAACTCACGGTCCCAAATTTCAACAAAATCGGATAATAAATGTGGCATTTATGGGCCTAAGACTCTAAATCGGAGGATCGGTCTATATGGAAGCTTTACCCAAATCTGGACCGATCTGCACCAAATTGAGGAAGGATGTCGAAGGGCCTAACACAACTCACCGTCCCAAATTTCAGCAAAATCGGATAATAAATGTGGCTTTATGGGCGTAAGACCCTAAATCGGAGGATCGGTCTATATGGCAGCTTTATCCAAATCTGGACCGATTTGGGCCAGTTTGACGAAGGATGTCGAAGGGCCTAGCACAACTCACTGTCCAAAATTTTAGCAAAATCGGATAATAAATGTGCCTTTTATTGGCCTAAGACCCTAGATCGGTCCATATGGGGGCTATATCAAGATATAGTCCGATATAACCCATCTTCGAGTTTAGCCTGCTTATGGACAAAAAAAGAATCTGTGCAAAATTTCAGCTCAATATCTCTATTTTTAAAGACTGCAGCGTGTTTTCAACACGCATACGGACAGGCGGACGCACATGCTTAGATCGTCTTAGATTGTTACGCTGATCAAGAATAAATATACTTTATAGGGTCGGAAATGGATATTTCGATGTGTTGCAAACGGAATGACAAAATGAATATACCCCCATCCTTCGGTGGTGGGTATAAAAACAAAAAGACTAAAGTATGCATTCTCTCTGACTGTTAACGCCCTGTAGTCGTAACTCTGTGGATTCGGTGAGAAGTGCGACTGGATACTGAAGTTGGAAAGACTTAATAATTTGAAGGTTGTCCTAAGGTTTAGCCAACCGTTGACAAACCACATTTTGGCCGCGAGTCGTTTCAACTCCTTATCTCATTTTGCCTCATTCAACCATAATGGTTGGGACCTTTTTTTATTTTTTAGCACACATACAAGAATAGAATTTATGAACTACATATTGCCTTGGCGTTTGTTTTGTCGACCTTTATTGAAATATTATAATCGGCATATTTTTCAAATCGGTCATTCTTGTGCTGGCATACTCCTCTAGAGTTTGTCTTGCCGGCCGTTAATGTAATTTCATAATCTGCATAACTTTCAAATCGATCTTTTTCGGCATACGGTTCGCCATATACAGTAGAACCTCGATTATATCGGCCTATATTAACTGGCATACTGTGCTTTTGATTTTGGACATCTATTAACCGTGGTTTATAAATCATGCTCAACTCTACTATCCGTGGATTCCTCTTTTAACTTTGAGTTAGGTTTGGTTGAAAAGAGGGTGCGGATATTAATCCGCCAGATGTCACTGTGGACTTACACCTTATCCAGTAATCGGCTTGTTGTGCGCTCTAAAAAAAGTAACCTCGAAAAAGAAAATTTTAAGTTAGCAATTCCGTGCTACTTGCAACTAAAGGGTGATTTTTTTGAGGTTAGGATTTTCATGCATTAGTATTTGACAGATCACGTGGGATTTCAGACATGGTGTCAAAGAGAAAGATGCTCAGTATGCTTTGACATTTCATCATGAATAGACTTACTAACGAGCAACGCTTGCAAATCATTGAATTTTATTACCAAAATCAGTGTTCGGTTCGAAATGTGTTCATTCACCGTAACGTTGCGTCCAACAGCATCTTTGAAAAAATACGGTCCAATGATTCCACCAGCGTACAAACCACACCAAACAGTGCATTTTTCGGGATGCATGGGCAGTTCTTGAACGGCTTCTGGTTGCTCTTCACTTCAAATGCGGCAATTTTGCTTATTTACGTAGCCATTCAACCAGAAATGAGCCTCATCGCTGAACAAAATTTGTCAAAATTTGAACACATTTCGAACCGAATTTTGGTAATAAAATTCAATGATTTGCAAGCGTTGCTCGTTAGTAAGTCTATTCATGATGAAATGTCAAAGCATACTGAGCATCTTTCTCTTTGACACCATGTCTGAAATCCCACGTGATCTGTCAAATACTAATGCATGAAAATCCTAACCTCAAAAAAATCACCCTTTAAATAACTTAAAATTTTCTTTACGAGCTTGTTAGTTTTTAGAGCGCACAACGAGCCGATCTTCTTTGAGTTGAAGTTGAAAAAATGGCTCCAGAACAAAAAGAAAAACAGCACGTAAAGCTCTTTCAATTCAGGAACAGTTGTTGGAAGTGATATCAAAACACCACGTGCAAAATTTTAGTCAAATCGGACGAGAATTGCGCCCTCTAGAGGCTCAAGAAGTCAAGACCCAAGATTGGTTTTTATGGTATCTATATCAAAACATGGGCCGACTTGGCCCATTTACAATCCTAACCGACCTACACTAATAAGAGGTAAAGGGTGATTTTTTTGAGGTTAGGATTTTCATGCATTAGTATTTGACAGATCACGTGGGATTTCAGACATGGTGTCAAAGAGAAAGATGCTGAGTATGCTTTGACATTTCATCATGAATAGACTTACTAACGAGCAACGCTTGCAAATCATTGAATTTTATTACCAAAATCAGTGTTCGGTTCGAAATGTGTTCATTCATGTGTTCAGCGATGAGGCTCATTTCTGGTTGAATGGCTACATAAATAAGCAAAATTGCCGCATTTGGAGTGAAGAGCAACCAGAAGCCGTTCAAGAACTGCCCATGCATCCCGAAAAATGCACTGTTTGTTGTGGTTTGTACGCTGGTGGAATCATTGGACCGTATTTTTTCAAAGATGCTGTTGGACGCAACGTTACGGTGAATGAGCACATTTCGAACCGAATACTGATTTTGGTAATAAAATTCAATGATTTGCAAGCGTTGCTCGTTAGTAAGTCTATTCATGATGAAATGTCAAAGCATACTGAGCATCTTTCTCTTTGACACCATGTCTGAAATCCCACGTGATCTGTCAAATACTAATGCATGAAAATCCTAACCTCAAAAAAATCACCCTTTATTTGTGCAAAATTTCAAGCTCTACTCCTTCAAAAGCTAGAGTGCTTTCGACAGACAGACGGACGGACAGACATGGCTAGTCCGACTTCAAATGTCACGACTATCAAGAATATATATAATTTATGGGGTCTCAGACGCATATTTCGAGGTGTTACAAACAGAATGACGAAATTAGTATACCCCCATCCTATGGTGGAGGGCCAGAAGTAAGACAAAATCTACAAAACATTGGATTCGATAGGAAGTGCAAGTTATTACGCTTTATGAAGATTTTCTCATCTGCTATGAAAGAAATTGCCATTAGTTCATATACTTAAAGTGGGTATGTAAATTTCCTAAAGAATTTTCCCTACAACCAGTTTTAAAAAAAATTAACTCAATTTAAAAAATACTCCCGATAGGAAAATAACATCCTAAATTGTAATCTAGGCAATTTTTTACTGAAGCTTATTACCATGTCAGTATAAAGTCTACGATATTGTAAAAGCAAGTCTAATATAAAAATTTTTTAGTGCGTAATGAATTATGGTATGCAAACGTGGCCCGGTGAGCCAAACGGCGAAAACAAAAACGAAGTTGACCACTTTTCATTTCTTTAACCCTCAAGGGGCTATAACTGAACCGATTTGCAAGATTTAAGAATCTGGAGAGCTTTGGGGTTCTATTCAAAACAGAACGGATTTTTCCTATTTCATAAGGCTTCGTCTTTGGGCCAAAAAAATGTCTGAATTTGAAGATCATCGGATAAACATTGCGTACAGACGCAATTTTTATCCGATATTTGTTATACCCTCCACCATAGGATGGGGTATACTAATGTCGTCATTCTGTTTGCAACTCCTCGAAATATTCGCCAGAGACCCCATAAAGTATATATATTTTAGATCGCTATGACATTTTATGTCGATCTAACCATGTCCATCCGTCTGTTCGTCCGTCCGTCCATCCGTCTGTCTGTCGAAGGCACGCTAACTTTCGGAGGAGTAGAGCTAGCCGCTCGAAATTTTGCACAAATACTTCTTATTAGTGTATGTCAGTTGGGATTGTAAATGGGCCAAATCGGATTATGTTTTGATATAGCTGTCATATAAACCGATCTTGGGTCTTGATTTCTTGAGCCTCTAGAGAGCACAATTCTGGTCCGATTTGACTGAAATTTTGCACGTGGTGTTTTGGTATCACTTCTAACAACTGAGCTAAGTATGCTTCAAATCGGTTCATAAACTGATATAGCTGTCATATAAACCGATCAGGGGTCTTGACTTCTTTATCTTCTAGAAGGCACAATTCTTATCTGATTTGCCTGAAATTTTGCACGACGTGTTTCGCTATGACTTCCAACAACTGTGCTAAGTATGGTGCAAGTCGGTCCATAACCTGATATAGCTGCCATATAAACCCATCTTGGATCTTGAATTCTTGAGGCACTAGAGCGCGCAATTCTTATCTGATTTGGCTGAAATAGACGTGCATGACGTGTCTTGTCATGACTTTCAACAACTGTGCCAAATATGGTTCAAATTAGTCTATAACCTGAAATAGCTGTCATATAAACCGATCTGGGATCTTTCCTTTTGGATGTTACAAAGAAATGCACTAAGATATAATACCCTGTGCCACATTAGTTGTGTAGAGTATAAAAATGTGATAAGGTTATTTGATGGCATGCACAACCATCATAGTCCGAAAACATTTTTAATTTATTTATCCACCACAATGCAAACTTTATTCTTCTAAATGGCATGTTGATTGATGGACAAATTTGCATATACTTCTGAGGGGTAGGAGTCCGAATTAGCTGTGGAGATGCACCAAAAGATCATGCACTAGACATAGGGGTCTGGACACAAACTCCAGAAAATATCATGGTCTGTTTGTTTACGAGGAAGACAAATGTGGGCCAATTTTATGTGTAACAGAATGTTTTTTGCTCAAATACTAATAACAATAACTCGCCTTGTTGTGAGTTATCGGCGCCTTTAAATAACCAATGGTCATGACGTTCTCGCGGCTATCAGTTCTGTGCACCGGAACGAGATTGCTGACCTATCTGAACTTGACGAGGATCACTAGCTCCACATACTAATGTGGTTAAAACAACAACAACTCTGTGAACGGGCCGTAGGCTCAAAATGGGGCCTGAATCAGAGGATATTAAACTGGCTCTTCAAGAGCATGATTAGACCAATACTAATTTACGTACAATAGTTTGGTTGAGGGCGATGAAGAAAAAGTGCAACATAAGGAAATTACCATGGATTCAATGAACATGTTGTTTTGGGATGATGAGGACCATACCAGGGAACTAGAGATTATTCTAGATATCCATCCCATAGACATATAGATTTAGTATGAGGCAACCAATGCGGTTTCGAGACTTAAGGCGATGGCGGTATAGATAAATGGTAGGAGTAATTCATACCATCGCGGTATAATTTGTGTATTTGTTTTGTAAAAGATATACTCTTTTACAAAACAAATACAGAATTTTGCTATGACTTTTTTCATAAATTTTCATTGACGAAACTAATTTAGTTTTCTAGGAATTTCTAGCACGCATTAAAAACAGAATTTATTTGTGTGTAGTCAATTGTTCATGATTAAATTCATATTTTTCATAAATCATACACAATAATCGTAATTCAACATTTTTTAACAGGATTTCAGCAAAGTAGATGACAACTTCTTCGATATGTGTGAATTTCCCTCCAAACATTTTCTATCGTCACATGGACCGATATGGCCCATTTACAATAGCAACCGACCTACACTAATAAGAAGTATTTGTGCAAAATTTCAAGCGGCTAGCTTTACTCCTTCGGAAGTTAGCGTGCTTTGACAGACAGACGGACGTACGGACGGACAGACGGACGGACATGGCTAGATCGACATAAAATGTCACGACGATCAAGAATATATATACTTTATGGGGTCTCATACGAATATTTCGAGTAGTTACAAACAGAATGACGAAATTAGTATACCCCCCATCTTATGGTGGAGGGTATAAAAATGTGGTTAGATGTTACAGATGAACACAAAAAATAAAACAAGTGTGACTATAAAACCAATTAAAGATTTAGAAGGAAATTCAATAAATTGTTGTGGCCGTCTGCTTTGGTTTTTAAAGGTGAATATTTCGAAAAGAAATGTAATTGTATACTGATTTCGTCATTCTGTTTGTAACTACTCGAAATGTTCGTCTGAGACCCCATAAATATATATATATTCTTGATCGCCGTGACATTTTATGTCGATCTAGCCATGTCCGTCGGTCTTTTGACCGACTAGCTGCTTGTAATTTTGCACAATTACTTTATATTAGTGTAGGTCGGTTGGGATTGTAAATGGGTCGTATTGGTCCATGTTTTGATATAGCTGCCATATAAACCGATCTTGAATCTTGACATTTTGAGCCACTAGAGGGCGCTATTCTTATCCGATTTGAATGAAATTTTGAAATTTTTGTTATGATATCCAACAACTGTGCCAAGTATGGTTCAAATCGGTGCATAATTTGATATAGCTGTCATATAAACCGATCTGGGAACTTGACTTCTTGAGCTTCTAGAGGGCGCAATTTCTATCTGATTTGGCTGAAATTTTGCATGCCATGTTTTATTACGCCTTTCAACAGCTGTGCCTAGTATAGTTCAAATCGGTTCATAACCTGATATAGCTGCCATATAAACCGATCTGGGATCTTGACTTTTCGAGCCTCTAGAGGTCGCAATTATTATTCGATTTGCCAGAAGTTTTGTACGACAGATGCTCTCATGACCATCAACATACGTGTTTATTATGATCTGAATCGGTCTATAGCCTGATACAGCTCCCATATAAATCTTTCTCTCTATTTTACTTCTTGAATCCCCAAATTGCGCAATTCTTATTAGAATTGGCTGACATTTTACATGGGTCTCCAACATATAATTTAATTGTGGTGCGAACTGGACCATATCTTGATATCGCTCTAATAGCAGAGCAAATCTTTTCTTTTATCCTTTTCTTGCCTAAGTAGAGATGCCGGGAAAAGAACTCGACAAATGCGATCCATGCGATATAAGGTTCGGCCCGGCCAAACTTAGGATCATTTGAGACATTTTATTGGGAAAATCCTAATTTCGGTTAATATAATCAAAACCACAAGTAACCATGGGTTTTAGCAGCAGATAAAATCCAAAGTGTTTAACAGAAGGGTAAAAACCCGTCAAAGGATACATATAATAACTAATCTTTAAAGTAAATACATTGTTATACCCTCCACCATAGGATGGGGGTATACTAATTTCGTCATTCTGTTTGTAACTCCTCGAAATATTCGTCTAAGACCCCATTAAGTATATATATTCTTGTTCGTCATGACATTTTAAGCCGAACTAGCCATGTACGTCCGTCTGTCTGTCGAAAGCCTGTCTTGATATAGCTACCATATAAACCGATCTGGGATCTCGACTTCTTGAGCAGCTAAAGGGCACAATTCTTATACGATTTGGCTGAAATTTTGCATGAGGTATTTTATTATGACTTCCAATAACTGTGCTGAGTATGATTGGTACATAACCTGATATAGCTGCCATATTAATCGATCTGGGGTCTTGACTTCTTGAGCCACTAGAGGACGCAATTATTATCCGATTTGGCTGAAATTTTGCATGAGGTGTTTTGTTATGATTTTCAACAATTGTATTTAAAATGGTTCAAATCGGTTCTTAACCTGGTATAGTTGCCATATAAACCGATGTATGGTCTTGACTTCTTGAGCCACTAGAGGGCGCAATTATTATCCTATTTAGCTGAAATTTAGCATGTGATGATAGTCAACAGCTGTGCTAAAAATAGTTCAAATCGGTACATAACCTGATATAGCTGCCAAATAAACCGATATGGGATCTTATTTTAGATAATTTGTTTATAAGTGCAACTTGAAAGTGATATGCAAGTTTTATAATGCGATCAAATTTGAACTTTTGTTCGACTAAAACTATAAATTTATGATCATTGTTTAAATTTTTCCTTTTTGATTAAGCGCAAATTTAATACATGTAAACAATAAAATCAAAATAAAATGAAAATTTTCTAAATAAATAATACTATATAATACTATATACTATATAAACTATAATGTATTACAAATGCATAAGCTTTGCGTAAAGTATTCCTTGGAACTTTTATTTCTACTATCTAACACAAACAAAAACAAAACCTAACTTTTATTTATTCTGCTTATACCTCATACGCTGAAATTAATTTTCATAATATAGAAAAAATGGAATTATATATACAAAATAAGAAATACATCACAATTTTTAAATTTTTGTGCAACAAACTAATGGTTATCATGCGACAAATTTGTACGAAATTAGTATTAAGACGCATAACAACTTTTCTTAAATTGAGTTCATATATTCCAACTTATTGAAAAATTGAACTTGATTTTACTGCACTTGCATATACCTAAAATAAGGAATTTTGTATACCAAACGGGACAAAAAAAAAATCGTAAACGCCACATCATTGTCAATTTGATTTCCATATAGTTAAATTTTCATTCGTTAGGGGTTCACTTTTTTGAGTGTAATGAGTTTTTAGAAACTTTGAATTCTGCATTCTATTTAATTATATTTTTTCAAGAACGAACAAGTAGAAACGTCCAGAATAAAAGTAATAAGCTACTAGCCGGCCCGGTGTGCTTCGCTACACCCTAAAGAGGGTACTTAAAATTAAATGCTTCTTTAAATGTAAGTCACAGGTACCTAGAGCCATGGGTCGTTCTCTGATCTTCGTTACTTTATTTGTTTATCGTATGTGTTATTCAAATATATACTCTATCGTATAATAAAGTTTTAAATGTTGTTCAAAACTTGGGAGTATGATTTGTACTCTACTAGCAAGTACCTTGCGGTGATTTCGTTACACTAAAGTTACACTTATACACAACAACATTGCAATTTTGCCCCAATTTTTTCAAAGTGCTGCGCTTTTTACATTTTTTTCGTATGCGAAACTTAAAAAGCAAAAAACAAAAATTATATTTGAATATATTTTTCAAAAATGGGTTCAGTTCGCATAATGTTTTAAGCTCGATGATAAGATGCCCCGTTTTTATTTTGTGAGTCCAAACGGCGTGCCGCTTAGCGACACCACTTGGTAGAGAGGCTTTAACATCGCATGATACCTCACAAATGTATCCAGTATTAGTAAGGGAAAAATCACCGCTGAAAAATTTTCTGATATTCATGCCGGAACTTGAACCCGGCTTCATAGGTGGACATGACAACCTTTGCGCCACGTTGGCATCTAGTTTTGGTTATATAAAATTACTGTAGTGTTTAAAATTACAAACTATGAAACTTAGGTGCCATCTTTGTGTTGTTTACAATCAAGCGGACTTGCCAGCTTATTGGCAAATAAAGCTCTCTTTCTTAAAATGCTTTGTATGTTAACGTTGATCAACACTAGCACTCATCCGAAGAAATAAAATTATAATAAAACAAAAAATAAATAATACATCACGGAGTTCATAATTGTTATTTATCGTATGAAGACACCATATGTTTTCTATTTTACACGCTTACCAACAATGTCATTAATAAACGGCGATAAAAGACGAGAATATGCCAAGCCACTTCGTAAGCATATTTTCCCCATTCAAAACAAGCGAGAATATAAAACGAATCTATTGCAGGGTTTTCTCTTAGTTTTTCTTTTGCAGTGCATTGTCTCCATTTTATTGTTAATTAAAATCATCTTACGATTTTATAGATAATCACTAGCCATTAGTTTGAATTGTATTTTCTTGTTTACCTCATTTCAAGATGCCAAGATTTTGTAGTTCTGTTTATTACCTTTGCCACCGTTTTCATTATCACCCATAATTGTTAGTTTTCAGATGGTGCTGCTGCAACGTGATGCACTTCTTTCTTATTTAATTGTTGTTGCCGTTGCTGCCAACTCCTTTACAGTTTTTAAATTTGATGAATAATTAAAATCCCAGTAGTATACAGGAGCTTCATTCAGATTAAGATGAGTAGGAGTAGATTCTTTATCACAATGTGAGCGTATAACAATCACTTCAAATATGTTAAAAACCTTTTAAACATAATGTCCATTATATGAGCTTAAGAAATTAAGCGGATCGGTCTGTGAGGCAGGCGCCTATCACATATCAAAATATGAATCAATTTGGTTCATATGAGTATCGATAGGTCTAAAAGAAATTAGCGTTCTAAGTACCAATGAAATAATATGAAAACTATATATAGCCTTACATTTGGTCATTATTTCCAAACATGATCTAATCTGGAGCATATTCTGTGCATTCACGTTTAGAAGTAAAATTAGTTGTCATCGGATTCGGTGAAAGGTTTTATTGTTGTGAGACGTAGAAATTCATTTGGACAAGCATGCAAAAATGATCAGAATCGAAACATATCGGAATACAATTTTTAGATGCGCTAAATCGGTATTAATTTCCACTATGCACCTCACCCCCAGAACCCCGTAATTTAATATACATACATTGGGCATTTTTTGTTTGAATTTAACTTAACATAGTCAAAGATCTCTGGGCTAAACATTTGCAACTTTAGTAATTGCCTTAATGTAAATTTACTCCTACAAAATTTGTTTGGGGATGAAAGGCACATTTCTGATTTGTTTACATTAAATTTGTTTTCTTGTTTTATAGTGCTTGCAAAATCCTTCAAAAGAATAAAATCGGATAATAATTGCGCTTTCTAGAGGCTCAAGTAGTATAATCTGGAGATTTGACCCATTTACAATCCCAACTGACCTACATCGATAAGAAGTTATTGTGCAAAATTTCAAGAGCCTAGCTTTACTCCTTCGAAAGTTATCGAAAGACGGACGGACGGATGAATGGATATGGCTAAATCGACTTAAAATGTCGTGTCCCATATAAACCGATCTCCCGATTTAACTTCTTGAGCCTCTGGTAGACACTATTTGCATCCGATTTTGCACAGTGTGTTCTGTTATGACTTGCAACAACTGCGCCAGGTACGGTCCAAATCGGTCTACAACTAGATATAGCTCCCATATAAACCGATCTCCCGATTTAACTTCGTGAGTCCTTACAAGGCGCAATATTTGTCCGATTTGGCTGAAATTTTGAATGAGATATTCTGTAATGACTTCCAACAACTGTGCCAATTACGATCCAAGTCAGTTTATAACCCAATTTAGCAGCATTAATTTTTACTGACAAAAGTTTGCTATGTAGAGTAAAATTATGCAATTCATCTAAATTTATTTTATATACATTTTTAGAAGAATCCATGGTGGTGCGTTCCCAAGATTCGACCCGGACGAACATAGCCCGCTTTTACTTGTTTATTTCTTAATTTCTGCACAACAAGAAAACATCTTATAAATTACAGTGCAGTTTTCCAAATATGGTTACAAATCCATCATAAGTAAATATGAAGGAACAAGAATCTGATAAAAAAAAAAATAAATCTATGTATAAATACAATTTTGGCTTTAATAACATTTTGATACAAATAACGTTTTTTTGTAAAAAATTAAACATCAAACCGATGGCTTTGGTTCAGGCACATGCTCCTGCAGAGACAAGGAAGGAAATCTGGTAACTGACACAGATAGCTGAAGATATGAAAATATCATTTTACCCAACTACTTGTGTCTGACGTTGGTGGCGACGAGCATACAGCAGAACAAATCAATGATGATGGTATGGAATATGCATCTGCTAGTCAGAATGAGGTCCAAGTAGAAGTGACCCTACTGAAGAACAAGGCAGCAGTATCCGACGGGTTACATGCTGATAAGGCGTACGCAACAGCTTATCTGCGCAATCTGGCTGAAAGAACGCATACCCTATGATTGGAACCTCAGCATATTATGCCTGTACACAAGAAAGGAGACAAGACGGAATGTGCTAACTACTGAGGAATAGGTCTCCTCCCCATCGCATACAAGATCTCGAGCGTTCTGTGTGAAAGATTAAAAAGTTAATTTTATAATTGAGCCCTATCAATACGGCTTTAGACCTGGTAAATCCACCCTGGACCAGATATTCACACTGCGCCAAATCCTGGAAAAGACCCGAGAAGGACAAATCAACACCTGCCATCTCTTTGTTGACTACAAAGCCGCCTTCGATATCTCTTTATGTTCAAAGGTATTTTAAGCCATGTCTGAGTTTGGTATCCCTGAAAAATTAATAAGATTCTGCAGGATGACACTTGCTGATGCGCGCACCTCAGTAAGAACAGACAAGGAGGCACCCTATCTGTGATCTCTTTAATATCTGGCTGGAGAAGGATGCAGATATGAATAGATATGGCACACTAAACACAAGAGAACACATGCTTCTCGCCTATGCCGACGACATCGACTTCAAAGTCACCGGAAGTAGCAACTGCAGCCTCTGAAAGAATCAAAAGAGCAGTAAGAGAGATAAGACGAAGTGGATGGTTTCAACTCCCAAAACGCCTTGTACAATCAAGCAGATAAAGAAAATGGAGAAAGTTGGGAACCACAACTTTGAGATAGTCAGTAACTTTATTTACCTCGGCACCGCCGTTACCGAGACGAATGACACCAGTTTTGAGATTAAGCGAAGAATAATACTGGCAAACAGATGCTACTATTTTGGATTATTTAAGCAGTTTAAAAACAAGGCCACATCTCGACAGACGAAGATTACACTATACAAGACACTGATACTACCCGTGTTGTTATATGGTTCTGTGTTGTTATATGGGTTCTTGTGAAAGCAGATGAGGCAGTGCTTGGAGTATTAATGGAGAATATGATATTTGCATTAATGGAGAATATAGGCGACGTATGAACCACTGGTGTCAGAGATTTTAGAATGAGCGCACAAGACCGAGGAGCTTGGAACGCTATTCTACGTTCGGCTTGTGGAACAAATGTTCTGCCATAGCCAATTCAAATAAAGTAAGAAAAGTAAAAAGAAAATTTTGATAAAAATTACATAGGGGAAAAATACATTTTGGTATAATCTAGTAAAAAACATAATTACATGTAAAAAAATAGATTACAAAAAATTAAGAACAAATTAAATTAAAAAAAAAATACAATAAAAGCATTTGAAACATGTAAACTAAAATAAAGTAATAATTTGGTATAAGTAAGAAAAAGGAAAGGGTGAATTTTTAGCTCTTTTTTGGCAACACTGGTTTTAACAGCTCACGCACGTCTCGAATTTTGTTTCACTCTCAAACATCTTTAGTTTGGTCTGTAATTGAACCATGAATCGTCTTACAAACGAACAACGCTCTCAAATGATTGAATTTAATTATCAAAATGTGTGCTCTGTTAAGACACTTCATCGCGCGCTTCTTCAATTGAACAAAGAAGCATATTTTTGGCTCAATGGGTACGTAAATAATCAGAATTGTCGATTTTGAAGTGAAGATCAGCCAGACGCATTGCAAGAGCTACCAATTCATCAACGAAAAAGTCACAGTTTGGTGCGGTTTATGGGCTGATGGCATTATTGGATCGTACTTCTTCAAAGTAGAAGTCCGTAACAATGGACTTATTGAGAGGCGAGTTGGGTAAACATTATATTACACATTCGGGACCGGTCAGTCGGCCGCCTAGATCGTGCGATTTAACGTCTTTAGCCTACCTTTTTGTGGTTTGTGGCCGCTTCAATGGATGCACTGGAAGAAAAAGTTGAAGCATTTATGCGTGAGATACTGGCCGGAATGGTGGAAAGAGTATGCCAAAATTGGACTAAGCGGATGGACCACTTGAGGCGCAGACACGGTCATCATTAAATGAAATAATCTTCAAGCATTAAATTATATGGACCGTACTTTCAAATCAAATAAAGATTTCATACATTTTTTTGAATTTTATGTGCATTTTTTTAAAAACTTTCCAATGGCTCTTAAAAAATCACCCTTTATAGATAGATTATTATCAATTGTATGATTAAAAGATGTATAAGAAAACGAAATTTTTTAAAGAGATGTGCTTGTAAAAAAAAATTTATTTATTCAGAACTAAGGAAGTAAGCTTTGAAGCATTTTTGTTTTTTAATTCATTTACGTTGCTGGTAACCGTTAAATCACGTAAACCTTAGACGTCTTTCCTCTCAGAGTTATTAAGGGTTATTAAAGGTCTTTCCTCTCAGGGTTATTATTAAAAAGAGGGAGAAAAACCTCTTTTTTATCTTGC
The DNA here is from genome assembly GCF_963082655.1 of Stomoxys calcitrans. Taxonomy (NCBI): domain Eukaryota; kingdom Metazoa; phylum Arthropoda; class Insecta; order Diptera; family Muscidae; genus Stomoxys; species Stomoxys calcitrans. Next base: position 69,049,798 of record NC_081556.1, read on the forward strand.
GAATTGTAACCCCTTGAAATAGATATCTTGGGAATTGTCTTACAATTATCTTGTATTGTTACACCTTGAAATAGATACCTTGGGAATTGTCTTGAATTATCTTGACTGCAAAGCCCTCACATTAAGAAGGGAATCGAGGCTGAGACCATATAGAGAATTGGTAAGTTGCGATATATGTTCAGTCTTTATTAAACCATAATCATAGCGTATTTTATTGTTTTATGCTACGTTAAGTTCACGGCGACTTCCCGAATCGCAATGCCAAAAAATTTTACATCCGTACAGTAAGCCTGGAACCAAGAATGTCTTTGCCAGAAAGCAACGTATGGGAGATATAACTAACTAAATTCGAACCGATTTTTTTTCAGTTTCAAAAAGTTTCCTCTGAAACCAAAAAAAATGCGATTGGAGGAAAATTCCGACCTATCTTTGTACACAAATTGACATGGCCAAACAGACAATATCGAATCAGAAAGTAATTCTAAATCCATCTGTTTGCAAATGCAAATTTGCCCATTAAGGAACGAGATCGAGCTGAGTCCATCCGTATACTTAAAGCTATGTATCATCCTTCTGGGTGTTACAAACAAATGCACTAGGTATAATTCATTGTATTATAATAGTGGTGTAGCGTATAATAAAAGCTCGTATGATATAATATATTTTTTAAGCTCAACTACAATATTTAGAAACTCTTCTTATAGACTACATGAAAAAATTCCACAGCAACCAATAAATATGTATTCTGTCACCATCAAGTTAATGAATTGTTTTTAACACAAAAAGCCAAAGTAGGGCTCATAATTTAGTGGCGGAAAATGTCTCGGCTTAGGTTATTATGACCATGTATGCACAGAAGCTTCTGCACACGCTATGTGATGCTGGAGATAGTAATGTAATGGCTGCGTGTTTAACGATTTTGCCTAGTATTTTTGCACGGCAAAAGAGACACGAAGTTATCGAATGCAAACATAATATATGGTCCATACTCAGATGTTGAGGGGTCCAAGCAATTTCTCGCATTTCTTGGGTCAACACTTAAATCGGAAGATCGCTTTAGCCAAACTCGGCACGGTTGTTCATTGAAATCGGGGCAAAAGTACGACATTATGAAATCGAGATTTTTTTATCACGAGATCGGTATTAAAGGTGCAAAATTAAGATATAGGCCATCTTTGAACTTAAGGCTGTAGAGTGGTTTCAACAAACAGATGGACAGACATGAGTAGATCGTCCATATAATGACGATCTAGTACTTTGTAGCGTTGAAGATGTGTACTTTGATGGAATGATAAAATGGCGAACTCTTTGGTGATGGGTATAAAAACAAATAAAGCATTTTTGGGTAGTAGAACATTTGATAGGTTTTCAGTGGCAACACTCCTGATATCCTATGTTGGTGGGTATAATTATTTTTTAGAATAAACTTAAAGAACTAAATTTGACCCCTTTTTAGTATTCGGGTAACAGACATTACACTTATATTTAATTGGAACTACCCCACTTTCTGTAACTTACTGTAACCATGTTTATATCGTATATACTTAATGTGATGTTATGGCAAATTTTTATAGTGATGCAAACGGAATGATGTAATTACTATTTGAATCGTGATATAGTGGTGGTTAAAACCCCTGTCATTTCGTATTTTGCCATTTTGTTACGAAATACTGAAACTGAAAGATGCACTTTTAAAAAACTTAGGGTCAAAAGCACAGAACGATTATGATTGTGGCGATTAGCATTTTTGCTAGTGCAGTGTTCCTGTATTAACACTCCGTTCATGTCCATTGTCATATTCTTGATGGTAAATTCCAATATGCATTTACAGCTGATTTGAAATTAAATATTCAATGTTTAGCTGAAAGGTTAAATAAAGAAGCCCCTGCTGGAATGGATTTCAACGAATGCCTTACATGCCATGTTGTTGGAGAACTTTTGCAACTGTTATTCGACTTCACATCATCATCTCCCAGGCTAAAGCTAATTAATAGCATTGTGTGCAAAATGGTGATGAACCACACCACAACGACATAGCCGAAAATGAATTTAGCCCAAGTTGATTACATAGCTGACTATAGTGTCAGCATGGGTTTTGCAATTCTTGAGATAGCTCTTTTGTGATAAATAAGCATCACATATTTTTGTTGGGTATAGGCCGGTACCAATTTCATGTTTCGCAGATAAAATCAATATTTTTGAATTCTGAATGTGCCACTGAGAAAAATCACCATAGCTTTAGAACGAAGAGAATCCGAAAACATTTCACAGAAGCATAACACATTGGCTGAAAATTCCCCAACCCCAAGTCTGTAATTATTTAGAAAGTATTGACTGACAGGCCAGTGACGTCCGAGCAGGAGGCTAGTACCGAGTTCGATTAATCAATTCATTATAAAAATCATATATGCGAAAACAAGTCAGTGGCGATAAGGATGATGGAGTTCTTCAGCATTGTGCAGGACATAAAAACATGATGTCAGTGGTCGTTGGCGTACACTAAAGGCAAATGTAAGAATGTTGGTCGTTATTTCAAATCCGCTTCTTATCTTTTGTTTAATAATAAAATCAACATTTGCTGACATACTTTTTCCAGCAAACTTACAACACACCCGACAACGGCAGCAGAGTCGGTTTAAACCATAACCGGCAGACAGCAGTAGCCGCAGCAGAAAAACAAACTTTGTGTGCATAGCAAAAAAAAAAGTTGTGCATTGGGATATTTTCCCACTGGTGTATTTTTCATCTTTGTTGCATGGCAGATGCAAAAAAAAAAAAACAAAAGAAATACATTGTTTAATATAAAACGCAAACAAACTTGTACACAAACATGCACGAAAACGAACCCTCCAGGAGACAAAAACTCACATTCTCTTGCAACACAGCGAAAGGCTTTTTACATTATTGGGTCAATGCTTAAATTGAATTTATTAAATAAATATCGCATTCACATTCACATGGATACACATACACATACATGTGCGCACATTACGCCATATATGACAGAAGGAAGATCATTGGTGGCGATGCTTGCTGATCATGGGAGATGTAGTAGCCTGCGTGGCAAACAGCGTCTAACCTCGGGTATGCGGCAATAGCATCTTCCAAATGCCAATGCAAACATTCAAAATAATAAATATATTCTGATTTGAAAACATACACACACCTCTATATATACATGCAGTGGTGGTGTAATTCGAGCTTCTAAAGGCCTAATTATAGAATCGTATGATTAGAGACATCAATTTTTGGTAATTTTATGTCCCTAAACGTTGCATATGGGATTGCATTATATTTCAATAAAACGCAAATTTTTCAAAGTTAACAAGTAAGAGCGGACTAAGTTCGGGTGAAGCAGACCTTTTGATATCCCACACCACATTGGTTATGCAGGCTACGTCGTAGAAACTAAAATTTGCTTAAATTTCATTTGAAGAATTACGACCAAAGCCCAAACATATTGTAGGAGTCATGGAGGAAATCGTTGTGTAAAATATTGAGAAGTTGGATTGATTGATGCATTAGCAAAGTCGTTAAAAGTGAAAATCGGGAGATACATATATATGGGAGCTATATACAATATAGTAATCTGTAAATGTACGGATTTTTATGAAATTTAACAGTCATCGGAAGAGTCATAAGAGAAACCTTAGTGCCAAATTTTGTGAGGATCGATTAACAAATTTTATTGCAGTATAAATCAAAATTGGACGATAATATAAAGGGAGCTATATTTTAATCTTAACAGATTTTAATTAAAATCGGCACATACACTGCCACTTACTTGAATCGAACATACTCTATTACTACACTAATCTTATTTATTTTCCCAAAATTATGATAGAAAGTGAAAGTAAAATATATCGTTTTTTTTAATTGCCTAATTTCAGTATAAAATGTTACAAATTTGTTCCCTATTATACAATATAACTAAGGACAATATAATAGAAACCAAACAAATTCGTAAATTTATGTCACTTGAATAGAACATCGCACGATTTTATCAGTTTTTGATTAAAAGTTGTTAATGAACGTTCACAAAATTATAGTCTAAGCTAAGAAAAGTTAAAAGAAACCCAAAAATTGCAAAACGGATTGAACAAGTCCTCAAGTTTTGAAGAAGGAACAAGATCATGGCAAATAACGAAACTGAATTTTCAATTCACTATAAAGCTAAAAAGGGAAAACTGAGGTGAGGTGAGATCTAAAATGCCAAAGTTCGAGCCGAATGTGTGTTACAAATGCTGACAACCACACCACTCTTAGACAAACCTTAAATATGTTTGATTTAGCTGCCCATTGTGTGTATGAATAGCAAATACTTTTTTCTGATGTGGCGAATTTGAGGCCAACGTAGCGCAGAGGTTAGCATGTCCGCCTATGACGCTGAACGCCTGGGTTCGAATCCTGGCAGGACCATCACAACAAAACTTTCAGCGGTGATTCTCCCCTCCTAATGAATGCAACATTTGTGAGGTACTATGCCATGTAAAACTTCTCTCCAAAGAGGTATCGCACTGCGGCTATAAATAGGAGGCCCCTTATCATTGAGCTAAAACTTGAATTGGACTGCACTCATTGATATGTGAGAAGTTTGCCCCTGTTCCTTAGTGGAATGTTCATGGGCAAAATATGCAAAATATGCAATATATGCGAATTTGAAGCGATCGTCTCCAATTTTTTGTCTTGTCAAATAGATATGACGAAAAGGGTGTTAACTGTTTACATTTTTATATCCACCACCGAAGGATGGGCGTATATTCATGTTGTCATTCCGTTTGCAACACATCGAAATATCCATTTCTGACCCTATAAAGTATATATATTCTTGATCAGCGTAAAAATTTAAGACGATCTGTTGAAATCACGCTACAGACGTTAAAAATAGAGATATTGAGCTGAAATTTTGCACAGATTCTTTTTTTTTTTTTTTGACTACAAGCAGGTTAAGTTTGAAGATGGGCTAAATCGAACTATATCTTGATATAGCCCCCATATAGACCGACCCGCCGATTTAGTGTTTTAGGCTTATAAAAGCCACATTTATTATCCGATTTTGCTGAAATTTTGGGACAGAGAGTTGTGTTATACCCCTCGAAATCCATCTTCAATTTGGTCCAGATCGGTCCAAATTTGGATATAGCTGCCATATAGACCGATCTCTCAATTTAAGGTCTTGCGCCCATAAAAGGCGCATTTATCATCCGATTTTGCCAAAACTTGGGACAATGAGTTGTGTTAGGCCCTTCGATATTCTTCTTAAATCTGGCCTAGATCGGTCCAGATTTAGAAATAGCTGTCATACAAGACGCATTTATTGTCCGATGTCGCCGAAATTTGGGACAGAAAGTTGAGTTAGTCCCTTCGACATGGTTCTTAAATTTGGCTTGGATCGGTACAGATTTGGATGTAGCTGCCATATAGACCGATATCTCGATTTAAAGGTTTGGCCTCATAAATGGCGCATTTATAATCCGATTTCACTGAAATTTGACACAGTGACTTATGTTAGGCTTTTCGACATCCGTGTCGTATATGGTTCAGATCGGTTTATTTTTAAATATAGCTATTTAAAAGACCAATATTTTGTTATGCACAATTTAACAATGACTTGTACTTATAAGTATTTGGTCCAAATCGGAACTTATTTCGATAAGGTATGCATTTTTCCCCGGATTTTGACAAAAGGTGGTTTACATATATACCCGAGGTGGTGGGTATCCAAAGTTTGGCCCGGCCGAACTTAACGCCTTTTTACTTTTTGTGAATAAAAATATTAAATTAAAGAATCTTGATGACTTTAATTATTAGATCCGCAATCGTCGAAAGGTAAACCACCTTATTAATCGTTTTCATAGTCAATGATATATTGTCATATATATTGAGCTCTATTGCTGACATCATATAAGAGACTTTATAGTAGGACTTTATCTGGCTCAAAAACATTTTCGGAGACTTGGGGTGGGAATTTCAACTCGAAAATGCCTCTTCGTAAATGACTTAGGTCAAATCTTGGATTAAACACCAAAATTTTGAGATATTGAAGTGACCACCATATTCTCTGGATTTAAATATTATTGAAAGAGTATAGGCACGTAAATATATCAAGTAGGAAAAACTGACTTCTTTAACTTATTGAGGAAAAAAAACAACCCTCTTTCAGCATAAAAGCCGATTTTAAAAGGAAGTTACAAGATTTTATATCGAAAAAGATATCGCAATGGATCCTAAAACAGGATAAAGATACCACTTATGGAATGTATTGAAAAAACTTAGTACTTAATTTAGAATATTATAATAATAATATCTGACTTTAGATTTCATTTCAACTAATTTCAATCAAGATATTCTATTCAAATTACCCAAATAAAGTTATGTTAATGGAAGCAGATTTTTAGTATTTTATTTTGAAATGAGACAAGATTTAAAAGATAACGATGTACTTTATTACCACTTCCTACAACAATTTTGGGAAATTATTTAAGATTAGTGTATTAATGGAGTTTGTTCTATTCAAGTGTCAAATCATAGAAGAGGATACTGTACAAATTTTTGTCTAATCAGAAATACGTGAACAAAGGCTTTAAAAGTTAAAATCGGTTGAAACATATGTATGGAAGCTATATGTGAAATTCAACAGACATGACGCGAGTATAATGGAATCCTTTGTGCAAAATTTAATGCAAATCGGTTAACAAATTAACAGATTATAGCAGTATTAGTTCAAACTGGACGAATATATGTATGGGAGCTAAATATGAAATTTTTGACTTTTAAATTTTTTGCCGAGATAGTCTTTGTATTTTGAGATTTACGGAGCCATTTTTGGTTTGATTTTAATTTTGATGATTTGGATTGGTGATAAAATTTTAACGACATTATTACTATTATTATGATTTAATTAAAAGTTATACTGTTTGGAAATTGTAAATTTTTGGTCAAAAAAGTATTTCCATTGTTTAGTTTCTATTGAAAAAAGTTGCTTAAATACCTCGAGTGATCAAAACGTAAAACTCAGATCCCTCCCCAAAAGCAGGAAAACCTTACCACACGAAGGCGAAAGATCTTCATCCTATTAGTCTGTCATCCTTTATGCCGAAGACACTAGAAAGTCGCCTTCATAGAAGATGCTCTTGCTGGCAAGGAATATATAATGGTAGCATTTCTTGACATTGAGGGTGTCTTCAATAATGTAAATACAAACGAAAGGAAGAAGGTTATTAATAACTTACTTAATAAAAAATACATTATGGCATGTTTGAAATCTGTAGGTCTAAGCAGATGGATCAGCATATAGTAGAATATAGCCGTTAAAAATGTATTCATCCAGTATTATTGTCTCTGGAAGAAAAAGGTGTAAAATTGGTCGCGTATGCTGATGACTTGGTTATTGAGGTTTTGGGAAAGTTTCCCAGTACTCTTAGAGATATTCTTCAGAAGCTCTGGTCTAAGCGCAAATTCGTGTAAGAGAGATACAAGTTAGCTACCTTGGCACCTCTCTCCATGTGAAGAGAAAAATGAAAGTAATATTATTATTAGTTTTCTATAAGTAAGGGATTAAGGAGGTCACCGTAGCGCAGAGGTTAGCATGTCCGCCTATGTCGCTGAACGCCTGAGTTTGAATCCTGGCGAGACCATCAGAAAAAAATTTTCAGAGGTGGTTTTCCCCTCCTAATGTTGGCAACATTTGTGAGGTACTATGCCATGTAAAACTTCTCTCCAAAGAGGTATCGCACTGTGGCACGCCGTTCGGACTCGGCTATAAAAAGGAGGCCCCTTATCATTGAGCTTAAACTTGAATCGGACTGCACTCATTGATATGTGAGAAGTTTGCCCCTGTTCCAAAATTTGCATTTGCAAGGGATTAAGGAAATGGAAATTAATCTCCTCTCTATTCCCCTCACCACACTTTCCTTCAAACAGCAAGTAATGTTTAATAACTCATTTGGTACTAGTTTGTTGAAATATGGATTGCATTTTGGTAATTATTGCTTTTATGAGGCCTTAGTGATGTTTTCCCTGAAAATGTTCCCGCAAAGTAACTCATTCGAAAGCAAAGAGTTTGTCTTCAAATGTTTTTTCTCTCAAACTGACTGCTGCAGTATGTCTCTTCAAGTTCTTGTTGGCCAAGCCATCTCTTTAGTCTGCCCGTAGAGTGTTGCATGAAGCGAAGCTGCTTTTGTGTGCGTGTGTGTCCGATTGTTTGAATATGTGAAAGTATAAAAATTTCGTGTAAGATAAAACCTCAGAAGCATGATGTGAGAATATCTATAAATTTCTGGAAATTCTCCAAATCAATATTCACCAACACACATGAAGAGTATTGACTTTCAATTTAAACATAACATGCTCATACATATTTATCTTCGTGCACTGCAATGGGTCGAAAAGAGAGCTGGCAAACCATAGATATTCGCTCCATTTGATTGTTTCGATATTTTTCTTCATATTTTTCTTCATAGTCGATAGTATCGACAAATTTGTTAAATGGCTGACTTATTGATTGATCAACGCCCAGTCCAAACGGCTAAAGGTGGAGTCATAAAATTTGGCACAAATGTGGGTCGTAGGCGAGATTTTGTAACATTCGTACGTTTAGGTACTAAAAGGTACGAAATTGTGAATTTTTTACCCATCGCGAACGGATAGAGAGGGCTAAAATTATGAATTTTTATTTTATTAAAGAGCGTCACGAAAAACTAAGATTTGGTGATTAAAATTTCCCAAAGTTATACCGGAAGTGGGAGAAAGAGTACGCTTAGTAACACAATTGGTACCTTTGGTATCTTTTTTGTTAATTTAGCTAGAGCTTTGAGTTTTGGTATTTAATGACACAATGGCAACCTAAATTCGGAGGCCAAATGAGTTTTCGGACTGTTTGACATTTAGGTTCTAAAAAGTACCAAAAATGGTATGAAATAGGTAAACTTTGCATAGAGCGAACGGGTAGAGCGAAATATGAATATTAAAAAATAGTACTGGAATGGGAAAAAAATGCGTTTAGTACCGTATTTGTTATCATTTCGTACTTTCGCGACTGGTACTGGTACTATATTTACGGATTGAGCTAAAGATCTCAAAATTGCGATACAGTTACATCTTGATTTTGGATGTACCATCGGAGGCATCGAAGCGACCGGGCATATGCTCTTATGTTAAAGACGAGTAAATAAAACTTACTTTTCATGAGTATAGATTAAATAGTTAAAAACTCAGGTGGTGTGAGTAATTTAACTTAAAGTTATTTCTTTGGAATAGATAAGCACTTTACCATATTATCGTCGACGATACCTTTTCTGAAACTTATTACTGAATGAACTAGTAAAAGAAATTTGAAATTTTATTTAAATATATGTAACTAAAATGTTTAAAAATTTTATTTCTTGAGTTCAAAATAACATGCTCGGAAGTAAGCACAATTTAAAAAGTGTTGAACTAAAATTGAATTTACGGACTATGGCATTGTCAACTCCAAAAATATATTCTATTAGCTCCCCACAAACACGCGAAATAATGTGCGACATAATTTTAAAGTAATAATTTTAAAGCATAATTTACATATGTAATTAAAAATCGTTTTGCTGGCTCGAGAATCGTACCTTTGTATTGGAAGCTAAAATACATGCTCAGTGCTATAAAAGCATGTACACTTTTTCTGGCAAAATGTTAGTTTAAATTATGCTCCCTTCCACTACTGATAACATTGTGTCTATAAATAGAATATGTCAAACCTAAACAAAAAAGCATGACCATCTTTGATGGAAAATAGTTAGAAAATGATATTTTGCCCCTGTTCCTTAGTGGAATGTTCATGGGCAAAATTTCCAATTGCAATTTAAAACAGCTGAGCAATTGATAGTGTGGGAGTGGGACGCAGGCAAAACTGGGTTGTGAAATTAAGATGTGTCCGCCAACCTCCAATTAGAGGATTCAAAGAGTTCGGAAATAGCGATTTTTTTCAATAATATTAACATTCCGTTTTAATGCTCGTTAGTTCATGTTTTACCAGTGGGAAGTAAAAAGTGAATTAGTAGTATCTAAAAACAATTTCGTAACTGTTAGCTAGCACATAATTCTTTGGAGCCATAGGAACTTCAATATTTCCCAAAGTTAGTTTATATTAACTAGTGTTGAGTTTAAAAATTTTTTGAGTATACATGCATACCTGTACAACAGCTAGTCAGCTATATTCAAAGTATATTTGAGTAAAGATTATATTAAAAATGCCCCACAAATATATGGTCTGCAAACTGTAAACCTTTTTTGGGTATTTGTGCCCCTACTTTCACACAAAGTTGGGATTTCTCACAAAAGATCATGACCCAGAAACAGTTGGGCAGTGTTATTAACACAGTTAACATGATGATTATCGTTAAAAAAATAAATTTGTCTCAATTTTAAAAACTTTTTATTAAAAGAAGTAAAGTTTGTCTTATGAATTATGGAATTGCTGGTTAGTAAAAAGTACATTTCAAGAAAAAATTAATTATTAACCGATAGTATCGATAGTGTTAAAAAGTATCGATGCTATCAATAGTGGCATCGATAGTTTACCAGCTCTAGTTGAAGAGGCTTACGAAGTATCACTTGCCCAAAAGGTGTAAAAGACCCTTCCCGACATTCAAAGTCACTTCATTTATTAAAAAGAACAATACATTTAGAAACTCCAAATTCCAAAACTTGCATTGACAAGAAAAACAAACTGAAAGCAAAACGAATAAACCCTCTCACTTAGTATAAAAAATAATAACTTAATTTTAAAGATTTAAGCTAAAGATGACGAGCTATAGATGTCCAATTTTACAACTATTTAAAGAAAAATTTCTTTTGTGAGAAGGTTTTATTTTTATTGTAACTGCTTAACATTTCCATATATTGTTGAACATTAGACGCAGATTGGACACCTTTTTTTTGTTAAAGTCAAATCGTCTGCGGTGAAGGATGGCTTCTTACGAGAAAATTTTAAAGTATTTTAATGCAAAATGTTAAGCTTACAGTAAAATACGCTTTGTTACCCGGACATGTTGTTGCATGTTCCGTATCAAACTAAAGTACCTCGGCATGTAAAGGTATCCCGACCAACTCATATCGCACGGCATTGTTCTGTACCCCGATTGATACGTTCAATCACAGAAATATACATGCCTTCGTCCACTGTGCCTACAAGAGCTGTTTATTCGCAACGAATAACCCACCAAGTATCTGAAGAGAGAAAATTTGTTAATTCTTCGGGATGCAATTTTTTCCTACCCAATCATAACAGAAGTTGTTGCACGCCTTGCCAAAAAGTACTCCCTAAGTTCACATTACTTGCCCTTTTATGAAAAAGATGGCAATTATTTACATTTGAATGTTTAATCCAATATTATTTCCTTTATTATTACCTTATTATATAAGTCGTAAACAAAAAATTGGATTTTACTTATGCTAAGCGTAGAAATTCATTAAAAATTTGTTCCAGTAATAGATAATTAAATTTCGTATAATTAATATTTTGTGTCTTCTATATTGCAATTTAAACAACAGTTTATCAACTTATAAACCGATATAGTGTGCTTAGGCAACTTCGCCAAAAGATACAAATAATACAGTAAATGGTAATTACACGGGTACATACTATTCGTGTTCCACTGTATATCTGGTGTTTCCATGGTGATCGTTGTAATGGACATTCATCGAGCCATTGGCAATATTATAAATTAATTGAAATACAGAGTTTTTTCAGCGACGCTACAAAATTAGACCGACAGCAAACGACGCCATATTTTTTGAGGCTCTTTTGACATTGCTCTTCAGCCATTGCTATGGAAAGATATTCGAAGCAACAACTAGTCGAAATTATTAAAGATTACTATCGAAATTCGGAGTTAGTGGCCTCATCGTTTTCATCGAAAAATCATCTTCAGCAATTATGCGTTATTGGTCAGACAGCAATCCACACGTACTCCATGAATCATGACATCTTGAAAATATTATGGTACTTCTTCCGTGATGATCAGGACCGGCACGTTACTGTGAATTGGAATCGCTACCGTTCAATGATAACAGAATATTTTTGGCTCTTATTAGATGATACGGGCTTGGAGAAGATGTGGTTCCAACAGGACGGCGCCACATAGTGAATGCCACAATCAGTTTATTGGAAACCAAGATTGGAGAGCGTGTTATTCTACGAAATGGTCGTGCGAATTGACGCCAGTAGACTATTTATTCTGGGGATACGTGAAGTCTATGGTCTATGCCAACAAGCCAGCGACGATTGACGAACTTCGTTCCAATATCGAATGTGAAATTTTAGCAGTATCGGCCTATTCATGCTTGAAAACCGTCGAAAATTGGGTTCAGCATCAAGCATGCTCCTGGTGCCCATGCAAAAGAAATCGAATCCCATACATAACGGCATCGAACGTATTTTCACAGTATTAAACAATTTCATTGATACCCACAACCATTTTTGTTTTATTAAAAAAAGCTTTTGTAGCGCTGAAAAAACCCGTTATAAAGAAGCAAAACAGAAAAAAAATTCAACTTGACCAACAAAGACGACATCATTGTCCCAAATACTTCTCTCAATGCATTATAAATTGCGCTATGGGTCGATCTAACATGAACATATGCTCAGCCTCTTTCTTATAACTCTTGAATAGAAGAATAGACAAGATTGGAACAATATGATTCCAGCAACAATCATTATGAATGGCCGTTCTACCGTCTGGAAAACTCGGTAGTGAAGTTGTTGGTAATTTTCTTCTTCGATCACTTGCTATCTCCACCAATTCTGCATTGAGTGAGTCGTCGTAGTGCTCATGAAGTTGTTGGTAGCTTTCCTAAATCACGTGCTATCTTCACCAATACCACATTGAATGAATTGGCGTGGTCATTCATAAAAGGATCTAATGAAGGGGAAGCGTGGGGTCCTCCATTCTGGTAATTATTTTTCATTCCAGCACAAACTTCTGCAGAAATACAAAATGTTAAAAGCACACCTTCTTTCTCACTCCAAAGCTATTAAATATCTTATCTCGAACTAGCGTCACCTGCTTTAGTAGACCAAATGTCTTCCACAACCATTTGTATCGTCTAGAGCCCCCTGAGTCAAATAATAGTTACTTTTCTTATAAGCCCAAGGAAATAATTCCGCCAAGGGGCTTAGGGTGCCTCACTTGTGCAATGGTTCTTTATTCTTCCGTAAAGATAATTTATTACACAAATCAATTTTAAAACTGAATCGACTTTCGAGCACATTATAATAAACCACACAGCACCTCTCAATTCGCAGGCGGGAATAGTATAAAAACCTCGTGGGTCCAAAAGTATAGTTCATTATAAGATTTAGCAGCTATATTATATTGACGTTGCCAGACAACGTCTAGCCAAAGCATATTATCAATGACAAACCACATATGTTTATCGCACCCATCCGCTCGATGCCAACGAAAAAGGTCGTTAAAAGAAACTAATATCCAAATTTCATAACAATGTGCTTCATTTGTCTTGTTTATTTCCAAACTCCAAATAAAAAACATATGTGCTAAAAACCTGTGAGATGAATAAAAGCCTTTTTAAGCTATTGACTTAAAAAGAGCAATTGAAACAATTAATTCTAATGTAGTATGAAGGTAAGAATGAGTTTGTGCTAAAAATTTCATGCAATTATGTTTAGGAAAACTATGATATTTTGTTAAATTTTTTCATAAAAATTCTGAAAGCTGAACAGAATACTTCGCTTTATACGCCAAGACTGTTCGAGGCCTACGCTGGCTCCTAGCTTTGATCCATATGTGTAGCATAAAGTTTCAGATTGCTATCGCAGAGTTCCGTGAATCTAAGATCGCGCCTACGTTTACTGAGAAGTCACACTACTTTTTTGAAAAAGTGAGGAAATAGTCAAATTATTGGATTTTTTCTTATAATTTACGGAGGACAATTATTCTCATATTTCCGTCCTCCATTTCAGTAACACTTATGTATACGTGAATTTCTTTTCTATTCCGAGGAAACCTCCATGTTTTCGTAGAAGTGACCATCGTAATTTTACATTTAATATTTAATTAGATAGATGTACAATTAAACATGTAAATAAATGTTTATGGCTGTGTGGAAATATCTCCCCAAGCGAATGTACATTTCATTTCAAGAATATAGGTTTTTAACCAAACTAAAGCAAGCAACAACAATGTTCATTGCACAATGTTCATTGAGTAAGCAGAATGAACAACATGTACGATTCACTGACTACGTATATTTATCCCATTTCATGGTCGCATGCTAGTGGTTCTTGGCTACTTTCTAAAAAAGGTCAATAAAATGAAGAAATCCACAATGTGGTGGCATCCTCCATTGTATTTAGAGTTTTGTGGCATCATACACAGAATATGGTGAATATTATCCGTTTGTAATCCTGGTATCACAAAATACAAATCAAACACTGAAACCGTACTAACTCGGCTTCCAAGTGGGGAAAGAGCAAGATGTGAGTTGAAATGTTTAAGAGGTTGTCAGTGAAACATTAATTTAGGATTTAAGGTTGATTTGATTCAGAGAGAATCGATAGTTTCGCCGTAATGAATGAAATGATTTCCAGAAAAATTAGTTTTTACCTTCAACTTTGCAAATTTCTCCATATACTTGCCATTAAGGAATAAGTGCAAACTTGTCACATATGAATGAGTGCTGTCTGAATCAAGTTTAAGCTCAATGATAAAGGACCTCTTTTTTGAGGAGAAGTTTTTACATGGCACAGTACAAATGTCACCAGAATGTGAAAGGGATAGGTTAATTAAGAGTCGCAGTTCTTTACAGACCTATTAAGTCCATTGTGATACCACAGCAGCGACATACCAAGGCCTCTGGTGGGAACCTATTCCACGACTTCACGCTGGCAATCCGAGCACGCTACTAACCCGACTGCCTTCTACCTCCCATCTTATAATGCTAATACTCATCTGCAATTAAGCTATGACCATCTGTCTGTACGTGTTAATTTGCGTACGAGATCTTCTATATGTATATAAATGAATTTGTGTTTGTTTGTTTGTGGATTTGTAAATTTTGTTTGTTCCATTTAGACTCAAAAAAGGCTGAAATTTTCACAGATTGTGGGGAGTGGTTCGGAAGGAGCAATAGGCAATATAATTTTTTGATATCTCAAGGGGGGCGGACCCTCCCACTTACCCCAAAAGTACCACCCAAAAATAAAAGTGGACCGAATGGTGCAATATAGGGGGCTGCCCCTACCTCAAAACCCCCTTAAATAGGCATATTGGACGATAATGACAATATGGGACTCGAATCAAAGGTATTCGGGAGTAGATTACGAATATGGTCAGGAAGGAGGAATAGGCTTTATAACCCAAAATCAAGAAAGGTATTGGAGAGTAGAATACGAATATGGTATTAAAAGTTGGCTCCAAGGAACCCAGGAGTCACTTCAACCCCAAATGTTTCCCAAACAAACATATTGGACGTAGATATCAATATGGGACTCCAATTAAAGGTATTCGGGAGAAGATTCAAGAATCTAGGCGCTCCAAAAATCGCCTCCAATAGATTACTTGACCAATTAAAACAATGGGGGATCACATGATAGATATTTTTGAGTAGAGTGCATCATTCAAATATGTTCTCAAGTGGTAGATGGAGTGTGATGCACAAAACTATTATAGACGCCCTCCACCAAACGGCTGTATACACCAATCATGACAATATGGGGTTAAATTAAAGGTATAAGGTTGTGAACTGTGAGTCTGATCTCATTATTCTGCTCATATATTTAGCGGACCAACCTACCCCAAAACAGCCGATCAATCATAATGACCTAACAGGACACTGTGTGATTTAATTAATGTGTGGGTACACAAATAAATGTAGGCCGCAATACTCTAAAATTATGAAGTTAAGCGTGATAGGAGGAGTTGCAAACCTTAACGTTAAGATTGCAACCATTTTTAGCTCATCGATAGACAAGACCAAATGTCGTGCTGCGTGGCAACACTTTTTTGTTCAAAAGTTTTACACGGTCTAATAGTAAGAATTATCACCACCGCACCAAATATATAGACTGGCAAATTAGTTCTTTACCACAGGAAATCGTTTAATTTGGCAATTTGATTTGATTTAAAAAAAGACAAATGATGACTATTTAATGGGTAATCATATAGTCATACCACATGATGTTCAATGTTGTTGGCGTTAAGCCACTCCAAGCGAGTAGTAGCATTAACATTTAAGTTAGCGCCATCTACTCACTGTTTTGGAATGGATAAACCAATTTTGAGTAATTTATCAGTAATGTAGCAGTTTTTAACCGATTCTCAAGAATTTCATGTATATTTAGCGTTTTACGTTTCCAGTTTCGACGTATTAGCGATGTCGCCTCTTAATCCAGAAACCCTTAAAACTATAGAAAATATGTAAGTTTATTCTATACCTTGAAATGATGTCTTGTCAAACGACAATATTAACGAACTGTTCATGAGAAAGATCTCATTTCCAACAATTTAAGGGTTTTGGAGCTTCAGTTTCATATTCCTTCCAGGCAATTTAATGCTTTTAACAGAGCAGCATTTTCTTAATTATTTCTGGCATTTCAGTGAGTTCACTGCAATCCTTGATGGAAGATGCAGTGACACAAACGACTGGTAAAAGCCTCCCAGTATTGTGTAGTATGAGAAGGGGAAAGAAAACAAGCGATTTTATGACAACATCTGTTGCGTTCATTTTTATACGTACAAGTAAGATTGTCGTGTCGTGCTCATAAATGAATATAACAGAACTAAAAACTTACAACTTTTAACCCAAAAAAAGCAAGCACAGAACAGCTTGAGGGGTATGTACTCGAGCTAAAGAACGGCTACATTAGCTAGTGAGAACAACATTCACTAAACTTATTTCACAACGTTGGTCAAATCTCCCTATACACCGACGAGCTTTCATGTCTTTACACTTATTACAAGCAAACATAACCATCAACAATTTCAGCTGGAAACATTGAAGGCTGTGAATCCCCTACGCGTGCAAATTTGGAACAAACCTAAAAAGGGATACATATAATTTTGTTCTCTTTTCCTAGAATATTAAGCGCAATTTGTCTGGACATTTTAAGAGCATAGTTATATATGATTTATTTCTTAAATAATATTCATAGAAGTCCTCAAATGAAATCCAAAGTGAAACTTTTTCTGAGTTCGAATTCTCTCCGAAACGTCATACTGCTTATCACCCTCACTAATGCTGGTGGCGTTCGTGATAATCGTAACGAGGTCAAACCTCCATGGAGCGCTGACTATAAAAAGATTCAAAGTAAAAACTTTATATCATAATATTTTAAATTATTTATACAGAAGCTATAGCAACAACAAATAATCTAAAATAATAATATGATGTTGAAACTCATGAAGTAGAAGAACTCTTACGAGGTTTATGACGTTTACTACTTTTTACACGTTTTATACAAGTATACAACGTTTTCGATATTTACAACTTTTTGACAGTCGAAAACTCTGTTCTATAATTACCGTTTCCACGACGTCCTCAAAGCTTCTGGAGAAATCGTTACTTGAAACCTTAAGGTTAGGTTAGGTTGAAAAGAGGGTGCAGATATTAATCCGCCCCATGCCACTATGGACGTACACCTAAACAAGTAATCGCTCTAAAAACTATAAAGTAACTTCTAAAAAGAAAAATTTAAGTTAGGAATTCCGTGCTACTTACTTGCAACCTTTAGTCTATTAGCATATCAGGCAGTTACCTCTCATGACAAACACTATGGGTGAGACATCGGCCAAGGAATTCACGTTTAAACTTTCTTCTTTGATAAATCAAACAATCGATCCTTTCAAACAATCTGACGGAGGATAGTAGGGAACAGTACAGTTCTTTTAATACTATTTGCTTCTCTTCCTTCTCGTTAAGCTTAAAAAGCTTGCATCAACCAAATGGAATAAATATTTAGTCGCAAACTCAAATGTAGCGAAACTGAAAATTTCTATTGCGGTTTCACATATTCTGTTGTGATTCTTGTGTTTTTATTGCGAATATTGCTGTTTTCAAAGTTGCCAACGTTAACCGTCTAAGCTAAAAGTCCGGAAAAGAGATGGGAATGGCAAAAAAAAAAGAAAAAAAAAAAAACTAGTCCTTAATTAAAAGGCATGCAATGAAAGGCGTCCGTTCCATTGCAGTACAAGAACAACTTCGACGACAACACTTCACTATGCTCCGTGTCACATATGGTCATGCAAACCATTGCAGTGCAGTATCTCTTCTGGCCATAGATGACACAAGAAAAATCTGTAACTTCGGAAAGCAAACAACATCAGTCGCTGTAGGAAAAGAACAAGTGCAGCCACAGCTTAACTCACAAGTAAGTGTTGATTCAAAAAGCGAAAACCACAACGGCAAAACAAACGCGCGCTCAACTAAAAACTAACAAGTAGAACAACTACAAGAAGAAAACAAGTTCAAAACAACCATATAAAAAACATCAACAGAAAAAGAACGTCAGAAAGGCAGCGGGAGGACGAGAGACGGAGTACTGTAAAGAGAACAAGCAGCCAGAACTTTAAATATCAGATAGTAGAGAATGTTAGCCTTTATGTTCGTTGCACACGGTGGACACTGCTTCCCATGGGGGCTGACATGGTCAGGGGGCATAGAGTTGGTAACATGTCTAGGCTCTTCCTATTACTGGACTATCAATTAAATACTGCAATGTATTTCTTCTTCTAAATGAGTTTTACTGGACGACAGTGCTGTCCGGAGGAAATCATAAATCTATTATTTCCACAAGCAATACAAGCCGCGTTAACCCCTTTTGGGCAACTGCCCAAAATTGCACAATCCATGAAGAATATTATTAAATTCGGTGGTCTCTTACCAATAAGGTTGAAACAGGTTTATTGTATGGTTGCGAACTGTTTGGTACGTCGAGTCGCCGTAAATTATATGTAGTATTTAACAGCATTACACGTTATGTATATCGCATAAGGAGAAGGCAGAATGTTACACAGTTCTCCAACTCTCCTTTTGGTTACCGTGTCGACTCTCTTCTTAAAATACGAGCGTTACAATTTCTTCGCAAGACTATTATCAAAGAGACACCAAAATATCTCTTTGACAGACTTCACGAAACCCAATAGTGTAAGGAGAATTATACCTTTTAGGAGGAAGTGCCTGGTTACTGAAAGACAATTGTTTTTGGGAACTATATGTCTTTGGGACGCTCTAACATTTGATTTGCAACGTATCTACATTTAAAAAAGACGACAGAACAATTTTTCATAACATGCAACGCCTTTGTTTTAAATGATCATAGAATCGTTTTTTTATTTTTTGGCCAATTTGATGCACCACGTTTCCTCAATAGAACGATTTCGATATCCGACAAAGTCACACACTTAGGCGAGATCTTGGACAGGAAATTGAATTGGGAATGTCACATTCAGGATCATACCGAAAAGGGTCACAAATGTTTGGCACTATGTAGACGGGCCGTAGGCTCGAAGTGGGGCTTGAATTCAAGGATAGTCATTTGGCTCTACAGAAGCGTGATTAGACCAATACTTACTTACGCTTCAGTAGTTTGGTGGACTGCAACATACAACAGGTTTAGAGAACACGTTGTCTTGGCATATGCGTAGCGATGAGGACCACGCCCATTAGGGCACTGGAGACTATTCTGGACCCATACACAAACAAATTAAGTACGAGGCAGCCATTGCGGCTATGATGAATTAAGGCGATGTAAGAATGGATTGGTGATTGGAGCAACTCGTACCATCGCGGTATAATCGAGGCGACGATAGAAAACCTGAGAACCTTTGCCTTTGAGAATTATCTTCAAAATTTCGCGTTTAAGAAATATAATCGAAATTTTGCGTGTACTAAATATTTTACTAATTTCATTGAAACAATTAAATCATTTGACCACATCCTTATTACATTTGTACCAAATTTGATTTTTCGACACAAATTTTGTATATTTATTTTTATTTTTAAATTTATTTTATTTTTATTATTTATTTATAAATTTTAATTCCTGAAACTCCATGATAAACCTATGTGTGCTGTTATGAATGCAATTTTGAAATAATTGAATGCAAGGTAGAGGTGACAAAAGATCGATGACGCTATCGATATTATATTTTTTTTTTTTATCTGAATATCGATATATATTTTTCTTATGACACTATCGGCAAAGTATAATTTTTTTTTCCAAAATTTAACAAAAATAACCAAACCGACATTGAATGTATCCTGTAAGATACATTGCACTTATAGAGGGCTCAATTTTGATCCGACTGCGCTTAAATTTTGTACAATGGTTTTTCTCATGCGCAGAAAAAAATAATGGCTTAAAATTGATCAATGAACATGTTATTGATTTCTTAACATATTTTAAACAAAATTGTTAATTGCTTTGATTATTATTGACATTGAAATTCCATTTGCCATTGAATCATGATTTGTTTTAGGATTAATGGTTATCAAATTTTTAATTGCACGAATTAATATTGTTATTGAATAAAATAAACGGCTTGTATCTGTTTCTAAAAAAGCAAGATGACATTGTGTACTGTTTCACACACATATAGTGCGAATAGAAGTCCAAATAGACCAAATATTTATTTCAGAAAAATCTAGAATGTAAATATATAAGTGGACAAATTATACATGTGGAACGCATCTGAAACGGGAGGACGTGGTAGAGATTAAATAAGGTATGTATTTATGCTCATTAATGTTGCCCTATTATATAGGAATATTTAGAAATCCATATATAAATTAGGCATCTTAATATTGACCAAAAAAACACAACTTCCTAAATATATCTTTTCATGTGGATCATTAGGTTAGGTTGGGATAGGTTGAAAAGAGGGTGCAGATATTTATCCGCCCCATGCCACTATGGACATACACCTAAGCCAGTAATGAACTTGTTGCGTGCTCTAAAAACTATAAAGTAACCTTTTAAAAGAAAATTTTAAGTAAGGAACTCCGTGCTTCTTACAAAATCCTTAGTAGTTTTCAATAGGGGGAGTGGCTAAGTTGGTTCATGTCTGGTATTGTGTCTCTACCTAAGTGCCGGTATCTGTTTGACGCGAAAGCCGGGCAATGACAAAGGAAATGCTCCAACGTCTTATCATCTTCCCCGCTATCACTTGCCGCACCGATTTTACATAAGAGCGCTCGTAGTCCTATGGGTCCCGTAATGATACCAATAGCTATACTGACCTACTTCTTGCTTTCTTTCAGTAATAGCCTCGTCTTCTAACGATCCGAATCTCCCCATAGGATTTTCGTTTCGCTGTTCCACAGTGTTGCATGCGCATTCGCCGCCCGCTCCCTTGACTTGGACTGCGTCGACCCGAAAGGCTTCGGGTTAACCAAGTTTATTGACGGCAGTCCTCTGATCTTCTTCGCCAAATCGTCTGCCCTTACATTTCCCCTTTACTCCGTTATGGCCCGGCACCCGAACGGTACGGATTGTGCCATGCTCAGAGAAGGCGTTAATCTCCTTCTTACACCGCAAGACTGTTCGTGACCTAACCCTCCTGGATGTTATTGCCCTTATGGCAATTTTACTGTCGATAAAGATGTTCACACTCGACTCACTCGCGTTAGCATCACACCACCTCACGCATTCCGTGATCGCTCAGATCTTCGCCTGCAGGACCGTATTATGGTCAGGCAGTCTAAAACAGATCTCAGTACCTCGGTTCTCAATGTAAACCCCCAACCCCACTCTGTCCTCTAGCTTTGATCCATCCGTGTAATATGATCTTCCAGATGGCAATAATAGGGTTACGTCAATATAAGACTGTGCCGATCCCAGTCCAATCCCTTTGCTAATATTTCATCTACTTGAGCATATTGCTCTTTTAGTGACTTTGGTTTGAATCCTCATTGACATCAATAATACCCTGTACCACGGTAGTGTTGTATACAAAGCCTAAACAAAAACTTATACATCTAACCAAACTCTCACTGCATGTTGCACTTAAAAAATACACAGTGGTTAATTTAAAGAACTGAAACTTCCTGATATTATCAAGTGAGCTGTTATGAATGAAATTGAGAACAATTTTCAGTCATTGTGGTCGTCATGACAGATCACTGCCTAATCGGAAACCATGCTGACAGACTGAAGCCAGCAACGACTTTTGCAGAAGCTGTGAGGACATCGAAGAAGAAGAGACTATAGAACCCCTTTTGTGTGTGTGTCCTGCACTACCAGTCAGAAGGAGTTCCATTTTAGGCTCTCATTTCTTTGAAATCCTGCCTGATTTAGCGGATGTGAACATTCGCAAACTATTGGGATTTTGGGAAAGCAATCTGCATGGTTCAACGGTAGGAACTAGAAGACATCTTCCTTCTTCTGTTCCTGTGGTATCACAATGGACGAAAACGCCTAAGTGAGTCTGATGGCAAGGCTGTCCTTAACCCGTTCGCGAATAGGATTTCGCGATGAGGATTTTTGAAATAGGATGGTATCTTTTGGTACATAGTTTATTCTTATGGCTCGTCTAATAAATCTACAAGCGCATTCTTCTTCAAGCACTAACTCTAGAACTAATGCTGTTTCCTAAAATGAGTAAACATTTTTTAAAATTTTAATAAAGCATCCACATACATATACGCATCGTCCGATTTACACATAGATAAAGTGGCATAGTAGCTTCAATCTTCGGCCGATACTCACCAATTTTGGTGGGGGAATGGATGTTCAACTTATTGTAGTGAACAGGAAAACGGTCCTATACCTTACTGTTACATCACCGCCCGCATCAAAAACTGATGAGATTTTAATTGTTTCCATATTCTTTGGATTACAGAATCTAAAATATTATCTAAGATTTGCAGTTGCATTGCTCCAGTGTAAAGCATATGTACACACTCGTACATCAGTTGCGCAATAAATAACGCTATATACTATAACTCTTGTGGAACAGAAAAAAAAACGAAATCCGTTTAAATTATTTCTATGATATGAAATTGGAGTAAATGGCCGGCCTCTTAAAATATCAAATGTGTTTTTAGCAAACCACTTCTTTCATTGCAATTGTTTATTTTCATTTCTTGTTCTTCTTCATAACGTTCTATCCAATCAAAATTAATGCAATCTCTTAAATGGCGTGCACTCATAGCTTCAAGGAAAGCTTAACGCACCGGAGCAGTGTGCAGGCAAAGAAATACTGTATTAGTTATTAGAGCAATTCGCAACAGGCATGTACCTCTAATGTACATAAAAATGTGGCTTCAACTGTAATTATCTAAGACTTTCAGTATATGTTTTAGATATGTATGTGTTGAAGATCGACTGGACATAAGGTGGATGACAGCAAATGACGATATTCAAACCAGTATACCATACCATTGATGTATAATAAAATGGTCATATTGTTCGTAACCCCTCGAAATATCTGTTTTAAATTTAATCAGGCGAGAAGTTTATACTGGATTTATATATAACTCTGATGTTGATAAATTAATAACCTAATTTATCAAAATCAGTGTACAGCTTAGTAATACTACCCAAGTTTCGTCAGTATTGGTAAAAAATGTAGGCTACTACGGTCTTATAAATGTTAATCGGGCGTAACTTATAAGTGATGGCAATAACCACTTCAGAACCGATTTCTTTGAAATTCTGTAGTCAATGGTCATAAGAGAATCCTAGGTATAAGCAAAAATTTTAAGCAGTGTTTTTCCGCTCCTAATACTGGCGGCATTTGTGACACATTAAGCAACATTAAAACTTCTTTACAAAGAGGTGTTCGGACTTGGCTATAAAAAAAAAGAGTATAATTGTGCTGGAATTTTAAGTGGACGGCACTCTTTGATATGTGAGAAGTTGGCCACCCGTTCCCTAATGAAATGCATTTGGAGCTTAATATATATATAGGAGAGCAATATCTAAAATCTGAATCAATTTTATTTCATTTTTAAAAGGCTTTGTCAAAAGCCATGTCTGTGCACCGAAAAAATTCGAGCCTAAAATAAGCAAGCTTAATTTAAAGATGATTAATAAGCCAACTTATTAAGGAACCATTTCCTTTGGTGACAGATATTTACTTGATGTTAAGGATTTTTCTTTTAAGTAATTATAGATGTTAAACTTTACATATTGTTATTAAAAGATAAGAAACTAAAATGAAGATTAAAATATCGTTGAAAGTTAGGAAATTGACGTTGACACAAGACAGTAGAGTACTTCTGTTAAAGACGCTATGTTTATAGCCTTACAAATAGGAGCCTTTTAAAATATTTAATTTTTATTTGGTGGGTATTTGGTTTAAAGGTGGTTATTAAGTGAGTTTGCCATTTTTCACAATACGTTGTTTTGCTGATTGTAATCTACTTTCATTTCTAATTTTGACTAAACGACTAAAATTTATTTTTTTTTATCTTGTTGGTTCAAGTTAAAAGTCTTTCCGTGTACGCTTTCAATGAATGCCAAATTTCCACACAGTGAAGAACCCGTTTTTTTATGGAGTTTCACTGTGAAAACTGAACTTAATATCTTCTTTAAGAAAAGGTAAAATAAAATTGTTTCAAAAAATAATAATTGGACAGTCATCTGTGAAGTAAAATAAGAATTTATCAGAGATCGAAATTTGAAATGGATGGTCGTGTCCGTTAGTATATAGAAAATTACATTTAAAGATAGCTTCTTTATTTTAAAGTTTTGGTTCTTTGGGAAGTTTTCATGCAAATATGAAAAAATCTTTAATTCTTGACCTTTTTTTCTGCGTGCCAAATTTAAAACTAGCTCGATCAAAAATGCGATATTTACTCCGTATACAAATTAACATGGACAAAAAAGAGATCACAATTCGAGTTTTATTCTCGCCACTATAGGATAGGGGGTAATCAAAACCGTCATTCCGTTTGTTATACCTCGAAATATCGATTTGGGACCCCATAAACGATATATATTATTGATCGTCTTGACATTAGTAGTCCATCTAGCCATGTTCGTGCGTTCATCCGTTTGGGTCCGAATCATTTTATAACCTGCTATAACTCCCACCAAGAAGATAAATAATTATTTCCAGTGGCTTTAGAGTATTTTTATACCCTCCACCATAGGATGGGGGGTACACTAATTTCGTCATTCTGTTTGTAACTACTCGAAATATTCGTCTGAGATCCCATAAAGTACATATATTCTTGATCGTCGCGACATTTTATGTCGATCTAGCCATGTCCGTCCGTCCGTCTGTCTGTCGGAAGCACGCCAACTTTCGAAGGAATAAAGCTAGCCGCTTGAAATTTTGCACAATACTTCTTATTTGTGTAGGTCGGTTGAGATTGTAAATGGACTATATCGATCCATGTTTTGATATAGCTGTCATATAAACCAATCTGGGGTCTTGAATTCTTGAGCCACTAGAGGGCACAATTCTCATCTGATTTGCCTGAAATTTTGCATAAGGTGTTTTATTATAACTTCGAACAACTGTGCTGAGTATGGTTGAAATCGTTCAATAACCTGATATAGCTGGCATATAAACCGATCTCGGGTCTTGCTTTCTTGAGCCACTAGAGGACAAAATTCTTATCCGATTTGGCTTTGCATAAGGTGTTTTGTTATGACTTCCAACAACTGTGCCAAATTTAGTGCAAATCGGTCCATAACCTGATATAGCTGCTATATAAACCGATCTGGCATCTTGACTTCTTGGGCCTCAATAGGGCGTAATTATTATACGATTTGGCTGACCTTCAACATACGAGTCAATTATGGTCCGAATCGGTTCATATTCAAATAATGTTATGCGCTCTAAAAACTAAAAAGTAACCTCGAAGAAGAAAATCGAAGTTAGGAATTCCGTGCTATTTACAAAATCCTTAATTGTTTTCCATGCCACGCCCCTAAGTTGGTTCCTGTCGGGTATTGTGTCCCCACCTAAGTGCCGGTATCTGTTAGACGCGAAAGTCGGACAATGACTTAGGAAATGCTCCAACGTCTCATCATCTTCCCCGTAATCAATAAAAATCTTTATTTCTCGTGATATTCATTCTCATTGTCAACAGCCCGTTACTCACCGCTTTGGGAGGTTAATGAAAATTTTCGTTAAGTGTTACAGAATACAGAACCACTGATATAGCTCCCATATAATCCGAGACTTCTACGTTCAACTAAGTTCATTTGTGTACCACATTTTTAGCAGAATCCATTGAGGTGGGTTCCCAAGACCCGGCCGTCCGAACGTTTTTCCTTGTCTTATGTCAGTAAGTAAGTAAGTACGCATAAATAGCCGGGTATTAACCTTTTTGATCCACATAAACGTGTAGCTATTTATAAATTTCCCATTATTAGGCATGGGGAAATAGACAAAGACCTGATTATTAAATTATTACCTATGTAAAAAAGCTAAAATGTTTTGCATTTGACAAAAAAATCATTGTCAGCACCATGATCCAGCCATTTGATCCGTTCACGCTTGTTCTAAATATAAATCCAAAAGGTAGGACAATCAGATATTTGTGATTCATTAAAATTTTAAATCCTATTGCAATTTCGTGATTTTTGTTTTCACTCTTCACTATCAATGGGAGTGTAATGAATGTTATATAGAGTGGAATAAACGATTATCGCTTTGGAGAGATTAAAAATCACTTCCGGCTGTCAAATGTCGTTTTGTTTTCTTTTCTTTGGGCATTGATGCATTATGTAAAATTTTTAATTTATCGATTGAATACATTCGGTTAAATTTTGTATTTTATTACTGGCAAACAGTTTCATTGTAAACGCTTTGCAGTGCAAAGTCAATATTTCGTTTTGCTTTCTGGCTTGGGTATTGTGAAACAACAAAAGGATAACAAAATGAACAACAACACATGGCTATCGCAGGAAGTAAGTGATGATGGATGCATCTGCATAGAATCGATGGCAACAAAATGTAGTATATGTAAATCCCAATGGGGCGGAAAGCACTCAGGCTGGTTAGGATGCTGATATTTGATGCATCCATGCGTCCCATATGCATGGTGCCTTTGAGCCTTACCTGTTGAGAATATTTTTGATGTTTTCCTATGTAAATTGAATTATTTTTCGGATGAATATTCATGCAATTTATGTATTTATGGGTATTTGTGATTCCGATAGGCGGTTGGTGGGCCCAATTGTTACACTTTGAAAAATGCTGTTCTAATTGTCATATGGTGTGGCTTATAGGCAGACACCTGGGGTGGTTTGGTGGCATGTTATTAAATCACTGCCACAGCAAATTTGTAATTGGCAAATCAAATATTGGCATTTGGATTTATGTATTTATGAATCACTTTTATGCAATTTAGCTAGAACTTGGTAAATGGGCAAAAATTTCGTTTATTAGCTTTATCGAGCGAATAACTTTTTTTATATATTTTTTTAAATTATTTTTGTGATCGTATTCTTGCTGCAACACTTGAATGGCACTTTGTTGTTGGTGTTGGTGTTGTTTTTGTTTCTATTTCATTGCAGCACACACTATTGGCTTTGAGAGTTATCCTTTCGTTCGAAGGTAGATATCACTCGGTTACAACTGGCGACGAGAGGAGAGGTTGTGAGTCGTTGAATCCGGTGGTACGAACCAAACGCTTGCAGAGTAAATAACGTACTGAGTTGCCTAGTTTATGGTCTAAAAGATTTTTAACCACTCTTCAGTTTGTCGGTGTCTGCGTGCATCGGGCCAAAAGCGAAAAGTCTTGAAAAGCTACTGTTGCCAGTACCTTGGACGCTGTTGTCGTGTGTCATCACCGACCGACCGATCATTCTTAAACTTCTTTCTACATTGGCCTCTATTGAACCAAGCGAGCAGCATATTGTGGCTTTAAAATAGAGACGGACTGCGGCAGCGAAGCCACGCCACCCAGTGGCGTTCGTAGAGGCAAGAAAGTGCAGCATAGAGAAGTTTCTTAAATGGACAAGATACACGGCAGCAGCAATGACGGCGTCGTAGCAAGTACACGACCAACATCAACGGCCAAAAAAGAAATTAACGAACGGAGTTACAACAATCGCCAAGTTTGTAAACAAAAGCTGGTAAAAATCTGTCGTGTGTGTGTGTGTGCGCATGCTTATGTACGAGCGCGCGCCAGCGTTTTGGGAAAGTCGCGCAGACGCAACAGCTCCGTTCACTCACGCTATGTATTTAAGCCATTCGCAGACTCATTCTCATTAATGCAGACTTTTTGTGGCAGCGAAGAAAAGAGAAAAGGTGAAAACTTGTGAACAGTTCGGCTTGGGCAACGAGAAGAGATGCCGAGAGAAATGGAACAATTCTCAAAGCAAGCTAAGTTTGTGTTGTGAGATATTTTGTGTGATTTGTAAGAAGACCGGCTTTTTACGATGGAATATAAAAATTCTTTGCTTTTTATTCACGCTTTATGTTTACAGATGCGATTATGCTTCTTTTTCCAGTTTGACGTGTTGTTGGAGCGGTTGTCTGGCAATGATGCCGATCGTGACAAACAACAAACATTCGGAAGCATTTTATAAATTGTACTTAAACGTGTCAAACATCTCGTTAACGCTACAAAAGATTTCGATATTACCACGATCCGTCATATTTAAGCGATTGTCTTTTTAGTGTTTGTCACCCTTGTTCCATACGTATTGCAGGAACAATACAGATCTATTGCTGGTGTGGTTTATAAACCATCCAGCTGTCGCTTTTCTTTACCACCAAAATACTGTGGGTTCAGATGATAACAAGTTAAAATGCATTATGTTCGACCAGTCCGAATGTTATATGAATCCAAAGTGGATAGCGATTTGTTCCTATAGTCCGGTGCGCAGCTGGTGACAAACAATTGTTTAACTTTTGAGCGTTGCTTTTGTGGAATTTGCTTGTAGAGTTGCATTTTTCAACGCGGCGCTCAAATACAAAGCTCATTTTATTTTGGCCTTAACACCAACGAAACCGAGAATTTCGCTTAAAGAATGTACTACATCTGGAAAAGGGTTCAGGGGAAACTAGACTTCTGAAATCTAATGTCAAGGAATTGAGAATGCGACAAAATGCAAAACAACCACAAACTACAGCAGGATTCTATCGGTTTTAGATCTACTGTCCCATACTACAACAATGAAAATCCCCTCATCCCTCCCCCATACAAATTACCACTTTCTTCAAGTAGCGATTAAATTAAAAAACAAGTAAGAGTTCGGCCGGGCCGAATCTTATATACCCTCCACCATAGATCGCATTTGTCGATTTCTTTGCGCGGTATCTCTTTTTAGGCAAAAAAAAATAATGAATAAGAACTGTTATACTATTGAAGCTATATAAAGTTATAGTCCGAATCGGACCATAAATGAATTGAATGCTGAACATTGTAGAAGTCATTGTGCAATATTTACTCCAATCGGATTAGAAATGCGATTTATAGGGGCTCAAGAAGGAAAATCTGGAGATCGGTTTATATGGGAACTGTACCAAGATATAGATCGATTCAGACCATATTGGACACGTATGCTGAAGGTCATGGGAGAAGCCCTTGTACAAAATTTCTGCCAAATCGGAAGAGAATTGCACTCTCTAGAGGATCAAAAAGTATTTGTGCAAATGCTTAGCTTTACTCCTTCGAAAGTTAGCGCGCTTTCGACAGACAGGCGGACGGATATGGCTAAATCGATTTAATCTTATATATCCGAATTTTATATATCCTCCGAATCTCAAAATCTTATGTATCTTCCACAATGGATCGCATTTGTCAAGTATCTCTTTATAGGCAAACAAAGGATAATGGATTAGAATTGTTGTGCTATTGGAGCTATGTCAGGTTATAAACCGATTCGGGCCATACTTAGCTTGGATGTTAAAGACAATATTAGATCCCATTGTGCAAAATTTCAACCAAATCGGATAAGAATTGCGCCCTAGAGGGACTTAAGAATTAAAATGGGGAGATCGGTTTGCATGGTAGCTATATCAGGTTATGAACCGATTTGTCACGTTTATAATGTCAGTGCAAAATTTGAAAACGGTTGGAAGAAAACTGCGAGCTGTACTTTGTACACAAAATAACATGGCTAGACACACAGACGAACGGACATGACTAAATCGAATCGGAAGTCTATCGGTATACTTATTAATGAGTTTTTCTCTCTTCCTTCTGGGTGTTTATCGAATGCACTAAATTATAATACCCTGTACCACAGTTGTGGTGAAGGGGATTAAATAAAGATTTTTTGTAAACTCTACCCCTAGCTTCATCAAAATATTGATCCATTTGTCCATGGGATGGAATATACTTTTCACATGCGGAGAAAATGTCGCAAATGCCGAAAATCGTGGGTACATTACTATGGGACCCCCTGCACCATATTTTGGCCAGGTCGATACAAAATACGCATTTTATAAGTTTAAGATGCTTAATTTATGCAGCTATATCAAAATGTGGGCCGATCTGGATCATACGAGTGTGGATGGTGATGATTATCATATAACGTATTTTTCCAAATTTCAGCAAAGTCGAAAATTATATACGACCTAACATGCTGACGAATTTTATTTTTTTCTGCTGTGGTTTATTCTCTTTCGTTATGTCCTTCGAATGGTACCACATTCTTTATTTGCACCTAATTTTTGATTTCGATCTAGTATGTTTGTTCTTCTGCCTGTCCGTTGTAATATGCTATAACATATCAAAATGAAAAATAATATAGATGTATCCGTATGCAGTTTATGCTCGTAGTTGGGCTATATAGGACTATATCTAGACTTAGTCCCCGTATTAAATGTCCGATTTAGTAGAAATTGGGAAGCATTTATTATAATGTACTCATCAGCTTATACGCAATATATATGATCCATTTAGCAGCTGGAGACTATAATGCTAAACACACATTTTGGGGCTCACGCCTAATTACACCCAGAATCAGACAGACGCTATTTCAAGTGGGCAACTAACCTATTGGCCCATGGAGCTTAACAAACCTCCAGACCTAATTGACTTCGCTGTAGTAGAAAATATAAAACGCGAAAACATGATAGTGCATTAGACCTTTCATCTGATCACTCCCCAACGATCCTCACTCAGAAAAGAATGGCAAAGGCATCGATCTCCGAATTTGAAAAGAAGTCTTCGAAGAAGTCAGAGGAAACCTAACGCCTCATTAAAAAAAGCTGAAGAACTCGAACTCAAGAACTACTTACATAACTTGGAACCATCAGAAGCAAATTACTTCATTCGTTGGAAAACCACAAAAAGCATGGGTAGACATATTGCTCACCAAAGGGAAGAGGTTTCCGATCGGATACCTGACACGAACCTTGAAGTCGAGTGCGAGGCACTGTTGCCATCGACACAGTCTTGGATTGATGGCACCCTAGTATTGCCATCTGGAAGATCATGTTTCACGGATGGATCAAAGCTAGAGGACAGAGTTGGCCTGGGGTCTACATTGAGAACCTAGAGACTGAGACCTGTTTTCCACTGCCTGACCATAATACGGCCCTGCGGGCGGAGATCCGGGCGATCACGGAATGCGTGAAGTGGTGTGGTGCTAACACGAGGACGTCGAGTGTGAACATCATCAACGGCATATTACGTCTTGGATATTTCCCCTATCTTGGAAACGATCTAAAATAATTGTGATTCAGAAACCTGGCTAAGCTCCAATGCTTCCCGTTTATTTATCTTGTTTTGCGCTACTTTATTTTGGTTTTTTCATTTTGTTGTTGGATTTTTTTGTTCAGCTGAAACCAATATAGGCTTTGTTTGGTTTCTATTAAAAATACAATAGAATCGAAATAAAAAACCTTTTTTTTGAAGTTTTAGGCAAAATGTGGTTGCGAATAATGCATTGGGCTGGCTGCAGAGATCGGATTTCGTAGCTAACCAAGCTCCATCATCAGTATGCTTTGCCTCAAAAAAGATTACATGCTTCCACCACTAACTATTGGGTTGCCAGTTGGGTTACAGAGTCACAAGCAGTAAAAAAATTGTCAACGCCGACTATATGAAAAATCCGCAATTACTTTTTGGGCAACCCAATAATTATAGAGCTGTGCAATAGTAGTTTAATAATTTGTCTAAAAAATTATATCTTAGAAAAGTTTTTGTTTAATGTTCGTTTTTCGGAACAATTTTCATTAAAAAAATTTGTTGCAAAAATTCAATGATGATTTATCTTATGAAAAAATTATGTTACGATTCGGTCTTCAAATTTAAAATAACGACAAAAAATACTCTAGAATAGAGCTGCTTTAGAATATTCTAGATTAAGTTGAGAAAGAGGTATACTAATAAAATTTGGACTACTGAAACCAGCAAAAATAATTTTCCCGTCATGTTTTGGGGGAAAATTGAAAGTCGGCAATTTCTTATATCCCAAGAATTAAACAAGAATATTTCTCAAATTTCTTAGGAATAAGATTTCTGGAATACTTTTAAGTGTTTTGTTGCATTTGATGGTTTCTATATTACAAAAAAAGTTATGGCTATAATCCTACTTCTTTTGACAGCAGGTGCGATTATATGCCAAAGTCATTGAATCCGCCTTTCTTCGCTAAATCGTTATAGGGGCATTGAAGTATATTTTTGGGTACTTCTATCAGTTAAAGTTAAACCTGAAATGCAGAACAAGTGATGGAATTCTAAATGATTGCCGGTAAACGCAGAAATTGCAAACTCTTATGGTGCCTGTGAAGGGCAACTATATGGTAAAAAATCTGCTTATAAAGATACAATTTGTTACGAGTGCTACGTGGAAAAGTGTAAATTTCGGGTTTTTGTGAAAAATAATGAATGTGGAAAGTGCGACGATACTAATGATCATAATCATGAAGATAAAAAAGAACTGAAAGCGCTAAACGAAAAAAAAAAAAATTGTCACAATAGCATCCTCTCTAGGAGAAACAAACTCTGACCTGCATAGGGGAGTCCTACAGAAGTGTGTGCAACAGGTAAGTTATAATTGATTTATAGTATGTTATGTTGATGTTTTGAATTTTTAGTAAAACTTCCAAAGAAGCAAAAAAAAAAAAAAAAAAGCAATCAAGCTGGTTTACAATATCATACCAGCGAAGTATTTATAGCTCTCCCAAAAACCCTTCTGATGTTGTGCTTGCTCTTCAAAAGGAGAAGGTGGTGAATAAAATAGATACGAAGAAGAAGAAAGGTCACAATTCTTTAAAATCTGCTTTTTTTAATTTTATGTAAATACAAACCAAACGGAAAGATTTAAGTGTGTTAGTAATTATCCGCTAAATATAATCTATGCCTTTTAGAGGAATAACCATGGTCAAATATGGTGCAACTGATATTAGTCATCAATTAGCTGCTTTTGTTTTACACACGGAGAAATGTACCATTATTAAACAAAACCTCATTTTTTGGAAAAATATTGGTCTTACACCCCGATTTAGGTTAGGTTTGGTTGAAAAGAGGGTGCGGATATAAAGCCGCCTCACGCAACTATGGACATACACCTAACCCATTAATCGGCTTGTTGTGCGCTCTAAAAAGTAACATCGAAAAAGAAAATTTTAAGTTAGGAATTCCGTGCTACCATATCACACCCCCAAGTTGGTTAATTTTTGGCATCGTGTTCCCACCTAAGCACCGGTGTCTGTTAGCCGCGAAAGCCAGGCAGGCACAACGAAAATGCTCCAATATCTCATCATCTTCCCCACATTCCCTAGACAAACTATAACTTGCCGTATAAGTGAGCTCATGGTTTCTGCGTCTCCCTTTATGACACCAAAAGCTATACTGAACTCATTCTTACTTCCTTTCAGTAATAGCCTCGTCCTCCTACGATCCGGATCACCCCATAGGATTTTCGCGGTCCTACCGACTGCTTTGCTGTTTCACTGTGTTACAGCGTTTGTCGCCAACGCCCTTAAATCGGACTGCAAAGACCCGAAAGGCTTCTGGTTAACCAAGTCCTTCTTGTAACGCAAGACTGTTAGTGTCCTTACCGTCCTGGATGTTATTGCCCTGATGACCAGTTTACTGTCCGTAATGATATCCACACTCGAAGTCTACCACATCAAGCATTCAGTCAGTCCAAGACTGTGGGTCTCGTTCGACCTCAAATGTCCTCTCAGGTATCCGATCGGAAACGTCTTCCCTTCCTCCTAGGTTTCATATTGTCGCCTCGATTATACCGCGATTTTATGATTTATTTTATGTGTTGGGATGCTCGCCCCTGCACTCCTTGATGTTTTAGTATTAGGATCTTTACTTACCCTAGTCTTCCCAATATTGAAAGAGTGGGTGATAATCTCGTCGTCGGCCCCCTATGAGGATATTTGCCTATCCTTGTTTTACCAATCTTGAAAAAGACGGCCATGTCCCCGTAGTACGCCATGCTTTTAGCCTTGATCAATCCCCCCCACAATGGGAGTTCCTTCCCCTCCCTGTGGAAAACCTCCGATTTCTCCACGACCAACTCTTGGTTTTGCATCATGCGTTCCGTCGCGATTTCGCCGCCCACATCCTTGATGAAGACCATCGCCTTTGTGAGCTGTGGGATGTCCACTTTTCTCACCAGGTCGTGCTTTGCGCCCCAGGGAGTGTGGATACTTCCAACGAGCTTTTTGACTGTACCAAAACATTCCGCTGATGCAAAGCGCAGCATTAAGACCCCCTTTATACCGACAGCTCGTAATTCGTATTGGTGGGCCCCTTCAGAGTTCAACACATGTTCGATAACCAGATCGCTTACCAAATGCCTCACCTGGGACAAACGATCTGGAATAATTCTACCGGATGCACAGCCGATGTCAATGATTGCTTAAGTCATCTCATCTCTTTTGTGTTTCCTTGCCACTGAGGCGTAAGAGGTCGGCTCCTTACTATTCTCAGCGACCATCTTCCCCTTCGGTGATGGCTATGGCATTCTTTTGAGAGTCACAGTCCTCCATGAAGACTCAGGGGCCGTGCGCGCTTATTTCGTTGCTGTGCCGACTTCGTTTCCCTCAACAGGACACTATTTGGTGTCTCCATTGCGGGGGGTCTGACTTGGCCTTCCCAGAGTACTTGAAAGCGGAGAGCTCTTTTTCTTTTCCAGCATTTTAGCAGTGTTATGCTCTTCGGGAGATCTGATTCTCTTTCCAACTTCCGTAGAATTGTTTGGAGTTCCAGCATCCTGCACTTACTTCCGATTGCGTTAGCGGTATATGCCATAATCTCGCGATTCGGCTGAGATGACTGTTTCGTTGACACAGTCTCTCCATAAATTAGTCTGGCGACTAGTTGTATGCTTGAAGCATTACTCTCGACCTCAGGTGCCATGGCATCCACATCCATAGTAGAAGAGGACAACATTCTGTGGTCTGACGCCACT
Source organism: Stomoxys calcitrans (assembly GCF_963082655.1). Taxonomy (NCBI): domain Eukaryota; kingdom Metazoa; phylum Arthropoda; class Insecta; order Diptera; family Muscidae; genus Stomoxys; species Stomoxys calcitrans. Next base: position 69,085,085 of record NC_081556.1, read on the forward strand.
GCCGCAGCTGTTGGTCTTTGGAGTACAATTCTAGCCTACTCCAAAAAGGATTTAAAATATTTTCGTAATAGGTAGTACCTATTCCGAGAATCGGATAGTTTTCTTTGAGGAGCGAAATGAAAACACGTCCGTTCCACTCGACGGCTACTTTGAGATTGCCAATTTGCTGAACCCCGATTTGATATATGCCTTTTAAAGCTTGTAATACGCTAAGTAAAATGGTTATAAAACTTTGTATGCATATAATGCGATAATCGAATTTTAGAATTATTCATCAATATGAAAAAGCGACGCTTTTGTTTTGCACGATTTAAAGTCATAACGAAACACGTCATGCAAAAATCGGAGAAGAATTCGCCCTCTAGAGACTCAAGAAGTCAAGACCCTAGATGGTTTTAAACACCACCTATATCAGGATATGGACCGATTTGGTACTATAAATTTTGTTTACTGTACTGTAAAGAAGACCTAATATAGATGCGTTTTAAGTGTAATATTTTCCCACCATCGGAGGATAGTGGTATATTCACTTTGTCATTCCATTTGCAATACATCGAAATATCCATTTCCGACTCTATAAGGTATATATATTCTAGATCGTCGTAAAATTCTAAGATGATCCAACCATGTCCGTCCGTCTGTTGAAATCACGCTACAGTGTTTAAAATTGAGATATTAAGCTGAAACTTAGCACAGATACTTTTTTTTGTCCATAGGCAGGTTAAGTTCGATGATGGGCTATATTGGACTATATCTCGCTTCAGCCCCCATTTATACCGATCCGCCGATTTAAGGTCTTAGGCCCAAAAAAGCCACACTTATTATCCGATTTTGCTGAAATTTGGGACAGTGAGTTGTGTTAGGCCCTTCGACATCCTTCTTGAATTTGGCCTAGATTTGGATACAGCTTGCATATATATCTCGATTTAAGGGTTTGGGCCCATAAAAAGCGCATTTATTGTCCGATGTCGCCGAAATTTAGAACAGTGAGTCGTGTTAGGGACTTTGACATCCTTCTACAATTTAACCCAGATCAGTCCAGATTTGAATAAAGCTGCCGCATGGTCCGATCTCCCGATAAGATTTTGGGCCCACAAAAGGCACATTTATTTTCCGATTTCGCTGAAATTTGGGACAGTGAGTAGTGTTAGGCTCTTCGATATCTTCCTGCAATTTGGCCAAAATTGGTCCAGATTTGGATACAGCAGCCATATAGACCGATCTCTCAATTTATGGTTTTGGGACCATAAAAGGCGCATTTATAATCCGATTTTGCCTAAATTTGGAACAGTGAGTTGTGCTAGGCCCTTCGATATCCTTCTTCAATTTGCCCCAGATCGGTTAAGATTTGAATGTAGTTGCCATATAGACTGATCTTTTGATTAAGATCTTTAGCCCATAAAAGACGGATTTATTGTCGGATTTCGACGAAATTAGGAACAGTGAGTTGTGTTAGGCCCTTCGATTTGCCCAGGTCGGTTCAGATTTGGATATAGCTGCCTTATACACAGATCTCACGATTTAAAATCTTGGCCCCGTCAAAGGCGCATTTATAATCCTCTTTCGCTGAAATTTGACACAGTGACTTATGTTAGGTTTTTCGACATCCGTATCGTATATGGTTCAGATCGGTCTATATACAAATATTTTGTGCTACAAAATTTAACAATGACTTGTACAATGACTTCATAAATTTGGGGGCATAAGTTATGCATTTTTCATCGGAATATGACGAGAGGTGGTTTACAAATATACCCGAGGGGAGGGTATCCAATGTTCGGCACGGCCGAATTTAAAGCCTTTTTACTTGTTATAAATTGTGTTTACTTGTTATAAAGCTTTTTTACTTGTTATAAAGTACAATATTGGCATTTTTTTTACAACAAATCTGGGAAATCCCTTCGAGTTCTCAAAACGCAATGCTGAGACCCCCAACTATAGAACATACTTTCATTGCCCCAAGTGGTCCAGATGCCTCGACCTAACGCAAACTTCTATTCCAAATTTTAGCGAAACAACATGATAAATGCGCCCTATTTGGGAGATCGGTCTATATGCCCTGACCTGACCTGATTTTCAGCTCACTTTCAAACAATGGTATTATATTATTTAGCTCAATATTAGATTTAACTAGGTCGTTCAAGTGACAGCGAAAGAGATGTTCGTTCCGTGTCGTGTCCGTGGCCGTTGTAAAAAAAACCGTTAAGATATTCGTTCAAACTGCAGCCTTGTTTTTCAGTTTGTTTGCATACTTACTGTTGATTGACAAAAAGCGTCAAGACACTGCACCAGATTCTTTTCTGTGTTTTTGATAGTTCAAAAAAAGAACAAGTTGTTTCAAATATCATTGATTGATTTGGAAGCCTTGCTTCCTCGAACTCTCATTAAGAAGAATTTGATTTATCTTAATTGAATTGAGTAATATTTTGTTGCCAAATGCATGTGAGCTGAAAGTCGTCTCAAAATCACGTCAGAGTATCCCAACACCCATATGAAGCAGTGCCTATGGCTGTATTGCACAATTTTTCTTCTTTTCTGTTAGATAAACAAATTTGGAAATATTTTGCATAATAAGTATGCGGAATTGAGCAATGTTCTCAATGGGACTTGTAGCTTAATGTTCATTAAGGGGGTTTGGTCTACCGGTGTGCACACCTCCGTACATAAATGTTGGCATTTATGCATTCTAAACGATATTTATGCCTCTGTCTTGTAGCCCAAGGACATTCCATCTAATTAATGTAGGTTACAATATTTGTTTACGATTACTCTTGTGGCACTGACGATTGTGAATTTGATAGTAGACCTTTGCCGCACAAACTACTGGTGGAACTCAAATCCACTTTGCTGTTTTGGCGTGCGCGTAAGCGTCAACACACTGCCGTTTTTCATCTATCGATAAGCTGTTTTCCATAGTCGCCATTGGCTATTTGATGAATGGACAGCGTAAATGCTAATGTGGAACTTTGCCAATTATAAAAGCTTAGGACTCTTGATTTTTCGAGACTTTAATATTTTTGATTTTAATTTTCAAACTAAAAAGTTGGTTGGTATTGTTTAAAGTGTATCTTTGGATATATGTATGTACATATGAACCTTTCTCTCGGTTTGACTTTATGTGCTCAGAAAATACTCAATATTTATCAGATTGTGTTGAATTTTAGTACACAAATTACAATGGTGCCTAATTTTTAGATAAGGGCACAATTGTAAATTGCGTACTAAAATTCAACTCAATCGGATAAATATTGAGCCTTTTCTGGGCACATAACTGGAGGAAAGGCCCATAAAACCCTTAACAGGTCATAGTAAATCTTTACAAAATAAATATTGGGTTGCCCAAAAAGTAATTGCGGATTTTTCATATAGTCGACGTTGACAAATTTTTTCACAGCTTGTGACTCTGTAATTGTATTGTTTCTTCTGTCAGTTATCAGCTGTTACTTTTAGCTTGCTTTAGAAAAAAAGTGTAAAAAAAGTATATTTGATTAAAGTTCATTCTAAGTATTATAAAAAATGCATTTACTTTCTTTTAAAAAATCCCCAATTACTTTTTGGGCAACCCAATATATTGTATTTTCACAATCAAGGAAGGTTTTTGACATTTCGAAATACATGCTGGAACAAATAAAGCTCTTTTGTCTCAAGGTGATGGTCGTACTACTGGCCTATTTCGATTCGCTATACCGAAAATAGCGCTTGGAAATAGGGATTACTTCAAAGATGTTTAAACCTGATGCCTAGGGCTTCAAAATTTTGAGGACCCTTCCGGAATCCAAATTATTTAATATTTTTATATATTGTATTTGTTAGGCGCTTCACTAGCTCGCGCGAGTGCTCGGTTTGATAAAATCAATCGTGATATAGACCCTCGGGGATTGCAAATGGTCTATATCGGTTTATATTTGGATGCAGTTCTCTTCTAATTGGTTTTCTCATCTAACTCTCCATACGCAATTCGAATTTAATTTTAGTCAGAGCTAAATTTTGTACTACTTGCAACACACTGTCTACGGGCCGACTCTAATATTTTGGAGCCTTCAAAATGTGCTTTTCTTTGCTTAGTTACAATAGTTTTATAGTAATTGTTTCGGCGAATCAGCTTCAGTATTTAGATGAAATTTTTTGTTTTGCGCTTATTTTAATTTTCTCCCAAGCTAGTTTTTCGATTTCAACAATTTATTGTTTGTGTCGGTCAATTAGTTTTAAATGATTTAAATATCATAAAATTTGTCGTTGCTGTTGTAATTGAAATAATTCATATCTTCTATTATATAAAAATGAAATATGTTGCGCTTTGTTTGTCTGTTCCGTATAGACTCAAAAACGGTTAAACCGATTTTGATGAAATTTTCACAAATGATAGAGTTTGAGCCCCTGGTGAAAATAGGGTACTAAATTTTTTGATGACCGAAGGAGGGGCGGACCCTCCCCATATCCCAATTTTCAAAAACGCCAGATCTCGGAGATGTCTGCACCGATTTAAGCTAAATTTGGTATGCCACCTTATGGTACCCCAAAAACAAGAAATTGGTAATAATTTTGTGTTCAAATAAACTGGGGGGACACCCCATCCCAAATCCCACCCGCACTGACATGTGTACCGATTGGCACAATATGGGTATCAAGTGAAAGGTATTTTAAAGTAGAGTACGAATTTGGTATATAAATTTCACTCTTAATTTTCACCCAATTAATTTTCCTCTTGGACACTTTCACCACTTTCCGCAATATGGGTATCAAATGAAAAGTATTTAAGAGTAGATTACGAACTTGGCATTAAAATGTTACCCTACATGTCGGGGGCTCCCACCCCCAAAAACACCACCCAACAAGACACTTTCACCGCTTTCAGCAATATGGGTATCAAAGGAAAGGTAAGTAAAAGTAGAATACAAATTTGAAAAAAAAAAATATTTTTTGGTGTCTGAGGGCCCACCCACCAAAACCTCCCAGCAGGACAAATTTACCGATTGGGACAATATGTATATTAAATGAAAGCTTTTAAAAGTAGAGTCCAACGCTGATATAAAAAATATTCCTCCGTGTCTAAAGCACCTTTCCATCATTCGTTGGCCTTCGTGCCTGGTCCCGAAGACGTAGCTTACGTAGATTTATACCTTCAGATTCCAGTTGCCCTGGAATATGTAAGGTAGTTCATAGGCTCGCAAGCTCGTCTGCTCTACAGTTCTCTGGGATATCTCTGTGGCCCGACACCTATTACCAGGATATTGTAGTTCCAATCGGTTCTATTAGGAATAGTGGAAAAGTGTTTTTTTTTTTGTCAAAAAGAGGCTCAGTCAATATGTAATCTACACTGCCTGGAACTTCAAGCATAACACAGTGTCCGTAGCTATCAAATCGCATGATCAAAGATAAAGCTTCAAAGTGGCAATTTGTCTAGCTACAATGTCCGGAGGCAGTAGGTGTAGCATTAAAATCAGTGCATCAGATGGTCTGGTTTTCTCAATGCGACTGTGATGCACAAACAAGCCATCTTATGGATCCGGCTGAGTATAGAACAGTTGGTGAACTTTTGAAGCTCCGTCCACCATCATAAGTCTGACAACCCAGTGCATGACAGCCGGTTTAAACTACCAACTTTTTTCATTGGGATGTTCATCAGCTGACTCATCTTTTAAGAACTACAGATCCTATTGCATCTTTTTGTAAGTAACTTATTAGTAAACTTTCTTACGTTCATGCCTAGAAACTCAAGCTCCTTCATGATTGACGTTGGTTTTAAATTATTAAAAGCACCCTCAATGTCAGGAAATACTACCGTTGTATATTCCTTGACAGCGAGAGAACCCTCTTTGCAGGCGACTTGGCCAAGAAGGGCTGTTTCAGTGGACTTGCCTTTGCTATATGCATGCTTTTGACGAGACAGGCGATCCCATAAGATCAACCTTTAGAGACTTCAGCATAAAGGATGACAAACTTGTGTTGATACACTTTGTGAAAATAAACTCTGTTTATAAATTTCGACATTTATCAAGTAGCCTTAGAATAATTTTATTATTTTGTAAATCACAACTTTGTTTATGAATCTGAATATTTATCACATATCTTAGTAGAATTATAGAATTATTAAAGAGTTATTTAAAACATTGTGGTTCCAGCTTCTACTACCAACAACAAGAGCCATATTCTCGGTAAGCGATGATGGAGTAGACAAGTTAGCAATCATGGCAAATAAAATTCATCACCAGTCTGATGTTTATGGCATAGTCAATGGGGTGTCGACTAAAGATATGATAGTTTGATGGTTCTTGAAAGGGAAGAAAGTGAACTTTTATCAATTGATGCGTTGTCGTTGAGAGGTAATAAAGGAAATTCTACATATCGTTCACGCTCTCGTTCAATACCTTCTTTGTGTTGGTATCATTCGCTCTGCTCATTCAATTCGATGGAAAACAATTAGGCATTTCATCTAAGGTGACGCATTAGTGCGGCCGGCAAATAAGTCGCCTTTTTATTCAGACTTAAAATACCTGATAGATACCTGTGCCGACATTTCTGTTTTGCCCTCTAGAAACGACGAAAAACGAAACCCCAACTTCTTTTGTTTTTTACGCAGCTAACAACACGAAAATACGAACGTTTGGCCTACGACGAAATTTCTATGGTCAGTCAGTTTTTACTACGAACACATCTATCCATTCCACGGACTAAAGGACGAAAATCTTTCGCCTTCGTGTGGTAAGGAATGAAAATGACCTTTGTGTGCCTCCATCCCATAGGTATATATACCATGTTGATACCAGTAGAACATATCCCATTAAGCCAAGGAGCCAATCTATCGCACTCAGCATATAGTTCAACCGGTAATACATCATCAGGGCGACTTAAATGATTCGAAATTTTCACACATAAGATTTTCGACTCAGACAAAATTTCTCCAATAACTTCCGACGAATGCATCTCAGTGACAACCTATTCTGACTATACGTCTTCCATTGGAGAGTTTCCCGAGAAATGTGCATCAACTAGTAGTGGGATGATTTTTTTTCTTAAAAATTATTTCCGCATTAGTGCGGCACAAAATAATGAATAATGAAATATTGAACAAGTAAAAAGGCGTTAAGTTCGGCCCGTCCGAACTTTGGATACCCACCACCTCGGGTATATATGTAAACCACCTTTCATTAAAATCCGGTGAACATTGCATACCTTATATCCCATAGCAGTTATATTGAAATTTGATCCGATTTGGACCAAATACTAATAAGTACAAGTCATTGTTTAATTATGTATAACAAAATATTGGTCTTTTTAGTAAATTAAAATTAACAGATCTGAACCATATAGAACATGGATGTCGAATAGTCAATGTGTCAAAATTCAGTTAAATGGGATTATAAATGCGTCTTTTGGGTTGAAGACTTTAAATTGTGATATAGGTCTACATGGCAGCTATATATGCAAATCTTGATCGATCTACACCAAATTGCAGAAATATGTGGAGAGGCTTAACGTAACTCTCTGTCTTAATCGAAGGGCCTAGCACAACTCACAGTCCCAAATCGCAGCGACATCGGACAATAAATGCGCTTTTTATGGCCCAAAATCCTAAGACCGAGTGATCGGTCTATATGACAACTATATCCAAATATGAACCGATCCGTACCATAATGCAGAAGTATGTCAAAGGACTTAGCTTAACTAACTGTCCCAAATTTCGGCGACATCGGACAATAGATGCGCCTTTTATGGGCCTAAGACCCTAAATCGGAGGATCGGCCTATATGGCAGCTAAATCTAAATCTCAACCGATCTGGGCCAAATTGACGAAGGATCTCGAAGGGCCCAACACAACTCACTGTCCCAAATTTCAGCAAGATCGGATAATAAATGTGGCTTTATTGGCTTAAGACCCTTAATCGGCGGATCGGTCTATATGGAGGCTATATCAAGATATAGTCCGATATAGCCCATCTTCGAACTTAACCTGCTTATGGACAAAAAAATAATCTGTGCAAAGTTTCAGCTCTGTCTTTTTGAAGACTGTAGCGTGATTTCAACAGACAGGCGGACGGACATGTCTAGATTGTCTTAGATTTTTACGCTGATCAATAATATATATACTTTATAGGGTAGGAAATGAATATTTCGATGTGTTGCAAACGGAATGACAAAATGAATATACCCCCATCCTTCGGTGGTGGGTATGAAAAGTCACGCCCAAACCACTTTAAAATTTTATTTTTGTGAAACATTTAAAGTTTTTCTTATTTTTAAATTAGAGAAATCCATAGCGGAAAAATGTGTCAAATCTTATAACAATTAGATGAAGGTACCTCATTTGGAATAATCTTTTTTATTATTTTCAGGTTTAAAGAAAATTTGAGAGCAACAAAAAGTTATGTAATTTTTACGATTGTGGTAGGAAACCAATAAACTCTCATAAATTTATGCTGAATTTGCCATTTGGATTTTTATTATAGCCACTCCGTTTACATTCAATTTAAGGAGGCAAAAATAGTACATTTTTTATACCCTCCACCATAGGATGGGGGTATACTAATTTCGTCATTCTGTTTGTAACTACTCGATATATTCGTCTCATTCGTAGGTCGGTTGGTATTGTAAATGGGCCATATCGGTCCATGTTTTGATACAGCAGCCATATAAACCGATCTTGGGTCTTGACTTCTTGTTTTGCTCTGACTTCCAACAACTTGTTTTGCTATGACTTCCAACAACTTGTTTTGCTATGACTTCCAACAACCGATCTGGAATCTTGACTTCTTGAGCCTCTAGAGGGCGCAATTCTTATCCGATTTGGTTGAAATTTTGCATGACGTATTTCATTGTGACTTTCAACAACTGTGCCAAATAGGGTTCAAATCGGTTAATAACCTGATATAGCTGCCATATAAACCGATCTCGGATCTTGACTTCTTGAGCCTCTAGAGGTCGCAACTATTATCCGATTTGCCTGACATTTTTTACGACGAATCCTATCATGACCATCAACATACTTGTTTATTAAGGTCTGAATTGGTCAATAGCCTGATACAGCTCCCATATAAATCGACCTCTCTATTTTACTTCTTGAGCCCTCGACGGGCGCCATTCATATTCGAATAGGCTGACATTTTACACAGGTCTCCAACATATAATTTAATTGTGGTCCGAACCGGACCATATCTTGATATCGCTCTAATAGAAGAGCAAATCTTTTCTTTTATCCTTTTTGTTTTTGTCTAAGAAGAGATGCCGGGAAAAGAACTCGACAAATGCGATCCATGGTGGTGGATATAAGATTAGGCCCCGCCGAACATAGCACGCTTTTACTTGTTTTATTTTATGGATTTGTATTTTACCGTTGAATACCTGTTGCGGAGGATTTTGTTACAGACTTCACATTTATAAGGGGTCATAAATTTGGAAGTTTTGAAAAATTTGTTGCGTACACTACCACTAAAGAACGGAGAGGGACAATCGATCTAATTGGTATAGAGCTTAAGTCCCTATGAAGCACAACATTAAACATCCCACATATATCTGATTAAGCCATTTTTGCAAACTACCAAAACTTCTGAAAGACAACGAACTCTGCAGAAAAAAACAAAACTTTGATTTATTGAAGGAATTGTTTAACATAACAGAGGTCAAAGGCGAATGAATGTGCATAGAAGATGAGAAATTCTACAAACTACAAGTTGAGAGCAAAGGACGCGTTGGCTATTCTAACGGCAAACCTGCTGGTGTCAAAACTATCCACCCATCAAAGTGAGACAGGCAATGGAAGCGACTTTTCCCATACTTACCAACTCAGCGGTATTGGTTGTTCCGAAAGTAGCACGGACTCAATGAATCCAAGGAAATGAAATTGACCGCGCTCAAATTAAAAGATGGGAAAGCTCTAAAATCGCAGACGAACTCCGGAATGTGTTAGAAGAGTCCAACTTGTGGGGATCAATTCTCATGATTGTTGCCGACACAATAAGCGTGAATACCGGCAAAAGGATAGGCGTTTTAGTTCGACTGCATCAAATGTTTGAAGAGAAAGGTCACCCCACACCCAAGTTCATCAGTTGCCAGCACTATGTGCTGGATGGCATTTTTCGCGTTGTCATGGACCAATGGATCGACTAGATCACCAGACATCGAGTACTACAGAAATGGTAAAACTCAGATTAAGCAGACAGGCGGCTGGGGAGAATACAAGAAGTCTCTCTTCCTCCTCATTCATGCCTTCCGTCACTTCACTGAGAGGAGTGAATTCCCTTTTGTAAAGTTTATCCAGATTCGAAACATCTGCAATGCACGCTGGAACATTCTAGCTCAAGTTTCCTAAAATCTGTTCTCTCATTTCTTATTGTTTCAGTAGTCAATTGTTTCGCGCTGAAGATTTTGAATGACTACCCTAAAGCTCTCAAATACTTGAAAACTCACTGGAAAAAAGTTGAATCTCTAATAAACATTGCCCGGAGCAACCAGTGCGGTGAGCGTGCGATCGAAATTATGCAAGAATTACATAACTTCTGCCGCAACAAGGACAACAACCCACTAAGATTCATCCTCTTCAATGGCAACGTAGATATTTTACTTCACTGAATATGTGGCTCTAAAGCTTGCGTTCAATTATATAACTGCTTACAGTGACTCATCAAAATACAATACAGGGATATGAGGTTGTAGAATAGTCAACACCCTAAGGAGCATGTGATGTAAAGTATTAAATTCTTATGAAAATCTCTAATAGCGACAACTCCCTATCAATCGAAAAGGGAAGAAAAATGTCTTCTGCCGTAAGTCGAGAAGCCACAGCTATGGCAGGGTAATATAACCAGCCATACGTTAAGAATATCAGCCAATAAACGAAGCTTTTTGTGGCACAAAGCTTTATATTGTTTTGTTACGAACAAAGCACAAAAGATTAAAACCAATCGAACACAAGATGTACTAGTGTTTCCTCATAAGACATTATCCATACATTCTCTGACTTCTGAATATATCCCACCGTAATAGGTTGCGAGGATAGGATCTTCCTTAGCTAAGAGGTCTCAGCTCGCTTTTGTATTTTATTAGCTAGGCCTTACAAACGTCCGTTTTCTTTAGCCCTTCCTTAGACCAACCAGTTCTTGGATCCGCCATGGCGGTCGCTGTTTTCACCTTGGGTTGACCCTAAAACATACTGACACAAGCGAGTCATTCAAGGCCTTCGTGATCCGCTTGACCATTATGTGTATGTTCTCTGTAGTATCCACTTCCTTTTCTGATTTAGAAGGGATATTGTGTGCCGAAATCTATCCCAATTCGCCTTACTTCTGTTTAGCCGAGGGACTACTTCGGCAGTATTTTCTCTAAGTCTGAAACTAATATAACGATAATCAGGGATGCTGTCGTAATCCAACACTTCCCAGTCGGATATACTTCGGCTTATATCTTCCGTTACAAAGGTAACATCTAGTACCTCTTCCCTGTTCCTCATAGTAATAGTTGGTTTATTACTTTTATTAAAAATCGCCGGATTGCAACTTATAATATATTCGACAAGCAGCTCACCCCTTTCGTTCACATCCGAATTTCCCCATATCTGGCGGTGTGCATTAGCATTACCTCCTACAATGAGGGATATATAGGAAAAGCCAGCCGTATTTAAAACCAGTACAAGCGTGCGAAGTTCGGCCGGGCCGAATCTTATATACCCTCCACCATGGATCGCATTTGTCGAGTTCTTTTCCCGGCATCTCTTCTTAGGTAAAAAAGGATAAAAGAAAAGATTTGCTCTGCTATTAGAGCGATATCAACATATGGTCCGATTTGGACCACAACTAAGTTATATATTGGAGACCTGTGTAAAATGTCAGCCAATTCGAATATGAATTGCGCACTTTGGGGGCCCAAGAAGTAAAATATAGAGATCGATTTATATGGAAGCTGTATCAGGCTATAGACCGATTCATGTTGATGGTCATGAGAGGATCCGTCGTACAAAATTTCAGGCAAATGATCATTGCGACCTCTAGAGGCTCAAGAAGTCAAGATCCCAGTTCGGTTTATATGGCAGCTATATCAGTCTATGAACCGATTTGATTTGAGCCTTATTTGACACAGTTGTTGGAAGTAAGAATAAATATACGTCAAGCAAAATTTCAGCCAAATCGGATAGGAATTGCGCCCTCTAGAAGCTCAAGTAGTCAAGTCCCCAGATCAGTTTATATGACAGATATATCAGGTTATGAGCCGATTTGAACTATACTTGGTACAGTTGTTGGATATTATAACAAAACACGTCGCGCAAAATTTCATTCCAATCGGATACGAATTACGCACTCTAGAGGCTTAAGAAGTCAAGACCCAAGATCGGTTTATATGGTAGCTATATCAGTTTGTGGACCGATTTAAATCATACTTAGCGCAGTTGTTGGAAGTGATACCAAAACACCACGTGCAAAATTTTAGTCAAATCGGACCGGAATGGCGCCCTTTAGAGACTCAAGAAGTCAAGACCCAAGATCGGTTTATATGGCAGCTATATCAAAACATGGACCGATATGGCCCATTTACAATTCCAACCGACCTACACTAATAAGAAGTATTTGTGCAAAATTTCAAGTGGCTAGCTTTACTCCTTCGAAAGTAAGCGTGCTTTCGACATACAGGCGCACGGACACGGCTAGTTCGACTTAAAATGTCACGACGATCAAGAATATATATACTTTATGGGGTCTCAGACGAATATTTCGAGTAGTTACAAACAGAATGACGAAATTTGTATACCCCCATCCTATGGTGGAGGGTATAAAAAATTGATTTGAAGCCACAGGCAATGCATTTTGAAAGAATCAGAAAAATGATTCCAATAACTGAATTTTCGACAAGTAAACTTATCTTGTGAAAAACTTTGGGATTTTGTTTACGATAAATTTTCAAGATTTTTTTGATAAATTCATGCACAAATTTGCATAAATTTTTAACAGAAAAAAAGTCGTTTTAATACAATAGGTATTGGTTAATCGGAGTTTTACTTTGTAAATGGAAAAGGAAAGCCAGAGATCGCAACACACACACCAACCACTATGGAACGCGTTTCGTAATTTGGTTCCAATTACACATCAACCATGTTAAGTGTGAAGGCTTCGAGGGCCGTACATTGGTATGTTGTACTTATATCGAATTTAAAGCGAAAGGGCCTCTATGGTATAAATACCAAATTATTACCATAAATAGTATATATCTATTCAAAAAGCAAGATGGTATAGTAATACGAACAGTAGTGACACTACACCACTGAATACAAAAAACAAATTTCTTGTTTCTCATTTTGTTCTTCATTGATATAATTCAAGAATACACGTGGCTCGACGAAAATTAATTTGCCAAAAAAAAAAACTCTAAAAAGTTTAAGCCTCAAATTTAGGATTTTGAAATAAAATAAATTTATGCTGTGAATTGGATGTGTAAATAGTAATTTTCGAATTGCATTGCGAAACGCAACCGAAAATGGAGATCATTGTAAAAATTAAATAAGGTGTTTGTGTATACTAATGTAACCCAATTGTATTATAATATTTAATAATCCATCTATATTTAAGCGTCTTTATATTGACTGACAGATGCATATCTCGCAAACTACATCTCCCCATGTGGGTTAATACTTCAAGATATTATACGCGAAATGCCCACTACAATTTACTTCAAACAAAAATTATTTCTTCATTATACACACACGACACAATGTTCTTTTATTGACCGCCATCGATTGTCACAGATCTTTCAACGAGATGGCTGAACAGTTCAAAATGCACCTGTTCTGGGTGCCGGGCCACAGTGATACCCCAAATGGAATTATAAAGCGGACGAGCTTGCAAGACTAAAAACTGCCTACACATTACAGGGAAACTGGAATCTATGGGTATGCCTCTAGCATACCCACGAATGATAGATGGTTATAAAGAAGGGCAACGAATGATAGATGGTTATAAAGAGGGGGCTGTGAGCATTCCAAAACTATGTGGCCTAATCTAGACTTGAAGAGGTCTACCACTTCTTTGTGTGTCCGTCATGACAGGTCACTGTCTAATCGGAATACATGCTGACGAAGAAGAAGAGACTATTGAATACCTTCTGTGTTTGTGTCCCGCACTAGCAGTCAGAAGGAGTTCCACTTTAGGTTCTCATTTCTTTGAGAACCTGAGTGATTTAGCGGATGTGAACATTCGCAAGATGTTGGGCTTTTCAAAGCGATCTGGATGGTTCAACGGTAGGAACTAGAAGGCATCTTCGTACTTCTGTTTCTGTCGTATTACAATGTACGAAAACGTCTAATGAGTCTGATAGCAGACTTCCACTTAAACCTAACCTAACCTAAACAGGTTTGCAATAATTTTGGTTTTTGGGTTAAGAACCGATATAATTAATTTATTAAGATTGTCATAAATATCAATTAAAAAATTGTTTATTAATAATGCAAATTTATTCATATGTCCGATTTCAGTAAAAATTTTAATTAAATAAACAAATTTTCTTTGAATCAATAGTAGATAGTACGAGCCCTATGACTTAATGTTTGAAGATTATTTCATACAAATGTTGACCGTGACTGCGCCTCAAACGGTCCATCTCTTAGTCCAATTTTGGCATACTCATTCCAACATCTCTGCGGGTATCTCATTAATAAATGCTTCAATGTTGTCTTTCAATGCGTCAATCGAAGCGGTATTGACTATATAGACATGAGGTGTAACATAGCCTCACACAAAATAGTCTAATGGAGTTAAATCGCACGATCTAGGTGACCATATGAACGGTCCCGAACGTGAAATAAAACTGTTCACCGAACTCGCCTCTCAATAAAGGAAAAAAAGTTGGATATCATCTTACGGAAGCGCTCATCATTCACAGTTACGTTACGATTCGCATTATCTTTGAAGAAGTACGGTCCAATGATGCCACCAGCCCATAAACCGCACCAAAGTGTGACTTTCTGGATGCATTGGTAGCTCTTGCATGCTTCCGGCTGATCACTCCAAAATCGACAATTTTGCTTATTTACGTACCCATTGAGCCAAAAATTAGCTTCGTGGCTCAATGAAAGAAGGGCGCGAAGAACTTTCTTAACAAAGCACACACTTTGATAACAAAATTCAATTATTTGCAAGCGTTGTTCGTTTGTAAGACGATTCATGGTTAAATTATAGACCAAACTGAAGATGTTTGACAGTGAAACAAAACACGAAACGCGCGTGAGCTGTTTAAACCAGCGTTGCCGAAAAGATAATTGGTAAAAAATCATCCTTTATATGATAAGAACTTTCTTTTTTTTTGTAAAAACTATCTTTTTTTATATAAAAGAGAAAGTGGTGCGCTTTGTTTGTTTCGATCTGAGAGGGACTTGATAATCTTCATCATCTGGGCACCAGCTTCTTATTTTATTTTACTCTCAAGTTACAGTTTCAATAGAAAATTGTCCACATTTGGACAATTGGTTTTAAATTACTTTTATTTTCATAAAATACTACGCAAACAAATTGAAAAAAATATACAAATACAATTTTTAGATATTTCAATAAAATAAATTTTGACAAATTTTTGTGAAAAGCCATCTAAAATTCTCCTATAAAGTTCATTTAAAGTGATCAAAATAGGTTTTTTAAGGAAAGGGTGTTCGATAGAATTTTCATCGTCAATATTTCCATATTTTGAATTATTTTTTAAAAGTCCTTATTTATTGGAGAAAAAATATTTTTAGAACTTCACTTGCCATTTTCACTGCAGCTTTTTCTGCATAACGGTTAAGGAAATTGTTACTCGCAAAATTGTTCTATACATACTTTCCCATGAACATTCCATTAAGGAATGTTCTCCAAAAACAAAAGCTTTTCTCTTGGAAATTTTAAAATGTCCTTTTTTAATGTAGGATCATTGTGTGTACTACAAAAATGTAAAAAAGGAAATACCAAAACTGTTTCTTAGAAGAAAATCAAAAATTCAAAAGTTGTAAATTTTGAGCAATGTTTTTTTTTAATGTTTCACTGCGCCCAAATCTGCGGTCATACCAACGGAACTAATAAATTCGTACGAAAACTGAAGATGTTTGCTATTGGCAGATAAATTTCCATCCTGTTGCACTCTGGGCCCCATATCAATTATCTTAAGCAGGGTATAATGAAATCTGGAATGCAAAGAAAAATGGCAAAAAGAAAACAAGAAAATGATCTTTGGTTTTATTTAAAATAAAACGTAAATAAACGTAAATTTAACAGTGAAACATCTCGGCCCCTCAAATTATTTTTCCCAGTATCCAAATATAACACTGAGGGCGGTTTCTCTCTAAAGTAAAAAAAACTTTTGTGAGCTTTGTAAACTGGCCATCGCGGCAATAACAGCGAGGACGGTAAGGCCACGAACGGCCTTGGAGTGTTAGAAGAACATTAACGCCTTCCGTGAGGATTGCATGGGGAATGAGTTGGGGGAGTAAAAGAGCAGACGATTTTGCAGTGTATGCCAAAAAACTATCGCCAGTAAACTTGGTTAACCAGAAGCCTTTCGGGTCGACGCCATCCGAGTTAAGGACTTGGGCGACGAACGCTCATGTAACGCTGTGTAACAGCGAAACGGTCGGTCGGTAGGACGACATCAATCCTATGGGGAGATTTAGATCATGAAAAGACGAGTGTATTACTAAAAGGAAGTAAGAAGAGAGTCAGTATAGCTTTCGATATCACTACGGGACATAGGACTACGAACTCACTTGTGCAGAATTGGTGGGGCAAGTGATAGCATGTGGGGAAGATGATGAGACGTTGGAGTATTTCCTATGTCATTTCCCAGCATTCGCGACAAACAGACACAATACCAGACATGAACCAACTTAAGCTTGCGGTATGGAAAACAATTAAGAATATTTTTTATGCATGGTATTCCGGACTTTGATTTTTCTTTTAAGTAACTTTTTAGTATTTGGAGCGTACAAAAAGACGATTACTGGCTTAGGTGTATATCCATAGTGACATGGAGCGGATAAATATACGCACCCTCTTTTCAACGTAAGCTTGTTTATTTTATTTACTAATTGACAAAAGAAAGTCCGGAGCACAACCTCTGAACAGATCTTGTTATCGCTTTAAAAGCAGAAGCTAAATTGTAGTGCTATGCGATTTTGCACTCCTTTTATACCTAAAATGAGCAGTGTTGCAGTTTAACCATTGAACTCAGACGCTAAATTTGTTTTCTCTAGCAGAAAATAAAAATCAATGGTTTCCTTTAACCATTATATTTATTATTTTCAGCCCAATCAGATAAGGACTGTGCCCTCTATGGGCTCAAAAAGTGCAATAGGAAGATCGGAATTTACCCATCGGCAGTGACATTTGGTCATAAAATCGTAGCTTAAAGTAAATATAAGTTAATACACAATTAAAACAGAAGTTCTTTTATAGATCGATCCTAATCTAAATGTGGTTGTATTTGTTACTATCTTAGTATATTTGATGATTTTTTTGCACAAGTTTAATTTTCCATTAAACTACAAAGAAAAGCAAGTTGGGGGAAAATTTAAGATTTTTCCATATTCCTGGGATTTTAGCAATGAAAACCAGCCAAAGACCCAAACTTTAAACATAAAGATGCTATCTTTAAATATAATTTTCTGTTTATTAGCAGATACGTATTTTTTGACATTGACATTATTAACAGATACGTATTTTTCGTTCGCTGATTGTTTTTTATTTTAACTCACAGATATTTAATATATTTAACAAAAAAAAACATATTTTACTTAGCACCTTAACTTAAAAGGACTAAATAGAAAAAGATGTCCCCATTCTAAAGTAATTTTGCATCTTTAACTAAGTCAATTTCCTAACTTTCAACAATATTTTGAACTTAATTTAAGATTTTTTTTTGAAAACAAAACGCAAGGTTTAGAATTTATTAACCTGCTATTTAAAATAAAACATTTTTTATATCAAGGAAAATATCTTTCACCAAAGGAATTGTTTCCTTAAAAAGTTGGAAAATTGATGATCTTTGAATTAAGTTTATTCAATATTGGTTTGATTCTTAAAAATTAGGACAACATTTTTTTCAGTGTAGTTTTATGATTTAAACAGCTTAGTGTTTGTTTCAGTCAATTGGTCTTAAATGATTTTTATTTCCATAAAATTGTTCGTTAACAAATTAAAAACAGTAAATAACTGTAATTGTTAAATATTTAAAAAAATGTTTACAAAGAACTATTTACATTTTGTTTGAATGACATCGCAAAATTTTCTTTCGAACTTTATTGAAACTGATCAAAACTCTGTTAAAAAAAAGATTTGCGGTAAAAATTGCACCCAACTATCTCATATATAAAAATCAATTTGTGTTTGTTTGTAGCTTTGTTTGTTTGTTTGTATGTTTGCGTGTTTCTTATAGACTCAGAAACGGCTGAACCATTTTTCTTCAAATTTTAACAGATGGTGCAAAATGATCCCGTGGTGAAAAAAGGTTACTACATTTTTTGATATCTGAAGGGGGGCGGACCCTTCCCTTACCATAATTTTCAGAAACGCCAGATCTCGGAGATGGGTGGTGCGATTTAAGCGAAATTTTGTGTGCTCTCATATAGTACCCTAAAAATAAAAATGTAGTATCCAAATTTCGGATGGGATACCTAGGGGGGCTGCCCCACCCGAAAACCTCAAACAAATATTTAGACCAATCACGACAGCATGGGTCTCAAATGAAAGGTATTTAGGATAAGAAAACGTATCTGATATCCATTTGTCGAACCAAGTGCTAGGGGGACCACCCAACCACCAAAACACCCCTAAATCGGACATATTTACCGATCATGGCAATATGGGACTCAAATGAAAGGTATTTGCGAGTAGAATACGAATCTGATATCCAAATGTGGGACCACGTTTCTGGGGGTGGCCCCTTCCCCAAAAAAAACACTCCCCAAACAGGACTTATGACCACGGGAATATGGGGCTTAAAAAAAGGTATTTGAGTGTAGAATTAGAATCTGATATCCAAATATGGGACCAAGTGTTTGGGGGGCCGCCAAAAACACCCCCCAAAGGGGACAAATCTACGACCATGGCCAAATAGGGCGCAAATGAAATGTCTTTAGGAGTAAAGCACGAATCTGATATCAATATTTGGGAAAAGTGTCAACGGGGCCACCCCACCCCCCAAATAGTAAGTATTTGCTGACTTTTGCAATATAAGGCTTAAATAAGAGGGTTTTTAGAGTCCATTCCCCTAAACTCCCCCCAAGCCGGTCACTTTTTCCGACTATGGAAATATGGGGCTCAAATTAAAGGTATTTAGGTGTAGACCACGTATCTGATATCAACTTTAGGGACCAACTGTCTAGGGGACGTCCCATCACCATAAAAACCTCCAAATAGGACGTATTTGCTCACCAAGACAATTTGGGTCGTGAAGAGAGTGGAACTAATTATTTCTAGTTTTAGGGCCAATACCCCAAACCGGACATATTTGCTGATTTTTGCAATAAGGAGTTTAAATGAGATTTGAAAACGAATTTGTTATTTAATTTTGAGGCCAATGGCAATATGGGGTTCAAATTAATGATATATAGATATATGAGAATAGAGCACATTTCTGATATATTTTCCGGGCTAAGTGTTTGGGGGACCACCCCAATCTCCAAAACACCCCTAAATCGGCCATATTTACCGACCAAGTCAATGTGGAGATTAAATGAAAGGTATTGGGGGGCAGAGCAAGAATTGATACTCATTTTCGGGAGCAATTTTTTAGTGACTATCGCAAAATGGGGCTCAAATAAAAGTATTTGGGAGTAGAATACGAATTTGATATCTAAATTTAGGCCCATGTATTTGGGGCCTTCCACAAAACACCCCGCAAAGGGTAAACATTTTTCGACCATGCCAATATGTGGTATTTGAGATTAGAAAACGAATTTGATAACCTATTTTGGGCGATGTGTTTGGGGGACGCCTCATCGTGTAAACTCCCCTAAATCAATGGCAATATGGGGTTTAAATAAATGGTTTTTGAAAGAAGAGCACGATGTTGATATTTGTTCAGGGCCAAGTGCCTGGGGGACCACCTCAACCCCTAAAACACCCCTAAATCAGATATCATGAGAGTAGCGGGCTGAAATAAGTATTTTAAGAATGGAGTACACCTTACACCCAAACTTAAATTCGTATAACAATAAAGATTATATGGGATTCGGACAAAGGCACTTATATTGTTAAACTGTTAGTCAAGGGATATACTATTTTCGTAGCATGGTATTTCACTAAAAACTCTTTAATTGTCGAAAATAAATATTCCAAGGAAATTTTTGTTCCATATAAAGTAAAAGAAGACGCAGCGGAGTGGGCCCGGGTCAGCTAGTTACTTATATATGCTTATAATTTTCATCATGTCCTAAATCTTAAAGTTTCCCTTCACTGAAAAAAATCTAATATTTATGATTCGAGCCAACTTAATTTAAAGTTGATACATTTTTCAACTTTTTAAAGAAACATTCCTCTTGGTGAAAAATATTTTCCTTCGTATTAAGAATTCTTTTATTTAAGTTGGTAGGTAGGTAGGTTAATAAATCCTTAATTTTGCGTCTTGTTTTTATGGAAAAAAGCCTAAAATCAAGGACAAATAATTGTTGAATGTTATGAAGATTTTTTTTTTCTCTAAATGTTTAATTTTTTAGGTGAAGATGCAAATTGACAAAAAAAAAAGAATTTTTCAAATAATAATAATTGGACGCCTTTCTATGAAGTAAAAAAAAAAATCAATCAGCGATCAAAATTTGAAATGGATTATCATGTTCGTTAGTAAATAGGAAATTAAATTTAAAGACAGCATCATTATTGGTTCTTTGGCTCGTTGTCGTTGCTAAAATCCTACGAATAAGGAAAAATTTTAAATTTTGCGCCAGTTTTTTTTTCAGTGTAATTTATTGGCTATGAGAAAATATGGTAGTACTAAAAGTCTGAAAACAATTTTTAAACTTCACGACAATCTGGGCTTAGACCAAAGCACAGCTGCTTCACTGCTCTCACTGATGTAGTTGAGATAATACGTGCAGGCCTCTGTAAAAGCGATATTGTTTTCCTGATTCTTTTTGACCACTCGAAAGCGTTTGACTGTGTTCATCACTCAACACTATGCGCCAAACTGAGGAATAACTAACATTTTTCTGCCACTGCCACACGCCTCATATCATCATATGTAATCCAAAGGTCACAATATACATCCAACGGAGTTCATGAATCATTTTTACCGCCCCTGCAAAGGGGACGCCTTATTCTTGGACCTCTTCTCTACTCCAATGATTTACCAGATCAGGTCAAATTTGCCAACGTTCAAATGTACTCGTATGCCGACGACGTGCGATTATATTTATCGCGTCGGTTGAGCTCTATTCAAACCTGTGTGTCGAATATTAATGCAGATCTTTTCAGAATTCAGATGTGGGCTACTAAACACGATTTGTTGCAAAATCCTAGCAAGTCAAATGCGATTATAATTCGCGATTGAAATACCGACATCAGAGCTGACGTTTGTCTGTCTCTTGGAACAACAGCAATTTAAATTTTTAAAAAAGTGAAGAATCTTGGTGTCATATTCAATAAAATTTAAGTTGTTATATCATATAACATTCACTGGCGGCAAAGTATGTTCCAAATCAGTTGGTTACTCAACATTTTACACCTTTGAAAGTTCGTATTGTTCTTGTCAAAGGCAATGTTCTGCCGACCATTCTGTATGGCACAGAGATCTTCACCGGCTGCAAAATCAGCTAACAAAAGAAAAATTCAGACTTCGTTTAATAACGCGATTCGCTATATATATGGATTGAAAAAATTTGACAGAGTATCCCCCTTCATCTTAAAAGTACTAAACATGCCACTTGAAAGTATTTAATGTGCTATTTGCACATAAAATAGTTCAGACATCTAAGCCAACACACTCATACAATAGACGGAGTTTTGCCAGATCTTCAAGAGAAGGGAACAGAATACAGATACCACACTGTCGAAAAACTTCGAAGACACACTTTTTATACCAACCAACATAAACTAATTTAGTCATTCTGTTTGTAACACCTCGAAATAATGATCTAAGTCCCCATAAAGTATATGTATTCTTGATCGTCTCGACATTCTGAGTCGTTCTAGTCATGTCCATCCGTCCGTCTGTCGAAATCACGAAAGAGGTCGAAAGCGTAAAGCTAGCCGCTTGAAATTTTGCACAGACCTATTAATCTAGGTTGTTGGGGGTTGCAAAAGGGCCATTTCGGTTCAGATTTGGCTTCTTGAGCCCCTGGAAGAACCAACTTTTTCCGATTTGCCTAAAATTTTGAAGAGAGCGTTCTGTTATGACTTCCAAAAACTGTACTAAATAAAGTCCAAATCGATTCATAACCTGATATAGCTCCCATATAAACCGATCTCTCGATTTGACTTCTTGAACCCCTGCAAGCCTTCTTATAACTTCCAACAACTGTGCCATGTACGGTTGAAATAGGTCTATAACCTGATATAGCTCCCATATAAACCGATTTCACGATTGGACTTCTTGAGCTCTTACAAGCCATAATTTTTGTCCGATTTGGCTGAAATTTTGCGTGTAGTTGTCTGTTGTGACTGATTTATCTGATATTTTGCATGCAGTGTTCTGTTGTGTTTTTCACCAACTGTGCGAAGTATGTTTCAAATCGGCCTATAATATGATATAGCTCCTAATAAACCAATCTCCCGATTTGATTTCTTGAGCCCTTAAAAGCAGGATATTTTGTCCAATTTAGCTGAAATTCTGCATGTGGTGTACTGTTATGACATTCAACAACTGTACTAAATAAAGTACAAATCGGTCTATAACCTGGTATAGCTCCCATATAAACCGATCTCCCGATTTGACTTCTTGGGCCTCTGGAAGCCACAATTTGTGTCTGATTTGGCATACATTTTGCTCATAACGTTCTGTTATGACTTCAAACAACTATGTCAATTACTATCCAAATTAGTCTATAACTTAGCTCCCATGAAAGCCGATCTGCCGATTGACTTCTTCAGACCTTACAAACCACAACTCTTGTATTATCCAACTCGATTATCCTTTTTTGGTTCCTAGAAGCTTTAATTTTTGCTGGTTTGACAGAAGGTATGTAGAATAAAGCTCTTCAACTAAATTAAGTTTGTATAATTTTTTTTTTATAGAATCCATGATCATTTGTTCCCAAGATTCTGCCCGGCTGAACTTAGCACGCTTTTACTTGTTTATAAATACCATCCGTCTCTGGAATCAGCTCGCTAATGGTTTACAGATCATAAGCAATAAAATCTTTGCATATTACACAGAATCGTAAAAAATATTTTTACTTAGCAGAATCATAATAAAAAGCAGAGACTTGTTTGTATGTAATAACATAATAATTAAAAGTTTTTTAATAGTCTTAATTTGTTCTTTTTATACCCTCCACCCTAGGATGGAGGCATACTATTTTCGTCATTCCCTTTGTAACTCCTCGAAATATTCGATCATATAGTGTATATATATTGTTGGCGTCATGACATTTTAAGTCGATCCAGCCATGTCCGTCCGCCTGTCCGTCTATCTGTCGAAAGTACGCTAACTTTGGAAGAAGTAAAGCTAGGCGTTTGAGATTTTGCAGGAATAGGTCTTATTAGTCTAAGTCGTTTGAGATTGTAAAAAGGCCATATCGGTTCATGTTTTGATATAGGTGCCGTATAAACCGATCTGCGATCTTGACTTCTTGAACCTCTAGAGGACGGATTTATTATCCGATTTGGCTGAGACTTTGCGCAAAGTGTTTTGTTTTGTCTTGCAATAATTAAAACTATGCGAAGTATTGTCTAAATCGGTCCATAACCTGAATTAGCTCCCATATAAACCATATAACAACTATACTTCTTAAGCCTTTAGAGGGTATAATTCTTTTCCGATTTGCCTGAAACTTACACAATGACTTCTACTATGGTATCCAACTTTCAATTTAATTATGGTCCCAATCAGATCATAACTTCATATAGGCATAGAAATTGGTATGTATTATCCTTTATTTGCTTGAAAAGAGATACCGGGCAAAGAAGTCGACAAATGCGCTCCATGGTGAAGGTTACATAATATTCGGCCCGGCCGAACTTGGCTCGCTTTCACTTGTTTAGTTTGCCATTTTAATATTTAACTTTATAATTCTAGTACTATAATTTATAAGATATCATCTTGTTTTACTAGAAAGGCAAATAAATAAATAAATCAGAAATGCCACGAGTATTCTGCATTATTGCAGTTGTAAAGGTTTCCTCTCTTTGTCAATTCGTCTTTGGTTAGAAGACTTTTCAACCATATTGAGTGGATTTAAGCGCCGTGCGTTGGTATGTTCTAAGTAGGTGGGAGTATAATACGAATCTAATATCCAAATGTGTGACCATGTATTTGCGCACCGCCCCTACCTCAAAGAGTACAAATTTACCGACCATGGTAATATTTGGCTTAAATGAAAGGTATTTGAAATTGGAAAACCAATTGTTGGGGGTAAGTGTTTGGGGACGCTTCATCCCATAAACTCCCCTTAAACCAATGGCAATATAAGGTTTAAATAAATGGTATTTGAGAGTAGAGCCCGATGCTGATATATTTTTTAGGGTTAAGTGTCTGGGGAATCACCCCATCACCCCTAAATCTGTCATATATATTTACCGACCATTGCAATATAGGGCTCAAATGAATGGTATTTGGGAGTAGAGCACGAAATTGATACCCACTTTCGGGACCACGTTTTTGGGTTTCACACTACACCCTTAACCCACCAACCACCACCCTGGGTTCCTTCCCACTCCCAAAATCTCCATGAGAATATTGGGCTCAAATAAAGTCTTTTAAGAATTGCCCTAAACCCTCCGAGCGAATTCATGGACCAATTACAATCATATGGATTCAGATAAATGCCGTTATATTGTTATACTGTTCGTCAAGCGATATACCATTTTCGTAGCATGACAATTCACTAAAAGCTCTTTAATTGCCGAAAATTAATATTCCAAAGATAATCTTGTTCCATATAAAGTAAAAGACGGCGCAGCGAAGCGGACCGGGTTCAGCTAGTATATATATTCAAATTGAATTTAAATATCTTATTATATATAACAAGTGAAAGCGTACTAAGTTCGGCCGGGCCGAATCTTATATACCCTCTACCATGGAATGCATTTGTCGAGTTCTTTTTCCGGCATCTCTTCTTAGACAAAAAAGGATAAAAGAAAAGATTTGCTCAGCTATTAGAGTGATATCAGGATATGGTTCGGTTTGGGTCACAATTAAATTATATGTTGGAGAGCTGTGCAAAATGTCAGCCAATTTGAATAAGAATTGCGCCCTTTGGGGGCTCAAGAAGTAAAATAGAGAGATCGATTTATATGGGAGCTGTATCGGGCTATAGACCGATTCAGACCATAATAAATACGTATGTTGATGGTCATGAGAGGATCCGTAACACAAAATTTCAGACAAATCGGATAATAATTGCGACCTCTAGAGGCTCAAGAAGTCAAAATCCCAGATTGGTTTACATAACAGTTACATCAGGTTATGGACCGATTTTAACCTTATTTGACACAGTTGTTGAAAGTGAGAAAAAAATACGGCATGCAAAATTTCAGCCAAATCGGGTAGGAATTGCGCCCTCTAGAAGCTCAAGAAGTCAAGTCCCCAGATATGTTTATATGACAGCTATATCAGGTTATGGACCGATTTAAATCATACTTAGCATAGTTGTTGGATATCATAACAAAACACGTCGTGCAAAGTTTCATTCCAATCGGATAAGAATTGCGCACTCTAGAGGCTCAAGAAATCAAGACCCCCTTACCACAAAAGTACTACCCAAAAATAAAAGTGTACCGATCGGAACAGTATGGGACTCAAATGAAAGTTATTCAGGAGAAGAGTACGAATTTCATATTAAAAATGGGGTCAATGTAACTGTCGGGCCGCCCCAACCCCAAAACCCCCTAAAATAGGTTTATTGGACGATCACGACATTATGGGATTCATATGAAAGGTATTAAGGAGTAGATTGCGTACATGGGCAGGAGGGAGGAACAGATTTTGACAATATGGGAACCAAATAAAAGGTATTTAAGAGTAGAAAACGAATCTAATATCGAATTTTGGAGCCAATTGTTTGGGAATACGCCCTAAACCACCCCAAACTCAGCTCAAATCAACGGTATTTATGAGTAAAGAAAGAATTTAATATCTTTTTTCAGGGAAAAGTCCCTGTGGGCCCCCATCCCCAAAACACTCTCCAAACGGCTCACGTTTACCCACCATAGCAAATTGAAGGGATTTGGGAGTGAAGCACAAATTAAATATCGATATTTGAGTCGAAATGTCTGTCCCTCCATCATGGACCGCATGGGATAAGTTCTTTAAATGATTTTTATAAATATATTGGAGCTCTATTAAGTTATGGAAAAAATACCACATTCACAATTTAGCCAAATCGTATAATAGTCTCAACAAAAGAAATCGAGAGATCGGTTCATATATCAGGTAATAGACCGCGTTAAACCATATTTGGCACAGACATTGGAAGTCCAAACGAAACACCACGAGGAAAATTTAAGGACCTAAATACAAACACGGACCGATTTGGCTCATATGCCATCCCAAACTAATAAACTAATAAAAGGATTTTGTGCAAAATTTTAAGCGACTATTTTCACTAGTTCCTAAGTTAGCGTGATTTCGACGGACAAACGGACAGAAATGACAAAATTGACTTTAAAATTTCAAGACGATCAGGATTTAATATACTTTTATGGGACTCAGATCATTATTTCGATGAGTTACAAACGGAATGACGAAGTTGGTATACACCCATCATATGGTGGGGGTATAGAAATCGTAAATAAGTTTGAGCTACACGTGCAGAATATGAGTTAATATATGTTTTATACAGTGTGTTTTTTAAGTAGGAGGAAGAAGACAGGACGTAAGAGGCCGAAACCAAAAAAAATGTTAATATATACAATTAAAAAACTTAAGTCAGCTAGTTTTAATAATAAAATACCAATTCTAATAAATAGAGAAACTGCAGTCTATAAAACTAATAAAGTGTTCTGTTTCTATTGAACAAAAGGAACTATTTGGGCAAAACAAGCTGATGTATGTCATATAGCTGTCCACGATATTAATCAAAATAAATAATAAAATAAAAAAAGTACAACGTAAGGTTCAGAGAACATGTTGTCTTAACATAGACGGAACGATGAAGATCAAGCCCGCTAGGTCATTGGAGACTATTCTAGATATCCGACCCATAGACAAACAGATTAATTGTGAGACCGCCATAGCGGCTATGACTCTTTAGGCGCTGGGAGAAAGGACAGAGGATAGGAGCTGGTCATACCATCGCGGTATAATGGAGGCCACGTGGGAAACTTGGATGGAATGGAAGAGGTTTCCGACCGGATATCTGAGACGACATTTGTGGTCAAGTGCGAGGCAGTGCTGCAAGCGGCACAGTCTTGGGTTGACGGAATCCTGGTACTGCTATCTGCAACAGATGGATGAAAGCTCAGGACTGAGATCTGTTTTAGACTGTCTGACTATAATACGGTCCTGCCGGCGGAAATCCGGGCTATCACGGAATGCGTGAGGTGGTAGACTTCGAGTGTGAACATCTTTACGGACAGTAAACTGGCCAACAGGGCAATAACAACCGGCATGGTTAGGTGACAAACAGTCTTGCAGTGTAAGAAGGAGATTAACGCCTTCTCTTAGGATAGCACGATCTGCATCGTTTGGTTGCCGGACCAAAGCGGAGTAAGGGGGAATGAAGGAGCAGACGATTTGGCAATGAAGGCCAGAAGACTGCCGTCAATAAACTTGGTTAACCCGAGGCCTTTTGGGTCGACGCAGTCTGAGTTAAGGGCGTGGACGACGAACGCTCACATAACTGTGTGGAACAGCGAAGCGGTTGGTAGGACGACGAAAATCGAAAATCGAAGACGACGACGAAGATGATGAGATGTTGGTGCATTTCCTATGTCATTGCCCTGCTTTCGTTTCTAACAGACACCGCTACTTAGGAGGGGACACAATACCAGATATGAACCAACAGTGATATGGAAATGAATTAAGGATTTTGTAAGTAGCACGGAGCTCCTGAGTTATATAATCTTTCCGAAGTTACTTTTGACTATTTAGATCGCACAACAAGCCGGTGGCTAGCTTAGGAGCATGTCCATAATAGCATGGAGCAGATTAATATCCGGACCCTCTTTTCAACCTAACCTTTAGCTAAAATGTAATTTAATGTAAGAGATTTTTTTCTCTTTGCCTACGGCAAAAGAAGTTTACTTTTCGAAAACTTCGTTAAGGGCTAATGTGTTATTTTCTTGCATGTAGCTGCTTCAGGTTAGGTTTCGTCAAAATCTATTATGTATGCCAATGTTGCCAACTGTTTTCCAAGACTTTACTTCTCAGCGTACCGCACAATCGGCCTAAAAAGAATTGAGCAAAAAGTTATACTAAACTACGTACAGATGTGAGTGTGCATCACACTGCATATGTCCCCATCAGAAGTTGAAAGCCCGACAGACGGCCGACGAAGTTGCACAGTTGCCTTCCTAATTGCTGCGGTTATTCAAGTTGACAACGGGTGATGATGAGGTCGCTGTTAGTTTGGTGTTGGCATTTATCGCTTTGTCATGGGGTATTCCATCGTTAATTTTTCAAATTGACATTTTCATTTGTCAATAAAATCACGTTGACCACGTTGTTTAACATCGCTCCCTGGGTGTTTTTCGGTTTCATAGAGTTTTGCTGCAGTGGTCTTGGTTTATTGGTTTTAAATTTTGAGGGCGTCTGATTAGAGTCGGTTTGATGTGGTTTTTGATGTGGGTGGGGGTAATGACGACGCTAGGATTATTGTTAAAAAGGCATGAGACTGTAGATTTTTGCAAAGTATCTGACCGGGGGAATAAATGATGGGAACATGATGTTGTTAATTGATTCTAACCTTTAGAATACAAAAAAAAAAATAATTTGCCAACAACATAGGATGATTGAATGTTGTTTTATAATTGGGGCATGTATAAAAAGTAAGCAAGTCAAATATATATATGCAGAAAGAGACATGTTTACTTGGCCCAGCGGGGGTTAAGATTTGGTCGGGTCTTCCCAAAACATCTATTCGGAACGGATAAAGAGAATATTAAATGGTCTTTTCGGGCCCGACTTTATCAGACATGGCTATAAGCTCATGGTGTTAGGACAGTAGAGCATATCCTGTAGGGGATACACGAATTCCATGATCACCCGGATCTCCATCTACAGGATCGTGTGGGCAGGCAATCGAAAACAGATCTCAGTCCTTGGGTTTCTCCTTGAGACCCCCAGGCTCAGTCTATCCTTTAGGTTTGATCTATCTGTGTAGCATTATGGGAATACCAGAGTTCCGTCAATCCAAGACTGTGCCGCTGGTAGCAGTTCTTCGCACTCGACGTCAAGTGTCATCACAGATATCCGATCGGAAACCTCTTCCATTCCATGCCAAGACATGGAATGTTGTTTTATCCTTACGTTCATACCTCATACCTGCTTACCATTTTGACATTTTTATACCCTCCTCCATCGGACAGAGGTATACTCACTTCGACATTCCGTTTATAATACTTCGAAATATGGATATTAAAATTTGCCCATCCATTAAGGAACAGGGATATGGATCAAAGATGACATAAAGTATTATGTATATTCTTAAACATCATGACATTTTAGGTCGATCGAATGCATGTCCGTCTGTCTGTCGAAAGCTCGTTAATTTTCGAAAAAGTAAAGTTGGCTGCTTCAAATTTTGCACAAAAACTTCTTATAGATGTAGGTCGGTTGGGATTGTAAATGGGCCCAATCGACTCATGGCTATATAGCTCCCATATAAACCAATCTCACGGTTGTATTTCTCGAGCTTCTAGAGGGGGCAATTCTTATGCCTTCTGGCTGAAATTAAAACAACGAAACCGTCAGAATAAAACATTGAAATCCAATGACTGTCCTAAGTATGTTCCGAATCGGTTCATAACCTGATATGGGATCCCATATAAACCGATCACCCGATTATATACTTCCTTAGCTTTAGAGGTTGCATTTCTTATCCGATTTAGCTGAAATTTGCATCATGATTTCTTCGTTGGCTTCTAATGGTTGTCCCAAGTTTGGTCCGAATCGGTCTATAACCGGATAACCACAGATCCCATATAATCCGATCGATAAGATTCAGCCCAGCCGAACTTAACATGCTCTTATTTGCTTTAGTATTTAGCAAGAAAAAAACGTGAAGACATGCATACAACATGTCTACCAAATTTATTCGTCGCACAGTTATGCTAGAATTACCGCTTTGTAACCAATCAACCGTAACAGACCAACGACAAGTTCTTTGTTTTCCATTATTCGAATACAATTATACTAAAACAATGCGTCCTCATCATCATCATCATCGTCCAATTCTTATACTCGTAATCACCACTGCTATGGCATGGATCAATTTGATGAAGCCTGCTATGTCCATCACATTGACGACATGCAATTTCAAAAGGAGCCACTTCAAATCAATTACAATGCATTTGTTTTCCGATTGAAGCGTCTTCCAAGCCATGATGCAGCACTAAATGCCCGACAATAGTCGAACAGAGCTTAAATGCCCCGTTAAAACGGCTTTCCAAAACAAAAAATAAATTGCTGAACTCATGATATGGCATGACATGGCCATTGATCGCCATTCCTCAAAGCGAATAGGGTATAATGCGCAACCTTGGTATTAAATGCATGTTGGGTATAGGTCACGCAGCTAAGAATAAATTGGCGACTTGCTTGGCATGTTGGTCCTTGAGTGAATGGATTTTCAGATGTTTCTAATTTTTTATGAAGAATAACTTCTATGAATATTAACTACATAGGATTCGAACCGAGGGAGGAGGATCAAATATAATCGAACCCTTCTTGTAAGGTTGGTGCACTGTGAGCGGAAATGGGAAAATGTGTAAATAGATTGCAGAAAACACATTGTAATTTTTTTTCATATTTTGTCATAGGTACACCTTATAAGGGCGCAGAGTGTAATGGGTTCCATGGTGTATTTAACTAAGCGCCAACATGTCTTATTTATATTTTGCTTACAGAAGCCATCATTTTGTGTGAATTTGTGTTGTACCATTTCAGCTTCTTTATTCAAGTTCCGTTTTAATCTTGGCGGCGTCAATAACGCTATCGACCTGGTGGCAGAAAAGCTTCCATGAGGCACGTTTTGCCGCTCTAATCATCTTATTATATTCCTTGAGCTGTGTTTAAAACACATGACAATATAAAGTCCATGGACCTCTTTCCCAATATTGCGAATTTCCCGGTCATCCAGAGTTTTAACTGGGCCGATTTCCTTTCTCGTAAAGGACAACCATCTTCGAAAGACCCCTTCCTGTTGACATTGTCGTAATGTCTTCTATTCTTGGACAATCTAAATTATCCTGCCCAATTCTTCTTCTGATTAGCCTTACGAATTTTGTCCAGTTGGGTTTCAACTTATTGCGAAAGCTTATCGGATTCATTGCTGGCCGTGCCATTGCAAGCCTAATGTAGCGATGGTCAGAGAAGGAATGCTCTATGGAGACCCTCCAATCCTGAATTTCATCGATTAGATTTTCCGAACATATTGTCACATCTAAAATCTTCTCTCTAATCGTATTAACAAAGGTAGCGGTGTTACTAATATTGAGTAGTGTTATTAAGTGGTTAGTGTTCAAGAATTCTGCCAGGGCTTGGTCCCGCTTATTAATGTTGGTACTACCCCGAGAAATGTGGTGGGAGTTCGCTTCGCATCCTATTAGTAACTCATTTGCTGTCTGTTTTGCCTTGCTCACCCCACCGTTTCAGCTCTGACGTGGGTGGCGGTGTCGGAGAGTCGGAAGACTGATGAAGTGATGCCAGGTATGCTCCACCGTCTCCCTGTCTTATCACTGTTGCTTCCGACGCTGATAACTCTGGAGAAGATATGTAATTTTATTTTTATACCCACCATCGAAGGATGGGGGTATATTCATTTTGTCATTCCGTTTGCAACACATCGAAATATCCATTTCCGACCCTATAAAATATATATATCCTTGATCAGCATAAAAATCTAAAACGATCTAGCCTTCTTCGTCCGTCTGTCTGTTGAAAACATGCTACAGTCTTTAAAAATAGAGATATTGAGCGGAAACTTTGCACAGATTCTTTTTTTTTGCTGAAATTTGGGGCAGTGAGTTGTATTAGCAATTCGAACTCCTTTGCCAATTTTGCCCAGATCGGTCGAGATTTGGATATAGCTGCCATAAATACCGATCGTCTGATTTAGGGTCTTCGGTCCATAAAAGACGCATTTATTGTCCGATGTGGGACAGTGAGTTGTGTTACGCCCTTCGACATCCTTTGTTAATTGGGCTTAGATCGGTCCAAATTTGGATATAGCTGCCATATAGACCGATCCTCCGATTTCGGGTCTTAGGTCCATAAAAGGCGCATTTATTGTCCGATGTAGCCGAAATTTGGGACAGTGAGTTAAGTTAAGCCCCCTTGATATACTTCTGCATTATGCCACAGATCTTCCTCCTTCTTCAATTTCACTCAGATCGGTCCAGATTTGGATATAGCTGCCATATAGGCCGATCGCTCGATTTAATGTTTTGGGCCCATAAGAAGCGCATTTATTGTCCGATGTTGCCGAAATTTTGGACAGAGTGGTAAGTTAATCCCCTCCACATATGTCTGCAATTTCGTCTAGATCGATGAAAATTTGCATATAGCTGTCATATTCACAGATATCTCGATTTAAATTCTTGGCCCCAAAAAAGGAGAATTTGTAATCCTATTTAACTGAAATTTGACACATTGACTTATGTTAGGCTTTTCGACATCCATGTTGTATATGGTTCGGATCAATTTATTTTTTTATAGCTTCTAAAAAGACCAATATAACTTATACACAATTAAACAATGACTTGTACTTATTAGTATTTGGTCCAAATTGGATCATGTTTCGATATAACTGCTATGGAATATAAGGAATGCAATTTTCACTGGATTTTGATGAAAGGTGGTTTACATATATACCCGAGGTGGTGGGTATCCAAAGTAACGCATTTTTTACTTGTTATGACGTATGATTGCGTCCGGTGGAAGTTTATCTGGATGGGATCAATCACTGGTCCTCCAGTAAATAGGCTTCTTGGGGCGGGTGCTGGTCTCATCGTCGTCTCCATGTTCGTTAAGCTGCATTGAGT
This sequence comes from Stomoxys calcitrans, assembly GCF_963082655.1. NCBI lineage: Eukaryota > Metazoa > Arthropoda > Insecta > Diptera > Muscidae > Stomoxys > Stomoxys calcitrans. The sequence goes on from NC_081556.1 coordinate 69,118,381, forward strand.
TTCCCGTCCCTGCACACCCTGATGTTTTAATATTAGCATATTGGCTTATACTGGTCTTCCCATTATTGGAACAGTCGGTGTTGGTCTCGTCGTCAGCCCACTAATCCTCCTAATCTTGAAAACCACATTCTTGTTCTCGTAGTACATCATTCCTTAAGTCTTAGCCAAACTTGTCTCGGTGACTAGATCAATGTCCACCACAAGGAGAGTTCCTTCCTTCCTTTTTCTGCTCCCTGTGAAAGACCTCTCACTTCTCTGCGACCAAACCTTGGTTTTTCTTGCCTAAGAATCCCCAAAAGCGTTCCGTCGCGAATTTACTGCCCCATCCTTTGATGAAGCCCGTCGCCTTTGTGACCGGGGAGATGTCCATCTTCCTCACCAAGACGAGCATTGTGCCGCAGGGTGTGTGGATACTTCTGACGAGCTTCTTGACAGTATAAGTACCTTCTGCTGACGCTAGGCGCAGGTTGAAGATGACCCCTCTATACTCGCAGCTCATTACTTATATGGTCCACCCAGAGTTCCAGATATGTTCGAAAATCTGCTCGTGAACCAGATCCTTCATCTGGAAGAATCCTACCGGATAAACTGCCGATAATGATGATAGCATATGTTTGCTCGTCTCCATTGAGCGACACCTCACCTTACGGTAAAAGGGCGGCGCCTTACCTTTTTCAGCGACTATCTTCCCCCTCCGTGATGATTGTATCGTCCGTTTGGAAGTCACAGTCCTCCATGAAGACTCAACTTTCGTGCGCGATTCCTTCGTTTCTGTTCCGACGTAAACATTTTCTTAATAATTACCTATTTCGAGAGACAGATAGTTTTCTTCGAGGAACGAAATGAAAAAACGTCCGCTACACTCAACGGTTACTTTGTTATTGTAACAGCTCTCTGTAATACTGTTCCAAATATGTAATATCTATGAAAGGTGTAACTTTTGCCCCCTAATTTTGTTTGCAAATTGGTGAACTCAGCTGTAAAAATCCGCCGGAGGTGTCTTAAAATCTTGTATTGTGACCTCATATTTTATGATTTGCGAAGAGATTTGTAATCCGAGTTTTAAGTTTAAGCCAAAGCCCTGCACAAAACCGTTAATTCGTGATTGTATTTGCTGAACTCGTGAACACTGAACCCACATGATGTTGTATTTCAAGACTACTGAAGAGAGAGACACTGGAGACACAAATAATCAGAATCGTGAAAAACAACCACCATACAGTACTTGGGAGTATTTTTACAACGTATTGTACTATACAACATGCACTCACTGAATTCCGAATCAATCTTTCTTTTTGTTGAAGGGCTCATTTTATGCATTCATTCATCTCTCTCAACTGTCTTATACAATGTTGTAGAGTTCAGTTCCTGAAATACTCTTGATTGTAAATGCATCTTGAAAGCAGAAATTGATGGTCTTGCGCAGGTCTCTGATGCAGGCTGATCGGCCCATTAATGACTGTTTGGTAAGCAATTCAAAATTGGACATGGAATAGGTTTCCAAATTTCAAGCCCCATGGATCAGCCTCTGGGCCCATAAGGGACACCTAATTTCGCATACTTATTGGAAAACACCTGAACATTGACTATGTAAAGTTTTGTGTACATATCTCAATCCGTTCAAAAGTTCCACAATTAATTCCAAGAATTTGAGATTTGACAATACTGTGAGTAAGCCGTTACTTCTTTTCATTTGAGAACCTAATTTGCTCATATTAAATATAGCTAGTTGTTTATTGGTGTATGTTCAAAAATATATAGTTTAATAAAAAGATTTTAAAAAGAAAACCTTTCTTGATAAATAAAGATGTTATCAATTTTTCAATGAGAAACAACAAATATAAAATATAAATGATATTATGCGAAGAATAGCATGGCCAGCGCCGAATTCGATAAGCATCCGTAATCAGTTTAAAACCAACTGGAGAAAAATCGGAAGGCTAATCAGAAAAATAACTCAGCATAAAACTTGATTTTTCAAAGAAGTGCATAACTTTACGTCGAACAGGATGAAGCAATGCACCGTGGGGTATTTGGCCTTCGAAATGGCGGTTAATTGTTTTTTTTTTTTTAATTTCCGATGTAGTAGTCGATTTTTAATTTACGACAAAATTCGATGACGATATCTGAAAATACAGCAATATTTATTGTAAACTTTTTTACCAATAATGTATGTCGATTTGTTACAATCGTATCTTGAGAACAGATTTTTTAGAGGAAAACTGGAGGATTCATATTCAGGCATGAAGAAAATTAGCACAGGAGTACCACAAGGGAGCATACTTGGCCCAATTTGATATCTATTGTGTACCTATGATGTACCAGAGCCACAAAATACCGGTGTTACGATACCGCAATTCTGGCTGTTGCAGATTCTGAAAGTGATGCAAATCATAACTTACAGTAAGCTCTGAATATCATTAAAACTTGGGCAGAAAAATGGCGAAAAGAACTTTATCACAGTAAATCAGCATGTACAAACTTTACAAATAATAAACACACACACAAAAATTGCTGTTGTATGTAGAAAACTTTAAAAATTCCTTACTCGAACGATGCCAAATATCTCGGAATGACCTTAGATGCAAAATTACGGTTGAAGGAAGTTAGGTAGAAATGTCAGTAGCTAATTATTTACTCGTCAAATAAATACCATATGCATATGTAGTTACGGCCATTAAATTGCATGTAAGGTAAAATAAATATTTAAGAGCTATATATAAATCTAATCCGATGCTGTTTTGTACACATATTTTCACAGATTGTGTAGGTTGGTCTGGAAGGAAACATAGGCTATATAATTCTTTGATATCGGGAGGGGGTGGACCCTCCCCCATACCAGAAAAGTACTGCCCAAAAATAAAAGTGGACCGATCGGGACAATATGGGATTCAAATGAAAGGTATTCAAGAATAGAGTACGAATTTCATAATAAAAGTTGGATCCAAGAACCTGGAAGGCCGCCCCAGCCTCAAAACTCCTAAAAATAAGTTTATTTGACGATCATGACAGTAGATCGATCAAGGAGTAGATTACGAATATGGTCAAAAAGTAGGAATAGGCTTTACAATTTATTGATAACGGAAGGGGGCGGACCCTCCACCGTTACCCCAAAACACCACCCAAAATCAAAAGTGGACCGATAAGGACAATTGGGTATCAAATGAAAAGTATGCGAAAGTAGATAACGAATCTGGCATACAAATTCATGTCGAAGTATAGGGGGTCACCCCACCCCCAAAAAAACGCCCCTAATGGGCACATTAGCCCATCACGGGTATATCGGACCCGGTTTGTTTGTTCCGTATATACTGAAAAAAGGTAAAACCGATTTCGTTGAATTTTTCGCATATTGTGTTGGCTGGTCTGAAAGGAAACATAGGTTATATAATTTTTCGGTATCGGAAGGACCCTCCCCCTCATGCCAGAAACACAACTCAAAACCACATGTGGACCGATCGGGACAATATAGGTATCAAATGAAAGGTATCTGAGAGTAGAATACGAATATGGTATTAAAATTTGAGTCTGAACTTCATTTCCGTTGGGAATAAAGAACGAATTTGATATATATTTTCAGTCCAAAGTGCCGGTGGCCGCCCCAGCTACAAAACACCCTCCAAATGGTTCATATTTACCGGCCATTGCAATATGGTGCTCAAATTAAAGGGATTTGGAAGTGCAGCACGAGGTCTGTCTGAGGTGCTATCCCTCCCCTAATGAAAAAATTACCCAAAGGAGGAACATTACCTCCAGGAACAGAGAATGGGCAAATTCTCACACATCAATGAGTGCTTTCCGATTCAAGTTTAAACTCAATGGTAAGGGACTTTTCTTTGGGGAACATTTTTTAAATGCCCATGCATGGCATTGTACCTCGCAAATGTCGGCAACATTAAGCGGGAATAAACAACGCTTTGTCCGATGTTCTCGCCGGGATTCGAACGCGTGCCATTGTAGCCTATGACGCTGAACTCGTTCGAATCCCGCGTGCCATTGTAGCCTATGTCGCCTGTCGTAAGAATCCTGGCGAGAACATCGGACAAGGCGGTGTTTATCCCCGCTTAATGTTGCCTACATTTGCGAGGTACAATGCCATGCATGGGCATTTAAAAAATTTTCCCAAAACAAAGGTCCTTTATCATTGAATTTTCTTTTTAACCAATTTTTTTCCAATCTTAATATTTTTCTTTCCTGTGACGCTTCTCGGAATTGATCCTCATTTTGAATGTGCAATGTATTCCCAAACTTTATATCCATACGGAATATTTTGATAAAAGTTCGTACTCAATTTCAAATAAATATTATAACAAACGTATTTGACTTTTAAAGATTTGAAACCTATTCTAATTTGTATTAAGGAGTCTTCCCAAATGAGATAAATATTTTTCTTGATTTAGTAATTTTTTTTTCGCTTTTGCTCTGTTATTTTTAATCATATAATATAAAAAGGAATCACAATTCAATATTTCAGTTTGATAATAGGCATGTGTTTTATGATATATTGTAGATATACTCACTTACCTTTTAATACCACAAAATTGGGAAAATAATTAAGATTAGTGTATTGATCGAGAGGGAGCGGCAGTGTGTATTGAGATCGTTAGCATATAAAATTAATCGATGATCAGGTAACACATCTAAAGTTTACATATATTAAGCAAGTAAGAGCGTGCTAAGTTCGGCCACGCCACATCTTGTATACCTTCCACCATGGATCGCATTTGTCGAGTTCTTTGCGCGGTATCTCTTTTTAGGCAAACAAAGAATAATTAATAAAAACTGTTATGCTATTGGAGCTATATCAAGTTATAGTCCGGGCCATAAATGAATTGAATGCTGAACATTGCAAAATCCATTGTGTAATATTTCAGTCCCATCGGATAAGAATTCCTCCGTGTAAGGGCTCAAGAAGCAAAATCTGGAGATCAGTTTATATGGCAGCTGTATCAAGCTATAGATCGATTCAGACCATATTGGACACGCTTCATGGGAGAAGCAGTTGTACAAAATTTCTGCCAAATCGGATGAGAATTGCGCCCCCTAGAGGCTCAAGAAGTCAAGATCCCAGATCGGTTTATATGGCAGCTATATCAGGTTATGTACTGATTTACGCCATATTTGGCACAGCTATTGGAAGCCATAACAAAACACCTCATGAAAAAATCGGATAAGAATTGCGCCCTCCAGCGGATCAAGAAGTCAAGATCCAAGATCGGTTTATATTGCAGCTATACCAGGTTATGGATCGATTTCAACCATACTTACCATACTTAACAGTTATTGGAAGTCATAACAAAACACCTCTTAATGCTTAAGCAGTCAAGACTCAAGATCGATTTATGTGGCAGCTATATATAGGTTATGAACCGATTTGAACCATACTAAGCACCTTATAGAGGCTCAAGAAGTCATAACCCAAGATCGGTTTTATGGCAGCTGTATCAAAACATGGACCGATTTGGCCCATTACAATCCCAACCGACCTACACTTATAAAAATATTTGTGCAAAATTTGACGGAGATGGCTAGATGCACTTAAAATGACATGACGATCAAGAATGTATATACTTTATGGGGTCTCAGACGCATATTTCAAGGTGTTACAAATAGAATGACGAAATTAGTATACCCCCATCCTATGGTGGAGGGTATAAAAAGGGGATTCGTATTTTCTTCTTTGCAATATCCCCTTCTGAAAGAATTTCTTTTATATTATGAAAAATAAGTTAATGTTAAATTTTATTTTTGCAAAGATGGTAATAGAACTTTTCAGTGCTCTGTACGCTTACAAATATTTTGTATTCCAAACTTTATGCGCTTGCCATGCAAAGATGAAAGAAACCCAAGTTCTCATTATTAAAGACGGGTAATTGGTTCTGTTGATTATTGCAGGGCAAAAGAAAAGTGTTTGAAAAGATCTATCTACCTGAAGTGCAGAGAATACCAAGCGATGCATCGTGGAATGGGTGTACGGGAATCACGACCAAATCAAAGCAATAACAATTAAACGCCAAAATAGTATGAATAAGTTTCTCAAGTTGGCCGTGTGTCGGTTGCATCTTTCTTCTGGTGTCAGCGGTAAAAGTTTTCATCGTCAGACCGTCTGTTCGTGCAACGTGTTATTAAATGCTCCTCGATATTTTCCTCGTAATACGCCATGCTGTGCGGTGCCACGTTGGCTTGGCAGTACCTTGATTGTAACAGTGGGACTGAAAAGGATAGCCAAACAGTTGTTTGGGTGGATAGGAAAGAATAGGTAAATAGTTAGTTACATGGGTGTTGTTGTTTGCCGCTATTCACAATTTTGTTTGGTTGTTCCTCAGCAGGAGTGACTATGGTGCAGCGGCTGCTGTCAGCCGCCTTTCTTGGAGTGCCGTCATCGTGTAAAGATAGACATTCCCCGGTTGCCCGTGCACCACAGCTGCTAAGTACCCACAAACGTACAGGTAAGTGCAAGTAAATGGAGCGGGAAAATGCGATTTGTATGGTGGGGCCGAATCATGCCCCATGCACTTGACAAACACTTCAGATATTGCCTGCTGAGTTGGTAGTGGTGGTTGGCGGTTGCATGGTTAATGTTGGAGGCTGCTAGCTGGGTCGTTGCTGATGATGATGCACTCACCTTTGGTTGGTTGTTGCTTTTCTGCCATTGTGTTACCGATGCTGATGTTGTTGCTGCTGCTGCGTGCTTTTTTTCCTTTGTCTTGGCCGTAGCTATCAGGCAATGTGTGTTGAAAACTCTTCGGATGGCTTGCGTGATGGTGCATATTTCTCATGCCGACATTATCCAGCTGTAAGAACGAACGGTTTACGTGTAATTGTAGCGTCGAGTGTTGACGGTCGCACCTACCTACCAGTTTACTTTAGAGCTGTGGAGAGGGCGATACAATGTGGTGATCTGTGAGTTGTGGAGTTCCTGAAAAGTTGCTTTTTAGACATATGGGAAACAATGCCATTCTCATATGGATTGTAGTGAGAAAGATTGATGGATGGCTTGCTTGTTGGACGCATAGAACTGCTTGCCGCTGATGATCGTCTCCGACAATTGGCCGACGAAAACGTTGTATTTTCCCAGAACTTTTGCTTATTTAACTGTTACTCTGTTAAAATTGTTCATTGCATGTTTGCGCAATGAAACGAATTGTACAGTACAACTTCAAATGGGCGCCTCAATTTCATTTTCTAGCGATAGCTTGTTAACTAGAATCTTCAATTTAAGAAACACGTTATCGATGGCTCAGCCAGACAAAGAATCGTCTTCTGAGAAAACCAAAGGGTCTCAAAGAGTAGATTGGGTTGGGTAGAAAAAAAGCTTGCGGATTGTTAACCACCTATGTTACCACGGACACTAGGGTGGGTCAATTTTTAGGGCTCAAGAACACAGACCAAGCGATTGTCAAAATCATAATCTATGACAATTTTTTAGAAAGGTGGGTCAACTTTTGCTGTCATCAAAATCGTTATGCACGACATGGGCCTAAAAGCAAAATCGAGCTATCGGTTTTAAAGACAAAATGCAAAATTTTGTTAGTACGGGACAAAAAACTGAATTTTGCTATTAAAAACCGGGAGCTCGATTTTGATTTTAGACCTTAGGGGTCTAAAATCAAAGGTCTAAAATCAAAATCGAGCTTCCGGTTTTTAACAGAAAAATTCAATTGCTTCTTCACTAAAAGTTCTTAAAATTTGTCGTGCATTATGATTTTGGTAACAGCCAAAAGTTGACCCACAGTGATCGATCCGTATAATCGATATCGATTCAATGCCCTTAAGTTGGACTTGCATTTATGTCAGTCATCTGGTCTTTGCAGAAAAGTCTTTTCTTTCCCCCACACTTTGGTATAGCTCGGAACACAAACGACGCAGATCCTGTCATCGCCCAATAAGTCGTTAATCTCCTTCTTACACCCCAAGACCGTTCGTGACTTTAGCGTGATGGATGTTAAAGCCCTAAAAGCCGTCTTAGTATTCGTAAAGATATTCACAATCGTCGTTCTCGCGTTAGGATCGTTCTACCTCAAGCGTTCCATCATCGCTTGTCCTGCCTGACCTTATACAGGCGGTAAAAGAACTCAATATCTCTAATAAATACACTCAGACCTGTTATGTCCTCTAGCTTTGATCCATCCGTGTAGCGTAATCTACCAGGCAACAACACCAGATTTACAACAATCCAGATTGTGGGCCGGATATAGAAAACAGTCTACTGTGACCTCGTAAGCGTGTTCCACTTCAACATCTTCTCTCTTCCAAGACAACATCTTCTCTAAATCTGTTGTTATGTCCCACCGTTGCTTTTTTTCTCCATAGCCATCCACCAAACTGGGGATTTCATTCAGAACTAAAAGAGAACTAATAGAGCTTGAGCGAACAAAAAAGTTTATGATTTTCTCTACCTTTGAATTTTTAAATTCGAAAGATATTCAAAAAGTTAAACATCCAATAGATTTTGCTTCCCACTGTAAGTGTAGGAGTCCGAAATGGATATGCAAAAGAGCCGAAGGTGTCTTGAAGATGTCATACGACTGGGCTAGACCTAGGGCTCTCAATGATTACCCAGAAAGACCGAAATCTGCTTGTTCACGGGGAAGACTAAGGTGAGCCAATTTAACGCAGCACGTTTCCTCAATAGAACGATTTCAATATCTGACAGGATCAAATACGTACCGAGAAGGCTCACAGATTTTGGGTACTATGTAGACGGGCCGTAGGCTCGAAATGGGGCCAGAATACGAGGATAGTCCACTGGCTCTACAGGAGCGTGATAAAACCAATACTTACTATCTCCACAGTTGTTTGGTGGAGAAAATATGTTGTCTTGGCATAGGCGGAGCGAAGAGGACCACGGTCACTAGGGCATTGGAGACTAATCTAGATATCTGATCAATACACATTGCAGCCATATCGGCTATAAGACTAAAGGAGATGGCAGAATGGATAGAGGGTAGGAGCAGGTCATACCATCGCGGTATAATCGAGACAAAGATAGGAAACATAGAAGGAATGGAAGAGGTATCCGAACGGAAACCTGAGACGACACTTTTGGTCGAGTGCGACGCACTGCAACCAGCGGCACAGTCTTGGATCGACGGAACCCTAGTATTGCCATCAGGAAAATCATATCTATGACAAATTAAAGTGAACCTGGGGGTCTACATTAAAAACCCAGGGTTTGAAATACGGTCCAGCAGGCGGAGATCTGGGCGATTACAGAATGCATGAGGGTGGTGCTAATGCGAGGACGTCGAATATGAATATCTTTAAGAACAGTTAACTAGCCATGAGGGCAATATCTACCAGAACGATAAGGTCGCGAAAAGTATTGAAGTGAAGAGGACGCAGTTCGAGTTAAGAGCGTGGGCTACGAACGCGCATGTAATACTGTGGAATAGCGAAACGGTCGGTAGGACAACGAGGCCATTACTGAAAGGATGTAAGCAGGAGGGCAGTCAAGCTTTCAGTATCATAACAGGACACATAAGATTAGGATTTCGGTGCGGCAAGTTATAGCTTGTGTAGTGAATGTGCGGAAGATGATGAGACGTTGTCATTGCTCGGCTTTCGCGGCTAACAGACACCGGCACTTAGGTGGGGACCCCATACCAGACACAAACTAACTTTTTGTCTTAAATTTTCTTTTTCGAGGTTACTTTTCAGTATTTAGAGCGCACAACAAGTTCATTACTGGCTTCAGTTTATGTCCATAGTGCCATGGAGCAGATTATCGGAATATCGGGTTTTAATAAAGAATATTTCAGTGTAGAATTCTAATCTGATATCCATATATGGGACCAAGTGTTTGGGGGGCTGCCTCTCCCCAGAGACATTCACAAAGGGGACAAATTTATGACCATATTCTCCAGGCCAATTTACTGAGTGGCCTCCCATCCCCCAAAATACTCCCCAAGCCGTTCATGTTTGCCGACTATGGAAATATGGGGCTCAAATTAAATGTATGTGGGAGTAGACCACATATCTAATATCAACATTAGGGACCAACTGTCTAGGGGACGTATTTGCTCACCAAGGCAATTTGGGTCTTATAAAGAGTGGAACAAAATATTTATAGTTTTTAGGGCCAATACCCCAAACCGGATATATTTGCTGACTTTTGCAATAAGGAGTTTAAATGAGATTAGAAAACGAATTTGATATCCAATTTTGAGGCCAATGGCAATATGGGGTTCAAATAAATGATATATGAGAATAGAGCACGTTGCTGATATATTTTCCGGGCTTAGTGTTTGGGGGACCACCCCAGTCCTCAAAACACCCCTAAATCGGGCATATTTACCAACCATGTCAAAGTGGAGCTTAAATGAAAGGTACTGGGGGGTAGCAAGAATTGATACCCACTTTCGGGACCAACTTTCTGGGGGTCTACCCCTTTCCCAAAATACCCCACAAAGAGCAATTTTTTAGTGACCATCGCAATAGGGGGCTCAAATAAAGGTATTTGGGAGAAGAATACGAATTTGATATCCAAATGTAGGAACATGTATTTAGGTCATCACGCGTTTCCCAAAACACCCCCCAAAGGGTAAACATTTTTCTACCATGCCAATATGTGGCTCAAATAAAAGGTATTTGAGATTGAGGCCATGTGTTTGGCGGACGCCTCATCGTATAAACTCCCCTAAACCGGTGGCAATATGCGGTTTAAATAAATGGTATTTGAAAGAATTGTCGATAATAAATATTCCAAGGAAACTTTTGTTTCATATAAAGTAATAGAAGGCGCTGCGGAGCGGGCCGGGTCAGCTAATATTTAAATAAGTTAAACATTATGGAAAGGTATAAAGGCATTCTTTCTACTTTTTTGTGTAGCTATGTCACTTGATTATTGCACAATATATATAAAAACCATATAAAGGAATGTTCAACCCAACAAAAGTGCATGCCATTTTTTTGATTCTTGTAAAATAATGGATAATTCATTATCCTTAGATGAACTAGCTGTTAAAATACAACGAGTTTTTAACAGGGTTACCATGTGTGTTACCGGTAATACAAATGTCATTACCAACAACCTTCGATGAAGCTCAAGAATTACCACTTATGGTTAATAATAGAAACAAATCATTATTATAACTTTGGTATTCGAGAGCAAAATGTCTAATCCAGAAAAAGCATTTTTGATATAATACAGGCCAGTTCATGATCTTTACTCATGTTGGCTGAAATTATTTAACGGTGATATAGTAAAAAAAAAGTCCGCCGAAAATTTAAAGCGGGGTTCGTTTCGAACAATGGCGCATAAAAAATAGTCTGTTGGGGGAAAATCTAAGTTATTCTTAATTCTTGTATCAGTAACAACTTTAGTAAATGAGTCTAAAGCAAGCTCTGCATTTTTGCCAAGTATGATTGAAATCGGTATATAACCTGATTTAACTCTCCTCTAAACTGACCTTTCAATTAAGCTCCTTGAGCTTACAGAGGGCGCAATTCTTATCCGATTTAACGCCCATTTTGTAAGAACCAAGTGTGATCTAAATAGGTCCATAATATGATAAAGCTTCTTCTTCATAAACAGATAAAGAGGGGCAATACAATTAGAAAATATCACCTGCCTACACTAACAGGAAGAATTTGTGCAAAATTTGCGTGCTTCGACAGACAGATTGATGATCAAGAATATACCCATATACTTTATTTGGTCTCAGATTTATATTTCGATAACTTACATACGGAATGATGGAATGAGTGGAGGGTGTACAAATGCAAGCAGCAGAGAAAGTTAAAATATGTCCGAAATTTTCAACATCTCTAATTTTGCTGAGCATAATGGCAGTCACCATTTTCTCAGCAAATCAAAATTATGAAATAGCTTAGAAATGGGATTTATATTCCGAATAAAATGAAATTGTTTCCACTCTGCTATGCGAGATGGACGAAATGCCACATGAAAATGTTTCTTTTCTTCAATATGGGGTTTTATCGTCACTGGTAAATGAAATGGTACAGAAGAAATTGGTATAATGAGTGCTTAAGTGACATAAATGCTTAGGCCATAATAATAATGTGCGATGGAAGAGATAACATAAAAACCACAACACTTACCACAATGACTTGAAACACTATGCCGTATCATCAGTCCATTCTTCTATTTAAGCTCATCATGACCAACCGAGTCCGCTGTCATCTGCGGCGTCAGCAAGTTCACTATCATACCATCGCTGTAGAAAACCGGCCCACGACCAGTAGGAATTCGGTTACCACATTCATTTTACTTCTAGTCGTCTTCATGCGGCCCAATGACTGTCCGTTTGGCACTTATTTGGTCAAACGGTCTGCTGCTTCGTTTCTGGATTATGACCCAGAAAAGTTGTTATAATCTTAAGTGAAAACAAAGCCAAATAAACTATTTTCAAAAATGTTGTTGTGAATGTTTTACGATACCAATGTTTCGTTGCTGCAAAAAGTGTAAGTTTCTGTTTTTTAATATTAAAGCGTGATTTTTGGGTCAAAGCCAAAATTTGGGGCGCAAAATTGATAATGGGAATAGTTTTAGCACATCAAAAAGCTAAGTTATAGCAGGTACACGTTATGCTCATTTAGAAGTAACATGATATAGCCTGTTAACCATGATAGCTTTAAGCATCAACAAGCCTCTATGCATGTTTAACCTTAAGGAGTTGTAATTAGGGATAACAGATAAAAAAAATATCACCCTATGTCTATGTAGTAGTGAAGGGGAAATGGGGTCATTTCCACCAGCAGAAAAATTTGTAAAAGAATCACCAAATCCTCACCTAATCGACCAACATTTTCCAATGATCAAAATGCACTTAATGTTATTTTAACAATAATTCTGTACTTATTAAAGATTTGCATAGGTTTATTCGACAGTTCTGTAAAGGAAATCTGTTAAATAAACCTATTTCAAAGCTACATTAAGTTTTGTGAATGCGCCTGTTATATTATAGGAAAAACCCGTAATTAAGTTAAAAATGCAGTCTATTCTTTTCAAAAGTATTTTAGTGCTTTTTGAAAACACTTATTTAATATTAAGACACTATCTTTATGTTTCAATGAGCCGCATGATTGTCTGACTGACATGAAACTAAGGAGCGTCTCGAAAAAAATATGGTTTGAAGAAAAACTTTTTCAAAATCGTACAGGAAGTCGGAGAAATATTACTTTAGTACACCAATAGGAACTTTTTGGAACTTTTTTCTAAACTGAACTAGAGCTTTGAATATTGGTACTTAGGTACACTATATATTTGGACTTTTGTACATGTAGATACTAATAAGAGTCAAAAGAGGTATTTAATGGGTGAACATTGCACAGAGCGAACGGGTAGAGCAGGATCTTCGAAATTTGGCTTAAATAATTGTTATTGGGAAATAATGGGGGTAAATAAAAAAATATGAAAAAGAGTTTTGGAAACGGGAGAAAACGTACATTTAGTACTGCATTTGGTACCATTTCGTACTTTCTTTACGGATTGAGCGAGAGCTCTAAAATTTGGCATATAGTTGCAACTGGGAAATGTATGTTGGGTGACATAATGATTTTTTCACATATCGTATATTTTAGTACCAAAATGTACTTAATAGTACGAAATCGCTTATTTAATCTTACAGTTAAGTGTGACATATAAAAAAAATCATTTGGCAAAAGGGATTGTAGTCTTGACAAAAAATAAGATAAGTTGTACCAAATACGAAATGTTTTAATCGTACTAGGAGTGGAAGAAACGTACTTAAGTGCTGTAATTGGCACAATTTGGTACAGCTAGAGCTCTATAATTGGGGATAAAGGTGGGTGACTGAAATATTTTTTTGAAATTCATACATATAGGTTCTAAAGCATACCAAATGGTCCTTTCTTTATGAATTGGGCTAGAGCGCTCAAAATTGGGATTCATTTATACGTTGATATTGGGCGACTTAATGATTTTTTTCCGATGTATTGTTATTCTTGGTACTATTTGGTACTCTCTTTACAGAAGAGGAGAAATTTCTGAAATTTTATACGCAATTATTACAAAACTTCATGGTCTTATAAACTGAGAGACTATCTAATTTTTTGGAAGTCCTATACCAAAAAGAGGTATCGAAAACGGGAGTTAAGTTTTACCTGCATGCCAAATTTCAGACCAATTTTGGTACAAAAATGTACGAATTAAGTATAATATTTAGTCACCCATCACAAATTTCTGAGTGGTACTTACATGTTAAATTTCTGACCTCAATTGCATCTGAACAGAAAGTACAAAATGGTATAAACTTTGGTACCAAAATGTACGAATTTTGAATAGACCGTTTGGTCATCCATTATTTATATCTGAACTGAGAGCCATCTTGTCCGATTGTCACGAAATTTGCACATGTCACTTTTTTGGCCCAAGGACAAACGCTATTGATTTTGAAACAAATCGGTTCAGATTTAGATATAGCTCCCATATACATCTTTCATTCGATATGGCTTTTTAAGGCTGTAGAGGCCACAATTTTCGTCCGATCTTCACAAAATTTGGCTTTGGGTATTTTATTTAAATTCCACTTATGTGTGCGAAATTTCATAAAAATCGGTTCAAATTTAGATATAGCTCCCATATATATCTTTCATCCGACTTGGGCTTTTATGGCTGTAGAAGCCACAGTTTTAGTCCGATCTTTAAAATATTTTGCACGAGGAGTTTTATTTGACGTCCTAATATATGTGGAATATTGGAATATTCCTAATATATGGAAATTTCATGAAAAACGGTCCATATTTAGATATAGCTCCCATATATATCTTTCATCCGATATGGGCGTTTAAGGCTGTAGGACCCACAATTTTTTACCGATCTTTATAAAATTTGGCATGGGGTGTTTTATTTGACGTCTCCATATGTGTGCAAAATTTCATAAAAATCGGTCCAGATATAGATATAGCTCCCATATATATGTATCGCTCGATGGCCTCGCACTTAAATACCGTAGTAGTTACAAATTTCAACCGATCTGCACAAAATTTGGCACCGACTATTTCGTTAGTGCACTTAATATATCTGGAAAATTTCATAAAAAACGAATCGGATTTAGATGTAGCTCCCATATATATCTTTCATCCGATTTGAAGTATTAAAGTTGTAGATGCCCCAATTTTGGTCCGATCTTTACCAAATTTTGCATGAGGTGCTTTTTATGACGTCTTCATATGTGTGCAAAATTTCATTTAGATTTAGATATAGCTGCCATAAATATCTTTCATCCGATATGGCCTTTTACGGCGGTAGAATCCACAATTTTCGCCCGATTTTACGTGAGACGTTTAAATGTGTATATTTCACCCGATATGGACTTTTAAGGCAGTAAAACCCACAATTTTGGTCACATCTCTACAATCTAGGGCGTGAGATGCTCTATTTGATGTCCCAGTATGTGTCATTAAAATTGGCACAGGTTTCGATTTAACTCCAATATAATCTTTTATCCGATATGGCCTTTTAAAGATGTGGAAATCCAAATCTTTTGTCCTATGATAGAAAAATCTTACAAGGTTCCAAATTGCTATTTCAATTGGAATCCAAATTAAAGTCTGACTAGATTTCGAGATAAATTCTACATATAAAAAGTACTACATGCACTAGGTGGTGTAGGCTATTATATAGTCGGTACCGCCCGACTTTTGCCTTTCCTTACTGGTTACTAGTTGTACCTGCATGTCAAATTTCAGACCTCTAGCTCCAACTGTACAGAAAGTACCAAATGGTACCAGTTATGGTACCAAAACGCGTACATTTTGAATAGATCATATAGTCACTGATCACAGATAGCTCAATTTTTAAAGAAAGTACGGTAGTAAAACGTATGTTTTTTCCGGTTACCAATACCATTTTTTCTTTTTACCCTCATCATTTTGCACCAAATGTTGTATGAGTCAAATTTCAAAATTCTACCTCTATCTATCCTCCCTGTACAAAGTTCACCCATTTCGTACCTTTTTGGTACTTTTATTAGTACCTGAATGTGCAAATTTCAAAAATCACTTTTAGTCACTCAATTGACGTTGCCATAGTGTTCTAAAATCCAGAGCTATAATCCACCATATAAAAAAAAGTAGCAAATAGTACCAATTGCGGTACTAAACGTACTATTTCTCCCACTTCCGGTACGATTTTCCAAAATTTTCTTTACCAAATCTTATTCTTTCGAGACCCTTATTAACTTGAGCCCAAGAACATAATTCTAGCCCTTTCCGTTCGCGCTGGGCAAATATTTGACATTTCGTACTTTTTGGTAATTTTTGGTACCTGA
This sequence comes from Stomoxys calcitrans, assembly GCF_963082655.1. Classification (NCBI taxonomy): domain Eukaryota; kingdom Metazoa; phylum Arthropoda; class Insecta; order Diptera; family Muscidae; genus Stomoxys; species Stomoxys calcitrans. The sequence goes on from NC_081556.1 coordinate 69,134,637, forward strand.
ACTATCGAATATCACCAAATCCCGTCTTTCCCGTGCCTATGACACAAGACCAACATTCGTGCAAAATATCATGATTGTAGCTCTAGCCGTTTGGGCTGGTCAGCAATCAGTCACTCACACAACTTTTTTATATATATACCAGCTCCGCTGCGCCTTCTTTTACTTTATATGGAACAAAATTATCCTTTGAATATTTATTTTCGACAAAAAGAAGAGCTTTTAGTGAAATGCCATGCTACGAAATCGCTCGGAGGGTTTAATGCCATTCTAAAAATACTTTATTTTCGCCTGATATTCTCATGATGTCCGATTTAGGAGTGTTTACGGGGGTGAGGTGGTCCCCTAGACACTTAGCCCTGAAAAAAATATCATCATCGTGCTTTTGTCTCAAATACCATTTATTTAAACCCCATATTACCATTGGTTTAAGTAGAGTATATAGGATGAGGTGTTCCCCAAACACTTGGCCCCAAAATTGGTTATCAAATTAGTTTTCCAATCTCAAATACCTTTCATTTGAGCCACATATTGGCATGGTCGGCAAATTTTTACCCTTTGGGGGGTTTTTGGGGAAAGAGCGGTGCCCCAAATACATGGTCCCACAGTTGAATATTCGTATGCAACTCCCAAATACCTTTATTTGAGCCCAATATTGCGATGGTGAGTACATAATTGCTGTTTGTGGTCTATTTTGGGAATTGGGTAGACCCCAGAAAATTGGTCCCGAAAGTGGGTATCAATTTCATATGAGCCCCACATTGACAGGGTAGGTAAATATGCCCGTTTTAGGGAGTGGGGTGGTCCCCCAAACACTAAGTCCTGAAAAAATATCAGTTACGTACTCTATTCTCATGATTCTATATGTCATTTATTTGAACCTCATATTCGATATCAAATTCGTTTTCTAATCTCAAATGCCTTTCATTTAAACCCCTTATTGCAAAAGTCAGCAAATATGTCCAGTTTGGGGTAAGGGCCCCAAAAACTATCAATATCGAGCTCCACTGTCTAGAAGACCCAAATTGTCTTGGTGAGCAATTATGTCCTAATTGGGAGTTTTAATGGTGTTGGGACGTCCCCTAGACAGTTGGTCCCGAATGTTGACATCAGATTCGTGGTTTACTCCCAAATACCTTTCATTTGATCCCCATATTTCTATAGTCGGCAAACATGACCAGTTTGGAGGATGAGGCGCCACTCAGTGTCCTACTCTAAAATACCTCTTATTTGAGTCCCATATTGCAATGGTCAGCAAATTCTTCCTATTTGGGTGGGTGTTACAGGGGTGTGGTGGCCCCATAGAAACTTTTTCCCGAATATTGATATCAGATTCGTGCTTAACTCTCAAAGACCTCTCATTTGAGCCCCATATTGATATGGTCGTAAATTTGTCTTCATTGGGGCATGTTTTTGAGGAGTGGTGGCCCCCCAAACACTTGTTTCCACATTTGTATATCATATTCGTATTTTACACTAAAATAGCTTTTATTTAAGCCCCATATTGCCATGGTCAGTAAGTAAGTCATGTTTGGGGAAGGGGTGGACCCCCAGAAACTTGGTCCCACATTTTGATATCAAATTCGTATTATACTCGTAAATACATTTCATTTAAGACCCACAATTGGATATCAGATACGTTTTCAAATCTTAAATACCTTTCATTTGAGTCCCATATTGTCGTAATATCTATATGTATACAGATATATATTTTTTAGGTTTCGGGGGTGGGGCGGCCCCCAGTTACCTCATCCGAAATTTGAATACCAAATTTTTGTGTTTAGATTACTATAAGAGAGCACACAAAATTTCGCTTAAATCGTACAACCTATCTCCGAGATCTGACGATTCTGAAAATTAAGGTAAGGGGGAGGGTCCGCTCCCCCTTCGCTACGGGATCATTACGCACCATCTGTGAAAATGTTCAAAAAAGTCGGTTCAGCCGTTTTTGAGTCTATAAGGAACACACAAACAAACAAACACAAATTGATTTTTATGTATAGGAAGAAGATATGGATTGCTTAATCCCCATTACCTTGGTTTTAAGTACATTATTGTATGCAATAATGTAATGAAATATGGAATAGTGAGATAGCCCAAATTTGAAAGGCAAGTTCGTCGTGGCATTTAAATCGACCTAGCCATGTCCATACGTCTGTCCATCCGCTAACTTTAGAAGGAATAAAGCAAGAAGCTTGAAATTTTGCAAAAATACTTCCTATAAGTGTAGGTCAGTTGGTATTGCAAATAGGCCAAATCGGTCGGTGTTTTCATATGTACTGTCTTCTTCAATAAACCTCAATATTTTTTTATCTACGTGTATTATTTACTGTTTTTTGATAATTTAATTTGTTGGAGTGCTTCAATTATTTCCGCAAACATTTGATGTAAAAGTATTGTAGTGTAAAAAAAATCTTCACGACATAATAAAGTGAGTTTTTTTTTTTATAAATCGTGAAATTTATAATATATTCCTGATTTTTTTTACAACAATTTGTGGTATTTATTGGGTTGCCCAAAAAGTAATTGCGGATTTTTTAAAAGAAAGTTAATGCATTTTTAATAAAACTTAGAACGAACTTTAATCAAATATACTTTTTTTACACTTTTTTTCTAAAGCAAGCTAAAATTAACAGCTGATAACTGACGGAAGATGAAATGCAATTACAGAGTCACAAGCTGTGAAAAAATTTGTCAACGCCGACTATATGAAAAATAATTGCGGTACTTTTTGGGAAACCCAATATTAAAAAAGAATAATTTGTGGCAAACCTAACGTTTTCATCCAATATTGCTTAAATATAAAGAAAATAAGCATGGACCATTACTTTTTCGAAATGAACCCCTCACCGCAACTCAAAAAGATATGTTGGTACAATATAGCGAATATGGGATGAAATTAAAAGCTTTGAGTTCCAAGTATAAAATATTAGAATCAGGGGTCAGAAAACTTATTGCTTTGTATAATATAAGGATGTCAAATAAAACTTTGAAAAAATTATGTGTCAGAAAACGTAAGACGACGAAGCTTGACGATGATCGTATTACAATTCTAGCAAAGAAAAATTCTTTTACGACAGCCAGAGATATAAAAGATAAGCTAGAATTAAATATTTCGACTCGAACTGTCCAAAGAAGACTTAATGAAAGGGGTTCAAAATGTGCCTTCGCTAAGAAAAAATCTCTCCTACGAGCAGCAAATAGAAAGAAATGATTGGCTTTTGCAAAAAAGTATATAAATATGCCTGTATCATTTTGGAATACAGTTATTTGGACAGACGAATCAAAATATGAACTAAAAAATTGCATAAATCGAAAAAGAGTGTGGTGTGAACCAACACAAAGGCTAAAATCGAAAAACCTTATACATACTGTAAAACCTGGTGTAGGAAGCCTCATTGTGTGGGAATGTTTTTCCTCTTCAGGTGTTGGTAGGCTCATAAAAATTGACTCGAAAATGGCTGGAGAGCACTATGTAAACATTTTGAAAGAAAATCTTTATAGCAGTGCGGAGGAAATGGACTTGGGGGAGTTCATCTTTCAACTAGACAACGACCCCAAGCACACGAGTAAGATCGCTCAAAAATATTCTGAAGAAAATAACGTTGAAAAATTATAATTGTCTGCTCATAGCCCTGATCTAAACCCCATAGAGCATCTTTGGGCCATCCTAGATGACAAAATACCGATGGAATCCAGATCAAATCTTCAAATATTTTGGGAAAATATGCAAATTGAATGGAGGGCAATTCCAACAAATACTTTGAGGAACCTTGCTTTAAGTATGCCGAAAAGATTGTGAGAAGTCATCAATAACAAGGGAGGAGCAACTTCGTACTAAATTTTAAAGTTGTTTAATTTTTTATTATTTTTATTAGAGAAGTGTTACTTTATTTTGTCAATTAAATTTCCTCATGTGCCATATAGTTTGTATTATAAATAGAAAATATAAAATTCAGTATTAAGTTTATTATTAGATAAAATAATAATCGAATTAAAAATAAAACTATAATTTATAAACATTTGAAAACAACAAATGTATGTTTCAATCAAAAAATTAAAAATATTTAAAACCGCACTTTATTTTGTCCAACAGTGTAGTTACCATATAAATCGATCTTGAGCCCTGATTTCTGGAGCTTCTAGAGGGCGTAATTCTTATCCGATTTGGCTGTGGAGGTTTAGTACCACTTTAAACAATTGTTTCAAATATGGTTCAAATCGGTCTATAACCTGATATAGCATAAGAAATAGCAAGTCGTCTGCGAAGTAAAATAAGTAAGTAAGCTCTTGAATCGGTTATATTTAGCGTCATATTCAAGGTATATCAGAAATGTATGGATTTAAGTGGATTTTAGTTAGTACCTTAATAGTAACCTAAGCGGGGAGAATGTTTCACCTAAACCCACTGATAGGGGCATACATCCGATCGGTACAATGTAAGGCTTTAATAACAGGTATTCGAGAGATGATACAATAATTTTAAGGCAAATATCAAAGGGGGCCCGACCTCAAAAATTACCGCCAAAATCATCCTAAAACCATGTTTCCACTAGAGGCCAAATCCACTTGATTTGAAATAATCTCCAAAATCCGTTTACACTATGATTCAACTGATTTGTATCTGTCAACAGGGAAGTTCTTGACAGCGTTTTTATTATGATTAGCATTTTTCTTGTGTTTAGCTTATATATTGTGGTCAGCAATTAAATTGGTGAAACGATTTTATTAAATTTACAACAAATTTCATAATTTCAATAAAAATTGTCAGATGTTGAGAAAAATTGCTGCCCAAAACGACCATTTTCTGCAAATCTCCTCAAATAAGTAGATTTGGTAACACTGAAAATGTATGGGAAACTTCGTTTCAAAACACGAGATTTCTGAAATCTCGTCGCAAATCTAGATTGGCTCCAAGTGTAAACATCGTTTAAACGGACATATATACCGAAGGAACAATATGGGACCTATATGATAGGTATTTAGGAGTGGAGTACGAACCTTATAAAAAATATGGAGCAAAGGGTCATGATCGATTGGACAATGTGGGACTTAAATATAAGGTACTCACAAGTAGAATATAAATCTACCTTCTGATTTGTCTTCTTAAGTAACTTGAGAGCATAACTCTTCTACAATTATGGTTATGTTTTTCTACATCCATCTCAATGCTACTTTTTTCAACAATAGCCACTTTTCGAAATAGGGTATTGCTGCCAACATTGTGAAGACGCATTGGCGGCTACAAAGGTGCTTCTCATGTCGGAAGGATTTGACGTCGTTCTAAGTCAGGAACCACGTGTGAATGGAGGGGTGATACATCTAAGAACCCTGGACTTGAATTACTTAATGGCTAAGGAAATTGGAGTTATAGAACCTGTATTGGTACAATGAGTAGCCTAATATCTTAATTTTCTGCGCAAACGCTAGATCAACCAGTTGAACGTTTCTATTGTTTAATGGTATTTTCTCGCAACAAAATCCATTAACATTAAAATAGAGAGTATAGGTTACTCTCTATTTTAATGTCAAGTTACTACCGTACGATTTATATGAAATTTGCGTTTGCCTTTGCAAAGCACATCAATATTTTTCACAGATCTTTCTTCATCATGGACAGTGTATACAATAATGTAGGCTTGACTTGTACATTGTGCAATTGTGAATAAAATCATCACCTCCAACATCGCAAAAGCTTGGTGCGAAATCTCAATTTTCTCACACGCTCCAATATGCGGACAAGTTCTCAAACTTTCGGAATGATTTACTTTTTTTTTTTTTCAAATATCGCTCAAATGTAGCTTTGTTCACTAGCTGGACGTGATACTGTTGGTGCTTTAATAATGAGTGTGAAATTCTCACTTTTTGTTAAGTACGCACACGCAGCTGCTGCCAAGACTTAAGCTCAGCGCAGTGAATGCCTTCTGTAGTTACTTATATTCATTGACATAAATAAAAGATGTGTACTTTTACAATCAGAATGTTTTAGACCTACATTCGGTTTGTCTGTCTTACGCAGAAGCGAACATACTTTCGACATGCATAATTCATGGGCTGTATTTTTGTTGACTAAATGAATGTTTGTTGGCATGTTTTTTCCTAATTCGATTTTACTTTCAAAGCAAGGAAAGAAATATACGTTACACATGCGTGTCACGTTTTTGTCGTACCTTAGGAGGCAGAAAAACTTGTAGAGACATTTGCATGCCACTGCGACCAAAAAAGAAAAACATTTCATTGCGAACTTATTTTAATCTTCATACGAACAAAGTTAATAACAATTTATTAATTAAGACAAGACTAGAATCGTACAGAATGTAACCAATATCTGGAATCATATCATCTGTAAACAATTCTTTGGTTTTTATTCTTTGCACCCAAAAAATTAAAACCATAATCTCTTTGATGGCAAAAGTGTTTCGATAGCCGCAAACGATTTTTTGTTAACCGGACTAATAACTACAATTATGCTCTTGTGTCTCTCCTACTATAGAGAAAGGGTGAGTATTTGAGCGTATACCATTGATAGCCAAAATACTATTGCACATTACTGTGTACGTACACAAAAATTATCACAGGTAAGATCATGCGTTTGTGTGCCCGTCACTGGTATTGACACACATATAGGCACATACCTAACATTTTTATACCCTCCACCATAGGAAGGGGATACCCCCTAACATAATTTGTAACACATCAAAATATATATTCTCGACCGCTGTGACATTTTAAATCGACCTAGCCATGTCCTAGGGAGTAAAGCTGGGCACTTAAAATTTTGCACAAATACTTCCTATTAGTGTAGGTCATTTGGGATTGTAAATTGGTCATACATTGCTTCCATATAAGCCGATCCCCAAGTGTATTTCTTCAGCCCTTATAGGGTGCAATTCTTATCCGATTTAGCTAAAATTTTGCGCAATGACTTCTACTATGGTCCCAACATCAGAGCCAAGTATTACCCGAAACGGTGCATAATCTGACGTTCAACATATAAATTATCCATTTTCCTTTGTCGATACAAAACCTTACCAGTTAATTATGTTTTCGAAAGTTCAAATTCCAACTGCAGATGCGGTTTGACGAATTTCATCTCTAATTTACAGTATTGATCACATTATTGTCTATGGCAAAACCAATTCGTTGGTAATATAAACCTTCTCACCACTGTCGTATGGACTACGAATTTCCATCTTTTTTTTCCAACCTATTATTTTACTCGTTCAACTCATTTTTCTAAAACGAATTCACAAAACAAATAAAAAGCTGACTCATCGGATCAAATTGGGATTCCCGACATTCCAGAACAAGGAAACAACAACGTTCAAGCAAAGCACCACATCAACTGGTTTTTGCTTTGAAACTACTGCGTCAGCGTAAATCGAATGACGATGTAAATCGAAGTTGGAAGGAACACTTTTTTGACGTCATTAATAGAATTGATCTAAATCACGATGTAAATCGAGGTATTACTGTATATCAAGAATAACAAGTAAAAGCGTGCTAAGTTCGGCCGGGCCAAATCTTAAATAACCTCCACCATGGATCGCATTTGTCGAGTTTTTTTTCGGCATCTCTTCTTAGGCAAAAAAGGATATAAGAAAAGATTTGCTCTGCTATTAGAGCGATATCAAGATATGGTCTGGTTTGGACCACAATTAAATTATATGTGGGAGACCTGTGTGAAATGTCAGCCAATTCGAATAAGAATTGCGCCCTTTGGGGGCTCAAGAAGTAAAATAGAGAGATCTATTTATATGGGAGCTGCATCGGGCTATAGACCGATTCAGACCATAATAAACACGTATGTTGATTGTCATGAGAGGATCTGCCGCACAAAATTTCACGCAAATCGGATAATAATTGCGACCTCTAGAGGCTCAAGAAGTCAAGATTCCAGATCGGTTTATATGGCTGCTATATCAGGTTATGAACCGAGTTGAACCTTATTTGACACAATTGTTGAAAGTAAGAATAAAATACGTCATGCAAAATTTCAGCCAAATTGGATAGGAATTGCACCCTCTAGAAGCCCGATTTGGACCATACTTGGCACAGTTGTTGGATATTATAACAAAACACGTCGTTCAAAATTTCATTGCAAACGGATAAGAATTGCGCACTCTAGAGACTCAAGAAGTCAAGATCCAAGATCGGTTTATATGGCAGCTATATTAAAACATGGACTGATATGGCCCATTTACAATACCAACCGACCTACACCAATAAGAAGTACTTGTGCAAAATTTCAAGCGGCTACCTTTACTCCTTCGGAAGTTAGCGTGCTTTCGACAGACAGACGGACGGACATGGCTAGATCGACATAAAATGTCGCGACGATCAAGAATATATATATTTTATGGGGTCTCAGACGAATATTTCGAGTAGTTACAAACAGAATGACGAAATTAGTATACCCCCCATCCTATGGTGGAGGGTATAAAAAAATTTGCAAAAACATGTTATTTCATGGTTTATTTGTTCTCCAAAGTGAAGTTGTTAGAATATTGTTGGCGAGAAAACTGCAAGATCTTATAAATGGATAGAGTAAACTGGAAGAATTTGTGACAAAACGAAAAATGTTTTTGCACAAGTAAAACAATTAGTGCATATTTGAAACATGTCATTAGGAATTTCATCTGTTGATTATAATTTAGGTAAAACTATATTTTTAAATATTTATATTTTATTAAATTTGATTTACTTGATGGATACGGCTGCAGGTTAGTTAGGTTAGGTTAGGTTTAAGGCGCAGTTTGCCATCAAACTCTCTTAGACGTTTTCGTCCACTGTGATACGTAAAGGTTCACATCTGCAAAATGAGACAGTTTCTAAAGAGATGAAAATCTAAAGTTGGGGTCACACACACAGAAGGCGTTCTATAGTCTCTTCTTCTTCAATGTCCTCGCACCTCCTGCAAAAGCCGTTACTGGCATCCTTCAGTCTGTCAGCATGTTTTCCGATTGTAAAGTGACCAGCCATGACAGACACAATGACTGAGACGTCTGTTCTAGACCGTGACAGCAAAGCGGTAGTCTAGTTTAAGCCACATAGTTTGGGAATGCTAACAGCCCCCTCTTTGCGATCATCTATCATTCGATGCCCTTCGGGGCTGCTCCTGAAAACTTAGCTTACATGTCACTAGAGGCATTCCCACAGATTCTAGTTTCCCTGAAATGGAATCTGTGGTATATGACCAGTTCCCACAGATTCCTCTTCGATATGACCAGTTCTAGATCTTTACAGTATACCCCAAAGACCACCTGGTCGTCTAGTTAGGCACCATCCGTATAAAAGTCTATGCAACTTCTGTTACCAGGGATATCGTACTTCCAATCGGTTCTATCAGGAATGGTGTAATCCGCACTGCCTGAAATATCGGATATTGTATCAAGGAGAACACAGTGTCGGTAGCCGCCACATAACCAATGAGCTCCCTTAACCTCACGGCAGTGATCTCTAATTTGTCTAGCCACAGTGTACAGAGGAATTAAATGTAGCATATTCAGTGCATCAGATGGTGTCGTACTCAGTGCAGTTGTGATTTAAAAACAAGCCATCCTTCGGAACCGGTTGACTGTTAAACAAAAGATGGACTTTTGAATCACCGTCCGCCAGGCCACAACACCATATAGTATTTTAGGTCTGACAACTGCAATATATACCTAATGCATGACGCGCGGTCTAAATCCCAACTTTTGCCAATGGGTCTCATACAGGTAAATAGGGCAAGAGTTGCCTTTCTTGCCCTTTTCAAAATGTTGGTTTTGAAGTCCACTTTCCTGTCCAGCAAAACACCAGGTATTTTGCGCTTTCAGTAAATGGAACATTCTCTCCTCCCAAGGAAACAGGTGTCACTGTAGGTATCTTGTATCTCCTTCTGTCATGTATCTACTTCTGTCATGCACGGTCTTAGGCCTAGACCATTTTCGGTAACTCACTTCGCTTTTGCAGTGCTGGGAAACTTTCCCATACTGCAATAGACACGTCACCAGCATTCGCGATCACTTGTATACCCTTTTCTTCCTGAGACAATAATATTTTGTTAATGGCTATATTCCAAAGCAGAGGAGACTGTACACCTCCTTTAGTTTTTCCTTTGTTGACCCATCTTTTTCTAGTTCTAATGTTTCCTGAATTTCTGAATTTACCCCACCGTAATGGGCCTCGAGGACAGAATCTATCTTAGCCTAGAGGCCTCAGATGTATCCTCCACGGAGCTGCAGGATTCCACCCAGGTTTTTTTCTGAGCCTTCTCACCTCGCCCTTGAGATCGTGTGGTGCTCTTGTGGCTTTCGCCCACCACCATGGGTCCACCATGGTCCACCCAGTCGCATTTTCTTGCGGTTATATCTTCCGATACTAGTACCTTCCGCCAGTTCCTGGTAATAAAGGTCGGTTTATCCCCTTTCTTATAAATCGCCAGATTGCAACTTATAATATATTCGATAAGCAGCTCACCCCTTTCGTTTATAGCCGAACTTCCCCATATATGGTGATGTACATTAGCATCACTTCCTGCAATGAGTCTCATCTTCCCTACAGAAGCGGCTTCAACCTGCAACTTAAGGCCTTGTCGACAACTGCCATCATCAATCTGTCCCTAGCGACATTAACAAAGTTTCTCCGAATATATCTAAGAGCGATGCGTCTTCTATTATTCCAAACTCCTAAAGAGCGTGTTGGTTTGCTGGGGAAGGCCGATGGCCTAGGAAAATTATAGTTATGCGAAGATAGAATAGCTTCGGCCTTGTCCTTAAGACTCGAACCAGGTGTCTTCGTCAAAAGCCCCTGCTGACCAGTCGACCTCTCACCAGTCGAGGTTTCAGTAGCGGACAACATGCTACGGCCTGATACCACCTTCGCAGCTGTTGGGTCTTTGGAGTTCATTCTAAGTTCATTGCGGAGCGAAATAACAAAATTTCTGCTCGGTTTACCAACCATTAAGGTTGGTTCATACTGAACTTCAGACAACTCATTTTCTTATTTTTCTTATTAAAACTGGAGGTTCTATTGTTTTTTTTTTTCAGAATTTGTGGCAATCTTTGAAATTAAAGTGCTGAAAATGCCGAGTTTTTTCTCCAAAAGTGTTGATTTTCTTGTATGTTATTCTGACAGCCCTGATCATGAGAAACATTACAAATGCAGATCCACTCTTGAGATGTTGCAAATTTAATATTTTTTAATATGAATGTGATGCTTCTTACTGGGTTTTTAATGTTTTTTTTTCTGATTTTTCGACCATCATCTAGGTCGACATCATATTCAATGCTTTCTATTCAAAGAATAGCATAGCAAAAAATTTGTAAATGTTAGGCAATTGTGTGTTATTATTCAAATCACTTGGCATGATGGATCGCGATTTATGATACGCCATATACTTCATCAACACCTTTGTCAAAATGATGAAGGTGGCCTACATACCCAAAGACTATTAAGTACAATGAAGGGCAGGATTTTGTTTTGAAACAAGGCTCAATAAGTCATCTAACTATCCTTAGTGCAGTAAAAGGTGCAAAAGCCTTACTTTTCACTGTTCCGAATCAAACTAATCATCAATGCTAAGAACAACAAACACATTTGCATTGCCAAACTCTTTTTGTATGTACTTGAACATTCTTCGAATGCTTTTTGTGTTTAGGCCGCATTGACCTACAGCACGGCCACGGGCCGGTTCGTTCGGTTTGCCTGATGGCGCTCTTTGTTTTTGACATTAAAACCTTTTTGTAATTTTTTGAACATCGTCTAGCTCTAGATCATATTCAAGGCTTTCTATTCAAAGAATAGCATAGCAAAGAACTTATAAAAGTTGGGCAAGTGTGTGTAATCATTCAAAACATTTTGACTTGCATGGTGGATCCCGATTTCTGATACGCCATGTATCTTTATCAGCACCTTTGTCATTTGCTAAATGAGATTTTTGTATTTTGTTAAAAAAACCTTAAGCTACGTTGAGATTAGTCAAATATTTTACGTATCTTATTTTATCATTTTTGCCCAAAATGAGTCAAATTCGAAAATTCTTCATTTTTATTCACATTACACGGTTTTATTTGACACATCTTGTTTGTCCAAAAACAAATCAAATAGCGTTAGCCATTAGATCATTAATTATAAGATCAAACATTTGATCGCATGTACAATTTGTGTTTCCTTGTTTGATGGCACAAAAAAATTTTTAGATCAAACACAAATTTTTCATGCAATCGAATGAAGGGTTAATAAAAAAACTTTTTTTTGATTAGACGACGCCCTGCAGTTGAAACCATCAAGTAAGTCAAAATAAATACTACAAGTAAAAGCCGGCTAAGTTCAGCCGGATTCTGCAAAAAATGTATACAAACTAAATGAAGTTGTACTTGGCACAGTTGGGGGAGTCAGAATAAAAGACTACATGCAAAATTTTAGCCAAATCGGACAATCGCAAGCCATCGTAGCGCAAAGGTTAGCATGTCCGTCTATGACGCTGAACGCCTTGGTTAACTGATGGTTTTCCCCTCTTAATGCTGGCAACATTTGTGAGGTACTATGCCATGTAAAACTTCTCTCCAAAGAGGTGTGGCACTGCGACACACCGTTCGGACTCGGCTATAAAAAGGAGACCCCTTATCATTGAGCTTAAAATTTGAATTGGACTGCACTCATTGGTATGTGAGAAGTTTGCCCCTTTACCTTTGTGGAATGGCCAAAATTTGCATTTGCAAGGGCTCAAGAAGTCAAATCTGGGGATCGGTTTACATGGGAGCTATATCAGGTTATAGACCGATTTGGATCATACTTGACACAGTTTTTGAAAGTCATAAAAAAAACATCACGTGTAAAATTTCTGCCAAATCGCCAAATCTGCCAAAAGTCAAATCGGGAGATCGGTTTATATGGGAGCTATGTCAGGTTATACACCGATTTAGACCGTACTTGGCACACTTGTTTGAAATCATAACGGAACACTACTTGAAAATCTTCAAAATTCCACAAAAATTGCAGTTTCCAGGGGCTTAAGAAGTCAAATCGGGAGATCGGTTTATATGGGAGTTATATCTAAATCTGAACCGATATGACCCATTTGCAATCCCCAACGACCAACATTAATATTGAGTATCTGTGCAAAATTTCATGCGGCAAGCTTTGCGCGTTCGAGCTCTATCGTGATTTCGACAGACGGACGGATGGATGGACATGGCTAGATCGATTCAGAACGACAAGACGATCAAGAATAAATATACTTTACGGTGTCTTTGAAGAATATTTCGAGGTGTTACAAATGGAATGACTAGATAAGTATACCCCTATCCTATGGTGGTGGGTATAAAAATGTCAACTATATTTTTGGGTGGTGGGTATAAAAATGTCAACTATATTTTTATACCCTCCACCATAGGATGGGGGTATACTAATTTCGTCATTCTGTTTGTAACTCCTCGAAATATTCGTCGAAGACCCCGTAAAGTATATTTATTCTTGATCGTCTCGTCATTCTGAATCGATCTAGCCATGTCCGTCCGTCTATCGATAGCTCCCTAACTTTCGAAGGAGTAAAGCTAGCCGCTTGAAATTTTGCGCAAATACTTTAAATTAGTGTAGGTCGGTTGGGATTGTAAATGACCCATATCGGTTCATATTTAGATATAGCTGCCATATAAAAACTTCTTGATCCTCTAGAGGGAGCAATTCCCTGCAATTTCGTAATGACTTCCAACAGCTGTGCTGTGTATGGTTCAAATCGGTCCATAACCTGATATAGCTGCCATATAAACCGATCTTGGGTCTTGACTTCTTGAGCCACTAAAGGGCGAAATTCTTATCCGATTTGGCTGAAATTTTAGGTGATAAGTTGTGCTATGACTTCCAACAACTGTGCTAAGTATGGTACAAAATTTTGTACAACGGCTTCTCCCATGACCTCCAATGTACGTGTCAAATATGGTCTGGATCGGTCTATAGCCTGATACAGCTCCCCTATAAACCGATCTCCCTATTTTATTTATTGAGCCCCTAGAAGCCGCAATTCCTATTCGATTTGTATGAAATTTTGCACAATGACTTATACTATGGTCTCCAACATTCAATTCAATTAGCACAGCTATTATCCTTTTTTATCCTTTGTTTGTCTTAAAACAGATACCGGGAAAGAACTCGACAAATGCGATCTATGGTGGAGGGTTTATAAGATTCGACCCGGCCGGATTTAGCACGCTCTTACTTGTTTAATTTCGAAATGATTTATTCCATTTAAAAGGATAAAGAACTCAAGCTAAGGGTTTTCCAATGGGAATTCAACAACTTTGAATTTAATTTGTGAACGCACTTTTACTTCTGTCGATTCATTAGGTAAACTCAACATTTTCATTATGGTAAAGTACACTAACGATCTACATCTGCATATCATAAAAATTTACTACCGAAATTCATAGTTGCTGACCCCTATTTTAAGAACGTAAATACCGTTAATGGGTTCGTCAATAAGCAAAATATTCGTTACTGCTCAGGTGAAGACTCACATGCGCTTCATAATTCAACACTTCATCACAAAAATAGTCATGGTTCGGTGCGGTTTGCATGCCATTGGGGTCATTGGGCCATATTTCTTCTTGGAAGATATGGACTTGGAGCCGAATTACCGCCTTCGTGAACTTGTAAAACCGTTCAAAATCTCACTGTTGTGAATTATGTATTTTTTTTATTGAAAGGCTATTTTTGATATTAAAGAACGCAAATGTTTCAATCGTTCATGATTTATAAAAAAATTTGTATTAAAATGTGTATAAGATACGAAAGTGTTCTCCATCACGTATGCGGAATTTCCACCCCTGAACGGCATATGGTTTCAACAGGCATAATGGTTCCACAAGCCACACAGCACACGGTACAATCGATTTATAGAAGTGTTAGTTTGATGAGCGTGTTATCTCTATTTTGTATTATTTAGAGCTACGTCAAGTCATTGGTTAACGACGATAAGCCGATGACGTTGGCACAGCTTAGAGCCAACATTGAACAGAAAATAGCGACCGTTTCGTCTGAAATGTGTAGCTGAGACATCGAAAATTAGGTCCAACGTATTAACAGATCCCGTGCCCGCGGTAGCCCATTCATAAATGTTGTGATTGTATTTCAAGCCAATAATAAAGTTTTTGAAATGTCTCAAATGGCAAGTCCTTATTGGAAAACCCGATAGTTATATGGATTTTATGACATTATGAAAATTAAAGCCATTCATTTTGAAAGGAATCCAATTATGACGTTGTTTTATGTTGTTTTGTATTCTTTGTCCTTTAAGAAAAGCAACAAATTTGTTCTGAGTTGCTATTTGGGTTCGTATTCATGACAATTACCTGCAAAAGAGATAAAACGATTGGGATTTTTGGCGACAAACAAGACTCTTTGATTGGGGAAGAATAATTTTTATTGTAACTGGTTAATATTTCCACTTTTTAATATAAAAGTCACTTTGTTTTTAGTAAGAAAGGTACACCCATTGATAAGTTTAGCGATCGACTCAGAATCACCTTCCGATTCGATTTAGTTATGTCCGTCTCCCCATGTTAATTTTTGCAGAAAGTGCAGGTCGCAATTTTCGTTCGATCGTCTTAAAATTTGGTACATGCATGTTTTTCGACCTAAAGTCTATTACTGACTTTGAGTTTTCACACGAATAACTGTCAAAGCACACTATAAAAAAATGGCGACGAAAATAATGAGAACACATTCCGTAAATGTGATTCTGAGTTCTATGAGCAAAATAGTAGCGACATGTCGCTGCATCAGGATATATTTCGCACTATTTTAATTGCAAATGTAATTAAATGCTTACGAAATTGACCGAATCAACTCTGATTCAATACTGTCGTCATTGTTGTTGTTTGACTTTTGTTAGTGTTCTGACAAAGAAAAGAGTCTGTCACAGTTCGCAATAATTAATAGGCACTTTCGCTGTGAATGAAGTCAGTATTAGGCTTAAAGACGAAATTGATCAATATGCAATAATGTTGTATTTTGTCAACCGTAGCTATTAGGTTAGGTTAGGTTGAAAAGAAGGTGCAGATATTAATCCGCCCCATACCACTATGGACATACACCTAAACCAGTAATCGGATTGTTGTGCGCTCTAAAAACCATAAAGTAACCTCTAAAAAGAAAATTTTAAGTTAGGAATTCCATGCTACTTATAAAATCCCTAATTGTTTTCAATACCACTCCCCTGTGTTGGTCCATGTCTGGTATTGTGTCCCCACCTAAGTACCGGTATCTATCGGACGCGAAAGCCGGGCAATGACAAAGGAAATGCTCCAACGTCTCATCATCTTCCCCACATGCCCTATATATGCTATCACTTGCCGCACCGATTTTACATAAGTGAGCTCGTAGTCCTATGTGTCTCGTTATGATACCAATAGCCATACTGACCTCCTTCTTGCTTCATTTCAGTAATAGCCTCGTCTTTTCGCCGTCCTACCGACCGTTTCGCTGTTCCACGATGTTGCATGTGCATTCGTCGCCCTCTCCCTTAACTCGGTCTGCGTCGAAACAGATCTCAGTCCCTGGGTTTTCAATGTAAACCCCCAGGCCCACTCTGTCCTCTAGCTTTGATCCATCCGTGTAACATGATCTTCCAGATGGCAATACTAGGGTTCCGTCAATCCAAGATTGTGCCGATAACATCAGTGCCTCGCACTCGTTTTCAAGGTTCATCTTAGGTATCCGATCGGAAACCTATTCCCTTCCTTCCAGGTTTCCTATCGTCTCCTCGATCATACCGCGATGGTATGAGCTGCTCCCATCCGCAATCCATACTCCCATCGCCTTAAGTCTCATAGCCGCAGTGGCTGCCTCACACTTAATCTGTATGTCAATGGGTCGGATGTCTAGAATAGTCTCCGGTGCCCTAGTGGGCGTGGTCCTCATCGCTCCACCTATGCCAAGACAACATGTTGTATGATCTCGTTGTATGGTCCTTATTTGACACTTTTTCTTCTTAGCAGTCCACCAAACTACTGAGGCGTAAGTAAGTATTGGTCTAGCCACGCTCCTGTAGAGTCAGTGGACTGTCCTCAGATTCAGGCCCCATTTCGAGCCTACGGCCCGTGTACATAGTGCCCAACATCTGTGAGCCTTCTCAGTACGCTCCTGAATGTAACACTTCCAATTCAGTTTCCTGTCTAAGATCACACCTAACTATTTGACCTTGTCAGATATCGAAATCGTCTTATTGAGGAAACGTGGTGCGTTAAATTGGCCCACCTTCGTCTTCCTCGTCAACAGGCATATTTCTGTCTTCTCTGGGTTAACATTGAGACCTCTAGGTCTAGCCCAGTCATATGCCATATGCAAGACCCTTTCCGCCCTTCTGCATAGCTCGTTCGGATCCTTACCTCTTAGAAGTATTATAACATCGTCTGCGTAGCAGGTGGGTTCAAATCCCACCTCAGTTTGCATCCGTAATAGTTCATTTATCACCCATATGAGTGGCGATAAAATGCCCCCCTGTTGCGTGCCCTGTGCCACTTTCACCCTAATATTTATGCAATGCGACACGCAATTTATTCACCTGTTCCTTAGCATATGGTTTATTCAGTCTCTAAGGACCGGGTCCACCCGGTACTGTTCTAAGGATTGGATCAGTGTGTCGGTCCGCACATTGTTAAAAGCCTCCTCGATGTCAATGCATACCGCCAGTGTGTACGTTTTGGCATCGAAGGATTCTTCTATTTTATGCACAACCTCGTGCAGGGCAGTCTCCACCGACCTTCCCTTAACAAAGGCGTGCTCTTTGTATTTAAGCAGTTCGCTGGATGTCATACTCTTTATCATGGTGTCCACAATACGTTCTTTGGTTTTGAGTAGCAAGGATGTAAGGCTTATGCGTCTGTAGGCCTTTGGTGTCGCATAGCTTGCCTTGCCTAGCTTGGTATGAACACCACCCTTGCCTCCTGCCAGGCTTTCGGAGTATATGAAAGTCCAATGCACGCTGTGAATGTTTTGGCCAGACGAGGAGCCAGATAGTCTGCCTCTTTCTGTAGTAACGCCGGAAATATTCCATTAGGTCCGGGTGACTTAAATGGTTTCAATCTCTTCAAGGATTCCTTTACCATAAATTCGGTTATCATAAATCTAGCTATAAAGTTTGAACATATTTACTCGAAAAAAAAAAAAAACAAATATTAGTCATCAAAAATCGCTTTATTGTTTTTCAATATATTCCCCATTACGATCTACACACTTTTGAATGCGTTTGAACCAATTGTCGAAACACTTTTGCCACTCTGATTGACGTATCTCCAAGACATGCATTCTGAACCATCATCGCTAACCGCTTTTTCAGGTGTCGAAAAACGTTGACCTCTCATTTTATTTTTTACGTACCGTATTTAATAGAAGAAGAAAAAAGAAAGTGCTCAAAAATGCAGCTGTTTCCTATTTTTGGAGCATTTATTTCGACCAATCGACACGAGACTATTTTTGAGCGATTGTCAAATTGTGTGGGAGCCAACGCGAACAATTTTTTTTTTAATGTATGCTGGTCCCACTAATGCCTAAGGTTGTCTCAATCTTAAGATAGGTCACATGACGATCTTGCAAATTCAGTTGGCGCATAGCATCAATGGTTTTTGGAATAACTGATTTTTGACGACCTTCACGAAATTCTTCTTGGAATGAACTACGATCTCGATTAAATTCACCATGCCATCGATAAATACTGGTCCTTGATGAAGCTTCATCGCCAAAAAATGAATTAAGTTAATCGATACGCTGTTGTTGAGTTAAACGTAGAAAGTTGTAAAAAATAAGCGCACGAAATGTTCACGATTTAATTCCATTTTAAGATGATGCATCTTTTAAGTTACTGTAAACAACACAAATTGCGCTCGTATGTCAACAACGTTCTGAGTATGTATAACCTCAAAAATGTCAAGCTTTACGATAGAGCTCTCAGTTGGCAGATTGCAACACAAGGATTGTCCAATCCCGAAATATAAAAGGTAACCATTGTATAGAAACATGGAAATGAACGTCGTGGAAAATTAAAGAATAATTTCTATAGCAAATAGATTCGCGGATAATTATTATCCGACAAGAGAGAAATCCCATCTCAAAGTATTTATGGAATCGAAAAGATTCGAACGCATAAAGCAAGCCGCTTGAAATTTTGCACAAATGCATCGTAACGATGTAGGTCGTTGGGGATTGCAAATGAGCCATATCGGTTCAGATTTGGATTGGGCTGAAATTTTGCACATGCTGTTATTTTATGACTTCCAAAAACTGTGCCAAGTATGATCCAAATCGGTCTATAACCAGATATAGCTCCCATATAAACGATCTCCAGATTTGACTCCTTGAGCCCTTACAAGCCGATTTGGCTGAAATTTTGCATGTAGTGTTTTGTAATAACTCCCACAACTGTGCCTAGTACGGTCCAAATCAGTCTATAACCTGATATAGCTCCAATGTAAACCGGTCATTCGATTATCCTTGTTCGGTTCCTAGAAGCTTTAATTTTTGTTCGTCTGACAGAAGTTTGGTATGTAGAATAAAATTATGCCCTACAACTTAATTAATTTGTATACATGTTTTGTAGAATCCATGGTGGTGTGTTTTCAAGATTCGGCCATGCCGAATTAAGCACGCTTTTACTTGTTTGATTATAATTTCGTGGATAGTTCGGCTTGAGGTAATTTTTCCAATATTTCGATTACCGCCGGTAACATTCATCAGAGAATGGATAACTATAAAGATTATAGTAACATAAAACAGAATTTAACAAAAGCACAGAAACAAAAATATAAATTTTATTAAAATTTCACGTTTGAAACAGAAATTACACTTTAAAACAAGTGAACTTGTTTCTTACGTTTCTGTAAATTGGTGCACAGTGGTGTGTATCCGTTTTGTAGTTTATACGTTCGTCAGTTGGGGTGTTAATTATGTGTGTATTTTCTCTTGTAGTTAGGTTCTTTGGCTCATGTCTTGACGTCCTTGAAATCTGGTACATGTCCTCGAGCAGACTGCTAGTGCGGGACACACACGCAGCATATGTCCTATAGTCTCTCCTTCTTCTAAGTCCCCACAGCTTCTGCAAAAGCTATCACTGACAACCTTCAGTCTGTAAGCATGTTTTCCGATTAGACAGTGGCCTGTCATGACGGACATAATGACTGAGACATCTGTTCTAGCCAATGACAGCAAAGCATTAGACCTGTTCAAGTCTAGATTAGTGCACATAGTTTTGGAATGCCCACCGTCCCCTCTTTGTGACCATCTACAATTCGTTGCCCTTCGGGCCTGGTCCTGAAAACTTAGCCTACATGTCACTAGAGGCATTTCCACAGATTCCAGTTTCCCTGAAATGTGTAGGGTAGTTCCTAGTCTCGCAATCTCGTCCGCTTTACAATTCCCTAAGATATCTCTGTAGCCCGGCACCCAGAATAGGTGAATATCGAACTGTTCAGCCATCTCGTAGAGAGATATGCGACAGTCGAGGTCAGTTTTTGTGTTCAGCAATACGATTTAATGGCTTTTTGAGATGATATTTATGTCAATCCTCGTTATGTTATTATATCATAGCCATTCCACCATTTCCTTAATTGCAAGGATCTACGCTTGATACACCCTGCAGTCGTCGAGTACCCTTTTCGGTATGATCAGTTCTAGATCTTACGCGTACACCCCAAAGCCCACCTGGCCGTATAGTTTGAAACCATATAGAAGTCTATGTAACTTCCATTACCAGGTATTTCGTAATTTCTATCTGTTCTGTCAGGAATAGTGGTGCAGTACTTTTTATGAAACCGCGGCTCAGGCAGGGTGTATTCCACACTGCCTGGAACATCGGACATTGTATCAAGGATAATACAGTGTCCGCAGCCGCCACATGAGAAAGCTCCCTTATCCTTACGGAAGTGGTCGCAGCAATTTGTCTTGCCACAATGTCCAGAGGCATTAGATGTAGCATTTAATTCAGTGCATCAGACGGTGTCGTCTTCAGTGCGGCTGTGATGCACAAACAAGCCATCTTTTGGATCCGGTTGACTATTGAACAGTTGGTGGACTTTTGAAGAACATATAGAATTATAGATCTGACAACTGCAGAATATACCTAGTGCATGACGCGCAGTCTAAACCCCCAACTTTTGTCAATGGCTATCTTGCAGGTGTATAGGACAAGAGTTACCTTTCATGCCCTTTCCAAAGTGTTAGATTTGAAGTTAAAATTTGTGTCCAGCAAAACACCCAGGTATTTTGAGCTTTATATTAATGGAACATTCACTCCTCCCAAAGAGACAGGTGCCCCTAAGGTGGCTTGTAACTCCTGCCGAAGAACACTTTCGGCAGCCCACTTCGCTGT
Organism: Stomoxys calcitrans; assembly: GCF_963082655.1. Taxonomy (NCBI): domain Eukaryota; kingdom Metazoa; phylum Arthropoda; class Insecta; order Diptera; family Muscidae; genus Stomoxys; species Stomoxys calcitrans. Next base: position 69,155,977 of record NC_081556.1, read on the forward strand.
TGCAAGTAAAGGTTCCTGAAGTATCAATACCAAGATTATAATAATGATTTTTCTCTATTATTACAAATAAGTGCTTATTCTTGAGCTTCATTGAACGTTGTATTTAATGACATTTGTACTACCGGCAACACTGATGGTATTCCTGTTGATAACTCGTTATATTTTAGCAGCTAGTAAATCTAAGGATAATGATAATTACATGTACTTACCAAGTTTTTGCTGGGTTACAAAACAAGTTCTCAATGAAATAAATAATTTCAAATTGACAAAAAAAGAATGCCCAGGCTTTGACTTAATAACAACAGAATTACTAAAACAGGTTCCCATCAATTGTTTATACAGAATAAATACTTTTGTCAAAGTACGCCTTAATAAAAAAAATATGTTCAAAAACTGCCGAAGTTCAAAAGACGCCAAAACCAGGAAAACCAGCGACAGAGGTAACATCGTACAGGCCAATATCCTTGCTACCAGTTTTTTCGAAATTATTTGAAAAACCTTTATTGAATCGTATAAAACTGATTATCTAAGAGCGTAACCCTATATCATTACATTACAAAAGGAAGTTTAATATAAATATTTTTCGCCTTGATTTCATGTTTAACTATTTTCTCTTCAAAATATTTTGTTATAGCCATGTCCGTCTGTCCGTCCGTCCTTCCGTCTGTCTGTAGAAAGCGCGCTAACTTTCGAAGTAGTAAAGCTAGCCGCTTAAAATTTTGCACAAATACTTCTTATTAGTGTTGGTTGTAAATGGGCCATATCGGTTCATGTTTTGATATAGCTCCCATATAAACCGATCTTGGGTCTTGACTTCTTGAGCCTCTAGAAGGCGCAATTCATATCCGATTTTATTGAAATTTTGCACGTTGTGTTTTGGTAGCACTTCCAACAACTGCGCTAAGTACGGTTTTAATCGGTCCATGTTTTGATATAGCTGCCATATAAACCGATCTTGGATCTTGACTTCTTGAGCCAATAGTGCGCTAAGTACGGTTTTAGTCGGTCCATGTTTTGATATAGCTGCCATATAAACCGATCTTCGATCTTGACTTCTTGAGCCTCTAGAGGGCGCAATTCTCATCCGATTTGGCTGATATTTTGCATGAGGTGTTTTGTTATGGCTTCCAAACACTGTGCTAGGTATGGCGTAATTCGGTATAGAACCTGATATAGCTGCCATATAAACCGATCTGGGATCTTGACTTCTTGAACCTATAAAGGGCGCAATTCTTATCCGGCTTCTCTCATACGTACATACTGATTTAGTCTGAATCGATAAATGGCTTGATACAGCTCCCATATAAACCTATCTCCCGATTTTGCTTCTTGAGCCCCTACAAGGCGCAATTCTTATCCGAATGAACTGAAATATTACACACTGACTTGTACAATGTTCAGCATCCATTTATGGTCCGAATCGGACTATAACTTGTTATAGCACAAAAAGCATAGCAGTTCTTATTCAATATTCTATGTTTGTCTAAAAGAGATACCGCGCATAGAACTCGACAAATGCGATCAATGGTGGAGGGTATATAAGATTCGGCTCGGCCGAACTTAGCACGCTCTTACTTGTTTCATAATATTTTGTGATTAACTGATATACAATATTTTACTATGAATACAATTCTACGAAAAAATATTATACCCTACACCACCGAGTCTACGTACAATTTTTAATACAGAGAACCTACGTCGAAATCTAGTCAGACTTTAATTTCCCATACCTATTGAAATTTCGAATTGAACCTTATAAGATTTTCTAACGATAGAATCTAAATTGTGGCTACTACAGTCTTAAAGGTCATATCGGATGAAATATATATATGGAAGCTATATCTAATTCTGAAGCAATTTTTATGAAATTTTCTGCACATACTTGGACGTCAAATAAAACAATTCACAATTTTTGTTTGTTTCTTTTTCGAGACGAGCTCAATGTTGGGAGATTGCAAATGGAAAAGAAAAGATAAAGATAGCAACATACACCAACCACTATGGGACGCGTTTCGTCTTTGGTTAGAAGATTTTTCAACCATATTAGGTGTGATGGCTTCCAGGGCCGTGCGTTGGTATGTTTTATTTGAATCGTATTAATTGCGAAAACGCAACTATGATACAATTACCACATTAACCACGCTCGACAACCCAGTCTATTAGCTGTGCTTTTCCCAATGCATGGGTTTTTGTGTAATGACAAATATTTTTTCTGTGGCAATTACACTACTTCCGTGATACACATGATTCTGTGCATTTGTTGGAAGTTGTATAAGGTAGTTGTACAAATTCTATAAGGATCGGGCAAAAATTGCGGCTTATACAGCCTCAAAATGCCATTTCCGATTTGGATGAAATTTTGCACAAGTATTGGGACTTCAAATAAAACAAATGTTAGAACGTCAAATGAAACACCTCACGCAAAATGTTGTAAAGATCGAATTAAAATTGAGGATACTACAGCCTTAAATGGGTATACCGGATGAAAGACACATTAAAATTAAATCTGAACCTTTTTTCTTGGATCAAAAAAGTAACTTGTGTAAAATTTTATGGCAAGCGGACAACAAATTCGACCTGCACCTTGATTATAAGAATGCATGGACATAAAGACAGACGGACGTAGCTAAATCGAATCAGGAAGTGATTCTAAGCCGATCGGTATACTTATAAATGGGTCTAGCTCTTATCCTGGCATTTTATCTCAATAAAAAATAAAACCCTAATTTTGGGATATAATTTATTTTCGGCTTGAAATTATTTTCCCTTTTTTTGTGTTTTATTTCAATTTTTAAGGTGAGACTTATTTCATTTTTATCTGGACCTAGTTCATTTGGGCTTATTTGATTGGGAGATATTGTACACAGAAGAAAAATTTAACATCGATTCAGCCTTGTCAAAACAAACTCCTAAGAAACATTGTAAATGCCCCTTGGTACGTCCGCAATCCTGACATACAAAGAGAGAGCTTAATGAGAAAGCGGTGTGTGATGAAATATCTTTAGTTGCACGAAAACATGGCTCCAGACTGAGGGCACAGGTAAGTCCAATACGATTGCAAAGAAGACTGAAAAGAAGAAAACCATGCGATATTCTTCAACATCTCCATTTGTAATTTCCAATGAATCTAAGCAATTCACCCTCTATGGTATTTATTAGTTTTTTTTTTAATGGATTTATGTAATTCAGTCTCTACTTATATTTGTTGTATATATATATGATGATTGGGAAAAAATTGTTTGTTAGTTTATTTTGAAACTAGTTGCAGTATATAACATGTATATAAATAAACAATAGTAAAAAAATGTAATAGTTTAAAGATCTTCTTGCAGAAAAAATATGGCATGTACCTATAAAATTGCAAAAATATTTGGAATATGCCAGTTTACTACCTGCGAAAGCAACAATTAAATTTTTACCTTCTGAAAACGACAGAAAACTAATTCAGTTTTAGCAAAGAATTATTGTTTTACTCTTTAAAGCATTTTTGTTTCTTATTATAGCAAAAGTTTTGCTGGTACTCTGAAAGAAATTTGGACACACCACCAATCGAGACTATAAGTGTGGGGTCGTGGTCAATGGAAACTTTATTTTGTCGTTTCATAATTTAGTTTAGACTATAATTGTCTAAGCGAGTTCGACTGTGGACTGACACTATAACATAACCTAACCATTCATCGTTACGTCCCCACGCAACATGCATGCATCCACACATCTGCACATTTGTAATGTGTAAACATAATACCTTAAATCGTACCCATATTTTACGTGGTATTATTACAACATTTACCACAACATTAAGGGCGAGCATAATTTAAACGTGACTAATTATGTTAATAGTTACACAGCCAGAACTATAACCGCAACAACACGTACATACATTCTATAACGTACAAACTTACATAGGTATTTGTGCATGATTGCCAACAAATGCGGAATACATGCGCATATATTTGTTAGCAGGAATCTATATACAATGGTAATAAAAAAGTGAAATTACTATGAATCATGTATTGAGGACTATGCGCTAGCATAGTTCTCTGATAACATACATTTACTCGCACATTTTTCCGATTCTAATCGGTTTTAACCACGCTGACAATAGTGCTTGACCTCACCATAATTGACCTAAAATCGATATTAAATAAAATGCATAATAAAATAGTAACCTGATGACGAATAAGGTTGCATACACATGTAGAGTAATTGATAACATTAAACGATTCGAAGGTGACCAGCCACCACAGACGAGTTCACTCACTGGTCCATTGTGGTACCCTAGAAAGAGAGTGAAGAGAAAGATGATGTGAGACTTCGGACTATAGGTTATACACGAATAAAAGAAAAAAAGATCGGTCTATATGACAGCTATATTCAAATCTGAACCGATCTGGGCAAAATTGAAGAAGGACGTCGAAGAGCCTAACCAAACTCACTGTCTCAAATTTCAGCGACATCGGACAATAAATGCGTCTTTATGGCCCCAAAACCTAAAACCTAGATATCGGTCTATATGGCAGCTATATCCAAATCTGGACCGATCTGTGCGATATTACAGAAGTATGTCAAGGGGCTTAACTTAACTCACTGTTCCAAATTTCGGCGACATCGGGCAATAAATGAGCGTTTTATGGGCCCAACACCATAAATCAAGAAATCGGTCTATATGGCAGCTATATCCAAATCTGAACCGATCTGAACCAAATTAAAGAAATATGTCAAAGGGTCTAACACAACTCACTGTCCCAAATTTCAGCAAAATCGGATAATGAATGTGGCTTTTATGGGCCTTACACCATAAATCGGAGGATCGATCTATATGACAGCTATATCCAAATCTGGACCGATCTAGACCAAATTAACGAAGGATGTCGAAGGGCCTAACACAACTCACTGTCCCAAATTTCAGCAAAATCGGATAATAAATGTGGCTTTTATGGGCCTTAGACCCTAAATCGGAGGATCGGTCTATATGGCAGCTATATCCAAATTTGGACCGATCTGAGCCAAATTGACGAAGGATGTCGAAGGGCCTAACACAACTCACTGCCTCAAATTTTAACAAAATCGGATAATAAATGTGGCTTTTATGGGCCTTAGACCCCAAATCGGCGGATCGGTCTATATGGGGGCTATATCAAGATATAGTCCGATATAGCCCATCTTCGAACTTTACCTGCTTATGGACAAAAAAAGAATCTGTGCAAAATTTCAGCTCAATATCTCCATTTTTAAAGACTGTAGCGTGATTTCAACAGACAGACGGACAGACGGACGGACATGATATAGCCCATCTTCGAACTTAACCTGCTTATGGACAAAAAAAGAATCTGTGCAAAATTTCAGCTCAATATCTCTATTTTTAAAGACTGTAGCGTGATTTCAACAGACAGGCTAGATCGTCTTAGATTTTTACGCTGATCAAGAATATATATACTTTATAGGGTCGGAAATGGATATTTCGATGCGTTGCAAACGGAATGACAAAATGAATATACCCCCATCCTTCGGTGGTGGGTATAAAAAGGAGAAATGAAGAATGGAGAAACGCCCATCCCCACGCAAGTACTGATGCACCTACGCCGGAGCTTATGCCACCCCTGTCGGAACCATTTTGTTCCTTCAAAAAATCCCAGGAACCTACTGGAGGTACGTACAAAGGAGAGCCCACGTCCCTGCAGACCCGTACATGAACACAGCAAGTGCTCATTAGTCTCCTTTCCATTCTCATCCAGACAACTCCTACAAAAATCATTGTGCTGTATTCTCATACTCGCCCCCATGTGGCCTATGGCACAATCCCCGGTTATGACCCCTGTCAAGGTACTCATCGACCTCTTGTCGAACGCCAGACGCTCTCTCGTCCTCCTCCGGTCGAAGACAGGCCAGAGCGTTTTTGCAGTCGGGCAACCATCCACCGAGTCCCATCTCGTTGCCGCTACCGCCACCGCCACCGCCGCTATCGAAAAATAGAAGAAAAATATTCATACATTGCACAAATTAATTTATATACATTATTAAAATGAATCGTAATAAATACCAATCTTAGCATTTTGCGTAGAGCACCACGAAATCTAGATCCACATTTATTATCTTTCGTCCTCAGCGCGATTTTCCAAGTCAATATATCTCTATTTGGATACTTAACTATTAAAATAAGATAATATTAATAATATTTATATGCTACGTATACCATATTTGCATCCTTAAATTTTCTCCAATTTGTTGCGTTTGGAATGTGTCCTTTCTATTTCTTCACATCCTAATTTGTTTCGCTTTTCACCATTTCAGCGTTACATTGTTTACAATATTTTTTTTTTACTTTGAAAATATAATTAAAATATATATATTGTAGAGAGATAAAAAACACACACTTTCTATTTTTCTACATATTTTGTTTTTTGTCTAGCGACGCCACTTTGTTTCTCTATATAACAGAAACGAGGCATATATGTGACTCATTCTCACTTCCTTTCGCAATGGATAAAATTGAAAGGGAACACAATATGATCCTGATCAATGCACAAATCATACTATTAAATAACAATTTAATTCGCACAATTAAAATAAAAAAAAAAAAAATTTTCAGCCAAATCAGATAGGAATTGCGCCCTCTAGAAGCTCAAGAAATCAAGTCCCCAGATCTGTTTATATATGACAGCTATATCAGGTTATGAACCGATTTGAACCATACTTGGCACAGTTGTTGGATATCATAACAAAACACGTCGTGCAAAATTTCATTCAAATCTAAGAATTGCGCCCTCTAAAGGCTCAAGAAGCCAAGACCCAAGATCGGTTTATATGGCAGCTATATCAGGTTATGGACCGATTTGAACCATACTTGGCACAGTTGTTGGATATTGTAACAAAATACGTCGTTCAAAATTTCATTCCAATCGGATAAGAATTGCGCACTATAGAGGCTCAAGAAGTCAAGACCCAAGATCGGTTTATATGGCAGCTATATCAGGTTATGAACCGATTTGACCCGTACTTGGCACAGTAGTTAGATATCATAACAAAACACGTCCTGCAAAATTTCATTTCAATCGCATAAGAATTGCGCACTCTAGAGGCTCAAGAAGTCAAGACCCAAGATCGGTTTATATGGCAGCTATATCAGGTTATGAACCGATTTCACCCATACTTGGCATAGTAGTTGGATATCATAACAAAACACGTCCTGAAAAATTTCATTTCAATCGGATAAGAATTGCGCACTCCAGAGGCTCAAGAAGTCAAGACCCAAGATCGGTTTATATGGCAGCTATATCAGGTTATGAACCGATTTGACCCATACTTGGCACAGTAGTTGGATATCATAACAAAACACGTCGTGCAAAATTTCATCCTAATCGGATAAGAATTGCGCACTCTAGAGGCTCAAGAAATCAAGACCCAAGATCGGTTTATATGGCAGCTATATCAGGTTATGGACCGATTTGAACCATACTCAGCACAGTTGTTGGATATCATAACAAAACACGTCGTTCAAAATTTCATGTCAATTGGATAAGAATTGCGCACTCTAGAGGCTCAAGAAATCATGACCCAAGATCGGTTTATATGGCAGCTATATCAAAACATGGACCGATATGGCCCATTTACAATACCAACCGACCTACACTAATAAGAAGTATTTGTGCAAAATTTCAAGGGGCTAGCTTTACTCCTTCGGAAGTTAGCGTGCTTTCGACAAACAGAGGGACGGACGGACATGGCTAGATCGACATGGCCTGATATAAATAAATAATGATAAACAGGTCTGGGGACTTGACTTTTTGAGCTTTTAGAGGGCGCAATTCCTTTCCGATTTGGCTGAAATTTTTGCATGAAGTATTTTATTCTTACTTTCAACAACTGTGTCAAATAAGGTTCAAATCGGTTCATAACCTGATATAGCTGCCATATAAACCGATCTGGTATCTTGACTTCTTGAGCCCTTAGAGGTCGCAATTATTATCCGATTTGGATGAAATTTTGTTCGACGGATTCTCTCATGACCATCAACATACGTGTTTATTATGGTCTGAATCGGTCTATATCCCGATACAGCTCCCATATAAATCGATCTCTCTATTTTACTTCTTGAGCCCCCAAAGGGCGCAATTCTTATTTGAATTGGTTGACATTTTACACAGGTCTCCAATATATAATTTAATTGTGGTCCAAACCGGACCATATCTTGATATCGCTCTTATAGCAGAGCAAATCTTTTCTTATATCCTGTTGTGCCTAAGAAGAGATGCCGGGAAAAGAACTTGACAAATGCGATCCATGGTGGAGGGTATATAAGATTCGGCCCGGCCGAACTTAGCACGCTTTTACTTGTTTATTATTAAACGGCCAAGGTTTTATAAAGGCGATTTTGTGGTACATATTACGGCCAAACAGCTGAATGAAATTATAATGAATTGAGCATCAACCGAAAGATATTTTTCCAGAAAAAGAAGCGACGAAAATATATGAGAAGTAATTTTTCCAAAAGAAAAGCCACGAAAATGAGGAATTAATTTTCAATAAAAGAAGAAGAAGCATGGGTGTGAATGCAGCCATAGGTGGGAGCATTAGTAGTGAGAGTATGAGAAACAACTGGTAATGTTCGAGGAAAAGAGTATTACTATTTATGGTTGGCGAGGGTGTTGTGGGGCTGTAATGTGCGTTGTCTTACTCGACATATTGGTCAGCCAATTTCTAAAGGCTCAGCTTTGTGCGGAATTTGCAATTTTATTGTTGTTTGTATGTATACCTATTGGGAGCCTACACAAGGCAAAACATTTTGTAACTACAGTAGAGATCGAATGCAGTAGGTGGGTGGGTGTCACTTATTGTATTTAAACATAGAAGTGAAAATTAGAAAGACAGCCGGTTATGAATGATTCTGTTCAATCAAACTTACTTATTGTGTGGCTATACTATGCACTCAATAAATGAAATAGTTGGTGGACAGTTCAAAGAAGAAGGAGAGAGGATGCAGTATTTTGCAATATGTGATGGGCTCACATCTTTATTATGTAAAATAAAATAATTCCTTTTTGCTTGTATGTCCATATAGACGATGTAATTTATTTTCTTGAAATCTTCGCAGCGAATAAGGATTCTTTGATAAAATATATATATAAAGTCAAGTATCTGAGCACTCACCTCTCCCTAAAATACTAATAAACGGACCTTTAAATTTATTTAGAAGCGATGATATAAGCACTTTAGAACAGGTATCAGTGTAGGAGTGGTTTACGATAAGCCATAATCGAATTATAAGAATGTAGACCTAGAAGATCTTATGAAGACTTGAAAATATTTAGACCTTATCCCAGAGAAATAAGTTTTCAGATATCAGCAAATACTCTTTGCTCATTTGATAATTAAGATTTTTAACATTGCACAAAACAGTTTAAACTTTTTAACTTCTAAACAATAGTTAACGCATTTCCTTAAATTTTGGTTTAAAAGTACACAAACCTTGAAGCCATGAATACAAATATTCAGGACCAACTGTCTAGGGGACGTCCCACTACCATAACAACCCCCGAATAGAACGTATTTGCTCACAAAGACAATTTGTGTCTTCAAGACAGTGAAGCTCGATATTCATATTTTTAGAGCCCATACCCCAAACCGGACATATTTGCTGGCTTTTGCAATAAGGGGTTTAAATGAGTGGTATTTGAGATTACAAAACTTATTTGATATCCATTTTTGTGGCCAATGGCAATATTAGGTTCAAATAAATGATATATAGATATATGGGAATGGAGCACGTTGCTGATATTTTTTCAGGGCTTAGTGTTTGGGGGACCACCCCACTCCCCAAAACATCCCTAACTCGGGAATATTTACCGATATCAAGTGCTATATCAAGATATAGGTCATCTGTGAACTTTAGGCTTTAATTTCAGCAAACGTGTCTACATCGTCTATGAATATTACGATTTAGTATGTATTCTTTGTAGTGTTGAAAAATATCGTTTAATGGACTATAAATAGAATGGTCAATGGTCAGGATTTGGTAGGATTATTCTTAAATTTTGGTAGGAAATAATTTTCTTGAGTGGCAACACTGGTAGGCACATGTCTAAAAAAAAAGTACAATACATATGTATGAGAAAATATGACGATTAGAGCGCGCTCTATTCGTATATGACGTATATAAGATAAGTCTTAAGCTAAATTTAGAGCTCTAGCTAAATCCGCAAGGAAAGTACCAAATGGTACCAATAGTAGCACTAAACGTACGTTTTCTCCCACTTTTAATACGAATCAAGAACTGCATTTTACCCTTTAATTACACAAAGACTAATATTAATGTAAAATTTTTCGAATATAAAAAAAAAAAATAATGTCATTGCCCTAGCTTATCTACTTCCACCACATCTGATTGCTTTAGCGGTTTGGCCCAATCAATTATACACACAGCTCTTAATACACATATTAAAGGAACGATTGTTTTTAAACCCAGAAAACTCGATATTACTTTGTTTTTAGTTTTGAATAACTTTTAACTTTTGAAAAAGGTCCCAAATTGCTAGCGGGGGTAACGTGGTACTTTCGAGCTTTAAAAGTTATTAAAAAAAGTACCAAAGTATCACGATTATCACTCCATCCTCAGTGAAGAAAATAAATAAAAAACTGGTAAAAAATATGCCGTGTGAGAACGGGCAGAAATATCTCTTTGAAAATTGAAATGGTTAGAAAAGCCCGAACAATTTTTCGAAATACCAAGGTGACCAACTTAAGGGACCTGCCAAAAGGCGCCCGGACAACCAAGGACCTTGAAATTTTGTACACGATCTCGTTAACACTTCCGAAATCAAAGAAATCAGCTGTTTGTTGCCAGTTAAATGAAATCGACCCTAAATTAAACTGATTTAACCTTATTTAATTTGATTTAACAAATTTGTGATTTAACCAGATTTTTCACAACTTTAACAATTATTACTCATAAAAAATCAAAACGAAACGGCGAAACGTATTTAATGAAATTGGCATCAATCGAGAGATATTTTTTCCAGAGATGTGCAGAATATTTATGAAAATTAACTTTCCGAAAAAAAATCCATGAAAATGAATTAGTTATCAGTAAAAAAAGAAGAAACACAACAAATTGTTGATGCGATTTACCTTTGCACCCGTTATTTGTGGTACTACAAAGCTGTAGTGGTGAGAGTGAGTGTCTGATATTTGCGAGAGAGAGGTATGCTAAAAGAGGTCACTATTGGAGTGCGGGTGTGTGTGATGTCAGCCAGTAGCTTATACCGCGGCTATGGACAATGACGTTTGCAGTTTAATTTGTTGGAAAAGATTTATGAAGCCTTAGCAGCTATATCAAAAAAATAAAAATGATTGGATATAGAGCTGTTAAAAATTATATCAAGTCATGATTAGTTCCGAAAATAATGTTCCAACTTACATTTGAAGTAGATATATGAATGATGCATTGAATGTCGAGTGGTATAGGATTCCATATTGTGGCGATAGAAACTGACATTCTGAAACTAGGCTTTTCTGTCTTAAGGGTATAATCTTTCTCCTTAGACCTTGCAAATGTGAATTTTTGGTAAGGATAATGTGGGTTGCGTGTAGTAATAATCCTGTGCAGAAACAACAAGGCCTTCATGTCGACCACAGAGTTCAAACTGATTCCATTAAAGGTATTGGCGTAATGGGATATATGCTGCATCCTACTCAAACCAAAGACGTACCGTACAATATTATTAAACGCCGCATTTAATTTTTGACGACTTTCCGAGTGAAAATGAGCAAAAATTCCCCAACCATATGACAATTCCGATACCAGATAAGTCATGACCAAGAAGAAACAAATGTTGAACAGTGCAAAAGAATGAATTAGCCAAAAATATTGTTTTTTCAATTAACACACACGGCTCTTAAACAAAAAAAATTGGGTCTTCCACCCGCCAATGAGCTGTGCCCAATTTGCAGCAAAGACTCAATTTTATACCGAATCTTGGGAACCCACCATCAAGGATTCAGCTAAAAATTTATACAAAATAAATTTGGTTTAAGGGCATAATATTATTCTACATACCAAACTTCCATCAAACCAGCAAAAATTAAAGCTTCTAGAACCGAATTAGGATGGTCGAGAGATCGCTTCATTTGGAAGCTATATAGACTGATTTTGGTCGTATTGGAAATGTCAGCCAAATCGGACAAAAATTGGGGCTTCCAGGGGCTCATGAAGTCGAATCGGGAGATCGGTTTATATGGGAGCTATATATAAATCTCAACCGATATGATCCGTTTGCAACCCCCGACGACCTGTATCGATGTTAAGTATTTGTGCAAAATTTCAAGCGTCTAGCTTTACGCGTTCGACCGCTATCGTGATATTGACAGACTGACGGATGGATCGACTCAGAACGTCGAGACGGTCAAGAATATATATACTTTATGGGGTCTTAGACAAATATTTCGATGTGTTACAAACAGAATGACTACATTAGTATACCCCCATCCTATAGTGGTGGGAATAAAAGGGAGTTGTGATCATACATGGAAAGGTAAATGGCATTCACTGCAATTACAATATCTAATAGGGTATTTTTGTCAATCCTTTCCCATTTATACAGTCTTATGTACCGTAATTAAATTTTATGACAAACAAAAAGCCATCAACCATCAATACTTAAAATAAAGCATAAAATGAAATGCCATCGCACTATGGTCGGGGCTGACGAGGATTAAAATAAGCTGATAAAAGCCATGATAGTGGTAACTACACCACCGCGTTCAGCGTCCACTTGAATAAATAGCACCACATTCAATTAGATCTAAACTGTAAATAACATAAGTACTGGTTTACATGACATCGAAAGTTGCAGTTTAGGAATAAATTTCAAGGATGGAGCAATTGACGGAAATGAGGGTCTTCCTAGTGCCTATGAATTGGTCAAATAGCATATCAATGATTTTTTTGACAAAAACGAAGAGCAACGCAGTTCCGATTAACAACATCACTGGTTGCAACAAATTAAATTTAAGCATTTGCAAACAAGAACTAATTCCGGAATTTAGCTCACTCTACTTTTTATTGACCAGTTTTGCCAACATAGACTTTTTTGCTACCAATGTTGATGAGTATTTTTATTCTGATAGTTGTTCACGCTCTAAAAATTGCCGCAAAATAGAATTAGAAACTAAAACGGCTAATCGATTAACAGATTCTAGATACCTCCAACAATCTCTCCTTCAGCTTTCGGAATTGTAAGAAAAACATAAAAAAAATATCTTTATTTTTTAAATTTTAATTAAAGGAGTTTTTTCTTACAACATCTTACACTAGAAAGTATTGTGTTTAGCTTATCTCAAGGCCTGATTATGCACTCGTAAATGTAGGAAAAAGTGATAGTTGAACGAATTGAACAAACAAATTGTATTATCAAACAGGGAAACACAAATTTTACATGCAATGTGGGACAAATAAAAAGCTTTTTTTGATCTAATGGTTAACGCTATTTGATTTGATTTTGAACAAACAAAATATGTCTAATGAGAAAACAAAATCAAGAATGTATGAATTTTACGTATTTTGGGCGAAAATGATACAACAAGCTGGACCAAATGGTATACACTGAGTCACAAAAGTTAGTACGTACCCATGTAACCTAATGTCTTTATGAAAAAACAACTCGTAGTTGATTGAAACAGTTAAATTAAATATTTTTTCGATGAAAGTATAAGCAGTTTTCATTAAGAACTACCAAAATTAATTATTATAACAATATTTTTTGTTCGGTATGCTCAAAGGCTAAAAAGGACCTAAATTTACGTCACAAAAGTATGTATGCATGACGTGCGGTATGCATTACATATAGGGTGATTCCATAAAAAATTTCACACACAAAATAATGTTAAAATTTATAAAAAATTTCATTTCAAAGTGGTTTATGCGTGATTTTTTCAATATGTAACAAGTAAAAGCGTATTAAGTTCGGCCGGGCCGAATCTTGGGAACCCACCAGCATGGAATCTGCAAAAAATTTATACAAAATAAATTTAGTTGAAGGGCATAATTTCATTCTACATACCAAACTGCTGTCAAACCAACAAAAATAAAGCTTCTGGGAATCGAACAAGGATGATCGAGAGACCGGTTACCATTGAAGCTATATAAGTTTATAGACTGATTTGGGCGTACTTGGCACTGTTGTTGGAAGTCATAACAAGAGACAATATGCAAAATTTCAGCCTAATCGGACAACAATTTCGGCATGTTAGGGCTCAAGAAGTCAAATCGTGCGATCCCATATATTACTATGGGGGCTATATCAGGTTATTCACCGATTCGGACCGTACTGGGCACAGTTGTTGAAAGACATAAAATCCATGTGCGAAATTTCAGACAAATCAGATAAAAATTGCGGCTTCCAGGGGCTCATGAAATTAACGGGAGATGGGTTTATATGGGAGCTATATCAGGTTAAAGAACGATGTGGACCGTACTAAGCACACATTTGTTGAAAGTCTTAACAGAACACTACATGCAATATTTTACCCAGATTGGGCAAAAATTGCTGATCCCAGGGGCTCAAGAAGTCAGATCGTGCAATCGGTATATATGGGAGCTATATCAGGTTATAGCCGGATTTGAACCGTACTTGGCACAGTTGGTGCAAGTCATAATAAAACATCACATGCAAAATTTCAGCCAAATCGGAAATAATTGCGACTTGTAAGGGCTCAAGAAGTCAAATCGGAAGGTCGGTTTATATGGGAGCTATATCAGTTTATAGACAGATTTGAACCGCACTTGCCACAGTGGTTGGAAGTCATAACAGAACACCACATGTTAATTGGTGTAATTGCGGCTTCCAGGGGCTCAAGAAGTCAAATCGGGAGATCGGTTCATATGGGAGCTATATCTAAATCTGAACCGATATGGCCCATTTGCGATCCCCAACGATCTACATTAATATTAAGTATCTGTGAAAAATTTCAAGCGGCTAGCTTCAGGCGTTCGACCGCTATCGTGATTTCGACAGACAGACGGACATTTCTAGATCGACTCACAGCGTCTAGACAATCAAGAATATATGTACTTTATGGGGTCTTAGACATACATATCAAGTATTAAATTGTGGCTTAGTCAATTTTTTTGTCACGTGGTAACGTGCGCATCTATTTTTCATAGAGTCTTTTATTAAAAACATCCACCGTTTTTAAGATTTTCATCGTAAAGAACAGTGTGCGGACGATGAGACCATCACCCACTCCCAAGATGATCATTAAGTGGAGGACTAATGATTGAGGTCATTCAGATAAACTTACGCCGGAGCGAGACATCTACGCACGCTCTGATGGAGAAAACCAGCCAGGCCAAATGAATATTGTCCTAACTCGGGAGCCATGGACGACCCGGAAGAAAGTTTCTAGACTGGTATCCATATCATCTACCAATTATTCTTTGCTAACACTGGTATTCGGCCAAGGACCTGCGTTATTTGCCATAAAAATTTATATTATTATGCAATAGTGATGCGACAGTAAGACGGGCATACCTGGCATCACTTCATCCACCTTTCAACTCTCCGGCACCACCAACAACGTCGAAGCTGCAACGGCTGGTGAGGAAGGCAAAGCTGTCCAGAAATAAGGTAATATTAAGATGCGATGCGAACTCTTACTTAACAAGACCTTATAACACTTAGTATTAGTAATACCGCTACCTTTGTTAAAAAGAATAGGGAGGAGGTTTTAGATTCGATGATGTCTAGGCTTGGAGTGTCGCCATGGAGCATTCCTTCTCTGGCCATTGCTACACCTAGTTTAGAATAGCAAGGCCAGCACCGAATCCGATGAGCTTACGGAATAAGAAAACTTTAGCAAGATAGATTAGATGGGTCCAAGCATAGAAGACATTGACGACACTGTCAACAGGATTCCGACCGCATTAGTGGGGACTTAGGAAAATAGCTGTCCTCTTCGAGAAAGGAAATTAGCTTAAGAAAACCCCTGGATGACCGGGGAGATTTGCAATGTTGGGAACACACTTTATAATAGAGCTACGACGTCCGGATGTTTATTGGAATATTCAAATATTTATTTCAAATCAAACTCAAGGTCGGCTTTATTGGGATGTGTATTACACACGGCTAATGGAATGCAATAAGATTATCGGAGCGGCAAAACGTGCCTCCTGGAAGCTTTTCTGAGAACTGGTCGATATCGTTAATGACGCCGCCAAGATTAAAAAATTTCTCTCAAAAACCCATGTCCAAACTGACACGTAAGTAGACGACATGGGAGTGAGAGAAGAGACAACGGAGGACATGTTGAGGCTTTTGACAAAAAAGCATAATGAGATTGATCGAAGGAATCTCATCAAGTCATTATTTTCACAGCGAGCCTTTGACTTCCGTATGCTCTGAATGCCTTGCAGAAGAGCAAAAAGGGTTTTGCCGATGGCATACAACTAGGTTACTTACTTACTACTGGGGGCTAGATGGGGCAATTTGACGCACCACGTTTCCTCAATAGAACGAATTCGATATCTGACAAGGTAAAATACTCAGGAGAGATCTTGGACGGGAAACCTAATTTTAAGTGTCACATTCAGAAGCGTACCGAGAAGGCTGACAGATGTTGGGCACCATGGAGACGGGCCGTAGGCTCGAAATGGGGCCTGAATCCGAGGATAGTCCACTGGTTCTATAGGAGCATGATTAGATCAATACTTACCTACGCCTCAGTAGTTTGGTGGACTGCTATGGAGAAAAAGTGCAACATAAGGGCCACACAACAGGTTCAGAGATCATGCTGTCTTGGCATAGGCGGAGCGATGAGGACCACGCCCACTAGGGCACTGGAGACTATTCTAGATATCCGACCCATTGACATACCGATTATGTGTGAGGCAGCCACTGCGACTATGAGGAGCAGGTCATACCAATGCGGTATAATCGAGACGACTATAGAAAATTTGGAAGGGGTTTTCAATCTGATACCTGAAACGATACTTGAGGTCGAGTGTGAGGCACTGCTGCCAGCGGTACAGTTTTGGATTGGCGGAACCCTGGTAATGCCATCTGGAAGATCATAATATATATGTATATGTTTGAATATATGTTTTTCGCTGCCTACCATAATACAGTTTTGCCAAAATCCGGTGAATAATGCATACCTTATGCTCCATAGCAACTATATCGAAATATGTTCCGATTTGGACAAGATACTAATAAGTACAAGTCATTGTTCAATTGTGTATAACAAAATATTGGACTTTCTGATGGCTATATCTAAAAATAAACCGATCAGAACCATATACGACACGGATGTTGAAAGGCCTAACACAACTCACTGTCCCCAATTTCGGCGACATCGGACAATAAATGCGCCTTTTATGGGCCCAAAACCTTAAATCGAGGGATCGGTCTATATGACAGCTACACCCAAATCTGGACTGATCTGTGCCACATTGCAGAAGTATGTCGAGAGGCATAATTTAACTCACTGTCCCAAATTTCGGCGACATCGGACAATAAATGCGCCTTTTATGGGCCCAAAACCATAAATCGAGTAGAAGGAGGATGTCGAAAGGCCTTACACAACTCCCTGTCCCAAATTTCGGCAAAATCGGGTAATAAATGTGGCTTTTATGGGCCTAAGACCTTAAATCGGCGGATTGGTCTATATGAGGTTATATCAATATATAGAGCGATATCCCATCCCGTTATGATACCGAGGATCATGATAAAAAATTGTTTATTCACTTCATGGAAAAACATTTGTTCAACCGTGCCTCGTGAGTGTATCGTGATTTTCTCGTGAGTCGTGGGCATGATTTCACTAACTCTCGCTTACGCAAGAAGAATTTTAATTCAATCGCGGTAACGCACGATCACGTGATTGGATTTGGATCTTGCTCAAGAATCACGTGACTCACGGTTGACACGACTTCTCACGTGTACACCTCTAGTTCAATTCGCTCCATCCGGTACTGATCTAAAGATTGGATCTGTGTGCCGGTCCGCTCATTGTTAAACGTCCCCTCGTTGGCAATGCATACCGTCAATGTGTACCAGAGAACTGCATAAGACCCAATATTTGGCACTCAATATTTATGAAAAACACTCAATAGACACATATGTCTGTTAATTACATATAACTTAAAAATTAAGTTATAGCTCAATATTGAGGTGGCATACTATTTTAAGCTGCAATTAAAAAAAGTAATAACTTAGTTTTTAAGTGGCATACGTGTCTATTGAGTGCCAAATATTGGGTCTTATGCAGTTCTCTGATGTGTACGTCATGGCATTGAATGATTCTTCAATTTAAGTCTACACGACCTTCCCTTGACATAGGCATGCTGTTTGTATTTCAGCAGTTCGCTCTCGTTCGTGAGTCCCGTCGTATCCTGTGGAAGGAGCCTCAACATTTCCTGTTGTCACTGTTCTCACTCCCGTCTACTAACGTTTCAGTTTGGACATGGATTTTTCGGAGAAACTATTTCATCTTGGCGGCGTCATTAACGCAATCGACCCTGTTCGCAGAAAAGCTTCCAGGAGGTGCGATTTGCCGCTCTGAAATTCTAATTGTATTCCTTCAGCCGTGTGTAGAAAACATCCATATGAAATAGCGCTTTTTTATGGGAACATTTAATATAATTTTTTTTAGAAAAAAAACAAGTGAAAGCAGCGTGCTAAGTTCGGCCGGGCAGAATCTTATATATCCTCCACCATGGATTGCATTTGTCAAGTCCTTTGAATTACTTTTTCAAATATATATGAGCTATATGAAGTTATTGATCGCACTTAGTACAGTTGTTGACTGTTGTTTGAACCGTTGAGTGGAGCGGATGTTTTGTTGTTATAATAGGTCATTATTTTTGGAAGACAAATTTAAGTAACTCATGGATAGCTGCGAAAGAGGTATCCATTAGCCGGTTGATGATCTGCGTCTGTTTCCAGTTGAGCGGCAGATCTAGAGCCCGCGAGTAGGCTTAGAATGGACTCCAAAGACCCAACAGCTGCGGAGATGGTATCAGACCGTAGCATATTGTCTGCTACTGAAACCTAGTAAGATGGATCCAAAGACCTTTGCTAATGTCGCTAGGGACAGTTTGGTGATGGCAATTGTCGGCAAGGGAGAAGAACAGGACTGCATACCTAGGAATAATTGGAGTGGGATAGCCAATGGATTGTCATCGCTTTACTCCGATATCTCCTCCAGTTTGTGACGATGCAGGCTGGTATCGAAGCCGATACAGACTAATTGCCGTCGGGGATCTACGCTCATTTGAAATGTAATGTTGTGCGCTAAAAAGAGTGGTCAAATCTGGTCAGGGGCAGCACTAGACTTAGTCAAGAAGGAAGATATTCCTTCTCGACCAATTACGCATGCTTGAATACCAAGGATTCCCTCAGATCCTGAATCGATACTTGGAAGACTAAGGGAATGTAATCCCAATCTTTCATCCACCGACTGGAAGATTGATAGATTGGATGAGGCTGATGGTGACCGGAGACATGCAGTATTCGCGCTAAACTCCAGCTGTCTCGCAGACCTCAACAAGTCTGAAGGGGTTGTGTCCTACGTCCTACAGAATAGGTTGTCACTGGTATGCATTCGTCGGAGTCTATTACGAAAATTGTCCTTTGGGCGGTAAGAAGTTTCGACTCCTTTAATTCGCCTGGCCCTGATGATGTATCACCGGTTGAATTACAAGCTGTGTCAGATAGTGTGCTTGTATCAGAATTTCATATATACCTGCAAGATGGAGGGACACGAAGGTCATTTTCATTCCGAAAGCAGGAAAACCCCACCACACGAAGACAAAAGACGTTCGTCCTATTAGTCTATCATCCGTTATGCTGAAGACTCTTGAGAGGTTAATAGAAACAAATCTTAGGGCAAAGATCCCTGGAGGTAGCTTGTCGCGGCAGCAGCATGAAACCGTCCACTGGAACAGCCCTTCATGAGCTAGTCGGCTACATAGATGATTCTCTCGCTGTCAAGGAATATACAATGGTAACATTACTTGACTTTGTAAGTGCTTTCAATAAAGTAAAACCGACGCCAATCATAAAGGAGTTGGAGTTTCTTGGCGTCAACTCTATCGTAAGAAAGTTTATTAACTTACTTACTAAAAGATGCATTACGGCAGGCTTGGGAATGTGGGTCTAAAAAGATGGGTCAGTAGAGGAATACAACCATTAACAATATATTATTGTCACTGGAAGAAGAAGGCGTAAAAGTGGTGAATGCTGATGACGTAGCAATTCCGGTCATGGGAAAGTTTCCCAGCACTGTAAGAGATATACTTCAGGAAGCTCTAAGTGCAACAGTAAAATGAGCTACCGAAAGTGATCTACAATATGTATAAATCCGTGCAAGACAGAAATAGTTCTTTTCAGCAGGAGATACAAGTTGCCTACAGTGGAACCTGTCTCCTTGGGTGGAGAGAATGTTCCATTTACAGAAAGCGCAAAATATTCGGGTGTTTTGCTGGACAGGAAATTGAACTTCACATCCAACATGCGGACTGCGCATAAAAAGTCCACCTACTGCTCAATACTTAACCGGATCCAAATGATGGCTTGTATGTGCATCACAGCCGCATTGAGAACGACACCATTTGATGCTCTGAATTTAATCCTACATCTTATGCCTCTCGGCATTGTCGCTAGACATGTCGCAGAGACCACTACCGTGATGTTAAGGGATCTTTCTTATTGGTCATGTAGCGGCTAAGGACTATGTGTTATCCTTGATACAATATCCGATGTTACTGGCAGTGTGGATTACACCCTACCTGTGACGCATTTTGATAAAAAGTACTGCACCACTATTCCTGATAGAACCGATAGGAACTACGATATCCCTGGTAATAGAAATTACATGGTTTCAAACTAAACGACAAAGTGGGCTTTGGGCTGAATTCTAAAGATCTAGAACTGGTCATATCGAAAAGGTTACCTGACCACTGCAGTGTGTATCAAGCGGAGATCATTGTAATTAAGGAAGTGGTGGAATGGCTAAGATATAATGTCTTTACGACGATTGGCATAAATATCTTCTCAGACAGCCACGCATTCCAATTAATTCCTGGAGAACGTATTTCTGTCCACAAAATCTACCCTCGACTGTCGCAGATCTCGCAACGAGATGACAGGACAGTTCAAAATTCACTTGTTCTGGGTGCCGGGCGACAGAGATATCCCAGGGAATTGTGAAGCGGACGAGCTTGCGAGACTACTAACAACGCGACATATTCCAGGGATACTGGAATCTGTGGGTATGCCTCTAGCGACATGTAAGCTAAGTTTTCAGGACCAGGCCCGACGGACAACGAATTATAGATGGTCACAAAGAGGGGGCTGTGAGCATTCCAAAGCTATGTGGCCTGATCTAGATTTGAAGAGGTCTACCGCATTGCTGTCATTGGCTAGAACAGACGTCTCAGTCATTGTGTCCGTGATGACAGATCACTGTCTAATCGGAAAACATGCTGACTGACTGAAGGTTGCAAGCAACGACTTTTGTGTCCCGCCCTAGTAGTCAGAAGAAGTTCCACATTAGGTTCTCATTTCTTTGAGAACCTGTCTGATTTAGCTGATGTGAACATTCGTAAGTCATTGGGCTTTTTAAAGCGATCTGGATGGTTCAACGGTAGGAACTACAATAGAAGGCATCTTCCTTCTTCTGTTCCTGTGACATCACAATGGACGAAACATTTAAGTGGGTCTGATGGCAGACTACCACTTAAACCTAACCAAACCTAAGCTATCGCAGTTGTTGGAAGTCATAACAAATCACCTCACGCAAAATTTCAGCCAAATCGAAGAAGAATTGCGCCTTCTAGAAGCTCAAGAAGTCTGATCGGGAGAACGGTTTATGTGGCGGGTATATCAGGTTTTAGACAGATTTAGATCATACTTGGCACAGTTATTGGAAGTTATAGCACAACAATTCGTTCATTTACAATTCCAACCGACCTACAGTAATAAGAAGTATTTGTGCATAATTTCAAGCACCTAGCTTTACTTCTTCGAAAGTTAGCGTCCTTTCGGCAGACGAAGGGACGGACGAACAGACAGACGGACATTGCTAGATCGACTTATAATGTCTTGACAATCGAGGATATATATACTTTATGGGGTCTCAGATGAATATTTCGAGTTGTTACAAACACCTATAGTGGAGGGCATAAAAAAAGGAAGTTGAAGTCTGTAACTAGCTCAAATTTCGTTTTAAACTACTACTCTAAAAGGCAACGAATATATAGCGAATGGTGTGAATGGTTTCTTTTTATCAGTGTAGCATTTTTCATTTTGTTGCTTGACATGTAATGGTATTACACACAAAGCACGTCAAGTAGCAATCATCGGAAACAATGAATAGCCATAAAGCCCTCTGGAACGGAGAAGCGGTTGGAGGGGATGTTGTATTTTGCTGTCTGACGGGTCATCAGAAAAAAGTCGGCTACAAAAAGGATGTCACTTATCATTGAGCTAAGATTTGAATCGAACAGCACTCATTGATATGTGAGAAGATTGCCCATGTTCCTTAATGAAATGCTCAAGGGTAGATTTGCATTTAACAGATATAGTGACGAAGTTCATGTACGCCTATCCCATGGTGAAGAGAGTAAAAATGTCCATTTGTCGCTCTTTGCAACAAGGGTGTCCACTCACTTTCTCGATAGACATAAAATCCAATCAATTGTTACGATTTATTGATTTTCAGTGTAGTTTCTGTTTCCTATTAAACGCAAACACTGTGTGACAAATTATCGACGTTTATATTTTTCATGCGCATACAAAGCACAACTCTTCATTTCATTGATGCTGGAATATCAGTTTCACATTTTTATGTACGATATCAAAAGAAACGCGCTCAAAGCGTGATCTTTTAAATAGTATCGAAACATGAATTGCTTAATTTTGTTCAATAGGTGCTTCTCAAAATCAAAAGCAAATTAGAAGAGTCACAATGGGAAGCGTTTAAGTTTGAATGGAATTAGCTACGGCAGTACTATTAAATCAATGGTGGACGTCGAATTACTTTCATTTTGGCAGCAGAATGATCATTTTTAAACTTTAACTGCATATTGTGGTTATCAAATTATGGCAATTTGTTGCCAATTTGAAAATTAGTAAGAGTTAAAGCAGAAGCGTTCATTTACATATTACATATATCAATTTCGTATTAAGTGTTACTTGATAAAAACAAAATACTGTACCACTATATCCCTGGTAGAAGACGTCACTGATCTCTAAACGAAATGGCTAAACAGTTAAAAATTCACCTGTCCTGAGTGCCGGAGAACAGAGATATCCCAGGGAATAGACTGAAGGTTTCAAGTAACGACTTCTGCAAAAGCTGAGAGGACGACGAGGATGTGGAGTCTTTACAATATCTGTTGTGTGCGTCCCGACCTGGCAAATACAACGAGTTCCACTTTTGGATCTCATTTCCTTCTACGGTAGGAGGTAGAAGGTATCTTCTTTCTGCTGTTCCTCTGGTATCACTATTGACGAAAACGTCTAATTGAGCCTGATTGAAGACTGCCACATAGTAGGTGCAGCGAATTAGGAGTGTGCTGAAGCATTTTAACTTTAATTTGGAAATTAATTTTGTTGTAAGTAAACAGAAACCCAAGCTCGAACACAAATTATTATAATAAAAACAAGTAAAAAGGCATTAAATTCGGCCGGCTCAAACTTTGGATAGCCACCACCTCGGGTATATACGTAAACTACCTTAAATCAAAATCCGGTGAAATTGCATAACCTATGTCCCATAGCAATTTTATCGAAATATGTCCAAATAATAATAAGTACAAGTCATTGTTGAATTGTGGATAACAAAATATTGGTCTTTTTAGTAGCTATATCTAAAAATAAACCGATCTGAACCATATACGACACGGATGTCACAGTGTCAAATTTCAGCGAAATCGGATTATAAATGCGCCTTTTTATGGGGCCAAGACTTTAAATCGAGATATCGATCTACATGGCAGCTATATCAGAATCTGGGCCCATTTGGGCCAAGTTGCAGAAAAATGTCGAAGAGCCTAACACAATGCACTGTCCCAAAATTTCGGCGAAATCGGACAATAAATACGCCTTTAATGGGCCCAAAACTTTAAATCGAGAGATCGGTCTATATAGCAGCTATATTCAAATCTGGACCGATCTGGGCCAAATTGAAGGAGGACGTCGAAGAGCCTAACACAACTCACTGTCTCAATAAATGCGCCTTTTATGGCCCCAAAACCTAAATACGAGAGAGATCGGTCTATTTGGTAGCTATATCCAAATCTGAACCGATCTGAGCAAAGAAGAATGTCGAAGGGTCTAAGACAACCCACTGTCTTAAATTTCAGCAATATCATACAATAAATGCGCCATTTATGGCTCCTAAACCTAAAACCGTGAGATAGGTCTATATCGCAGCTTTATCCAAATCTGGACAGATCTGGGCCAAATTGATTAAGAATGTCGAAGGTCCTAACACAACTCACTGTCCCAAATTTCAGCAAAATCGGATAATAAATGTGACTTTTATGGGCTTAAGACCCTAAATCAGAGGATCGGTCTATATGACAGCTATATCCAAATCTGAACCGATCTGGGCTAAAATGATGAATGATGTCGAAGGGCCTTACGCAACTCACTGTCCCAAATTTTAGCAAAATCGGATAATAAATGTGGCTTTTGTGGGCCTAAGACCCTAAATCGGAGGATCGATCTATATGGCAGCTCTATCCAAATCTAAACCAATCTGGGCTAAAATGATGAATGATGCCGAAGG
Source organism: Stomoxys calcitrans (assembly GCF_963082655.1). Classification (NCBI taxonomy): domain Eukaryota; kingdom Metazoa; phylum Arthropoda; class Insecta; order Diptera; family Muscidae; genus Stomoxys; species Stomoxys calcitrans. The sequence goes on from NC_081556.1 coordinate 69,180,763, forward strand.
GCCTAACGCAACTCATTGTCCACTCAGCAAAATCGGATAATAAATGTGGCTTTTATGGGCCTAAGACTCTAAATCGTCCCATCGGTTAATATGGGGGCTATATCAAGATATAGTCCGATATAGCCCATCTTCGAACTTAACCTGCTTATGGACAAAAAAAAAAAAAAAGAATCTGTGCAAAGTTTCAGCTCAATATCTTTATTTTTAAAGACTGTAGCGTGATTTCAACAGACAGACGGACGGACATGTCTAGATCGTCTTAGATTTGTACGCTGATCAAGAATATGTATACTTTATAGGATCGGATGTGTTGCAAACGGAATGAAAAAGTGAATATACCCCCATACTTCGGTGGAGGGTATAAAAACCATATTGGCTTTGCGATAGCAGGGTGGGTTTTCATATAAAAATGTGCCAATTTTGCATTTAAACATTTTCTTAATGCCTCTCCTTTATGAAAATACAAAGAAATAATCATACCATTATGGCAAAAGTTTACTAAAGCTTGTAGAAAAAAGAAGTATCTTTTTAGAAAATTTAGAAATTTTTTGACAAAAGTCGAAACGTCTACTTTTTGCAAATTTTGACTTTTTGATAAAGTCAAAAGTTGTGTCTAAAATTCGACTTTTGCCATTTTGGTAAAAGTCGAAGAGTCTAAAAGTCCAATTTTCGTCACAACTTGGGATCCCTGGCCCACATGTGCCCTTAAACTATGTTCGTAAGATAAGACCCGGCAAACTTAGCACATTTTTACTTGTTTATTTATCAGATTGCTTTATAAAAGTGATAGTGGATTAATAAGGTTAAGTTTGATGTTCTTAGCTTTAACTGGGTGTTTCATACCACTACTTGTGGTATTGGTCTAAGTTGTAATTGTTGCAGGCAAAAATTGACTTGGGTAAGTAATGAGTAAAAATTTATCGATAATTTAAAATGCGCCTAAAATTATGCACAAATAAGAGTACTGTAGTATTGTAAGTTAAGTTTATACCCAGCAGGAAAAGGCTGTGACTTGGAGGCCTGATACATTCCCTGTTTTGCAATCGCGGGGCCGGTTTCCGAATTTCATGTTTTTTTTATATTTATAACATTGAGATCCATTGCCAGGTTACTACTTAACTTTCAAGGTAAATACATGGCCTTCAGAAGGACGAAATTGCTGCTTAACAAAAATTATTGCTAAGATAATAGATAAGAACTCTCTAGTGAAATGCTAACTTTTCGTGAAAATATTGATAAAAGACCATTTTCAGTTGTTCATTGTAATTCATCAATATTTGCAATTTTACCAGTTCAAAACTGCATTAAGTAGAATTCCAATGCTTTTACGATGTAATGGAGAGTTCTTAACTGTTGTCTTGGCTATAATTTTTGTATTGGATTCGAAAATATCAATGGATTGGCTGTTATAGACCAAAATATCAAAAAAAAAAAAAAAAAAAATTGACAAAAGTCTGAAAAATCAATATCTGGAAGTTCGATTTTCAGCGTAAACGTATGTTCTGGTGGACATTTTTGCTCAGTACAGTCCCTTCTTGAGATTGTACTGAGATTGTACGATGGGCGCCTTAAGATGTTCAAATAGTGGTATTGGATCGAAAATCTATAGGTTTGGATGTTAAAGGCCAAAATATAAAAAACAAGTAAAAGCGTGCTAAGTTCGGCCGGGCCGAATCTTATATATCCTCCCATGGATCGCATTTGTCGAGTTCTTTTCCCGGCATCTCTTCTTAGACAAAAAAGGATATAAGAAAAGTTTTACTCTGCTATTAGAGCAATATCAAGATATGGTCCGGTTTGGACCACAATTAAATTATATGTTGGAGACCTGTGTAAAATGTCAGCCAATTCGAATAAGAATTGCGCCCTTTGGGGGCTCAAGAAGTAAAATAGAGAGATGGATTTATATGGGAGCTGTATCGGGATATATACCGATTCAGACCATAATAAACACGTATGTTGATGGTCATGAGAGGATCCGTCGAACAAAATTTCAGGCAAATCGGATCATAATTGCGTCCTCTAGAGGCTCAAGATCCCAGATCGGCTATACCTGGTTATGAACCGATTTGAACCATACTTGACACAGTTGTTGGATATAATAACAAAACACGTCGTGCAAAATTTCATTCCAATCGGATAAGAATTGCGCACTCTAGAGGCTCAAGAAGTAGAGACCCAAGATCGGTTTATATGGCAGCTATATCAGATTATGGACCGATATGACCAATTTGCAATACCAACTTACACTAATAAGAAGTATATGTACAAAATTTCAAGCGGCTAGCTTTACTCCTTCGGAAGTAAGCGTGCTTTCGACAGACAGACGGACGGATGGCTAGATCGACATAAAATGTCGCGACGATCAAGAATATATATACTTTATGGGGTCTCAGACGAATATTTCGAGTAGTTACAAACAGAATGACGAAATTAGTATACCCCCATCCTATGGGGGGAAATCAAAATCTGGAGAAATCAAAATCTGAAGGCTCGATTTTCACCATAGACGTATGGTCTGGTGGACTTTTTTGCTCAGTAAAATTCCAAAAAACGCGACGGGTCCCCTTAGATGTTCAAATGGCCTCACCCTATTCCAGTTGTCGCATATATTTTATGGGGTACTTCAGAAGGAATTCATAAAGACATAAAGAAGAAGTTGCAGGGTTTTCCTATTGGAAGCTTAAATTTAGAATGTATAAGGTCCTTGTAGCGCTGTTATCAGGCCTGATTTAAAGCTGGCCTTACTAGTTTTTCCACTGGGTATCTATGGTCTTTTTTATAACATTGAAATAAAATTAGAAACATAATAATGAAAACAGTCGTTGTTGGGAGAGCAAAGGAATTAATGTGAGAACGTGTGTACGCATCGTTTTTGTGTCTTAAATTTTAAAACTTTTTTTCTATTTAAACGCTAGGTACGAGGGGAAAAAATAAATATATATTCCTCTATAAACGTCCTGTTATTTTGATGAATTTTGTTGCATAAGATGTATAAGGGCCCTCACATCTTTCCCAAATACATTCTAAATCGAAGCATATTTGCGTATAATTGGCATATAGATCGGTATCCCGAATAATTTCTTGCCTTCTAAAATTCAAATTGTTCATAATGGTATTCTTAATCCTTTATAGATTTTATGTTTAGTAATAAACGATATTTTTGCAGTTGTACAATACATTTAGCTGAATAAATTGTTTAATGTATTTCGGGGGATAAATAATTTAATTATTTAAAAATTTTTAAAAACAAGTAAAAAGGCGTTAAGTTTGGCCGGGCCGAACTTTAGATCTTAACTATATACGATCTTAACTATATACGACACGGATGTCGAAAAGTCGAACATAAGTCACTGTGTCAAATTTCAGTGAAATCGGATTATAAATGCGCCTTTTATGGGGCCACTGTGTCAAATTTCAGTGAAATCGGATTATAAATGCGCCTTTTATGGGGCCAAGACTTTAAATCGAGATATCGGTTTACATGGTAGCTATATCCAAATCTGGACCGATTTGAGCCAAGTTGCATAAACATGTCGAAGAGCCTAACACAAAGCACTGTCCCAAATTTCGGCGAAATCGGACAATAAATGCATCTTTTATGGGCCCTAAACCTTAAATCGAGAGATCGGTCTATATGGCAGCTATATTCAAATCTGGACCGATCTGGGCAAAATTGAAGAAGGACGTCGAAGAGCCTAACCAAACTCACTGTCTGTTTTATGGGCCCTAAACCTTAAATCGAGAGATCGGTCTATATGGCAGCTATATTCAAATCTGGACCGATCTGGGCAAAATTAAAAAAGGACGTCGAAGAGCCTAACCAAACTCACTGTCTCAAATTTTAGCGACATCGGAAAATAAATGCGTCTTTTATGGCCCCAAAACCTAAAACCTAGATATCGGTCTATATGGCAGCTATATCCAAATCTGGACCGATCTGGACCTAATTGAAGAGATATGTCAAATGGCCTAACACAACTCACTGTCCCAAATTTCAGCTAAATCGGATAATGAATGTGGCTTTTATGGGCCTTACACCATAAATCGGAGGACCGATCTAAAGGGTGATTTTTTTGAGGTTAGGATTTTCATGCATTAGTATTTGACAGATCACGTGGGATTTCAGACATGGTGTCAAAGAGAAAGATGCTCAGTATGCTTTGACATTTCATCATGAATAGATTTACTAACGAGCAACGCTTGCAAATCATTGAATTTTATTATCAAAATCAGTGTTCGGTTCGAAATGTGTTCAAATTTTGACAAATTTTGTTCAGCGATGAGGCTCATTTCTGGTTGAATGGCTACGTAAATAAGCAAAATTGCCGCATTTGGAGTGAAGAGCAACCAGAAGCCGTTCAAGAACTGCCCATGCATCCCGAAAAATGCACTGTTTGGTGTGGTTTGTACGCTGGTGGAATCATTGGACCGTATTTTTTCAAAGATGCTGGTGGACGCAACGTTACGGTGAATGAACACATTTCGAACCGAACACTGATTTTGGTAATAAAATTCAATGATTTGCTAGCGTTGCTCGTTAGTAAGTCTATTCATGATGAAATGTCAAAGCATACTGAGCATCTTTCTCTTTGACACCATGTCTGAAATCCCACGTGATCTGTCAAATACTAATGCATGAAAATCCTAACCTCAAAAAAATCACCCTTTATATGGCAGCTATATCCAAATCTGGATCTGAGCCAAATAAACAAAGGAAGTCGAAGGGCCTAAGACAACTCACTGTCCCAAATTTCATCAAAATCGGATATTAAATGTGGCTTTTGTGGGCCTAAGACCCTAAACCGGAGGATCGGTCCATATGGCAGCTATATCCAAATCTGAACCGATCTGGGCCAATTTAACGGAGGAAGTCGAAGGGCCTAAGACAACTCACTGTCCCAAATTTCGGCGAAATCGGATAATAAATGTGGCTTTTATGGGCCTTAGACCCTAAATCGGAGGATCGGTCTGTATGGCAGCTATATCCAAATCTGGACCGATCTGAGCCAAATTGACGAAGGATGTCGAAAGGCCTAACACAACTTACTGCCCCAAATTTCAACAAAATCGGATAATAAATGTGGCTTTTATGGGCCTAAGACCCTAAATCGTCGGATCGGTCTATATGGGGGCTATATCAAGATATAGTCTGATATAGCCCATTTTCGAACTTAACCTGCTTATGGGCAAAAAAAGAATCTGTGCAAAATTTCAGCTCAACATCTCTATTTTTAAAGACTATAGCGTGATTTCAACAGAGAGACGGACAGACGGACGGACATGTCTAGATCGTTTTAGATTTATATACTTTATAGGGTCGGAAATGGATATTGCGATGTGTTGCAAACGGAATGACAAAATGAATATACCCCCATCCTTCGGTGGTGGGTATAATAATAGTGTTTTAAAATACATTAGTTATAAAATCATTCCAAATACATTATTAAACGAATTATATAATGCTTCCGAAAATGTAAAACAAATGTATTCTTTTCCGAGGACATCTCCCGTGCTAAGAATTAAATATTCTGGAATCAATAAGCTCTAGAGCTTCTCATATACCATTTATTACCTTTTCCCACTGGCTTGTTACACACAGTGAGTGCCAGTTAGTGCCTTCTCGTAAAAAGCGATAGTACCCAATTCAGTACTGCAATACTGTAACTACGAAAATCGTAGTTAATTTTTTGGCAAACACAAATCGTTTGCTCTGACGATGATTCTATTCTCTAAACCGTTATCTGTTTTTTTCTTTGGCAACTCTATCCATAAACACGAAAAGCACAAAGAGAAACGAAAAAAACTTAGTTTTTTTCTATTTTAATTTAAAACCAGTAAGGAAAGGCAAAAGTCGGGCGGAGTCGACTATATAATACCCTTCATCTACCCTACAATTATAAATTCGGCAATATATAAATATATATGTAAATAAGAGCTATATCTAAATCTGAAACGATTTTCAAACAGATCGTTTGAAAATTGTTGTTACTACGGCCATATAAGTACAAATCCGTCAATAAATATGTATGGGTGCTACATCAAAATTTTAACTGATTTTGATGTTGAGATCAACAACTAAACCATCCATGCAAAATTTTGTGCAAATCGGTTACAAATTGTGTTTATAACAGACTATAAGTGTAGACCGGGCGATACATATACATGGGAGCTGTATCCAAATCTGGACCGATTTTTATGAAATCTTGCAAGTATGTTAGGATCAGTAGCAAAACAATCCGTGCTAAATTTTGTGCAGATGGTTGAAAATTGTGGTTACTACGGCCATATAAGTGCAAATCGGGCGATACATATATATATGGGAGCAAAAAAGTAGTATGCGCAAAATTTCGTGATGATTCCATGTAAAATTTTGTGCAGATCGGGTGAAAATTGCAGCTTCTTTGGTCATTTAAGTAAATATTGGGCGATACATATATTGGGTTGTCCAAAAAGAAATTGAGGATTTTTCATATAGTCGGCGTTGACAAATTTTTTCACAGCTTGTGACTCTGTAATTGCATTCTTTCTTCTGTCAGTTATCAGCTGTTACTTTTAGCTTGCTTTAGAAAAAAGTGTAAAAAAAGTATATTTGATTAAAGTTCATTCTAAGCTTTATTAAAAATGCATTTACTTTCTTTTAAAAAATCCGCAATTACTTTTTGGGCAACCCAATATATGGGAGCTATATCTAAATCTGAACCGATTTTTACCAAAATCTATAGCATTTTTTCTTGGGCCAAAAAAGTAGTATGTGCAAAATTTCGTGATGATTGGATTGCAAATACGACCTTCACTTTGATTACAAGAAGACATGGACGGACAGACGGACATGGCTAAATCGAATCAGAAAGTGATTCTGAGTCGATCGGTATACTTATCAATGGGTCTAGCCCTTCTCCTTCTTAGTGTTGCAAACAAAAACACACAGCAGCGCTGTGTGTTTTTTATTAAATGTACACAATTATTCAAAGAAGTTTGAAATTACAGACAAATTTTTATATCCTTCACCAATGAAGGGGGGGTATACTAATTTCGTCATTCTGTTTGTAACACTTCGAAATATGCGTCTAAGACCCCATAAAGCATACATATTCTTGATCTTCATGTCATTTTAAGTCGATCTAGCCATGTCCGTCCGTCTATCTGTCGTCTACAATCCCCGGTGGGGATTGTAAATGTGCCAAACCGATCTTTGGTCTCGAACTCTTGAGCCTCTAAAGGCCGCAATTCTCGTCGGATTAGACTAAAACTTTGCAGGTGGTGTTTTGGTATCACTTTCAACAACTGTGCTAAATCGGTTCATAACCTGATATAGGTGCCATATAAACCGATCTTGGGTATTGGCTTCTTGAGCCTCTAGGGTGCGCAATTCTTTTCCGATTTGGATGTAATTTTGCATGTGGTGTTTTGGTATCTCTTCCAACAACTGTGTTAAGTATTTATTCAAATCGGTTCATAACTTGGTATAGGTGCCATATAAACCGATCTTGGTTCTTGAGCCGCTGGTGTGCGCAATTCTCGTCCGATTTGGCGGAAATTTTACAACGGCTTCTCCCATGACCTTCAACATACTTGTCCAAAATGGCCTGAATCGATCTAGAGCCTGATACAGCTCTCATATAAACCGATATCCCGAATTTGTTTCTTGAGCCCCTACAAGGCGCAATTCTTATGCGAATGAGCTGAAATATAACACAATGACTTCTACAAGGTTCAGCATTCAATTCATTTATAGTCCGAATGAGACAATAACTTGTTCTTCTTCAAAGCAAGCCGCTCTGCCGAAAAAATTCAAATTTACAACAAAAAGAAAATAAATAAGAGAAAGACACACACATTGAAAGCTAAGACTGCCGAAACCATATATACATGCATTACGCCATAGTTTCCTTCACGGCAAAGGAAATAATGCATATTTAGAAAATGCAAACGACGCAATATGCATGCCATTGAGAGCAGAATTCTGCTTGCTGCATGTTCATAGATTATCTATTCACAAACGCCACCAACCAGTCTATGTGCGAAGTTTAAATTATTTATCTATATATAATTTATTTATGAATTATTTAGGAAAAGTGCTATCAATAACAATTTATTCGTATAAAACTCTTGCGGACATTTTTATACCTACCACCGAAGGATGGGGGTATATTCATTTTGTCATTCCGTTTGCAACACATCGAAATATCCATTTCCGACCCTATAAAGTATATATATTCTTGATTAGCGTTAACATTTAAGACGATCCAGCCATGTCTGTCCGTCTGTCTGTTGAAATCACGCTACAGTCTTAAAAAATAGACATATTGAGCTGAACCTTTGCACAGATTCTTTTTTGTCCATGAGCAAGGTAAGCTCGAAGATGGGCTATATCGGCCTATGTCTTGATATAGACCGATCCGCCGATTTAGGGTCTTAGCCCCATAAAAGCCACATTTATTATCCGATTTTGTTGAAATTTGGGACAGTGAGTTGCGTTTGGCCACTCGATATCTTTCTTCAGTTTGGCCCAGATCGGTCCAGATTACCATATAGCTGTCATATAGACCGATCTCTCGATTTAAGGTTTTGGACCCATAAAAGGCGAATTTATTGCCCGATTTAGGACAGAGATCTTTAAGACCCAAATTGTTATGTTGAGCAAATACGGGGTTTGTTATAGGGGTGGGACGTCCCTTAGAGAGTTGGTCCCGAATATTGATATCACATTCGTGGTCTACTCCCAAATACCTTTTAATTGAGCCCCATATTTCCATAGTTGCAAACATGTCCGGTTTTGGGGGTGTATTGGGGGATGAGGCGGCCACTCCGTGACTTGTTCTTCTCTAAAATAGCTCGAGCCTCATATTGCAATGGTCAGCAAATACGTCTTATTTGGGTGGTGTTGTGGGGGTGGGTTAGTCCCATAGAAACTTTTTTCCGAATATTGATATCCAATTTGTGCTTTACTCCCAAAGACTTCTCATCTGATACCCATATTTCTATGGTCGCAAATTTGTCCTGTTTGGGGGTTGTTTTGTGGGCCCCATATTGCGATGATCAGTAAATAAGTCCTGTTTGGGGGGTGTTTGAGGAAGGAATGGACCCCGAGAAGGCGTGGACCTCATTTGGATATCAAAATTGTTTTTTACTGGCAAATACCTTTCATTTGAGCCCCATATTGGCATGGTCGGTAAATATGTCCGATTTAGGGGTCTTTTGGGGTTGGGGTGGTCCCCTAAACACTTGGTTCGTCAATTGGATATATGATACGGTTTCTACTCTTAAATACCTTTCATTTGAGTTCCATATTGTAGTGTAGTGGGGCGGCCCCCATGGATACTCAGTCAGAGATTTGGATACCAAATTTTTATTTTTAGGTTATTTTATGAGAGCGCATAATATTTCGCTTCAATCGCATCACCCATCTCCGAGATCTGGCGTCTATGAAAATTAGGGTGAGCAGTTTTTGAGTCTATAAGGAACACACAATCCGACAAACAAACACAAATTGATTTTTATAAATAAGAGGAGGCCACCGTATCTCAGAGGTTACCATGTCCGCCTATGAAGCCGAACGCCTGGGTTCGAATCCTGGCGAGACCATCAGAAAAAATTTTCAGTGGTGGTTTTCCCCTCCTAATGCTGGCAACATTTGGTGGTACTATGCCATGTAAAACTTCTCTCCAAAGAGGTTTCGCACTGCGGCACGCCGTTCGGACTCGGCTATAAAAGGGAGGCCCCTTATCATTGAGCTTAAACTTGAAGCGGACTGCACTCATTGATATGTGAGAAGTTTGCCCCTGTTCCTTAGTGGAATGTTCATGGGCAAAATTTGCAATTTGCATATAAGAGAAGACTGGCTGGACAGGGCCAGCTTCGCTGTGCCTTCTCTCACTTTTTTATTTTATCTGAGCTCTATACTGGCACGGTCAGGAAAAAAGTCCTATTTGGAGGTGCTGGTACGGCCTTTCAAATATTTCGCCCCAATATGGATATCATATTGGTGCTCTATCCCCAAATTTCTTTCATTTTAGCCTTATATTGCTATTGTCGATATGGGGGTGTTTTTGTGGTGAGGTGGACCCCATGTACCCATGTCTCTAGTCTCAAATACCTTTCATTTGAACATAATATTATCAATATTGGTTTAAATTTCAATTTGGCAGGCTTTACGGGTGGGGCCGCCACCCTAGGCATCCCACCTTAAATAAGTATACCAAATTTCTGTTTGGGTCTTATTATAAAAAAACTAAATTTCGCTAAAATTACCCACTCATCCCCTCGATCATGGCAATCATATACGTGTGGTTCAGTGGCAGTTTATGAGATGAGTCGTTCCTGAAACACTTGGTCATAAAACAGATATCAGATTTGAGCCCCTTTTAGCCATAATCCACAAATATGTCTAGTCGAGGGGTATGTAGGGTAGGGCGGCCACTTACGCACTTAGACCTGAAAAAGTATCAGCATCGTGCTCTACTGTTTAATTCCTTTTATTTGAGTTGCAATTGCCATTGGTTTTAGGGGGAGTTTGTGGGGTGAGACTACTGATAATATCTGCATCGTGCTAGAGCACGATTTCGTTTGAGCCCCATAATGTCAAGCATTTTGAAATTGGCGATCAAGATATTCAGGGCTACAGGTCTCGTTCAGTCCACACTAATTAATTTTTTTTATTGGTTATCTACATTCAAAAATAAATTTTCAAATCTACCACCTAAACCACATATTTTTAAAGATCCGCAGGTCCTCCTGTATCTATCCCAATTTGAGGGTAAAAAGTGCACTCTTCTACCAAAGACCTTTTATTGCCATTTATTATATTTTATTTTATTCCTATTCTATCCTGATCGGCCTTCATTTATTATTTTTAATTCTTTTTTTTTTTTGCGTATGATGGAGGACGGTCCTTTAATGTCGAGATCTACATGTACGGCTGAACGGCAGGACGTGACCCAGATACTTGAATCATAAAATTAATATTAAATTCGAACTCTGCTATCATAGACCTTTCGTTTAATTTTCATATTATCCCGATTGAATTACACGTCTTATTGAAGAGCATTAGGTGGTTGGGCCTGACCCAGATTCTGTCCCAAATGTGTATATCAGATTCGTAGTCAACTCTCAGAAACCTTTCATTATATACCCATTTTGTGACATTGGACATTCATGGCCGTTTTGGTGGTTTTTGAGGTTGGAGAGGCCCCATAGACACCTGGACAAATTTCTCATAACAGATGTGTACTCGTGTGTATAACAGATGTGTACCAATCGGTAAATATGTCCTGTTGAGGGGTTTTTGTGGGGGTTGGTGCGACTCAGACACCAAGGAACAAATATTTTTATCAGCTTTTTACTCTACTTTCAAGTACCTATGATTTGATATCCATATTGTCCCAATCGGCAAATACGTCCCGCTGGGGGTTTTGGGGAGTGTTGAGGCTCCCTAGACACCAAGCAATACATATTTATGGCAGATTTGTACTCTACTTTTAAATACCTTTCATTTGATACCCACATTGCACAAAGCGATAAAAGTGTCCTGTTGGGTATACCCTCCACCATGGATCGCATTTGTCGACTACTTTCGCTGTTTCTTTTCTTAGGCAAATCTTATATATAACAAGTAAACGCGAGCTAAGTTCGGCCGGGCCGAATCTTATATACCCTCCACCATGGATCGCATTTGTCGAGCTCTTTTCACGGTATCTCTTTTTAGGCAAACAAAGGATAAAATAATATTGAAGACCATAGTAGAAGTCATTGTGTAAAATTTCAGCCAAATCTAGTACGAAGAATTACGCACTTAAGGGGCTGAAGAAGTGAAATAGGGAGATCGGTTTATAAGGGAGCTGTATTAGGCTATAAACTGATTCATGCCATATTCGACACGTATGTTAAAGGTCATGGGAGAAGCCGTTGTACAAAATTTCAGTCAAATCGGTTAATACTTGCGCCCTCTTGAGGCTCAAGAAGTCAAGATCCCAGATCGGTTTATATGTCAGCTATATCAGGCTATGGACCGATTTGAACTATTCTTACCACAGTTGTTGAATGTCATAAAAAACACCTCATGCAAAATTTCAGCTAAATCGGATAATAATAGCGCCGTCTAGTGGCTCAAGAATCAAAAACCCAGGTCGGTTTATATGGCAGCTATATCAGGTTATGGACCGATTTGAATTATTTTTAAAACAGTTGTTGGAAGACATAACAAAACATCTCATGCAAAATTTCAGCCACATCGGATAGTAATTGGGTCCTCAATTGGCTTAAAAAATCAAGACCCCAGATCGGTTTATATGGCAGCAATATCATGTTATGGACCGATTTCAACCATACTCAGTACAGTTGTTGGAAGTCAAACACCTCATGCAAAATTTCAGCCAAATCGGATAAGAATTGTGCCCTCCAATGGCTCAAGAAGTCAAAACCCAACATAAGTTTATATGACAGCTCTATCAGGTTATGGACCGATTTCAACCATACTTAGCACAGTTGTTGGAGGTCATAATAAAACACCTCATGCCAAATTTCAGCCAAATCGGATAAGAATCGGTGGAGGTGTATGGTGGAGGGTATACAAATTTGAGAATTGATTGAAAAATAATATAAACATGGAATAAAACGTTATTTAGAACCCTATAATTAAAAATTATAAACAAAAATTATTGAAAAAATTGACATAAATGTAAGTAAAATTGTAACCATTGAAGAGCAATAAACTTCTATTTCCCCTTAAAATCATATGCTAGTTTCACTACTATATGATTTGTCTTGAGGGCAAGAGTGTAGTGTACCCACTTTTGCTCTCCACTGTTTGGGCTTTCAATGTTTTTTATACTTGTTATTCAACTCAAATCAGCATAGTTTAATTTTTCTCTCAATAATTCTCCTCGAATATGGACCGCATATGTAAATTTTTTGATATAAAAGTTATGACAATCTACAATATTTCCATATTTAAATTCTTGAACACAAAAAAAATCTTTTGATTAATATTGAGATTGCACTCCAAAATTCAATTTCAATAATTTAATAAATATGCAAATATGCCTCATAATAAGGACATATCTAAAAATTTAAAAAAAAATTGACTTTTGCTTTTGTTTTTTTAATCTTAAAAATAAAGTTGAAAAAATGTCTTATATCAATGCTATTTTTGACATTTAATCAAAGTCGTGTGGTTTACACTTAATTTCGTTATCTTTAAGTTAATATTCTGAAATATAACCACCCTCAAGTTAAGCTTATAGATATCTATACTTATGTTTAGGACGAAATTTTAAAGGTCAATAAATTTTTGTGTTTAAGTCTTAATTTAAAACCAAGCATAAGATCATAAAAATTTACAGTCATTTAGGACATTACAAGTCATTAAGGACAAAATCGCTTCATTAAAATTACGAAAAAAAAATCTTTTATATTAGGAAAAATTTTATTTAGTGCACCAGACAATATATCCATAGATAAAGAAAACGTCCTGATGCGCTCTTAGTCCCGGCTTAATTCCTGTACGCTTATCTCTCAAAACTGCAATAATTGGTAAGTTCAACCTGCCTCTTAATAATAACACTCAACAATTGGATTTTCTTGCATAAAATGCGATATTCTGGTGTGTATCTATTACTGGACACACGATAAGAGACGTATTTGTTATTCGAAAATTAGAAAATTTGGAATCGTGCCAATTAAGTCAATAACGGACTTTATTGGTATATAGCTACTACATACACGTATCTCAAACGTTTGCCAAAGTTTTTTTTATCCGATTTGGAAGAACATTGAAGAATCTTCTGTCATCCTTCCTTAGACCAACCAATGGTGTGGATTACCACAAGGTCTCTGCAGTTCATTTTAAGTCTACTACTAGGCTTTAAGTCTGCTGCTCCATTGAAAATAAACGCAGACCAACAACAGCTTAGAGGACAATACTGTTGTAGTTTTTCGAGTGTCGACAAAGTTCCTATGTAAATAAGTAAAGGGTGATTTTTTTGAGGTTAGGATTTTCATGCATTAGTATTTGACAGATCACGTGGGATTTCAGACATGGTGTCAAAGAGAAAGATGCTCAGTATGCTTTGACATTTCATCATGAATAGACTTACTAACGAGCAACGCTTGCAAATCATAGAATTTTATTACCAAAATCAGTGTTCGGTTCGAAATGTGTTCATTCACCGTAACGTTGCGTCTAACAGCATCTTTGAAAAAATACGGTCCAATGATTCCACCAGCGTACAAACCACACCATGCATTTTTCGGGATGCATGGGCAGTTCTTGAACGGCTTCTGGTTGCTCTTCACTCCAAATGCGGCAATTTTGCTTATTTACGTAGCCATTCAACCAGAAATGAGCCTCATCGCTGAACGGTGAATGAACACATTTCGAACCGAACACTGATTTTGGTAATAAAATTCAATGATTTGCAAGCGTTGCTCGTTAGTAAGCCTATTCATGATGAAATGTCAAAGCATACTGAGCATCTTTCTCTTTGACACCATGTCTGAAATCCCACGTGATCTGTCAAATACTAATGCATGAAAATCCTAACCTCAAAAAAATCACCCTTTATATACTATGAGGTGCAGAGATAGATATTTCTGCAGAGCAAATTAGAAACACACCCGCGAAGCGGGTTCAAACAATAATCAAGATTTTTTTTGGCGCTTTAATTACCAAAGGAACAATTGTTATGTTCTTTATATTGTCACGAAAAATATGAAAAATTTCAAATTGCATATTTGTTTATACTCGTGCATACATACACAGATAAAAATAATTTTGAAAACCAACAACTTTGATCGAAAAATCAACTACGGAAGTTTTTAATTTTTCTGCAACAATTTATTTTGAATCTCAACGACCCAAAGTACAAATTTGTTATTGAAAGGCACTCTTCGCAAGCCACCGTATGACAACAACAACAATATCTCCACAAGCAAGGCAAAAAACTATCTAACCAGCCAACACATTTGCTTTGCTTCGAGTGGTGGTGTTTTTGTTTTCTTTGTTTGGCTCGCGCTGCTTTGTCTCGTTCATTTTACTGCAGCTCTCGGGTTTTAATCTGTCACTCTAATACCCTTAAAAACAAATTTTAATAATTTTGGTGCCGCAGAGTATTGGAACTCATGATTTCCTATTTGGTAGTTTTGTATGCATCAACTAGCCTACCGACAGGTAATAAGTGTCTCAATAAATTAAATTTAAAACAAGTAAAAGCGTGCTAAGTTCGGCCGGGCCGAATCTTATACACCCTCCACCATGGATCGCATTTGTTGAAATCTTTTCCGGCATCTCTTCTTAGGCAAAATAAGTAAGATCGTGCTAAGTTCGGCCGGGCCGAGTTCTATGCGCGGTATCTCTTTTTAGGCAAACAGAATATTGAATGAGAACTGTTATGCTATTAGAGCTGTATCAGGTTTTAGTCCGTTTCGGACCATAAATAAATGCCGAACATTATAGAAGTCATTGTGTAACATTTCAGTTCATTCTGATAAGAATTGCGCCTTTAAGGGGCTCAATTGAAGCTGTATCAAGCTATTGATCGATTCAGACCATATTAGACACGTATGTTGAAAGTCATGAGAGGAGCCGTTGTACAAAATTTCCGCCAAATCGGATGAGAATTGCGCCCTCTAGAGGCTTAAGAAGTCAAGATCCCATATCGGTTTATATGACAGCTATACCAGGTTATGCACCGATTTGCGCCATACTTATCACAGTTATTGAAAATGATACCAAAAAACTATGTGCAGTCAAATCGAACGAGAATTGCGCTATCTAGAGGCTCAAGAAGTCAAGACCCAAGTTCGGTTTATATGGCAGCTATATCAGGATATAGACCGATTTGAACCATACTTGGCATAGTTGTTGGATATCATGATAAAATACTTCGTGCAAAAATTCATTCAAATCGGATAAGAATTGCGCCCGAATTGCGAATTGAGGCTCAAGAAATCAATATCCAAAGTCGGTTTATATGACAGCTATACCAGATTATAAACCGATTTGAATCATGCTAAGCACAGTTGTTAGAAGTGATACCAAAACACTACGTGCAAAATTTCAGTCAAATCGGACGAGAATTGCGCCCTCTAGAGGCTTAAGAAGTCAAGACCCAAGTTCGTTTTATATGGCAACTATATCAAAACGTGAACCGACTTGAACCATTTACAATCCCAACCGTCCTACACTAATAGAAAGTATTTAAGCAAAATTTCAAGCGGCTAGCTTTACTGCTTCGAAAGTTAGCGTGTTTTCGACAGACAGACGGACGGACATGGCAAGATCGTCTTAAAATGACACGACGATGAAGAATATATATAATTTATGGGGTCTTAGACGCATATTTCGAGGTATTACAAACAGAATGACGAAATTAGTATACCCCCATCCTATGGTGGAGGGAGTAAAAAGGATATAAGAAAAGATTTGCTCTGCTATCAGAGCGATATCAAGATATGGTCCGGTTTGGACCACAAATAAATTATATATCTTAGACCTGAGAAAAATGTCAGCTAATTCGAATAAGAATTGCGCTCTTTGGGGGTTCAAGAAATAAAATAGAGAGATCGATTTATATGGGAGCTGCATCATTCTTTAGACCCATTCAGACCGTAATAAACACGTATATTGATAGTCATGAGAGGATTCGTCATACAAAATTTCAGGCAAATCGGATGATAGAGGCTCGAAAAGTCAAGATCCCAGATCAGTTGATATGGCAGTTATATCAGGTTATGAACCGATTTGAACCTTATTTGGCGCAGTTGTTGAAAGTCATAATAAAATACGTCATGCAAAATTTCAGCCAAATCGGATAGGAATTGCGCACTGTAGAAGCTCAAGAAGTCAAGTCACCCGATCGGTTTATATAACAGCTAAATCAGGCTATGAACCGCTTTGAAACATACTTGACACAGTTTTTGGATATCATAACAAAATACTTCGCGCAAAAATTCATTCAAATCGGATAAGAATTGCGCCCTCTAGTGGCTCAAGAACTCAAGATCGGTTTATATGGCAGCTACATCAGGTTTTGACCGATTTGAACCATACTTAGCACAGTTATTGGAAGTCACAGCGAAACACGTCATGCAAAATTTCATTCCAATCAGATAATAATTAAGACAACTAGAGGCTCCAGAAGTCAAGACGCAAGATCGGTTTACGTAGCAGTTATATTAGGTTATGAACTGATTGGAACCATACTTGGCACAGTTGTTGGATATCATAACAAAATACGTCGTGCAAAATTTCATTCCAGTCGGATAAGAATTGCGCACCCTAGAGGCTCAAGAAGTCAAGACCCAAGATCGGTTTATATGGCAGCTATATCAAAACATGGACCGATAGTGCCCATTTACAATCTTAACCGACCTATACTAATAAGAAGCGGCTCGCTTTACTCCTTCGAAAGTTAGCGTGCTTTAGACAGACAGACGGACGGACGGACAGACGGAAGGATATATATAGATCGACATAAAATGTCACGACGCACAGTGGGCCAAATGGCAAAAAAATTGGAAATAAGTCTACAACTTTTTATCTGTTGATTTTAGCCATACAAAATGTTCTAGACATTTGTAGAGGAGGACATAGGCTTTCAGAAAAGTGCTGTTTTTGGTCCATATCTTTAATACAGGGTGAGCTACAGGGTGTCAAAGTTGACCACTTTTGACTTCTCCAAGCTTCTGGGGGCCATAACTTTTGATCTACTCAACCGATTTACATGATTTAGGACTCTAGAGAAAGAGCTTGACAAGATCTAAAAAACTTATGCATAAAGTACCATGCCATCGTGTACTGTTAAGGAGTTATGAATTGTTTAATTTTAAAATATGAAAATTTGGCCTTGGTTTTTTTCAGTGTTTTTTAAATAACTCCGTCAATTTTAAAGCTATAAACTTCATACTTCACAAAAATTATGCCAGCATATGTGTGCATAAAATACAAAAGGAATCACGTGAATATCTTTGGCGGTTTAAAAATGGCATCGTTTTCAATATGAAAAATATTTTTTTTGTCAAAAAATTGCAAAATTTTTCAAAAAAGATACTCCCATTTCCTTTAAGTTTTCGCAAACTTTGGCCGTCAAAGCATTATCATTTCTTTCCATTTTCACAAAGTCGAGGTATTAAGAAAAGTTTTAAGTGCTAATTTGGCTAATTTCGATATCAAACAACACCGTTATCTTAAGACAAAAATGGCCAATTTTTTTACTAAACTTCAAAAGTTTCTCACTGGAAAAAAAGTTCCACGGGGATTTTTTCGCTTTTTTTGAACTTAAATGAAAGCTTAAAATGTTCCCAACATTTTAAGGTATGTCTCGCCATATCCTAGCCATAAATGAGATCGTAGCGATCAAAATACTGAAAAAAGTCAATTTTCAAGTAGTGCTATATTCATTGCTAAAAAACAAGTATTACGTCACATTTTATTGCAAAGATGTTAAATAAACTTTTATTTGGTAACACTTCTTCTACAAAACACAAAAAGAATCATGGAAATATCTCTATTCTATTCCATTTTATGGAACCGGCAATAAAAAAGTCAATTTTTCAAAAAAGTCGAATTTCCCAAATTTTGTTTTTGTTGTCCTAATTGCACATGACACACTATAGCCATATTTACGCAACATACCTTATCGTAAAGGAAATTTTCATACCTTTCCAACAATGTATAAAACATTTCTCAACTCGGATTCTATCTACTCTAAAATTCATTTACACTTCATTAAACTCTATATAAAAATGTCTATTTGTGAAATGGAACCTTATATGGGGCCTACACTAAAACATTGATAGATTTGCCCAGGGTTTACAATACAAATGTGTTAGAATAAAAAAAGGTCTCCTGCCAAAGTTTAAAAAAATTGGAATAAAAATATGTGTTTTAGAGCGAAAACACTTCGCATCGGCGTGCGTTTATATGTATATTAGCTACTCCCAAAATAAAAAAGCATTTTAGTTTTGTATTATTTGATTTTATTCTCTACCAAATAATCTAAGGTATCAAAATTTAAAAGCTCTTTAATTTGAATGGCATCGGGATCGTCCTTATCTATATCGTCACATATTTTTGGTAGCCATTTAGTTCTGATGCTGTATAGTACCGGATCAGACGATAACAATAAATATTGAAGTAAATCATAATTTTGGTTAAATTTGGTGCTCTTTCGGGTATTGAAAAGCCGGAACTGTTTAACATCTCTATTACGGGATTCCTGAGCTTCTTCTGTAAGTTCTCCTAACGGAAGTATGTTGTATTCCACAATTTCCTTGCCATGATGTAAGACTTTATGTACTGTCGGTGTTAAAGCTTTCCACGAATATAAATCAGATAAAATGTTTTTTGTGTCATTACTATAAGCTTCAAATTTGGTTGAATTTATCATCTTTTTGCTATTGATTACAGCCAAAATCACTTTGAATCGTCTTAGCAAGTGTTCATCAAGACCGGTTATTTTAGATGTCGATACGGGGTCCTCAAAAAACCGCCTTGCCGAGTTGCCATCATTTGTGCTTCCGTATCCGTAAAGAGGTTTATCTATTATAAGTCCCTTTTGTTTAAACTCCAACTGGATTCGATTCTTCTCTTCCTGCCTCATTTTGTGAAGATCTTGGTTGTTTCTAGCAGAGACATCGCGGTTTCCAGGGCTAGTCCGATATTTAAGGTCATACGATAAATGCAAACAATACTCCATGAATCGAATTCTACAGTGCAGGGGCGAAATACCGAAATTGAGCGCATTTTCGTTTACTAAATTTTCATCAGACTTGTCCTCGAATTGCCCATTCTTCTTGCCACAAATATTGCATCTCCAATTGGACATAACGCCAGTTAATGCGTTTGCCACCTTTCCATCGATCATAGTGAGTTGTAGTTGAAACGAAACTTTTATATTTCTTCCCAATTGGTTTATAACAATCATGGGTAATGCAGCAATTTCTTCCTTTATTTCGTTCACCAAAGATCGTGTTGTGTTCCGGTCTTCCTTTGTATACTCAAACCGAATTGGGCGACATAAATATTTTGACCCAGGTGTTCTATTTATCCATATATCTTGAAATGCATTTTCTTTCGATGATGAAGATTGGTCCTTGTACAATCTCATTCTCAATGGTACTAATGATGCCATGAAAATTGATGCGAAGTTGGTATCTATTTCTGTTTGTTGCTTATATTCGGAAAATCCAGATGATCCATCACAACCCCATTTGCTGATCAAAACCACTTCGGAATTATTACATGTGTTCAACTGTTCTTCAGTAAAATTAGAAATAATTCTAACAGCTGTATTTTCAACAAGATCAGCAAGTTTCACTCTTGCTTTTAATTCGTCCACGTATATATTTGATGGCACCATTTTCGTCCTGGTGTTGTACAATTTATGTTTTGAGGGTAAACAACCCCATCCTTTTTCACGAAGAGCCTTCCTCCTTTTGGTTGTGTTTTTAACAATGCTGTTTTGAACGTATCTTTTATTAAATTTGGCGGATGTGCCGCCAATAGTTCCTCTTGTTTTTTCTTTTTGGTTTTCTCCGTAACTTCGTCGTATGCTTTGCTAGGCCGGCCGGGAATCAGCGGTTTAATTTCAATAAGTAGATCCGATTTCAGCCACTTCTCATACATTTTGAAAAACTTGATTTTTGCGAATGAACATTCTGGCAACCTTCTCTCAAATGATTTGTAGAATTTTTCAAGTTTGTCTAAAGCGTCTTTATTTAGCCTTATTCCATATATGTGGTCCAAAGTGTAAACAAGTTCCTTAAATGACTCCGTGTATGATTTGGAATCATTTTTGATGTCCCATACAATTTTCGAAAGAGTGGAATACTTCAGTATGACTTCCATAACTTATAAATGTCCTTTACGCCTCTACAAAATATAATGAAGAAAATTTGGATTTTGTTCAAATATTTATGCAATATATTCACAATTAATGACCCATTTCAGGTATCAGACGCAATCGTAAAAAGGGGTCCAAAGTGCCTCTTTTTACTTACTCTTCTATAATTATTTACCTGGACTCGAATTTGGTTAAAAAAAATGACAATGAATTTTTTATGGGTAGGTTTTTTCACATTCATTGATACGGTGGATTTCCTGGGAATTCGACATAGCGAAACAGGTAACATTTGTCTGCATCAAATCTTAACACAAATATATATATATATGCAGGTATATTTCTAGGTTACTTTTTATTCAAAAATCATCAGCTTACATTAAAAATAGATGTAGGTACTATACAAACGCACGCCGATGCGAAGTGTTTTCGCTCTAAAACACATATTTTTATTCCAATTTTTTTAAACTTTGGCAGGAGACCTTTTTTTATTCTAACACATTTGTATTGTAAACCCTGGGCAAATCTATCAATGTTTTAGTGTAGGCCCCATATAAGGTTCCATTTCACAAATAGACATTTTTATATAGAGTTTAATGAAGTGTAAATGAATTTTAGAGTAGATAGAATCCGAGTTGAGAAATGTTTTATACATTGTTGGAAAGGTATGAAAATTTCCTTTACGATAAGGTATGTTGCGTAAATATGGCTATAGTGTGTCATGTGCAATTAGGACAACAAAAACAAAATTTGGGAAATTCGACTTTTTTGAAAAATTGACTTTTTTATTGCCGGTTCCATAAAATGGAATAGAATAGAGATATTTCCATGATTCTTTTTGTGTTTTGTAGAAGAAGTGTTACCAAATAAAAGTTTATTTAACATCTTTGCAATAAAATGTGACGTAATACTTGTTTTTTAGCAATGAATATAGCACTACTTGAAAATTGACTTTTTTCAGTATTTTGATCGCTACGATCTCATTTATGGCTAGGATATGGCGAGACATACCTTAAAATGTTGGGAACATTTTAAGCTTTCATTTAAGTTCAAAAAAAGCGAAAAAATCCCCGTGGAACTTTTTTTCCAGTGAGAAACTTTTGAAGTTTAGTAAAAAAATTGGCCATTTTGGTCTTAAGATAACGGTGTTGTTTGATATCGAAATTAGCCAAATTAGCACTTAAAACTTTTCTTAATACCTCGACTTTGTGAAAATGGAAAGAAATGATAATGCTTTGACGGCCAAAGTTTGCGAAAACTTAAAGGAAATGGGAGTATCTTTTTTGAAAAATTTTGCAATTTTTTGACAAAAAAAATATTTTTCATATTGAAAACGATGCCATTTTTAAACCGCCAAAGATATTCACGTGATTCCTTTTGTATTTTATGCACACATATGCTGGCATAATTTGTGTGAAGTATGAAGTTTATAGCTTTAAAATTGACGGAGTTATTTAAAAAACACTGAAAAAAACCAAGGCCAAATTTTCATATTTTAAAATTAAACAATTCATAACTCCTTAACAGTACACGATGGCATGGTACTTTATGCATAAGTTTTTTAGATCTTGTCAAGCTCTTTCTCTAGAGTCCTAAATCATGTAAATCGGTTGAGTAGATCAAAAGTTATGGCCCCCAGAAGCTTGGAGAAGTCAAAAGTGGTCAACTTTGACACCCTGTAGCTCACCCTGTATTAAAGATATGGACCAACAACAGCACTTTTCTGAAAGCCTATGTCCTCCTCTACAAATGTCTAGAACATTTTGTATGGCTAAAATCAACAGATAAAAAGTTGTAGACTTATTTCCAATTTTTTTGCCATTTGGCCCACTGTGCGACGATCAAGAATGTATATACTTTATTGGGTCTCAGACGAATATTTCGAGTAGTTACAAACAAAACCCCAGCCTATGGTGGAAAGTATAACAAGTAAAAGCGTGCTAAGTTCGGCCTGGCCGAATCTTATATACCTTCCACCATGGTATCTCTTTTTAGGCAAACAAAGGATAAAAGAATTGTTATGTTTTTGGAACTATATCAATATTGGAGACCACAGTAGAAGTCATTGTTTAAAATTTCAACCAAATCAGTAAGAATTGTGCCCTTTAGGGGCTGAAGAAGTAAAATAGGGAGATCGGTTTATAGGGGACCTGTATCAGGCTATAAATCGATTCAGACCATATTCAATACGTATGGTGAAGGTCATGGGAGAAGTAGTTGTACAAATCGGATAACAATTGCGTCCTCTAGAGGCTCAAGAAATCAAGATTCCTGATCGGTTTATATGACAGCTATATCAGGTTATGGACCGAATTGAATTGTATTAGTTCGAGAGACAGACGGACGGACGGACATGACTAGGTCGACTTAAAATGACATGATGATAAAGAATATATTAACTTTATGGGGTCTCGGACGCTTATTTCGAGATGTTACAAACAGAATGACGAAGTAGTAGAAGATATAAAAACTCATGAGTGGCATGATTTGTGCTCTACATGATAGTACGCCTATGTTTATAAAGAACTAGCTGAACCGGACCCGCTTCGCTGCGCCTTCTTTTACTTTATATGGAACAAAAGTTTGCTTGGAATATTTCTTTTCGACAATTAAAGATCTTTTAGTGGAATACCATGCTAACTTGACTAACAGTTTAAAATATAAGTGCTTTTATCTGAATCCCATATTATCTTTATTGGTCTACGAATTTAAGTTTGGATGTAGGGTGTACTCCATTCTTAAAATACTTCATTTCAGCCCGATATTCTCATGATGTCTGATTTAGTAGTGTTTTCGGGGGAGAGGTGGTCCCCCAGAAACTTAGCCCTGAAAAAATATCAGCATCGTTCTCTTCTTTTAAATACCATTTCTTTAAACCCCATATTGCCATTGGTTTAAGAGGAGTTTACAGGATGAGGCGTCCCCCAAACACATGGCCCGAAAATAGGTTATCAAATTCGTTTTCTAATCTCAAATACCTTTCATTTGAGCCACATATTGGCATAATCGAAAAATTTTTACAATTTGGGGGGTGTTTTGGGGAAGGGGTGATGCCCTTAATACATGGTCTTATATTTGGATATCAAATTCGTATTCTACTCCCAAATACCTTTATTTGAGCCCCATATTGCGATGGTTAGTAAAAAATTGCTGTTTGTGGGGTATTTTGGGAAAATTGGTCCCGAAAATGGGTATCAATTCTTGCTCTACCCCCCAGTACCTTTCATTTCAGCTCCACATTGACATGTGCGGTAAATATACCCGATTTAGGGATGTTTTGGTGATTGGGGTGGTCCCCCAAACACTAAGCCCGGAAAATATATCAGCAACGTGTTTTATTCTCACATATCTATATATCATTTAGTTGAATCCCATATTGCCATTGCCCTCAAAATTGGATATTAAATTCGTTTTCTAATCTCATTTAAACTCCTTATTGCAAAAGTCGCAAATATGTCTGGTTTGGGGTATTGGTCCTAAAAACTATGAATATTTAGTTCCACTCTCTTTAAGACCCAAATCGTCTTGGTGAGCAAATACGTCCTATTTGGCGGTTGTTATGTTGGTGGGATGTCCGCTAGACGGTTGGCCCCTTATGTTGATATCAGATACGTGGTATACTACCACATACCTTTTATTTGAGCCCCATATATCCATAGTCGGTAAACATGACCGACTTGGGGGTGTTTTGGGGGATGGGCGGACACTCAGTGAGTTGGCCTTGAAAATATATATCGGATTCATGTTCCACTTTAAAAACCCTCTTATTTGAGCCTCACATTGCAATAGTCAGAAAATACTTACTATTTGGGTGGTGTTGTGGGGGTGAGGTGGCGCCATAGACACTTTTCCCGAATATTGATACCAAATTCGTGCTTTACTAGCAAATACCTTTCATTTGAGTCCCATATTGCCATGGTCGGTAAATATGTCCGATTTAGGGGTGTTTTGGGGCTTTGGGTGGTTTCCTGAGCACTTGGTCCGACAATTGGATATCAGATACGTTTTCTTATCCTTAATACCTTTCATTTGAGTCCCATCTTGTCGTGATTGGTCTAAATATATGCTTGGTAGGTCTTAGGGTAGGGCAGCCCCCCTAAGTACCCCTTCCGAAATTTGGATAACAAGTTTTTATTTTTAGGGTACTATATGAGAGCACACAAAATTTCGCTTAAATCGCACCACCCATCTCCGAGATCTGGCATTTCTGAAAATTAGGGTAAGGGGAAGGGTCGCCCCCCCCCATCCCCTCAGATATTAAAAAAATGTTTTACCACGACGTCATTATGCACCATCTGTGAAAAGTTCAAGAAAATCCGTTCAGCCGTTTCTGAGTCGCGACATTTTATGTCGATCTAGACATGTCCGTCCGTCCGTCTGTCTGTCGAAAGCACGCAAACTTCCGAAGGAGTAAAGCTAGCCGCTTGAAATTTTGCACAAATACTTCTTATTAGTGTAGGTCGGTTGAATTTGTAAATGGGCCATATCAGTTCATGTTTCGATATAGCTGCCATATAAACCGATCTTGGGCCTTGACTTCTTGAGCCTCTAGAGTGCGCAATTCTTATCCGATTGGAATGAAATTTTGCACGAGGTGTTTTGTTATGATATCCAACAAGTGTGCCAAGTATGGTTCAAATCGGTACATAACCTGATATAGCTGTCATATATACCGATCTTGGGTCTTGACTTCTTGACCCTCTAGAGGGCGCAATTCTTATCCGATTTGAATGCATTTTTGCACGAGGTGTTTTGTTATGATATCCAACAAGTGTGCCAAGTGTGGTTCAAATTGGTTTATAACCTGATATAGCTGTCATATAAACAAATCTGTGGACTTGACTTCTTGAGCTTTTAGAGGGCGCAATTCTTATCCGATTTGAATGCATTTTTGCACGAAGTGTTTTGTTATGATATCCAACAACTGTGCCAAGTGTGGTTCAAATCGGTTTATAACCTGATATAACTATCATATAAACAAATCTGGGGACTTGATTTCTTGAGCTTCTAGAGGGCGCAATTCCTATTCGATTTGGTAGAAATTTTTCATATAGTATTTTATTCTTACTTTCAACAATTGTGTCAAATAAGGTTCAAATCGGCTCATAATCTGATATAGCTGCCATATAAACCGATCTGGGATCTTGATTTCTTGAGCCTCTAGTGGTCGCTATTATTATCCGATTTGCCTGAAATTTTGTACTACGGATCCTCTCATGATCGTCAAAATACGAGTTTATTATGATCTGAATCGGTCTATAACCCGATACAGCTCCCATATAAATCGATCTCTCTATTTTCTTGAGCCCCCAAAGGGTGCAATTCTTATTCGAATTGGCTGACATTTTACACAGTTTTCCAACATGTAATTTAATTGTTGTCCAAACCGGACCATTTCTTGATATCGCTCTAATAGCAGAGGAAATCTTTTTTTATATCCTTTTTTTGCCTAAGAAGAGATGCCGGGAAAAGAACTCGACAAATGCGATCCATGGTGGAGGGTATATAAGATTCGGCCCGGCCGAACTTAGCACGCTTTTACTTGTTATATATAAGATTTAATGTTTCACATACAAATTCGGTAGTTGGTTTTGTTTTCAGGAGTTATTTTTTTCTGTGTAAACACTAGCTGCAATGGCTCCGTAATCTGAAACAACTCTTGGCGGTGAAATGACATTTTACATTTCGTCCGACACATTCCCTAAAAGTGATCTAGGCGTTACAGGACAGAGTATGGCTGGGAGCAGCCCACATTTTATGTTCCGTTCACAACCGCAAACAAAACACAAAACGAACTTTGTAGGGCCGAATATAAATGCGCTCTATTAACTTCATAGTTTGTTTCCTTCACTCGTCTAACAAAGGGCGATGTCACATTTTTATGACCTTTTTGCTTCATTTTGTGTCTGATAAATGTTGGCAAGTGTCATACCACCGAAAGTTGTGAGAGTTTCAATATTTGTTTGTTGGTAGCACTAGAACAGTCGTTGCTCGTACCGTTCAGTGCAAATGCAATAGTTGAGAAAAACAACAACTATGGCGACAACAAATGTTTGCCACAATATGATTTCAAATATGAATGTTAACATGCCCATAACTCTTGTCGGTTATCTCGGCAGGTTTGCAGACATTTTGAAACGTGTGCTTTTGCACTTTTCAGGCAGCTTTCAAATTATTTATTTAAGCATTTATCCAGAGTCCTAAGGCAATGATTCCGAAATAAACCACGAAAAGAATGTATGTCACATAATCCAGTGTTAGTGTCTTCACAATCACAATAGTTGGTAACTTTAGTTTGAATGCTATTGCATTTGTGATGTAAGGATATTTTATGATAATTTTCAATGCCTAACTTAAAAATTTCAAAGCACTTACTCCAACATTTTTTTAAAGTAAGCACATTGTTAAATGGTTTAGGATAACAATCACATAGGTCAATATCCCTTGAATTAATTAAAGCAATTTCACAAGCAATCAATTTCTAATGTTTTCCGCTTGTATAACTCTGTCCGCAACCTAAAACTAATACTTTAAACATTACCTTAAAATCCTTCGGGTAAACAGCATTAAAATGGACCTAATTTTCGGTTAGGCTTTGTTCACATTAAAGTGATCTTAACAACAAAATTTAATGAATTAACTTGTATTCAAATAGCCTTTTTAAACGTTTTAATTCTTATTTTATATGCCATACAAAACTATCAACAGATTGTACTTCTTAAGCCTCTAGTGACTTTCGAGGTAGAGCGATCTGCAATAAATTTGATATCAGATTCGTACGCAACCTTTCATTTGAACTCCATATTATCCTGATCCATGTGGTTATCGTCGGCATAGACATTTGCTCTCAAGTTTTATACTGGTACGTATTCAATATTTATAGGAAGGGCGTGCTGCAGAACAACACCACTTTGTAGAGAAGTTCAGTACGGTTAATAGGCTTTCAAATATCAACAGGAGTAGATAACCATTGCTGAACCATTGAACGCAGGTTTTTAGCGCCAAAGTCGGACTTACTTTTACGCTACGGTGGCATCAAAATAAACGTATTTTTTATATATATATATATATATATATATATATGGCACGAAATTTTAGTGTCGCACTTACATCGTAAACTTGTTTCGCGGTATATTCGATCTAAGTACGACCTACCCATGTATGGCCCTTGCAGCCTCCATGCCTAATGGGTTGAATAAATCCGCTAACGAAAGACGACATGCGTCACACAGTGGTTGCAAAAAATGTACGACCATTAAGATCGTAAGTCGACGTAGCTATATTCGTCTGTCCGTATGTGGAAATCACTACAGCAGTCGAATATTCGCCTGAAGTTTTGCACAGATACTTTTTATTGATGTAGGTGGGGGATTGCAAATGGGCCATGTCGGTTCACATTTGGATATAGTTCTCATATAAACCGAACTCCCAATTGGAAATCTTGCGCCCTAGGAAGCCGCAAGTATTGCCGATTTGGCTGAAATTTGGCACGTCGAGTTCTGTTACGCCTTCCAACACTCCTGTATACATGGTCGAAATCAGACGTCAACCAGATATAGTTCCTCCATATATCAATCTCCCGATTAGTCACCTACGGCCTCAAGAAGCTTAAATTTTGGCTGATTTTACAGAAAATTTGTAAGTAGACTACATATGTGTCCTTCAACTACGTGCATTTGCGCAAATTTTTTGTAGAATCCATGGTGG
Organism: Stomoxys calcitrans; assembly: GCF_963082655.1. Classification (NCBI taxonomy): domain Eukaryota; kingdom Metazoa; phylum Arthropoda; class Insecta; order Diptera; family Muscidae; genus Stomoxys; species Stomoxys calcitrans. The sequence continues at coordinate 69,209,310 of NC_081556.1, forward strand.
TGGAATTCCAAATTCGGTCCAGCCGAACGTAGCAAATTTTTATACCATCTACCATAGGAATTTCGTCATTCCGTTTGTAACTCCGTGAAATATTCGTCTAAGATCCCATAAAGTATATATTCTTGATCGTCATGACATCGATCTAGCCATGTCTGTCGAAAACACCTTAACTTTAGAAGGAGTAAAGCTAGGTGCTTTAAACTTTTCACAAATAATTCTTATTGTGTAGGTCGGTTGGCATTGTAAATGGGCCACATCGGCTGATGTTTTGATATAGATGCATTATAAACCGATCTTGGATATTGACTTATTGAGCCAATAGAGGGCGCAATTCTTATCCGAGTTGGCTTAAATTTAGCATGACGTGTTTTGTTGTGACTTCCAACAACTTTGATAAGTATGGTTCAAATCGGTTCATAACCTGATATAGCTGCCATATGAACCGATCCAATTTATATCCGACTTGGTTGAAATTTTGTAATTGTTGTACAACGACTTCTTCTTCACCGACCTTCAACATACTTGCTAAATATGGTCTGAATCGGTTCAAAACCTGATATAGCTCCACTATAAACAGCTCTCCCGATTTTACTTTTTGAGCCACTATAGGGCGCAATTTTTATCCGATTTGGATGAAATTTTTCACAATGACTTTTAATTTGGTCTCTAACAACCAAACTAAATATGGCCCAATATGTTCATAATTTGATACATCTCCAACATCATAGCTATTCTTATGCATTATCCTTTGTATGCCTATAAAGAGATATTCCTCAAAGACGTTTTCATCCACTGTGATACTACAGGAACAGAAAAAGAAAGATGCCTTCTATTTCCTACCATTGAACCTTCCAGATCGCTTTAAAAAGCCCAACAACTTGCGATCGTTCGTATCCGCTAAATCAGACAAGTTCTCAAAGAAATGAAACCCTAAAGTGGAACTTCTTCTCACCGCCAGTGCTGGACTCACACACAGAAGTTGTTCTATAGTCTCCTCTTCTTCAATGTTTTCACAGCAAAAGTCGTTGCTGGGAAAATTCAGTCTGTTAGTTCCGATTAGACCGTGACCTGTCATGACGGACTGACTGAGACGTCTTTTGTAGCCAGTGATAGGAAAGGGGTTAGACCTCTTCAAGTCTAGATTAGGATTGTAACCATCTATGATTCGTTGTCCTTCGGGACTGATCCTGAAAACTTAGAGTACATGCCGCGAGAGGCATACCCACAGATTCCATTTTCCCTGGAATGTGTTAGATAGTTCCTATTTTCCCAAGCTCGTCCGCTTTACAATTCCCTGGGATATCTCTGTGGCCCGGCACCCAGAACAGTTGAATTTTTATACCCACCACCGTAGTATAGGGGGAATATTCATTTAGTCATTCCATTTGCAACACATTGAAATATCAATTTCCGACCCTACAAAGTATATATATTTCTGATCGTCGTAAAATTCTAAGACGATTTAACGATGTCCGTGTGCTTGTCCGTCCGTCTGTTGTAATCGTTCTACAGGCTTCAAGAATTGAGACATTGAGCTGAAAGTTCTTGAACGGGCTAAATCGGACCTTATTTGGATATAGCTGCTATATAGACCGACCTTCCGAAAAAGGGTCTAATACCCATAAAAACATAATTTTTTATCCGATTTCGCTGAAATTTGAAACAGTGAGTAGCTTAAGGCCTCCCGACATCTGACCCAAATATGGTTCAGATCGGACTATATTCAGATATAGCTGCCATATAGACCGATCTGCCGATATGGGGTCTGAATCCCATAAAAGCTTTATTTATTGCCCAATTTCGCTGAAACTTGAAACAGTGGGTTATTTTAAGCCTCCCGGCATCTAACTTGAGTATAGTTCAAATGGGACTATATATAGATATATCTGCCATATAGTCCGATCTGCCGATAAAGGGTCTGAAGCCCATAAAAGCTTTATTTTTTAACCGATTTCGCTGAAATTTGAAACAGTGAGTAGTTTCAGGCCTCTCAACTTCGAACCTAAATATGGTTCAGATCGGACTATACTTTGCTATAGGTGCCATATAGACCGATCTGCCGAGCTGCCATACAGAGCGATCTCCCGATAAAGGGTCTGAAGCCCATTATTTATTGCCCAATTTCGCTGAAATTTAAAACAGTGGGTTACTTTAAGCCTCCCGACATCTGACCTAAGTATGGTTCAGATCGGACTATATTTAGATGCAGCTGCCATATAGACCGATTTCCCGATAAATGGTCTGAAGCCCATAAAAGCTTTATTTTTTAACTGATTTCGCTGAAATATGAAGCAGTGAGTAGCTTAAGACCTGCCAACATCTGACCATAATATGGTTCAGATCGGACTATATTTGGATATAGCTACCATATAGACCGATCTTCCGATAAAGGGTCTGAAGCACATAAAAGCATTATTTATTGCCAAATTTCGCTGAAATTTAAAACAGTGAGTAGCTTAAGACCTGCCAACATCTGACCATAATATGGTTCAGATCGGACTATATTTGGATATAGCTACCATATAGACCGATCTTCCGATAAAGGGTCTGAAGCACATAAAAGCTTTATTTATTGCCCAATTTCGCTGAAATTTAAATCAGTGAGTAGCTTTAGACCTACCAACATCTGACCATAATATGGTTCAGATCGGGCTATATTTAGATATAGCTGCCATATAGACCGATCTGCTCAATGCCCGTGCCGAGTTTGGGTGCATAATTTTTCCAATTTTCATCGGATTGTGACAAAAGGGGGTTCACATATATACCCGAGGTGGTAGGTATCCAAAGTTCAGACCGGCCGAACTTAATGCCTGTTTACTTGTTGACTGTTCAGCCATCTTGTTGAGAGATCTCCGACAGTCGAAGACGGTTTTTGTGTTCAGGTTTTTGTGTTCGCCAGGGATTTAATATCTGCCTGACTGTCTGAGAAGATATTTATGACATAACTTAGCCATTCCGCCACTTCATTAATTGCAAGGATCTCCGCTTGATACACACTGCAAAGGTCATGTAACCTTTTCGATATGACCAGTTCTAAATCTTTAGAGTACACCCCTAAGCCCACCTGGTCGTCTAGTTTGGAATCATCCGCATAGAAGTCTATTTAACTTCTATTACCAGAGATGTCGTAGTTTCAATCGATTCTATCAGGAATAGTGGTACAGTAATTTTTAAACAAAAGTGCCTCAGGTAGGGTGTAATCTACACTGCCTGGAACATCGGATATTGTATCAAGAATAAAACAGTGCCCGTAGCCGCCACATGACCAAAGAGAAAGATCCCTTAGCCTCACGGTAGTGGTCGCAGCAATTTGTCTAGCCACAATGTCCAGAGGCATTAGATGTAGCATAAAATTCAGTGCATCAGATGGTGTCGTCCTCAGTGCGGTTGTGATGCACAGCCATTCTTTGGCTCCGGTTGAGTATTTAACAGTAGGTGGACTTTTGAAGCGCCGCCCACCAAACCACAACACCATATAGCATTATAGATCTGACAACTGCAGCATATACCCAATGCATAATGCGTGGTCTAAACCCCCAACTTTTGCCAATGGATCTCTTGAGTTCAATTTACTGTCCAGCAAACATACAGGTATTTCGCGCTTTTTGTAAATAAAACATTCTCTCCTCTCACGGGGAGAGGTTCCACTGTAGGCATTTTGTATCTCCTGCTGAAAAGAACTACTTTTGTCTTGCACGGATTTATACCTAGACCACTTTTACTGTTGCACGTTGAGCTTCCTGCTGGGAAATTTTCCCCTAACCGCAATTGCCACATCATCAGCATACGCGACCACTTTTATACCTTTTGCTTCCAGAGACAATAGCATATTGTTAATGGCTGTATTCCAAAGTAGTGGAGACAGTACACCTCCTTGAGGAGTTCCTCTACTGACCCATCTAAATCCACAAATCCCAAGCCTGCCGTAATGCACCTTTTAGTAAGTAAGTTATTAATAAATCTTTTTCCGGTAGAGTTGATGCATAGAAACTCCAACTCCTTCTTGATTGACGTCGGTTTTACATTATTGAAGCACCCTCAATGTCAAGAAATGCTACATTGTATATTTCTTTACAGCGAGAGAATCCTCTATGTAGTCGACTAGGTCGCGAAGGGCTGTTTCAGTGGATTTGCCTTTACTATGAGCATGCTGCAGCCGCGACAGGCGATATCCAGGGATCTTTGCCCTAAGATATGTAAAGGATGACAGATTAGTAGGACGAAAATCTTTCGCTTTCGTGTGGTAAGGTTTTCCTGCTTTCGGAATGAAAATGATCTTTGTATTCCTCCATCCCACAGGTATATATGATATGCTGAAACAAGCAAAGTATATCCCCTTTAGCCAAAGAGCCAGTCTATCAGATAAAGGTTGTAATTCAACAGTTGATTCATCAACAAGTTCTCGCAACTTACAAGATTCGAAACTTCTTATCCCCAAAGGATTTTCGGTTTAGGCACAATTTTCCAATAACCTCCGACGAACGCATACCTGTGACAATCTCATCTGGCGCCACGTTGTCCGTTGGAGAATTTCCCGGGAAATGTGTAACAACGAGTAGTTCTATTATTTTCTCACTAGATATTGTCCATACATTCTCTGACTTCTGAATATACCCCACCGAAATAGGTCTCGTGGACAGAATCTTCCTTAGCCTAGAGGCGTCAGATGTATCCTTCACGGAATTTTTTTCTGATTTTTTCTGAGCCTTTCTCAGCTCGCCCTTATATTTTCTTAGCTCAGCCGCATAGATATTCCAATCATGTGGTGCTCTTGTGGTTTTTGCTCTGTTGAAGAGTTTTCTGCAGTCCTTCCTTAGTCCAACCAGCTCTGGGGTCCACCTTGCCGGTCGCAGTTTGCCCCTTGGCCTGGCACTAGAGCATGCTGACACAAGCGAGTCATTCAGGGCCTTCGCAATCCGCTTGACCATTATGTGTATATATCGCGCAGTTGTCGCTTCCTTTTGCTAGTCCAGGAGGGAACGACGTGCAGAACTTGTGCCAAAATTTATCCCAATCCTCCTTTCTTCTGTTAAGCCGACGGAGCAATTCTGCATTATTTTCTCCAAGGCTGATACTAATAAAGCGATGATCAGAGAAGCTGTGGTCATCCAACACTTCCCAGTCGCATATTCTTGCGCTCATATCTTCTGATACAAAGGTAATATCTAGTACCTCCTGTCTGTTCCTGGTAATAAAGGTCGGTTTTCTCCTTTTATTACAAATCGCCAGATTCCAACTTATATCGGGTTGCCCAAAAAGTAATTGCGGATTTTTCATTTTACTTTTAGCTTGCTTTAGAAAAAAAGTGTAAAAAAAGTATATTTGATTAAAGTTCATTTTAAGTTTTATTAAAAATGCATTTACTTTCTTTTAAAAAATCCGCAATTACTTTTTGGGCAACCCAATATTATACCAGCTGGACAGGGCCGGCTCCGCTGTGCTTTCTCTCACTCTTTTAATTTTTCTGAGCCCTATATTGGCACGGTCAGGAAAAAAGTCTTGTTGGGGGTGTTGGTACGGCCTTTCAGATATTTCGCCCCAATGTGGATATCATATTGGTGCTCTACCCCCAAATTTCTTTCATTTGAGCCTTATATCGCTGTGGTCAGTATATATGTTCGGTATGCGGTGGTTTTTGTGGTGAAGTGGACCCCCATGTAGTTTATAGTCTCAAATACCTTTCATTATACCCACCACCATAGGATGGGGGTATACTAATCTATTCATTCCGTTTGGAGCACCTCGAAATATTGATCTAGGACCCCATAAAGTATATATATATATTTTTGATCGTCTCGACATTCTGATTCGAACTGCCCATGTCCGTCCGTCCGTCTGTCGAAATCACGATAGCGATCGAACACGTAGAGCTAGCCGCTTGATTTTGCACAGATACTTAATATTGATGTAGGTCGTTGGGGATTGCAAATGGGCCATATCGGTTCAGATTTGGATATAGCTCTCATATACACCAATCTCCCGATTTGACTTCTTGAGCCCATGAAAGCCACAATAATTTTCCGATTTGGCTGAAATTTAGCACGTAGTTTTGTCTTTTGACTAACAACTATGCCAAGTAAGGACTACATTGGTCTATAATCTGATATAGCTCCCGTATAAACCATTCTTCCCATTTGACTTCTTGAGCCAAAATCGCACCGCAATTTTGATTTGAATTTGGCTGAAATTTTGCACATAGTGTTCTATTTTGACTTTCAACAACTATGAAGATAATGTTTTAAATCTGCGTATAACATGATATTGATCGCATGTAAACCGATCTCCCGATTGGATTTCTTGAGCCCCTGGACGCTTATTTTCATTCGATTTGAATGCAATTTTGTACATCGTGTTCTGCTATGACTCCCAACAACTGTGCGAAGTACGGTTCAAATCGGTCAAGATCATGATATAGCTCCCATATAAACCGATTTCTCGATTTGACTTCTTCAGCCCTTACAAGCCGCGAGTTTTATCCGATTTGAATGAAAATTTTGCTTATAGTGTTCTGTTATGACTCTCAACAACTGCGTCAAGTACGGTCCAATTCAGTCTATAACTAGATATAGCTCCTATATTTTAACAGTTCCCAAGATTCGGCCCTGCCAAACTTAGCATGTTTTTACTTGTTCAATATCAGAAGGTGGTTGTTTGAGGGATTGCCCTGAAACGGGCAATCCAAAATATGGCGTCAAGAGTTTGGGGGTCAATCTTTCTCCTTAAACCACCTATCATGACAATGAGCCTTTACAAGTAGAGTACGAACCTAACTTTAAAATATGTATTCAATCATCAGAGAGTTTTACCCCAAAATACACCAACGAACAGGTAGCTTTACTATGACAGTATGGGGCTCAACTTCGAGGTATTTGAGAATGGGGTAGGAATTTGACACTGAAATATCAAGGGCCTCCAAACCTGCTCGAAAGGACGTGATGCCGATTTATCAAAATCTGGTTGTAAATGAGGCCGAAGCACTGAGTTTTGCAGTCCGCCTATGACGCTGAACGCCTGGGTACGAAACCTGGAGGGACCATTAGAAAAAAATGTTCAGCGGTAGTTTTTCCTTTCTAATGCTGGAAACATTGTCATATAAAAACTTCTCTCCAAAGATGTGTCGCACTGCGCCGCGACGTTCAGACTCGGCTATAAGAAGGAGGCCTTGAATTGGACTGCACTCATTGATATGTGAGAAGTTTGCCCCTGTTCCTTAATGGAATGTTCATGGGTAAAATTTACAATTTCTTCTAAATTAAAGGGTTTTAGGAGCAGAGTACGAACATAACATTCAAACATTTAATAAGTGGCTGAGAGTCTGGATGATACCTGAGTTGACATATAGCCCAATAAGGGCATTATGATATTAAAATATAGGGTATATGGCAGTAGGATAAAAATTTGTTCCATCCACATGTAAATGCTATAAATAGTATATATGGTAAGCACCAGAAATGGCTCTATAAGGTCAAGTTTCTAGCGCTCGCCCCACCTTCAATTTAAACTAAACGGACATATAACCCGATAATTACAATATTGAGCATAAATTGAAGAAGAGGGGTACGAATCTTACAAATCAGGAATGAAAATAAAACAGTAAGAGCGTGCTAAGTTCGGCCGGTCCGAATCTTACATAGCATCTGTCGACTTTTTTGCGCAGTATCTGTTTTTAGGCAAACAAAGTATAATGAATAAGGACAGAGGAGCAGCTATATCAACTTATAGTCCGATTCGGGGCTTAAGAAACGAAATCGGGAGATCGGTTTATATGGGAGCTGTATCAAGCTAAAGATCGATTCTGACCATATTGCACATGTATGTTGAAGGCCATGGGAGGAGACGTTGTAGAAAATTTGTGCCAAATCGGATGAGAATTGGGCCATCTAGAGGCTTAAGAAGTCAAGACCCAAGATCGGTTTATATGGCAGCTAAATCAGGTTATGGACCGATTAGAACCATACTTCGCACAGTTGTTGGAAGTGATATCAATACACTATGTGCAAAATTTCAGTCAAATCTGACGAGAATTGGGCCATCTAGAGGCTCAAGAAATCAAGACCCAAGATCGGTTTATATGGCAGCTATATCAGGTTACGGACCGATTAGAACCATACTTCGCACAGTTGTTGGAAGTGATATCAATACACTATGTGCAAAATTTCAGTCAAATCGGATGAGAGGCTCAAGAAGTCAAGATCCAAGATCGGTTTATATGGCAGCTATATCAGTTAATGAACCGATTAGAACCATACTTTGCACAGTTATTGGAAGTGATATCAATACACTATGTGCAAAATTTCAGTCAAATCTGACGAGAATTGGGCCATCTAGAGGCTCAAGAAATCAAGACCCAAGATCGGTTTATATGGCAGCTATATCAGGTTACGGACCGATTAGAACCATACTACGCACAGTTGTTGGAAGTGATACAAAACACTATGTGTGAAAGTTCAGTCAAATTGGATAACAATTGCGCCTTCTAGAGGCTCAAGAAATCAAGACCCAAGATCGGTTTTATGGCAGTTATATCAAAACATGGACCGATTTGGCCAATTTACAATTCCAACCGACCTACACTAATAAGAAGTATTTGTGCAAAATTTCAAGCGGCTAGCTTTACTCCTTGGCTTGGTGGCTAGCTAGGGAGCCACCGTGGTGCATAGGTTAGCATGCCCGCCTATCGTGCTCAAACGCCCGGGTTCAAATCCTGCCGGCGAGAACACCTTAAAATATTTTTCAGCGGTGGTTATCCCCTCACCAAATGCTGGCGACATTTGTGAGTATTTCAGCCATGTACAACTTCTCAACCAAGAGGTGTTGCTTTTCAGTGGCACGCCGTTCGGACACGGCATTAAACAGGAGGTCCCCTTATCATTGAGCTTAAATTTGAAACGCGCAGCACTCAATTAATATTGTGAGAAGTTAATTTCCCCCTAATTTGTTCCGTAATGGGATGTTTGGGAAACACTAAACACAGCTCTACTCCTTCAAAAGTTAACGTGCTTTCGACAGACAAACGGACGGACATGGCTAGATCGACATAAAATGTTACGACGATCAAGAATATTTATACTTTATGGAGTCTCAGACGAATATTTCGTGTAGATACAAACAGAATGACGTAATTAGTATACCCCCATCCTATGGTGGAGGGTATAAAAAAACATATTCCATACATTTTGAAATATGCACTGCATTCAACCGAAAGGTATTGCGGTTGTGTATGCTAAGAATGTGGAATATCTTTGAAGCAAGGACGTAGCCAGGATTTTATTTTGGGGCGAGGGTGCACCACACCACATTTTTATACCCACCACCGAAGGATGGGGGTATATTCATTTTGTCATTCCGTTTGCATCACATCGAAATATCCATTTCCGAACCTATAAAGTATATATATTCTTGATCAGCGTAAAAATCTAAGACGATCTAGACATGTCCGTCCGTCTGTCTGTTGAAATCACGATACAGTCTTTAAAAATAGAGATGTTGAGCTGAAATTTTGCACAGGTTCTTTTTTTGTACATAAGCAGGTTAAGTTCGAAGATGGGCTATATCGGACTATATCTTGATAAAGCCCCCCTATAGACCGATCGGCCGATTTAGGGTCTTATGCCCATAAAAGCCATATTTATTATCTGATTTTGCTGAAATTTAGGACATGAGTTGTGTTGGACCCTTCGACATCCTTCGTCAATTTGGCTCATACCGGTCCAGATTTGGATATAGCTGCCAAAAAACCGATCCTCCGATTTAGAGTCTCAGGCCCTTAAAAGCCACATTTATTATCCGAGTTTGCTGAAATTTGGGACAGTGAGTTGTGTTAGGCCTTTCGACATCCTTCGTTAATTCGGCTCAGATCGGTTCAGATTTGGATATAGTTGCCATATATTCGGATCCTCCGATTTATGGTCTTAGGCCAGTAAAAGCCACATTTATTATCCGAATTTGCTGAAATTTGGGACAGTGAGGTGTCCTAGGCCCTTCAGATTTGGGTATAGTTGCCATAGGGACCGATTCTCCGTGGCCCACAAAAGCCACATTTATTAACCGATGTCGCCGATTTGGGACAGTGAGTTTAGTTATGCCCCTTGACATACTTCTGCAATATGGTACAGATCGGTTCAGATTTGGATATAGCTGCCATATAGACCGATCTCTCGGTTTTAGGTTTTGGGGCTATAAAACCAATTACAACATTTTTTCCCATAATGTTTTGGGGAAAATTGGCTTTTTGAAAATCGGCAATTTTTTTTATCCCAAAAATCAAACGAAAAAATTTCTCAAAATTCTTTTTGGAATCCATTTTAATGCCTCGTTGTATTTAATGGTTTGGTGGTTTTTAAAATTAAAAATATTTGAAAAAATTTCTATGTCAATATAAATTCTCTAAACTATGGATATACTAGCATGTGGCCGGTCGCTTCGCTGTCCCCGATGGTAACTGTATCGCAATTTTAATAACTTTAGCCTTATCCGTAAAGAAAGAACATTTTGAAAGTTTTAGTGTCTAAATATACAAATTAAAAAAAAAAAACCTATAGTCGTCCAATAAATATTGTCAAGGTGTAACTGTATCGCAAATTTGAGATCTTTAGCTCAATCCGTAAATAAAGTACCATTTTGTGCATTTTAGTATCTTAATGTACTAATTTCAAAGAATCTTCTAGTCACTCGGTACATAGTGCCTAAATGTAACTGCATTCCAAACATCAGAGCTGTAGCACACTCGTAAAGAAGGCGGCCTATTGTACGTTTTAGTACCAAAATATGTGAAGATCAATAAAATCTTCTAGTCGTCCGGTACGAAGATGTGCCTGTATCACAAATTTCAGATCTGTAGCTCACTCATAAATAAAGTACTAAATAGTACCAATTACAGCACTTAAGATCTTTTTTATTCCACTCCTGGTGCGATTTCATCACTTCATATTTGTGTACCATTGCATATTTGTCATCGATCATTTTTAGCAAATTTTTTAATAGTACCCTTCTCCGTTCAGTCTAAAAGTAAATAAGCTATTTTGAACTCTTTGGTACCAACATGTATGATTTGTTAAAAAATTACTTAGTCAGCTAACAAATATTTCTCTGTAGAATATACATGCTAAATTTTGGAGCTTTAGTACAATCCTTAAAGAAAGTATGAAATGGTACCAAATACGGTACTAAACGTACGTTTCTTGCGTTTCCATTACTATTTATAATTTTAAGATCTTTTTATTCCACTCCTGGTGCGATTTTATCACTTCATATTTGTGTACCATTGCATATTTGTCATCGATCATTTTTAGCAAATTTTTTAATAGTACCCTTCTCCGTTCAGTCTAAAAGTAAATAAGCTATTTTGAACTCTTTGGTACCAACATGTATGATTTGTTAAAAAATTACTTAGTCAGCTAACAAATATTTCTCTGTAGAATATACATGCTAAATTTTGGAGCTTTAGTACAATCCTTAAAGAAAGTATGAAATGGTACCAAATACGGTACTAAACGTACGTTTCTTGCGTTTCCATTACTATTTATAATTTTTTTTATCTACCCACTTTATTTCGCAACAACAATCATTTAAAAAAAATTTCGAAGTTTTAGCTCTATCCGTTTGTCCTATGCAAAGTTCAACTATTTTGTACCCTTTTTGGTACTTCTTGGTACTTGGTTTCTAAATGGCCAAAAACACTTTTTGGCATCCCAATTTAGGTTGCCATAGTGTAACCAAAATTCAATTAAAAAACAAGATATCAAAATGTATTAAACGTACCATTTTTTTCACTTCCGGTACTATTTAGGGAAAATTTTGTCAACAAATTTTTTCGAGATGCTCTTTATCTTCTTTCGCGCTGGGTAAAAAGTCACAATTTCGTACTTTTTAGTACCTAAACGTACGTCTATCACAAAACCTCGTCTTATTTCGCGCCTACGTTCCAAGACCCGCATTCGTGCCAAATTTCATGACTCTAGCTTTAGCCGTTTGAGCTTGGCGTTGACCATTCAGTCAGCCAAACAGTCAATCATTCGTTACAAAGGAATCGAGGGTCAGGCGCAATGGGATACATTTTTTTCTTTAAAAATATTTATTGAAATTTATCTATAGAAAAAATTTTAGGAAAATGTTGTTTGGGACTGATAAGCATAATAAAAAGACTTTAAAAATATATATGCAAAATTTAAATTTTGGTAATAATTTTGGTATTAATTAATAATTGAAATTTGGTCTCTAGAAAAATATCATTAAATTTTTTTTTTAGAAAAAATGTCATTAAAATTTAGTTTTTACTTAAAATTTCATTACAATTTTGTCCTTAAGAAAAATAATTATAAGGCGTCCCTGGCCTCAGCAAAATGTTGTCTTTTTAGAATATCATAAGTATAAAATTTTGTCATTAAAAAAAAAATATATATTAATTATTATTATTATTAAGGCATTAATTAATGCCTTGAGATTTTCACAGATAGTGTAGGTTGGTCTGGAAGGAAACATAGGCTATATAATTTTTTGATATCGGGAGGGGGGTGGACCCTCCCCCATACCAGAAAAGTACTGCCCAGAAATAAAAGTGGACCGATCGGGACAATATGGGATTCAAATGAAAGGTATTCAAGAATAGAGTACGAATTTCATAATAAAAGTTGGATCCAAGTACCTGGAAGGCCGCCCCAGCCCCAAAACTCCTTAAAATAAGTTTATTTGACGATCATGACAATATGGGACTTAAATGAAAGGTATTCGGGAGTAGATTACGAATATGGTCAAAAAGTAGGAATAGGCTTTATAATTTATTGATAACGGATAACCGTTACCCCAAAACACCATCTAAAATCAAAAGTAGACAGGTAAGGACAATCGGGAATCAAGTGAATAGCATGCAGGAGTAGAAGTATAGGGGGTCACCCAACCCGCACAAAAACGGTCAAAATGGACACATTAGTCAATCACGGATATATGGGACTCGGTTTGTTTGTTCCGAATAGACTAAAAAACGGGAAAACAGATTTTCTTGAAATTTTCGCATATTGTGTAGGTTGGTCTGAAAAGAAACATAGGTTATATAATTTTTCGGTATCGGAAGGGGGACGGACCTTCCCCCTTATGCCAAAAACACAACCCAAAGTCAAAGGTGGGCCGATCTTTACAATATAGATATCAAATGTAAGGTATTTGAGAGTAGAATACGACTATGTTATTAAAATTCGAGTCTTAGTAGCTATGGGACCGCACTAACCCCAAAACTCCTCCAAACTGACATATTGGACGTTAATTTCAATACGGGGCTCAAATGAAAGGTATTCGGGAGTAGATTTCAAATCTGGGGGTCATGCCACCCCACAAAAACGCCATTAGACCCATTATGACTACATGGTACTTCGCTGAACGGATTTTCTTAAAATTTTGTACGTTTGTCTGGAAGGAAACATAGGCATTATAATTTTTAGATATCGGGTGGAGGCGGACCCTATCCTTTACCCCCAAAAACGCCACCCATATCCGAAAGTGGTCCGATGGGCACAATAAGGGTATCAAATGAAAGGTATTAGAGACCAAAAAAACGAATATGGTATTAAAATCTGGGTTCAAGCAATAGGGGACTCATGTCAATATGGGACTCAAATGAAAAGTATAATCTACTGCCTAATAAAACATTAGGTCCAAGTAATGGGAGGACGCCCACTATAGACTCAAATGAAAGGTATTACGAATATGACATTCAAATTTGCGTTCAAGTCTACGTGGCGCTTTTCCTCCTTAAGATACGTCATATGGGCTATTTGACCTATTATGACAATGTGGGACTCAATGAAAGGTATTCAAGAGTAGAAACCAAGTGTTTTGGGGTACGCCCTAAAGCACCCCTAAACTGAACTTCATTTCCGCTGGGAATAAATAACGAATTTGATATCTATTTTCAGTGCAAAGTGCCGGTGGCCGCCCCAGCCCCAAAACACCCGCCAAATGGTTCATATTTACCGGCCATTGCAATATGGGGCTCAAATTAAAGGGATTTGGAAGTGCAGTATGAATTTGATATCCATATTTGAGTCGAAATGTCTGAGGTGCCATCCCTCCTCTAATAAGAACATTACCCCAAGGAGGAACATTACCACCAGGAACCGAGAAGGGGTAAATTCTCACACATCAATGAAAGCTTTCCGATTCAAGCTTAAACTCAATGATAAGGGACCTTTCTTTGGGGGAAAACTTTTTTAAAAGCCCATGCATGGCATTGGTCCAATTAGTTTTGGATCTTTGTACTTTTCAGTAAGCACAATCTATTGTAAAACAATTAAAAAAAAAAAAAAACACTGGTGAAATTTATTATAACAAGGCTCTTTTAGCAGGAATAAATGGTTAGTATTCGGCCAATTTTCGTATTCGTTACAAATTCATGCAGTAAATTCATCGTAAAAGACCTCCAACGTTTTTCATAAAATAAGTTTGCTTGTCGAAAACTTCGTTTATGGCTTAGAAACTATTTTTTACGTGTAGAAGTACTGTGTACAGGTTTTCCTGTGGTGTATTGGTGCCATGCAGCACAAGTTAAACAAAAATTAAAATCATTCCTATCTCTAACAGATAGTAATAAGTTTTCCAGTCTAGTTGCACACTGCAATGGGCAACATTCTAATACGAAGGGATACGAAGTAGTGGCAGATACAAGGGAGGGCAGTGCTTGAGTAAAATAAACTTTATCAATTATGCAAATTGCAATTTTAACACCTTTAGAAAGCGCATAAGTAAGTTGACACTGACAGCTCACTCGACCATGGGTGGTAACTCGGACTCAGTGCCTTTTTCTGAACCAAAGAAGATGTGCATGTTAACAGCACATCAGTGCTTGGCCCGATGAAACCCGTACTGAGCCGAGCCAAATTAAAATTAAATTAAATCCTTGTAATGACTGTTCACATACTGCTAAGTACATCCATTATAGCTCAAACTTTAGTATGTTTAACAAAAACAATCACTTGCATGAGGGGGTTCTCAGTTGACGAAAGTAAAAAGTCGAGACATTTAATGCTAAAAGAGGGGATTTTTGTAAAAATGTGGTTATCCTAGCTATAAAGATTTGTTAAACTAACTTTAAAGATGACAAGTTTTTATGGTAAAATATACTTTGCTGAAATATATTTTCTTAATGTTAATATATTCTTAGCTTTGCATCTTAATATTGATAACAAACATTCTTTATTGAAGGCCAAAGTATTGTCGAAGTTAGGTATGGTGTAAGATAGGCACCTTAGGTAAATAAATAGGCATTGCTATGTTTATAAATAGGTTTTAAAGAGATGGATTGTGTTATTGAGCAAAGTCAATAAAATTCATTGGCAATGATCTTCGATCTAGACATCTATAATTTCTAATGTGCATATTGGATTATTTATAATTATATAGACTAGCTGCCTGTCCATTATAAATTTGCCCATGAACCTTCCATTAAGGAACAGGAATGCTAGGGTTCGAATTCTGGCAAGAATATCAGAAAAAATTTTCAGCGGTGGTTATCCCCTTCTAATGCTGGCGACATATATGAGGTAAAAACTTTTCGTCAAAAAGGTGCTGCATTGTGGGTCGCCTTTCGGACTCGGCTATAAAAAAGCTTAAACTTTAATCGGACTGCACTCATTGGTATGAGAGAAGTATCCTCTATTCCTAAATGAAATGTTCATTGGAAATTTATTAGTAATTTAGATATATTGGCATGAAAGTAATAGGAGGCCACCGTAGCGTAGAGGTTAGCATGTCCGCCTATGACGCTGAACGCTTGGGTTAAAATTCTGGCGAGACCATCTGAAAAAAATTTTCAGCGATGGTTTTCCCCTCCTAATGCTGGCGACATTTGTGAGGTACTATGCCATGTAAAACTTCTCTCCCAAGAGGTGTCGCACTGCGGCACGCCTTTCGGACTCGGCTATAAAAAGGGAGGCCCCTTATCAATGAGCTTTAAAAACTTAAATCGGACTGCACTAATTGATATGTGAGAAGTTTGCCCCTGTTCCGTAGTGGAACGTTTATGGGCAAAATTTGCATTTGCAAAGTAATACCAAAACAATACCGTATGATATGGATGATGGAAAGTATTATAAATACTATACGGTATTGTTTTGGTATTAAATCACTATCAATACCATTGACCATATTGTATCAAATTTTCTTTCGATGTAGTTACATTTAAATAACTACTAAAATAATGTTACACTGTGTCCAACCTCGATTCTTCGAATTCAGCAATTGATTCCATAGTAGTTGATTTGCCTTTTTTTGACTTTTTTACGACAAACAAAATACTATTATCACGAAGTTTTGCTTTTATTGTAACCATGTAACGTATCGGTTCAACATATTAAACGTTAGCAATAAACGCAGCATTCTTGAAAGTAACTAACTTTGTTTATTGTAAACACAGTAGCTGCGAAGCAAAGAAAGATCTTTCTTTTGTTGAAAAACCAAGAATTCTATAATTGATTTAATAGCTGCAAACGATTATACGTGTACCGGACCAATAATTATTCTCTCAAGTCACTCCTATTAGAAAAAAGTGAGTATTTGAGCCGCAATCTTAAATATAAAATTCAATTTGTGTTTGTTTGTCGATTTTTTGTTTTTTTCGTATAGACTCAAAAACGGCTAAACCGATTACCTTGAAATTTTCACAGATTGTGTAGGTTGGTCTGGAAGGAAACATAAGCTATATAATTTTTGATATCGGGAGGGGACCATTCCCTTTACCCCAAAAGTACTACCAAAAAATAAAAGTGGGCCGATCGGGACAATATGGGATTCAAATGAAAGGTATTCAAGAGTAGAGTACGTATTTCATAATAAAAGTTGGGTCCATGTAACTGGGATGCCGCCCAGCCCCAAAAAACGATCATGAAAATATGTTACTCAAATGAAATATGGAACTCGATATCGGAAGAAAGACGGCCTTCCCCATTATGCCAAAAACACAACCCAAAATCAAAAGTGGATCGATCGGGACATTATAGGTTTCAAATGAGAGGTATTGGAGATTAGAATACGAATATAGTTTTAAAATTTGAGTCTAAGTACACATCGGGCCGCCCCAGACCCAAAAATTCCTCAAACACACATATTGGACGTTCATTTCCATATGGGGCTAAAATGAAAGGTATTCGGGAGTACATTTCGAATCACAAAACCAGATCGAAATATACAGGGTCACGCCACCCATCAAAAACGTCATTAGGCACCTTATGACTATATGATACTTGGCTGAACCGATTTTCTTAAACTTTTCATATATTTTGTACGATTGTCTGGAAGGAAACATAGACTATATAATTTTGATACCCACCACCGAAGGATGGGGACCTATTCATTTTGTCATTCCATTTGCAACACATCGATATATCCATTTCCGACCCTATAAATTATATATATTCTTGATGAACGTAAAAATATAAGACGATCTAGCTATGTCTGTCCTTCTGTCCGTCTGCCTGTTGAAATTACGATACAGTCTTTGAAAATGGAGATAATGAGCTGATTGATGCACAGATTCTTTTTTTGTCCATAAGCAGGTTAGGTTCGAAGATGGGCTATATCGGACTATATCTTGATATAGCCCCCATATCGACCGATCCGCCCATTTAGGGTCTTAGGCCTTTTATTATTCGATTATGCTGAAATTTGGGACAGTCAGTTGTATTAGGCCCTTCGACATCCTTCGTTAATTTGGCACGGATCGGTCCAGATTTGGATATAGCTGTAATGTAAATCGATCCGCCGATTTAAGGTCTTAGGCCCATAAAAGCCACATTTATTATCCGATTTTGCTGACATTTTGTGCAGTGAGTTGTGTTACGACATCCTCCGTCAATTTGGAACAGATCGGTACAGATTTGGATATAGCTGCCATATAGACCGATCTCTCGATTTAAGGTCTTGCGCCCATAAAAGGCGCATTTGTTGTCCGATTTTGCCAAAATTTGGGACAGTGAGTTGTGTTAGTCCCTTCGACATCCTTTTTCAATTTGGCCCAGATTGGTCCAGATTTGGATATAGCTACCATATAGACCGATCTCTCGATTTAAGGCTTTGGGCCCATAAAAGACGCACTTATTGTCCGATGTCGCCGAAATTGAAATTTGACACAGTGACTTATGCTAGGCTTTTCGACATCCGTGTTCAGATCAGTTTATTTTTAGATATAGCTACTAAAAAGATCAATATTTTGTCATACACAATTGAACAATGACTTGTACTTATTAGTATTTGGTTCAAATCGGGAACATATTTCGATATAGCTGCTATGGCGAATTAGATATGCATTTTTCACCTGATTTTGACGAAAGGTGGTTTACATATATACCCGAGGTGGTGGGTATCCAAAGTTCGGCCCGGCCGAACTTAACGCCTTTTTACTTGTTAGATATCGGGTGGAGGCGGACCCTCATCCTTACCCAAAAACGCCACCCATATCCCAAAGTGGTCCGATAGGCACAATAAGGGTATCAACTGAAAGGTATTGGAGACCGGAAAACAAATATGGTATTAAAATTTGGATCCAAGTACCAAGCAAAATATTGGTCTTTTAAGTAGCTTTATCTAAAAATAAACCGATCTAAGCTACACACGACACGGATTTCGAAAAGCCTAACATAAGTCACTGTGTCAAATTTCAGTGAAATCGGATTATAAATGCGCCTATTATGGGGCCAAAACTTTGAATCGAGATATCGGTCTATATGGCAGCTATATCCAAATCTTAACCGATCTGTGCCATATTGCAGAATTATGTTGAGGAGCTTAACTTAACACACTGTCCCAAATTTCGGCGACATCGGACAATTAAATGCGCCTTTTATGGGCCCAAAACCTGAAATCGAGAGATCGGTCTATATGGCAGCTATATCCAAAACTGGACCGATCTGCACCAAATTGATGAGGGATATCAAAAGGCCTAGCACAACTTACTGTCCGAAATTTCAGCAAAATCGGATAATAAATGTGGCTTTTATGGGCCTAAGACCCTAAATCGGAGGATCGGTCTATATGCAGCTATATCCAAAACTGGACCGATCTGCACCAAATTGATGAGGGATATCAACTTACTGTCCGAAATTTCAGCAAAGTCGGATAATTAATGTGTATATTGTGGGCCTATAACACCAAATCGACAGATCGGTCCATATGGCAGCTATATCCAAATCTGGACCTATCTGAACCAAATTAACGAAGGATGTCAAAGGGCCTAACACAACTCACTGTCCCAAGTTTCAGCAAAATCGGATAATAAAATCGGAAATGACCCTAAATCGGCGGATCGGTTTATATGGGGGCTATATCAAGATATAGTCCGATATAGCCCATCTTCGACCTTAACCTGCTTATGGACAAAAAAAGAAATTGTGCAAAATTTCAGCTCAATATCTCTATTTTTAAAGACTGTAGCGTGATTTCAACAGCAGACGGACGGACATGTCTAGATCGTCTTAGATTTTTACGCTGATCAAGAATATATATACTTTATAGGGTCGGAAATGGATATTTCGATGTGTTGCAAACGGAATGACAAAATGAATATACCCCCATCCTTCGGTGGTGGGTATAAAAAAAGGTTAAAATTTTTTTTTTTAAAAAATTTAAGGAATATTTAACAATTGAATCAAAGTTACTGATAAAATAAATTAATAAATAGTTATGAAAAAACAAAACCAATAATTAATTAAAATGATTATAATCAAAGATTTGAACTGTCGTTCATTACTTATAATTTGAATACTATTGGGAAGATTATTCCAGAGACGTAAAGCTTTAAAAAAGAACTGTTATTCAGATACACGATATTGATGACGTATTTGTATTACTTGTTTACCTCTTGTAGAGTTGGCTAAACGCAATACAGAAGCCAGATATGACGGTTCATTGGTATAAAATATCTTGTGAATCATTTGCAACGAGCGTATCTTAAGGAACGAGTTAAATGAGACACAATATACTTGTCTGGCAAAGTCAGATACCCGGTCTCTTCTACGCAAGCCAAAAATGTATTTAACGACATCGTTTAAGGCCACGTGCAATTTATTCCAATGGGTTACATCACAACCGTAAAAACCTCGCAGGAGTATAATAGTTTCGGCCGAATAAATGTCCTAGCCAAAAGCATTCTTATTTTTTTTTTTTTTTTTTTTTTTTTTTTTTAAGCAAATTTATTGAATAGGTATCATGCTTAAAGTAATACTACAACTAGTCTCTAATTACAAAGTGACTAACTAGTAGTTTTGATGCAGACGTACTAAAAAATAATTGGGTAATTAGATTAACCTAATACAAAATATTTGAATTAAGATAATTTATTTCTATTACGTAATATGCTATCTATCTTCTATCCTGTGAAGCGTGTTAACAAATCATGGGGTTTGAATCGTTGCAGTCTTCTGAATTGATTCGAATAATCGAGCAGCTTTAGGGCCTCAGGGTTAGTATGTTGCTGGAGCCGCATTGCATGTTTCTGAGCATGGTTAGAGATTTCCTCTTTTACAGTTTTCATTTTAAGATCTCGATGTAAGTCACTATTTCGGACAAACCATGGTGCATTGACAGCTGATCTCATTGCTTTATTTTGGAACCTTTGTATTTTTTCTATATTACTGTTTGAAGCACATCCCCAAAGTTGTATGCCATATTGCCACAGAGGTTTTAGCGTCTGTTTGTAGATCAGAAGTTTGTTGTCCGTTGATAAGACTGAGTTTCTTCCAATTAGCCAGCTTAAGTTACGGTATTTTATATCTAGCTCATCCCTCTTTTTATTAATATGATCTTTCCATGTTAACTTTGAATCTAGGGTAAATCCTAAGTACTTTGCGGAGTTTGCTACTGGTATTTGCTCAGAGTTTAAGTATAATGGTGTATTTCTAGTGTGTACCTTGGAAAAATCCACGTGAACTGATTTATTACTATTTAGTTTTAGTCCCCACTCTTTGGTCCAATTAGATATATTGTTTAAGGCAGATTGCAAGCAAGTTATTGATTCTTTTGAGCTTGAACCTGAAGACATCAAGACCGTATCATCAGCAAAAGTTCCTATGAAACAGTTTTCGTTTAGAGGCATATCATACGTATAGATAAGATATAAAATAGGGCCTAGGATACTGCCCTGTGGGACTCCTGAGAGTATGGGGTGCAGTTCGGAATATTCATTTTCGTACCGTACCCTGTAGTATCGATCTCTCAGATACGATGTGAGGATATCGCTATAATTTTCAGGAAGCAGCATTCTGAGTTTGTTTATAAGTCCATTATGCCAGACGCCGTCAAACGCTTGAGAGATATCTAAAAATACAGCTGAACAAACCTTCTTATTTTCGAATGCCTTTTCAATGGTATCGGTAACTCTGTGAACCTGTTCAATAGTAGAGTGCTTCTTTCGGAATCCAAATTGGTGATTGGGTATTATATGCCTTGTCGAGACAATTGACTCCAGCCTTTTGCAGAAAAGCTTTTCGAAAAGTTTTCCAATTACCGGAAGAAGAGATATTGGTCTGTATGATTTGGGGTCATGCGGATTTTTCCCTGGCTTTTGTACCATCACTATTTCGGCAACTTTCCAACAGGTTGGTATGTATTTATGTGTTAAAACAGCATTCATAATAGTCGTTAATCTAACAAAGCCATGGTAAGGTAATTGTTTTAAGACATCTCCTTTTATAAGATCGAATCCTCCAGACTTTTTGTTTTTTAATTGTTGCACTGCATTCCATACTTCTTTAATTGTAATTTTTTCAAATGGTTCAAAGGAAGTATCTCGATAAGAATTATTGTTATTGTTGGTAATTATTGGTGACGGATTTGAAAAGGTAGATCTTAAAACGTGGGCGAATGTATTTGCTTTTTCGATATCGCTTTTTGCCCATTGGCCGTTATGATTTAAAATTGCAACTTTTTGTTGTGTTGGTCTATGTTTATTCTTTGCAGCTTTCCATAGGGAGTAATTAGAATAGATGGTTGGATTTAAATTTGCCAAGTAATTGTGAAAGGTTTGATTGTTGTGTTTTTTTGTCAATCTGCTCAGGTTTTTTGTAGCACAGTTTAACCTTCTTTTGTCCCGTGGCGATCGTGTTATTTGCCATTTTTTCCTTAATTTTCTTTTCTCTTTTATTTTATTTAAAATATATTGGGGGTATGCCGTTGCACCTTGGGGGATAATTACCTTCGGTGTACTATTCCAAGCAGCTAATTGAATTATTTTTGTGAAAACGTCTACTTCTTCTTCGATGTCTTCCTTGCTATTAATGGGTGAATGCTTAACTGAGTTCGTAATGAGATGTTTAAAATAGTCCCAGTCTGTATACTTATTAGTTAAGACGGCGCAGGATTGTTTAACATTAGGTTGGCTCGAATACGTCAGATAAATCGGAGAGTGATCAGAACTTAGTTCATGACCTTCTTCTATTATAAGTTTGGTTCGTTCGATTTTTCTAGTTACAAAAAAATCGATCACGTCAGGAATTTTCGAGATATCTGTGGGCCAATAAGTAGGTTTGCCAGTTGAAATTACTGCACAACCCGTATGCTGCAGTGCACGGTAGAGTTCTTTGCCCTTAGGCGTAGTTAGTCTAGAGCCCCACTGGATATTCTTCGCATTGAAGTCACCTCCCATCATAAACTTATGTTTGTGTGCGTTAATAAGTTCTTCATACTGTTTGGATTTTATGTTGTGCCTCGGTGGACTATATACAGATGTTATAGATAACGGAGATTTGTCTACTATAATTGTAACCGTTGTAGCTTGAAATTCCTGTACACCTATCTTATTTTCGAGCCAATGCTCGATCGAGCTTTTAACAATGACCGCGCTCCCTCCTCTTGAGTTATTACTGGGGTGAACTGTGTGGTATATATCATAATTTTTTAACTTTAGGTAGGAGTCTTTGACAAAGTGTGTTTCGCTTATAAGACACACGTCGATATTTTTTTCTATTAATAAGAATTCTAATTCGTTTTTATGCCTCAGTAGACCGTTTGCATTCCATTGCATCACTTTTAACATTGATAACATTACGTTTGTATAAGTGTACCAAAGAAATTTTCTTCTAGTATGCTTAAACGCATGTCTAATGATTTATTGAAGGATTCAATGGCTTCTAATTTAGACAAGATTTTGCTAAGTGTGTTTTCGTAATTGGGCTTACTTGCGTTTGCTTGCTGTGTACTATTTAATTTCGTTGCTGCAGAGTATGATTGACTTGGACGTTGTTGTTGCGGTTGAATTCTTTGTGGAATTGATACTGTATTGGCGGAAGTGCACGGGATTGCTTGTGAGAGATTTTCGACTGGCTGAGGTTGCAGGGTTTTCTGTAATTTCTGTTTATGGTTGCGCAGTTTTTGTAGTTCTTTAGCTACGATACAGCCTCTATAGCTTGCCGGATGTTGCTCACCGCAGTTACAACATTTAGGAAGGAACACAGTAGGTTTTTCGCAGTTTTTTGTTTCATGTTTGCCGGCACATCTGGCACATCTAGGTTGTTTCGAGCAATAATTCTTCGTATGGTTGTAACCTTGACAGTTCTTACATTGTGGGATGTGTTTTGGTAATTTTATTGTTTCAATTTTAACAACAGTATTTAAAATATGTTTTATTTTATAAATACTATCTAAGTTTTCAGTAGGATCAAAACTTAGGATAAAAATATCTAGCGGATCTTTTGTGTAGAAGTGGGTCTTATTGAAAGCATTCAAAATTTTGAAACCTTGAGCTTTCAAGTCCGAAATAATTTCGATGGGGTCGCATGTATGGTGTAGATTCTTTGCAATAACGCGAATAGGTCTTTCATGCTTATTTTCAAAGGAATGCCATGGAATATTAGCCTCATTGAGGGCTTTTGTGACTTCTCTGTAGTCATTGACTTCAAAGGTAGATATTTTTTGGGAGTGTTTGTTTATTTGCTTTGCAATGAAGCCTTTCACTGCTTTAGGTTTAATTATATTACGAAGTTCTCCGAAATTTTCGACAGCACTTACTATAATAGGTGGTGGGCGAAGTGGCCTTGTGGGGGGCCTTGGCTCGGCGGTTTCCGCATTCTCTGGTGTTTTAGCAGGCATCTCTTGGACTGCTGGTGTAGTAGAGACTTCATCGTCAGTTTGCTGTGTCAGGGTATTGGACCTTTTCTGGCTCTTCTTCTTTTTCTTGAGGATCCATTCAGTTTCCCTAGCTAATTCCTCCTCGTCCGTTAGGTACACG
Organism: Stomoxys calcitrans; assembly: GCF_963082655.1. Taxonomy (NCBI): domain Eukaryota; kingdom Metazoa; phylum Arthropoda; class Insecta; order Diptera; family Muscidae; genus Stomoxys; species Stomoxys calcitrans. The sequence goes on from NC_081556.1 coordinate 69,233,515, forward strand.
GTTGGCTGGACAACATTATTTTCGGCATGGACGCCTGTATTTTCGCTAGAATCTTCCATATTTATTACATCTTCATTGATAGAGAGGTTCTGGTTTGCTGTTTGAATTTCCGCAAACTGTGCTCTTAGGGATACATTTTCCTGGTGGAGTTGATTACAAACATTCTCCAGTGTTTTAACTTTTTCCAAGAGCTCTACATTAATTTGCTCGAGCTCTTTAAGTTTAGAAACTCTGAAACAGCTAATGCTATTTCTTGGAGTGGCGGAGGACGAAGTGTCCTCCATTTCCCCTATTACTTTCAAAATAACTGCCAAATACTTTGGTGGTTATATATGGCAATGCTGTTCATTGTATCATATGGTAAACTGTGATACGAACTTGGCAGCACTGTCGTTGCCCCTATTATGGGAGACACGAACAGATGATTTGTTTTGTGCTGAATATAATTGACTGTCCCTGTTGTTTATCGTAAAAATATATATTTACTTTTGCCAATAGTTTTCTGTTTTGTGACAAAATGTTTTATATATTGTAAATTATTCACGACACACCAGGTGCACAACTTCACGTCCAGGTAATCACCCGCGGCGCGAACTAATTGTGATTGGGTGTTAAGTGATCTAACAATTCAGGTTTGTGGTAAAAAACTTGAAAAAAGCAGGAGCACGGTAAAACGAGTACGAACGTGAAATTGAACATGAGCATTCTTATTGACAAAGAATGCTCATATATAAGTTTCGTAAAATGCCGTAGGTCCTGCCCACTGTCATACTGACATGATTCTTCCATGAAAGTCTATCATCAAACTCCAAACCAAGGTTTCTTGCATGTTGTCTGCTATTGAGACCTAGACTGGTGGAGCCGCTGCGCCAGGCTCCCCTTCCCGACAGATGATTGTTTAGCAGGGGTTTTGACGAAGACATACGGGTCGAGTCATAAGGACAAGGTCGAACCTATTTTATCTTCGCATACCTATAATTTTTTTGAACATCGGCCTTCTCCGGCACAGCAATACGCTCTTTAAGAGGTTGATAAAATTAAAGGTGCATCACTGGAACATAAAAAGGCGTATCGCACAGCATTTCTGATCATCGTAATATTAGTTTCACCCTTGGAGAAAATACTGCAGAAGTGGTCCCTCGGTTAAACAGAAGAAGGGCGGATTGGGGCAAAATTCGGCACAAATTCTGCACCACTATCCCTTCTAGACCAGAAAAGTAAGTGGCAACTGCGGAAAATATAGACATAATGGTCAAGCGGATCACGAAGGCCCTGAATGCCTCGCTTGTGTCAGCATGTCTTAGTGCCAAGCCAAGGGGAAAATAGCGACCGCCATGGTGGACCCCAGAACTGGTTGAACTAAGGAAACTCTACAACGGAGCGAAATCCACAAGAACTCCACACGATTGGTACATCTATAAGGCTGAGCTAAGAAAATATAAGAGCGATCTGAGAAAGGCTCAGAACAAGTCCTGTGTGGAATTCTGCCGCTCCGTTGTGGATATATCTGAGTCCTCTAGGCTAAGAAAAATTCTGTCCTCGAGACCTCTTTCGGTGGGGTATATTTAGATGTCAGATAATGTGTGGACAATGTCTAGTGAGGAAACACTAGAACTACTCGTTGATACACATTTCCCGGGAAATTCTCTAACGGACAACGTGGCGCCAGAAGAGGTTGTCACTGGTATGTATTCGTCGGAGGTTATTGGTAAATTGTGTCTGAGCCGAAAATCCTTTGGGGAAGAGAAGTTTCGACTCATGTAAGTTGCCAGAACCTGTTGATATATCACCGGTTGAATTACAAGCTTTGTCTGACAGACTGGTTCTTTGGCTAAAAGAAATATACTCTACTTGTTTCAGCATGTCATATATACCTGTGCGATGGAGGGAGACAAAGTTAATTTGCATTGCGAAAGCAGGAAAACCTTACCACACAAAGGCGAAAGGTTTTCTTCCTTTTAGTCTGTCATCCTTTATGCTGAAGACTCTTGAGAGGTTGATAGAAATATATCTTAGGGCAAAGATCCCTAGATATCGCCTGTCTCGGCAGCAGCATGCATTTAGTGAAGGCAAATCCACTGAAATAGCCCTTCACGACATAGTCAGCAACATCAAAGGTTCTCTCGCTGTCAAGGAATATTCAATGGTTGACATTGACAATATATTTTCGTCTCTGGAAGAAAAAGGTGTAAAGGTGTATGCTGATGATGCGGCTAATGCAGTTGCGGGAAAGTTTTTCACACCTGTAAAAGATATACTTCAGGAAGCTCTATGTGCAACAGCGCAGTGGGCTACCGAAAGTGGTTTAGGCGTAAATCCGTGTAAGACAGAAGTAGTTCTCTTCGGAAGGAGATACAAGTTACCTACAGTGGCACCTGTCTCCTTGGGAGGAGAGAATGTTCCATTTACAGAAAGCGCAAAATAAGTTTGGCTTGCTTGTGCATCACAACTGCACTGAGCACGACACCATCTTATGCACTGAATTTTATGCTACATCTAATGCCTCTGGATATTGTGGATAGACAAATTACTGTGACCGCTGCCGTGAGGCTAAGGGAGCTTTCTCTTTGGTCAAGTGGCGGATACTGACACTGAGTTGTCCTTGATACAATGTCCGATGTTCCAGGCAGTGTGGATTACACCCTGGCTGAGCTGCTTTTTGTACTACTATTCCTGATAAAACTGATTGGAACTAAGATATCTCTGTTAATAGAAGTTACATTGACTTCTAAGCGGATGGTTCCAAACTAGACAACCAGGTGGGCCTTAGGGTGTACTATAAAGGTTTAGAATTAAGGAAGTGGTGGAATGGCTAAGATATAATGTCATAACGACGATTGGCATATATATCTTCTCAGACAGCCAGGCAGCCATTAAATCCCTGGAGAACGTATTTCTGAACACAAGAAAGGCCCTCGACTGTCGCAGATTTCCCAACGAGAAGGCTGAACAGTTCAAAATTAGCCTGTTGTGGGTGCCGGGCCACGGAGGTATCCAAAGATATCCGTAAAGCGGACGAGCTTGCAAGATTAGGAACTCCATTATACATTTCAGGGAAGCTAGAATCTGTTGGTATGCCTCAAGCGACATAAAAGCTAAGTTTTCACGATCAGGCCCAAAGGCAACGAATGACACTTGGTCACAAAAAGGGGCCTAATTTAGACTTAAAAAGGTCTGCTGCTTTGCTGCCACTGACTAGAACAGACGTTTTAGTCATTGTGTCCGTCATAACAGGTCACTGTCTAATCGGAAAATATACTGAAATACTGAAGGTTGCCAGCAACGCCTTTTGCAGAAGCTGTGAGAACATCGAAGAGGAAGTGACTATAGAACACCTTCTGTGTGTGTGCCTGATTTGTCGGATGTGAACATTCGCAAGTTGTTGGGCTTTTTAAAGCGATCTGAATGTTTCAAAGGAACTAAATAGAAGGCTTCTTCCTTCTTCTTTTCCTGTGGTATCACAATGGACGAAAATGTCTAAGTGAGTCTGATGTCAGACTGCCACTTAAACCTAACCCAACCTAACCTTAGATAGTAAACACCCACTCAATGTTGGAAGTATGTATAAATAATTTGTTTTTATTTATTGTTTATAAACAAATGGTTTCTACGTACCAGCAGTGGATTTAAAAAAAAATTAGAAATTCGAGTCGAACAGAACATGGCTTGGGAATAAAGCTTCAACCAGAATTCACTTTGTACCATACTCATTTTCACGCGATATTGCATCGAAACATAATAATAATAATTTCATTGTTTATAAACAAATGGTTTTTACGTACCAGCAGTGGATTTCAAAAAAATTTAGAAATTTAGAATTGGAGTCGAACAAAACATGGCTTGAGAATAAAGCTTCAACCAGAATTCACTTCATACAATATTCGTTTTTACGCGATATTGCATCGAAATATAATAGGTTTGTTTTATTTACCCCTACGCGGATATATTTACCCCCTCTCGCTTATTTGATATGGAGAAATATGTCAAATCCTGGAAAAGACCCGAAATCCTGGAAAAGACCCGAGAAGGACAAATCAACACCTACCACCTCTTTGTTGACTACAAAACCGCCTTCGATACTCCTTTACGTTCAAAGGTATTTCAAGCCATGTCTGAGTTTGTTATCCCTGCAAAATTAATAAGACTCTGCAGGATGACACTTGCTGATACGCGTTCCTCAGTAAGAATAGGAAAGAATCTCTCCGAACCATTTAATACCAAACGAGGTTTCAGACAAGGAGACAGCCTCTCGTGTGATCTCTTTAATATCCTGCTGGAGAAGATTATACGAGATGCAGAAGTGAATAGATATGGCACACTAATCACAAGAGAGCACATGCTACTCGCCTATGCCGACGATATCGATACCATAGGTCGATCACCGGAAGTAGTAACTGCAGCCTTTGAAAGAATCGAAAGAGAGTCAGTGAAAATGGGTCTTGCAGTAAATGGAGATAAGACGAAATGGATGGTTTCCACTCCCAAAAAGCCTTGTAAAACCGAGCAGATAAAGAACATGGAGAAAGTTGGGAACCACAACTTTGATATAGTCAGTAACTTTATCTACCTCGGCACCGCCGTAACCGAAACGAATGACACCAGTTTTGAGATAAAGCGAAGAATAATACTGGCAAACAGATGCTACTTTGGACTAAGTAAGCAGTTTAGAAACAAGGCCACCTCTCGACAGACGAAGACTACACTTTACAAGACACTGATACTACCCGTGCTGTTATATGGTTCTGAAGCATGGGTACTTGTGAAAGCAGATGAGGCAGTGCTTGGAGTATTTGAGAGAAACATTTTTCGTAAAATATATGGACCAGTTTGCGTTAACGGAGAATATAGGCGACGTATGAACCACGAGCTGTATGAGCTTTTGGGGACGATAGCATAGTTACACGCATCAAAATACAACGGCTGCGTTGGCTAGGTCATGTTGTCAGAATGGATGAAGAAGCTCCAGCAAAGAAGTCTTTTGAAGGCAAACACAGTGGTATACGCAAACCGGGAAGACCAAAAGCCCGATGGAAAGATCAAGTGGTGGGTGACACTTCGAAACTTGGTGTCAGAGATTTTAGAATGAGCGCAGAAGATCGAGGCGCTTGGAACGCTATTCTACGTTCGGCTAGTGGAAGAAATATTCTGTCATAGCCAATTAAAGTAAGTAAGAAATATGTCAACTAAGCAGCTTGACTTATACCCGTCTATTACCGCCGTTTTATTTGCCATTTTTGGTAAGTGTGTAAATTGGTAACAATATGGTGTCATCTTCCAGTCTTAATGGCAATATCTTAAAGAGGAAAAACGCAACATATTTATTAAAAAATTCCTTTATTTTTTGATTTGTTGAAATTTAAATTTTCGGGAGAATTTTGTTTTTGTTGTAGCCAAATGCTTTGGGATAAGTGTGAGTGTTGGTCAACGTTAAAATACAAAGCATTTAGCGGGCGTTTATTTGTCCCTAAGCAAGCAAATCCGCCAGATTGGTAAATAAAACAGACCAAATATATAGCCCCAACGAAACTGCGTTAAACCGACCAAAGCAAAACTCTATATAATACTAAAATTCAACGAGGAGAAAGGAAGGTCAGTGGCTGAGAACTTTGCAAATGCTAATTGAACCAAAGGTTTTAAGATGAATGTGGTGCTTGGGGTGGTTAAGCATGAATAATGAACTGGAAATGCCAGCAGCAGATAAACATGAATGAGCTCAAGAATGTGTTTAAAAATTTAATTTATTAACAAGGCACTCATTTTAAATCCTTTGTAAAAGTTTTTTTTTAACATACTGAGAGAAACACTCACACACCAACAGTCCCATGCTTCATACAAATCCATAACTGTCTTCAGTGCTCGCATATCTCTGGTTTAAGGAATACAAATGGCGTTGCTTTGCAACAGCTCATCCTGGTTATTCCTTCATAGAAATATGACTATGCCTGCATATACATACATACAAATATGAAAGCGTGTGCTTTTGTAGGGGTTCATAAATTTATTCACATACAAACCCACATCTCCATTTCTATATTTTCTGCAAACTGCTCTATTCGCATTTATCTACCTATTCACTGGATTGAATATGTGTGAGAAAAGTTCTGCGCTTGTGTGTGCATCTGCGTGTATGTTGGAATGCGTGCTGTGGAAGGCGAATGTGGTTTCCTGGCGGTTGTTTTTCTGTCCACTTCCTGTGTCCGCCAGCCAAGTAATAAATTATAATGTTTTATCATGTGCTCACATAAAAATTTCATAGTATTTTTTTTCATCTTTCGCTCAGTTATGAAAAATGTTTGGCGTGTTTCCTCACTTGGGTGGAATTTAAATATACATGACGCTCAAAGTATGTAAATTAAGATAAGTTTTAAAGTCCTTAATTGTAAATTTCCTCGTAAAACTATTGAAAAGAAAACGTGTTCAAGAAAAGCAATCGGCCAGTTTTCAATTGAGAAATATTTGAGTATAGCGTTGTTCGGAGATATAGGCGAGTTTGAGTGCATCCCTTTAACTTTGAATTAGGGTTGCCCAAAATGTAATTGCGGATTTTTTAAAAGAAAGTAAATGCATTTTTAATAAAACTTAGAATGAACTTTAATCGAATATACTTTTTTTCTAAAGCAAGCTAAATGTAACAGCTGATAACTGACAGAAGAAAGAATGCAATTACAGAGTCACAAGCTGTGAAAAAATTTGTCAACGCCGACTATATGAAAAACCCACAATTACTTTTTGGGCAACACATCTTCCCTACAAGGCGTTCTTCTTCTTACATTATTTAACATTAACTTACACCATTATCGATTTAAAATTGCATCTTCGACATAAATAGAAAGAATACAACAGAGTCTCGAAGCATGAAACATGTTGTGGGAACGAAAGGTATTTTTAACCCTTAGACTACATCCTTGGTACATTTGTACGAATTCTGACTTTCAATCCAATTTGTGTATATCTTATATATAAAAATCAATTTGTGTTTGTTTGTATGTGTGTTTGTGTGTTCCTTATAGACTCAGAACCAGCTGAACCGATTTTCTTGAAATTTTCACAGATGGTGCATAATGATACCGTGGTGAAATTAGAGTACTAAATTTTTTGATATCTGAAGGGGGGCGGACCCTCCCCCTTACCCTAATTTTCGGAAACGCCAGATCTCGGAGATGGGTGGTGCCATTTAAGCGAAATTTTGTGTGCTCTCATATAGTACCCTAAAAATAAAGATTTGGTATTCAAATTTCTGATGGGGTACCTAGGGGGGCCGCCCCACCCTAAAACCTACCAAACATATATTTAGACCAATCACGACAATATGGGTCTCAAATGAAAAGTATTAAGGATAAGAAAAGGTATCTGATATCCATTTGAAGAACCAAGTCCTAGGGGGACCACCCAAAGCCCCAAAACACCCCTAAATCGGACATATTTACCGACCATGGCAATATAAGACTCAAATGAAAGGTATTTGCGAGTAGAATACGAATCTGATATCCAAATGTGAGACCACGTTTCTAGGGGTCCATCCCTTCCCCAAAAAACACCCTCCAAACAGGACTTATTTACTGACCACGGGAATATGGGGCTTAAATAAAAGGTATTTGAGTGTAGAATTCGAATCTGATATCCAAATATGAGACCAAGTGTTTTGGGGGGCCGCCTCTCCCCAAAAACCTCCCCAAAGGGGACAAATTTACGACCATAGCCACATGGGGCTCAAATGAAAGGTTATTGGGAGTAAAGCACAAATCTGATATCAATATTCGGGAAAGGTGTCTATGGGGCCACCCCACAACACCACCCAACCCCCAAAACACCCCTAAATTGGACATATTTACCGATCATGGCAATATGGGACTCTAATGAAAGGTATTTGCGAGTAGAATACGAATCTGATATCCAAATGTGGGACCACGTTTCTGGGGGGTGGACCCCTTCCCCAAAACACCCCCCAAACAGGACTTATTTACTGACCATGGGAATATGGGGCTTAAATAAAAGGTATTTGAGTGTAGAAGGATCTCCCCAAAAACATCTCCCAAAGGGGACAAATTTACGACCATAGCCACATGGGGCTTAAATGAAAGATCTTTGGGAGTAAAGAACGAATCTGATATCAATATTTGGGAAAAGTGTCTATGGGGCCACCCCACCCCCACAACACCACCCAAATAGGAAGTATTTGCTGACTTTTGCAATATGAAGCTCAAATAAAAGGGTTTTTAGAGTGGAACACTAATTCGATAGATATTTTCAAGGCCAACTCACTGAGTGGCCGCCCATCCCCCAAAATACCCCAAGCCGGTCACGTTTGCTGACTATGGAAATATGGGGCTCAAATTAAAGATATTTGGGAGTAGACCACGTATCTGATATCAACATTAAGGACCAACTGTCTGTCTCCCAAATAGGGAGGTAGAGCAAGAATTGATACCCACTTTCGGGACAAATTTTCGGGGGTCAACCCTTTTCCCAAAATACCCCACAAGCAGCAATTTTTAAGTGACCACCGCAAAATAGGGCTCAAATAAAGGTATTTGGGAGTAGAATACGAATTGGATATCCAAATTTGAGACCATGTATTTAGGGAATCAACCCTTCCCCAAGCATCTCCCAAAGGGGAAAAAATTTTCTACCATGCCAATATGTGGTATTTAAGATTAGAAAACGAATTTGATAACCTATTTTGGGCCATGTGTTTGGGGGACGTCTCATCGTGTAAACTCCCCTAAACCAATGGCAATATGCGGTTTAAATAAATGGTTTTTGAAAGAAGAGCACGATGCTGATATTTTTACACGGCAAAGTGCCTGGGGGATCACTTCTCCCCCCAAAAACACCCCTAAATCAGATATCATGAGAGTAGCGGGCTGAAATAAAGTATTTTAAGAATGGAGAACACTTTACATCCAAACTTAAATTCGTAGACCAATAAAGATCATATAGGATTCGGACAAAGGCACTTATATTGTTAAATTGTTAGTCAAGCGATATACTATTTTCGTAGCATGGTATTTCACTAAAAGCTCTTTAATCGTCGAAAATAAATATTCCAAGGATACTTTTGTTCCTGTAAAGTAAAAGAAGGCACAGCGCATTTTAGTACCAGTTTAGTTTTAACTTGTTTTCCAGTCTATAAACCATGGTGTCCAGATATTGTAGTTTGTTCTCGCTATTGTGTTCCATTGTAAACTGGATTTGTTTGTCAAATGAATTCAGTTTCCGTTTTCTTAATCACGCAGAAAATTTCATTTACATATTCCGTCAATAGTCATGGTTTTTTTTCTTAATTGTTCTTAATTGTCACACCTAGCAATTTCTCCATTATGATGTCTGCAATCATCGATGATACTGGGTATCCCATTGGCAGTCCTTTCCTTTGCTTAACTATACTATTAATGTGTGAAAAACCTGGAGTCCTTTGTGCACAATGTAAGCTTCTCTGTGAATATAACCATTGGGATCTTGGTATACTTTTCCACGGAAGTCCACTTCTCTTTTATCACCCTAATAGCTAAATTTTCTGGTACGCTTGGAAATAGGGAGATAACATCAAATGAAAAGAGTATCTCTGTATTGTCGGCAGTTTGATCGTTGACCCTGTTTCTAAACTGGATTCTATCCTTAATGTTATACTGTGAATCCGTTGTCAAGTTGTTTAATATGTCAGTCAAATATTTAGTCAGTCCATAAGTGGGAGAATTCATGGATGAGCAGAAAGGTCTTAGGGGCATTCTTTCTTTGTGGATTTTCGGTAGTCCATATATCTTAGGTTTCGTGGCTTGTGAGTCTGTTTATTGAACCATGGTCAAAATATATAGGTTGAATAATTTTTCCACGATTGTATTATTTTTGGCCTGAATCCCTGAAGTTGGGTCCCCTTTCAGTCGCCGATAGGTGCATATATCACCTAAAATCGATTTCATCTTCGTGTCGTAGTCATCCTATTCCATTGCCACAGTTTTCCTCTTTTGTGCAGCGCATAGTATCAAAATATCCTTGTTTTCCTTTAAGAATTTCTTTGTTTCATCTGGTGAATCAAGCAGCTTATCACGTCTGTCTGGCTTTGTTTTCTGTGGTCATCTACTGATATAAGCCATTTTATGCCCGAGTTTTCTTGTGGCTCTTTACTCTCCCATGTTTGGACACAATCTTCTCCCTAGGCAATTACTTTGAATAGGGGGAACGTATGTTTTGTTGTTGGAAGAGAATAGTTGGGATCTAAAAAGAGTAACCACTCAACATTGGTTAGTGTAGTCGTGTTGGTTTTTATACATACATAATTTTATTTTGATACATCTTAAATATTGATCCTACATAAACCGATCTTCTTGAGTTTCGGAAGGGTGCTAATCTCATCCCATATATGTGAAATTTTTCACTAGATGATTCCTATATGACTTTTTTCGTTCGTTCCTATGCCACTCACACCCATTACGTAGGGATACGTATACCCCATAGTCTGAACTTTGTATGGTTAGTGCAATACTGGCTACATAAATTTCACAGCCAGCTAAACACTAGAGTTAGATCAACATACACATTCCGTCTAAAAAACATATGAGTAGATGCTACACAACATCATTCATTGGTGACTGGTTTTGCTAAACTCGTGAACGATAAACCCACATGATGTTGTATTTCAAAACTACTGAAGACCGAGATATTGAAGATAGAGTAAAACGAACAAGTTGCTATTGAATAGATAATTTTAAAAAACAACCACCATTCAGTGCTTGGAAGTATTTTTATATCGAAATCATTTCCGCTACAGTGAGATATGTATGAGAAATTAGTCGCTGTATATGAAAGCGTGTCGTTGTCATTTTCAATAGATGAACTGATCACACTAATCGTTTGCAAACATTCAGTGAATTATTTTTGCCGAGTTCGTTACGAATTCGGTCAGAATCTCTGCACAATGCATACACATAGATTCTGATTCCGAATGCATACATAGAAAAAAGTTTTCTGAAAATAGCAAACACAGTCTGCTGAATATTAGGAGTTAAATGTGCTGCTATTGTTGCATTAGTTCTCCAATTTCAGAGCAGTATGCTTACTGCTGAAAGATCTGTTGTTTGCTGAAAATGACTGCTGCTTAATTGCGAATGGGATATTAGAAAAAAAAAAAAAAAATACAAATGTTAATGTGTGCCTCAGTGAATGTTTATAATCCCCACTGAATGTATACTTTCCATAATCTTTTTTCTTTAAATTTACACATTAGTAGAGCAATAACAAACAAGTAAAAGCGTGCTAAGTTCGGCCGGGCCGAATCTTATATACCCTCCACCATGGATCGCATTTGTCGAGTTCTTTTCCCGGCATCTCTTTTTAGGCAAAACGGGATATAAGAAAAGATTTGCTCTGCTATTAGAGCGATATCAAGATATGGTCCGGTTTGGACCACAATTAAATTATATGTTGGAGACCTGTGTAAAATGTCAGCCAATTCGAATAAGAATTGCGCCCTTTGTGGGCTCAAGAAGTAAAATAGAGAGATCGATTTATATGGGAGCTGTATCGGCCTATAGACCAATTCAGACCATAATAAACACGTATGTTAATGGTCATGAGAGAATCCGTCGTACAAAATTTCAGGCAAATCGGATAATAATTGCTACCTCTAGAGGCTCCAGAAGTCAAGATCCCAGATCAGTTTATATGGCAGCTATATCAGGTTATGAACCGACTTGTACTTTATTTGACATAGTTGTTGAAAGTAACAATAAAAAACGTCTTGCGAAATTTCAGCCAAATCGGATAGAAATTGAGCCCTCTAGAAGCTCAAGAAGTCAAGTCCCCAGATCTGTTTATATGACAGCTATATCAGGTTATGAACCGATTTGAACCATATTTGGCACAGTTGTTGGATATCATAACAGAACACGTCGTGCAAAATTTCATTCCAATCGGATAAGAATTGCGTACTCTAGAGGCTCAAGAAGTCAAGACCCAAGATCGGTTTATATGGCAGCTACATCAGGTTATGGACCGATTTAAAGCATACTTGGCACACTTGTTGGATATTATAACAAAACACGTCGTGCAAAAGTTCATCCCAATCGGATAAGAATTGCGCACTCTAGAGGCTCAAGAAGTCATGACCCAAGATATGTTTATGTGGCAGCTAAAGGGTGATTTTTTTGAGGTTAGGATTTTCATGCATTAGTATTTGACAGATCACGTGGGATTTCAGACATGGTGTCAAAGAGAAAGATGCTCAGTATGCTTTGACATTTCATCATGAATAGACTTACTAACGAGCAACGCTTGCAAATCATTGAATTTTATTACCAAAATCAGTGTTCGGTTCGAAATGTGTTCATTCACCGTAACGTTGCGTCTAACAGCATCTTTGAAAAAATACGGTCCAATGATTCCACCAGCGTACAAACCACACCAAACAGTGCATTTTTCTGGATGCATGGGCAGTTCTTGAACGGCTTCTGGTTGCTCTTCACTCCAAATGCGGCAATTTTGCTTATTTACGTAGCCATTCAACCAGAAATGAGCCTCATTGCTGAACAAAATTTGTCAAAATTTGAACACATTTCGAACCGAACACTGATTTTGGTAATAAAATTCAATGATTTGCAAGCGTTGCTCGTTAGTAAGTCTATTCATGATGAAATGTCAAAGCATACTGAGCATCTTTCTCTTTGACACCATGTCTGAAATCCCACGTGATCTGTCAAATACTAATGCATGAAAATCCTAACCTCAAAAAATCACCCTTTATATCAAAACATGGACCGATATGGCCCATTTACAATACCAACCGACCTACACTAATAAGAAGTATTTGTGAAGAAATTTCAAGTGGCTAGCTTTACTCCTTCGGAAGTTAGCGTGCTTTCAACAGACAGACGGACGGACAGACGGACGGACATGGCTAGATCGACATAAAATTTCACGACGATCAAGAATATATATACTTTATGGGGTCTCAGACGAATATTTCGAGTAGTTACAAACAGAATGACGAAATTAGTATACCCCCCCCATCTTATGGTGGAGGGTATAAAAAATACGAGTGATGAATAATCAAAACAAGTAATAGGAAAACTTAAAAAGTAGCTTAACTTTTTTTCACCAGATTTTTGTACTTAAAACAGCAGTTTTTGTTTGCTGATTTAGCTGACCAAAATGTTTGCTAATACAGCAGCTCTATGTTCGCTGAAACAGCAATAATGTCTGTTTTCCCATTTTCAGAAGACAAAAATTGCTGTTTTTTTGTTGATTTGAATAACAAATTTGGTTGACTGGTACCAAGACCGTAACGAAAGTTGTATGGGAGGTTTACACCGTCTCTTAAAGGTTTTGTCAGGGGAAATTCGGAATGAATCATGTAAAATTCAGAGAGAATTTTTGAAATTAGTCAGATATTTCTGATATTCTAAAAGAATTTCGTACAAAACTCTAAAAAATCATTCGAAAGTTACCAGAATAATGTGAGACTCCCCTGATGCTTGACTCGAAACGGTGAACATTGTTGGACGTTGAATCCGAAAATCTGAACATTCTTTTTTATTTCTCTGATAATTTTCTGAAATTCATCCGATAGTCTCTTAATTTTCGTACAATTTGCCGAATATTTTTAGAAGTTTTTATTATAATCAAGTAAAAACCTAGGACATTCTGAGTATTTTCGGATGTTTGTTTAGAAAATAATCCGAAAATATAAAAATTTTCCTTAAAAAAGAATTATTTTGTTATGGTTATTTTTTATTCAACAACGTTGTTTATTTACAATGGAATTTAGCAAATTGAAAAACGTTTTAAATTCTCGTGCACAAATCTCCTGATGTCGATAATAAGGTTGAGCTTTTATTCGTTGTATCCAAAAATTTAAATTAAATTTAAGTATGTATATTGTAACTCATTTTGATTGGTTATAGTACTGACCACACACATCACTATTTTAATTAATTTTTACTTTTTTCACAAGAAAATTGCCAAATTTATGCTTATACGACTAAAAAAAGCAAAAAAAGGTAAATACAAATATACAAGTGTGAAAATGTGCAGAGATTCTGAAAAAACTTCTCGGAAATACGAAAAATACGAAACAACAAATTCCCTTGCGAGTATGTGGAGAATATTTGCAGATTTTCGGTACAGACAAAATCGATATACAAAAATTTTGCCGAAGTACGAAATGTGCAGAGATTCTGAAACAACTCTCAGCTTATGTTCGGGAATACGGAAAAATACTACCATAAAATAAATAACGTTTCGAGTATAAGCAGAATATTGCAACATCCAATTCAATTAACCTCGGCGGATTTTTATACCCACCACCGAAGGATGGGGGTATATTCATTTTGTCATTCCGTTTGCAACACATCGAAATATCCATTTCCGACCCTATAAAGTATATATATTCTTGATCAGCGTAAAAATCTGTTGAAATCACGCTACAGTCTTCAAAAATACAGATATTGAGCTCAAACTTTGCACAGATTCTATTTTTGTCCATAAGCTGGTTAAGTTCGAAGATGGGCTATATCGGACTATATCTTGATATAGCCCCCATATAAACCGATCAGCCGATTTAGGGTCTTAGGCCCATAAAAGCCACATTTATTATACGATTTTGCTGAAAATTGGAACAGTGAGTTGTGATAAGCAATTTGACATCCTTCGTCAATTTGGCCCAGATCGGTTCAGATTTCGATATAGCTGCCGTATAGACCTGATTTAGGGTTTTATGCCCATAAAAGCCATATTTATTACCCGATTTTATTGAAATTTGGGACAATGAGTAGAGTTAGGACCTTCGTCATCATTTATCAATTTGGCTCAGATCGGTCCAGATTTGGATACAGCTGCCATATAGACCGATCTCTCGACTAAAGGTTTTGGGCCCATAAAAGGCGCATTTATTGTTCGATGTGGCCGAAATTGGGGACAGTGGGTTAAATTAAGCCCTTCAATATACTTCTGCAATATGGCACAGATCGGTTCAGATTTGGATTTAGCTGCCATATAGCCCGATCTCTCGATCTAAGGTTTTGGGGTCATAAAAGGCGCGTTTATTGTCCGATGACGCCGAAATTTGGGACGGTGAGTTGTGTTAGGCCCTTCGATATCCTTTTTAAATTTGATCCAGATGCGTCCAGATCTGCCATATAGACCGATATCCCGATTTATAGTCTTGTTCCCATAAAGTCGCATTTATAATCCGATTTCACTTAAATTTTACACAGTGACTTATGCTAAGCATTTCGACATCCGTTTAGTACATGGTACAAATCGGTTTAATTTTAGATATAGCTACTTAAAAGACCAATATTTTGTTATACGCAATTGAAAAATGACTTGTACTTATAAGTATTTGGTCCAAATGGGAACATATTTCGATATAGGTGCTATGGGGCATAAGGTATGCATTTTTCACCGGATACATATATACCCGAGGTGGTGGGTATCCAAAGTTCGGCCCGGCCGAACTTAACGCCTTTTTACTAGTTTCAGATGGATTATTAAACAATCCGTATTTATACCAACAAACAACAAACAATCCGTATTTAGACTGGCACAGGCATGCCAAATTATAAGAAGATTGGGCGAAAACGACCACCTGTTTTTATACCCTCCACCATAAGATGGGGGGTATACTAATTTCGTCATTCTGTTTGTAACTACTCGAAATATTCGTCTGAGACCCCATAAAGTATATATATTCTTGATCGTCGTGACATTTTATGTCGATCTAGCCATGTCCGTCCGTCTGTCCGTCCGTCCGTCCGTCTGTCTGTCGAAAGCACGCTAACTTCCGAAGGAGTAAAGCTAGCCACTTGAAATTTTGCACAAATACTTCTTATTAGTGTAGGTCGGTTGGTATTGTAAATGGGCCATATCGGTCCATAACCTGATATAGCTACCATATAAACCGATCTTGGGTCTTGACTTCTTGACCCTCTAGAGGGCGCAATTCTTATCCGATTGGAATGGAATTTCGCACGACGTGTTTTGTTATGATACCCAACAACTGTGCCAAGTATGGTTCAAATCGGTTTATATCCTGATATAGCTACCATATAATCCGATCTTGGGTCTTGACTTCTTGACCCTCTAGAGGGCACAATTCTTATCCGATTTGAATGAATTTTTGCACGAAGTATTTCGTTATGATATCCAACAACTGAAGTTTTGTTACGTCGAATAATTGTCTTTAGAAAGCCTCCCCCCCTGGCTACGTCCCTGATATGAGCTATATCTTATTCTATACCGATTTCTATGAAATTCACCAGTAATGTCGAGAGTCATAAAAACATCTTTCCTGCCGAATTTTTTGAGAATCGGTTAACAAATAAGCACTTTATTGCAGTATTAGTCTAAATCTGACGAACGAATATATATGGGAGCTATATCTTAATCTGAACCGTTTTTGAGCAAACTTCTCAGATATTGTGGTAGATGTCGAGGAAAGCGTTGTGCAAAATTTTGTGAGAGCTATATCTAAATCTGAAACCATTTTCATGAAATTTACCAGTAATGTCGAAAGTCTAGAGAAAATCCTTTCTGGCAAATTTCGAGAGAATCGGTTAACATGTGACTATTTTATTGCATTATTACTGCAAATCGGACGAATATATATATGGGAGCTATATCCAAATCTGAACCGAATTTTTCCCTTTTTCAATAGGCTTTGTCTCTAGGCTGAAAATCATGCCTATACCAAATTTTAAGACGATCGGATGAAAACTGCGACCTGTACCTTGTACATAAATTAACATGGACAGACAGACAGACAGACGGACATGGCTAAGCCGAATCAGAGTCTTCCTTCCCTGTACCATAGTAGTGGTGGAGTGTATAAAATGTATAAAACTCCCACTAGCTCCAAAGGCTAACCCACAAAACCATCAAGAAGGCATAGTTTCACAAGGTTATTATAGCGGTAGGTAGCTACCAAAATAAGCGTACTACTAGCAAAGGGCTCAAAAAGGAAGATTTAAACTAGTAGGATTCTGTATGACTTTTTCAAGCTCTTGGATATTCGTGGGATTTTCAGATCGTTTGAAGAGGACAGTCAAAGTTTTTTGGCTACGAAGACGACGTTGTCATTATGGTGTATGACCGAGTGGCAAGATTGACCAATGGGCTTGATGTATCCCCCAAAACATAAAGTCTGTGCTATTCACCAGTATGAGTTAATTTGGTGTGCTCAGGTGTTCTCTCCCAGATCGGGTGAAGCTACCGCACTCATTGCAATGTCAGGACTGTGACGTCGCGCCGGACACATGACAGACTTACATTTGATTTGTGGGGATGTGTTATAGACGGTTGAGCACTTATTGTGGCATTGCCCAGAAATTGCGGGGGTAGGTGCAGGATTATGGCTAAACGAACACCTTTTATGTTGGGTTGCCTAAAAAGTAATTGCGGATTTTTTAAAAGAAAGTAAATGCATTTTTAACAATACTTAGAATGAACTTTAATCAAATATATAATTGCCATTTTGTTCGATAATTCGATAACCTTTTGCCATCTTCCTGGCAAATTTAGTATTCCACTCTCATAGAACTTCTCGCCTTTATCTGCAAAAAACTGAACCAAGTGCGATTTTATAGCCTCATCATTGCCGAAAGTTTTACCATTTAAGGAGTTCTGCAAAGATCGAAATAAATGGTAGTCTGATGGTGCAAGGTCAGGGCTATATGGTGGATGCATCAAAAGTTCCCAGCCAAGCTCACTCAGTTTTTGGCGCGTGACGAAATATGTGTGCGGTCTAGCGTTGTCCTGGTGGAATATGACACCTTTACGATTGACAAATTCTGGTCGCTTCTCCTTGATGGCTGTATTCAATTTGTCCAATTGTTGACAGTGAACATCCGAATTAATCGTTTGGTTCCTTGGAAGCAGCTCAAAATATACCACACCCTTCCAATCCCACCAAAGTATATATATTCTTGATCAGCGTAAAAATCTGTTGAAATCACGCTACAGTCTTCAAAAATACAGATATTGAGCTCAAACTTTGCACAGATTCTATTTTTGTCCATAAGCTGGTTAAGTTCGAAGATGGGCTATATCGGACTATATCTTGATATAGCCCCCATATAAACCGATCAGCCGATTTAGGGTCTTAGGCCCATAAAAGCCACATTTATTATACGATTTTGCTGAAAATTGGAACAGTGAGTTGTGATAAGCAATTTGACATCCTTCGTCAATTTGGCCCAGATCGGTTCAGATTTCGATATAGCTGCCGTATAGACCTGATTTAGGGTTTTATGCCCATAAAAGCCATATTTATTACCCGATTTTATTGAAATTTGGGACAATGAGTAGAGTTAGGACCTTCGTCATCATTTATCAATTTGGCTCAGATCGGTCCAGATTTGGATACAGCTGCCATATAGACCGATCTCTCGACTAAAGGTTTTGGGCCCATAAAAGGCGCATTTATTGTTCGATGTGGCCGAAATTGGGGACAGTGGGTTAAATTAAGCCCTTCAATATACTTCTGCAATATGGCACAGATCGGTTCAGATTTGGATTTAGCTGCCATATAGCCCGATCTCTCGATCTAAGGTTTTGGGGTCATAAAAGGCGCGTTTATTGTCCGATGACGCCGAAATTTGGGACGGTGAGTTGTGTTAGGCCCTTCGATATCCTTTTTAAATTTGATCCAGATGCGTCCAGATCTGCCATATAGACCGATATCCCGATTTATAGTCTTGTTCCCATAAAGTCGCATTTATAATCCGATTTCACTTAAATTTTACACAGTGACTTATGCTAAGCATTTCGACATCCGTTTAGTACATGGTACAAATCGGTTTAATTTTAGATATAGCTACTTAAAAGACCAATATTTTGTTATACGCAATTGAAAAATGACTTGTACTTATAAGTATTTGGTCCAAATGGGAACATATTTCGATATAGGTGCTATGGGGCATAAGGTATGCATTTTTCACCGGATACATATATACCCGAGGTGGTGGGTATCCAAAGTTCGGCCCGGCCGAACTTAACGCCTTTTTACTAGTTTCAGATGGATTATTAAACAATCCGTATTTATACCAACAAACAACAAACAATCCGTATTTAGACTGGCACAGGCATGCCAAATTATAAGAAGATTGGGCGAAAACGACCACCTGTTTTTATACCCTCCACCATAAGATGGGGGGTATACTAATTTCGTCATTCTGTTTGTAACTACTCGAAATATTCGTCTGAGACCCCATAAAGTATATATATTCTTGATCGTCGTGACATTTTATGTCGATCTAGCCATGTCCGTCCGTCTGTCCGTCAGCCACTTGAAATTTTGCACAAATACTTCTTATTAGTGTAGGTCGGTTGGTATTGTAAATGGGCCATATCGGTCCATAACCTGATATAGCTACCATATAAACCGATCTTGGGTCTTGACTTCTTGACCCTCTAGAGGGCGCAATTCTTATCCGATTGGAATGGAATTTCGCACGACGTGTTTTGTTATGATACCCAACAACTGTGCCAAGTATGGTTCAAATCGGTTTATATCCTGATATAGCTACCATATAATCCGATCTTGGGTCTTGACTTCTTGACCCTCTAGAGGGCACAATTCTTATCCGATTTGAATGAATTTTTGCACGAAGTATTTCGTTATGATATCCAACAACTGAAGTTTTGTTACGTCGAATAATTGTCTTTAGAAAGCCTCCCCCCCTGGCTACGTCCCTGATATGAGCTATATCTTATTCTATACCGATTTCTATGAAATTCACCAGTAATGTCGAGAGTCATAAAAACATCTTTCCTGCCGAATTTTTTGAGAATCGGTTAACAAATAAGCACTTTATTGCAGTATTAGTCTAAATCTGACGAACGAATATATATGGGAGCTATATCTTAATCTGAACCGTTTTTGAGCAAACTTCTCAGATATTGTGGTAGATGTCGAGGAAAGCGTTGTGCAAAATTTTGTGAGAGCTATATCTAAATCTGAAACCATTTTCATGAAATTTACCAGTAATGTCGAAAGTCTAGAGAAAATCCTTTCTGGCAAATTTCGAGAGAATCGGTTAACATGTGACTATTTTATTGCATTATTACTGCAAATCGGACGAATATATATATGGGAGCTATATCCAAATCTGAACCGAATTTTTCCCTTTTTCAATAGGCTTTGTCTCTAGGCTGAAAATCATGCCTATACCAAATTTTAAGACGATCGGATGAAAACTGCGACCTGTACCTTGTACATAAATTAACATGGACAGACAGACAGACAGACGGACATGGCTAAGCCGAATCAGAGTCTTCCTTCCCTGTACCATAGTAGTGGTGGAGTGTATAAAAATGTATAAAACTCCCACTAGCTCCAAAGGCTAACCCACAAAACCATCAAGAAGGCATAGTTTCACAAGGTTATTATAGCGGTAGGTAGCTACCAAAATAAGCGTACTACTAGCAAAGGGCTCAAAAAGGAAGATTTAAACTAGTAGGATTCTGTATGACTTTTTCAAGCTCTTGGATATTCGTGGGATTTTCAGATCGTTTGAAGAGGACAGTCAAAGTTTTTTGGCTACGAAGACGACGTTGTCATTATGGTGTATGACCGAGTGGCAAGATTGACCAATGGGCTTGATGTATCCCCCAAAACATAAAGTCTGTGCTATTCACCAGTATGAGTTAATTTGGTGTGCTCAGGTGTTCTCTCCCAGATCGGGTGAAGCTACCGCACTCATTGCAATGTCAGGACTGTGACGTCGCGCCGGACACATGACAGACTTACATTTGATTTGTGGGGATGTGTTATAGACGGTTGAGCACTTATTGTGGCATTGCCCAGAAATTGCGGGGGTAGGTGCAGGATTATGGCTAAACGAACACCTTTTATGTTGGGTTGCCTAAAATGTAATTGCGGATTTTTTAAAAGAAAGTAAATGCATTTTTAACAAAACTTAGAATGAACTTTAATCAAATATATAATTGCCATTTTGTTCGATAATTCGATAACCTTTTGCCATCTTCCTGGCAAATTTAGTATTCCACTCTCATAGAACTTCTCGCCTTTATCTGCAAAAAACTGAACCAAGTGCGATTTTATAGCCTCATCATTGCCGAAAGTTTTACCATTTAAGGAGTTCTGCAAAGATCGAAATAAATGGTAGTCTGATGGTGCAAGGTCAGGGCTATATGGTGGATGCATCAAAAGTTCCCAGCCAAGCTCACTCAGTTTTTGGCGCGTGACGAAATATGTGTGCGGTCTAGCGTTGTCCTGGTGGAATATGACACCTTTACGATTGACAAATTCTGGTCGCTTCTCCTTGATGGCTGTATTCAATTTGTCCAATTGTTGACAGTGAACATCCGAATTAATCGTTTGGTTCCTTGGAAGCAGCTCAAAATATACCACACCCTTCCAATCCCACCAAACAGACAGCATAACCTTCTTTTGGTGGATATCAGCCTTTGAAGTGGTTTGAGCTGGTTCACCATGCTTGGACCATGATCGTTTTCGACTAACGTTGTTGTAAACAATCCATTTTTTATCTCCAGTTATGATTCGTTTTAAAAACGGATCGAATTCATTGCGTTTAAGGTGCATATCACAAGCGGTGATTCGGTTTGTTAAATGAATTTCTTTCAATGCATGTGGCACCCATATTAAAATTGACGCCAAACAAACAAATGTAAACAAAATTTCGCGCACTTTTTTTCTAAAGCAAGCTAAAAGTAACAGCTGATAACTGACAGAAAGAAAGAATGCAATTGCAGAGTCACAAGCCGTTGAAAAAATTTGTCAACGCCGACTATATTACTACTATATTACCGACAATTACTTTTTGGGCAACCCAATATGTCTAAATTGTCTTCGGGCACATAGTCCTATTGCCATTCTTGATAACTAAAGCTTTAAATAGTAGGTTAGAGGGAACTCTCCTGCTGGCCTGGCCGCAGTTTTGTCATGCATGTTGGCTTCTTCATTCTAATGTCTGACTTTGTACTGACGTAAATTTTATCAGTGTTCTTCTTCGTTTTTGGATCTTTCGGCGGCGACACAATGGATCTAAGTTCCCTGAGTGAAACTGATAGAGTCATTATATATAACCATAACAGCAGCAAACACAATATAATATATTTATTATACCCTCCACCATAAGATGGGGGGTATACTAATTTCGTCATTCTGTTTGTAACTACTCGAAATATTCGTCTGAGACCCCATAAAGTATATATATTCTTGATCGTCGTGACATTTTATGTCGATCTAGCCATGTCCGTCCGTCTGTCCGTCCGTCCGTCCGTCTGTCTGTCGAAAGCACGCTAACTTCCGAAGGAGTAAAGCTAGCCACTTGAAATTTTGCACAAATACTTCTTATTAGTGTAGGTCGGTTGGTATTGTAAATGGGCCATATCGGTCCATGTTTTGATATAGCTGCCATATAAACCGATCTTGGGTCTTGACTTCTTGAGCCTGTAGCGTGCGCAATTCTTACCCGATTTGAATGAAATTTTGCACGTCGTGTTTTGTTATTATATCCAACAACTGTGCCAAGTATGGTTCAAATCGGTCCATAACCTGATATAGCTACCATATAAACCGATCTTGGGTCTTGACTTCTTGACCCTCTAGAGGGCGCAATCTTATCCGATTGGAATGGAATTTCGCACGACGTGTTTTGTTATGATACCCAACAACTGTGCCAAGTATGGTTCAAATCGGTTTATATCCTGATATAGCTACCATATAAACCGATCTTGGGTCTTGACTTCTTGACCCTCTAGAGGGCACAATTCTTATCCGATTTGAATGAATTTTTGCACGAAGTATTTCGTTATGATATCCAACAACTGTGCCAAGTATGGTTCAAATCGGTCCATAACCTGATATAGCTGTCATATAAACAGATCTGGGGATTTGATTTCTGGAGCTTCTAGAGGGCGCAATTCCTATCCGATTTGGCTGAAATTTTGCACAACTTATTTTATTTTTACTTTCAACAACTGTGTCAAATAAGGTTCAAATCGGTTCATAACCTGATATAGCTGCCAAATAAACCGATCTGGGATCTTGACTTCTTGACCCCTAGAGGTCGCAATTATTATCCGATATGCCTGAAATTTTGTACGATGGATCCTCTCATGACCATCAACAAACGTTGTTTATTATGGTCTGAATCGGTCTATAGCCCGATACAGATCCCATATAAATCGTTCTCTCTATTTTACTTCGTGAGCCCACAAAGGGCGCAATTCTTATTCGAATTGGCTGACATTTTACACAGGTCTCCAACATATAATTTAATTGTGGTCCGAACCGGACCATATCTTGATATCGTTTTAATAGCAGAGCAACTCTTTTCTTATATCTTTTTTTGCCTAAGAAGAGATGCCGGGAAAAGAACTCGACAAATGCGATCCATGTTGGAGGGTATATAAGATTCGGCCCGGCCGAACTTAGCACGCTTTTACTTGTTTGTACACAAATTAACATGGACAGACAGACGAACGTAGCTAAATCGTATCAGAAAGTGATTCTGAGTCGATACGGAGTTATAATATCCTGCACTAAGTTATAATACCCTGTACCACAGTAGTGGTGAATATGGTATATGGTCAACCACGTTGCCGTCGTACGAATTTCGTACTGCGAAAGCAGACGATAAGAAAAATAGTACTTTATTTGAAGCAAAATGTGGCCGAATACATTTATTGTACAACATGCAATCACTGAAATCTGAATCAATCTTTTTCTTTGCTAAATGGCTAATTTTTTGCATCCATCATCTCAGCCTTGGTGTCTTGTTATCTGTATTTTTTTTAAATTAAGAGTTCTTTATATTATAAGTGTGTCTTGAATGCAGAAATGAATGGTCTTGCGCAGGCCTTTGCTACACAACAACGAAATATACAGTTTTCGCTCGCAACTTCTAGAACAAACTACATACAAAAGATAGCATTCTTTATAACATGAATAGGATCGGTGAAGAATATAATATTATACAATTTATTATATAATTCGTAATTATATCTCTCTAAAGATCGTCTGAGAGGCATATGATGCGGAGCATTTCGGAGTGGAGTGTTAAAATTTAATTCGCCAGTTAAGAATTGTTAACAATCAATCTGATCACACAGTAATTTCGCAATAAATACGGCTCTCAGCATCAAGTGTCGCCTTTCGAGTGTTGGTAAATCAACAAGTTTCAAGCGGTTCTCTTGGGGGATGCTTAAGCCGAATACCACGGAAAGGCCCCAATCGTTAATTTTCGAAGGGATGAAGCTAGGCGCTTGAAATTTTGAACATATACTTCCGATGGTTAGGTTAGGTCAGGTTTTAGTATCAGTCTGCCACCAGACTCACTTAGATGTTTTCGTCCATTGTGATACCACAGGAACCGAAGAAGGAAGAACCCTTCTAGTTCCTTTGAAACATTTAGATCGCTTTAAAAAAGTCAACAACTTGCGAATGTTCACATCCGCCAAATCAGACAGGTTCTCAAAGATATGAGAATCTAAATTCGAACTCCATCTGACTGCCACTTCCTCTTCGATGTACTCACGGCTTCTGCAAAAGGCGTTGCTGGCAACATGTAGTTTGTCAGTATATTATTCGATTAGACAATAACCTGTTATGACGGACACAATGACTAATACGTCTGTTCTAGCCAGTGACAGCAAAGAGGCAGACCTTTTCAAGTCGAAATTAGGCCACATAGTTTGGAATGCTCGCAGCCCCTTTTTGTGACCAACCGTTCCCTTTGGGCCTGATCGTGAAAACTTAGCTTATATGTCGCTAGAGGCATACTCACTGATTCCAGTTTCCCTGGAATGTATAAGGTAGTTCCTAGTCTCGCAAGCTTATCTGCTTTACAATTCCTTGGAATATTTCTGTGGTCCGGGACCCAGAACTGGTGAATTTTGAACTGCTCAGCCAACTCGTAGTGAGATCTGCAACAGTCCAGGGCAGTTTTTGTGTTCAGAAATACGTTCTCCAGGGATTTAATGGCTGTCTGACAAGATGTATATGCCAATCGTCGTCATGACATTATATCTTAGCCATTCGACCACTTCCTTAATTGCAAGTATCTCTGCTTGTTACACACTGCAGTGGTCGGGTAACCTTTTCGA
Source organism: Stomoxys calcitrans (assembly GCF_963082655.1). Taxonomy (NCBI): domain Eukaryota; kingdom Metazoa; phylum Arthropoda; class Insecta; order Diptera; family Muscidae; genus Stomoxys; species Stomoxys calcitrans. Next base: position 69,258,601 of record NC_081556.1, read on the forward strand.
TATGATCAGTTCTAGATCTTTAGAGTACACCATATAGAAGTCTACATCCGTATAGAAGTCTATGTAATTAATATTACCAGGGATATCGTAGCGGCTCAGGTTGGGTGTAATCCACACTGCCTGGAACATTGGATATTGTATCAAGGATAACACAGTGTCCGTAGCCGCCGCATGACCAATGAGAACGCTCCCTTAACCTCACGGCAGTAGTCGCTGCAATTTGGGTAGCCACAATGTTCAGAGACATAAGATATATTGGGTTGCCCAAAAAGTAATTGCGGATTTTTTAAAAGAAAAAAAATGCATCTTTAATAAAACTTAGAATGAACTTTAGTCAAATATACTTTTTTTACACTTTTTTTCTAAAGCAAGCTAAAAGTAACAGCTGATAACTGACAGAAGAAAGAATGCAATTACAGAGTCACAAGCTGTGAAAAAATTTGTCAACGCCGACTATATGAAAAAATCTGCAATTACTTTTTGGGCAACCAATAGCATTTAATACAGTGCATAATATGGTGTCGTCCTCAGTGCAGCTGTGATGCACAAACAAGCCATCCTTTGAATCCGGTTGAATATTGAGCAGTAGGTGGACTTTTTGAGCGCCGTCCAAAAGACCACAACACCATATAGCATTATAGGTCTGACAACTGCAGTATATACTCAATGCATGACACGCGGTCTAAACCCCCAACTTTTTCCAAAATGTTAGATTTAAAGTTCAATTTCCTGTGCAGAAAAACACCCAGGTATTTTGCGCTTTCTGTAAATGGAAAATTCTCTCCTCCCAAGGTGACAGGTTCCACTGTAGGCAACTTGTATCTCCTGCTGAAAAGAACTACTTCTGTCTACTCCTAGACCACTTTCTGTAGCCCACTTTGATGATGCACGTGGAGCTTCCTGAAGTATATCTCTTAGAGGGGTGGGAAACTTTCCTCTAACCGCAAATGCCACGTCATCAGCATACGCGACCATTTTTACACCTTTTTCTTCTAGGGACAATTATATATTGCTACTGGCTATATTCCAATGTAGAGAAGGCAGTACACCTCCTTGAGGTGTTCCTCTGCTGACCCATCTTTTTAGATCCACAGATCCCAAGCCTGCCGTAATGCATCTTTTGAATATTATTTATTAATAAACCTTTCTCATGGTAGAGTTGATGCCTGGAAATTTAAACTTTTTCATGATAGACGTCGGTTTTACATTATTGAAAGCACCTTCAATGTGAAACAAATGCTACCATTGTATATTCCTTGACAGCGAGAGAATTCTCTATGTAGCCGACTAGGTCGTGAAGGGCTGTTTCAGTGGATTTGTCTTTACTATATGCATGCTGCTGCTGCAATATTTGCCCTAAGATATGTTTTTATAAACCTCTCAAGAGTCTGCAGCATAAGGGATGGCTGACTAATAGGACGAAAATCGTTCGCCTTCATGCGGTAGGGTTTTCCTGCTTTGGGAATGAAAATGTCCTTCGTGTCCCTCTATCCCACAGGGATATATGACATTCTGATACAAGCAGAGTACATCTCCCTAAGCCAGGGAACCCTTCTTTCAGACACAGATTGTAATTCAACCGGCGAGACATCATCAGGGCCTGACGTCTTAAAGGAGTCGAAACTTTTTATCGCCCAAAGGATTTTCGTCCAGACGACCTCTTCTGGCGCCACGTTGTCCGTTGGAGAATTTCCCAGGAAAAGTGTATCAACGAGTAGTTCTAGTATTTCCTCACTAGACATTGTCCATACATTCTCTGACTTCTGACCTATAAAAGAAGGTCAGTTAGGATTGTAAATGGGCTATTAATCCATGTTTTGATTTAAATGCCATCATTAGCGATGGGGGTGCCTAGCCCACCCCATCGATAATTTCTTTTCTGATCTCCCGATTATTCTTCTTGAGCGAATGGTGCAATTTTATCTGATTTTGTAGATTTCTGATTTCTGTGACTATAATCATACGAGCCAAATATGCTCTGAATCGGCCTATAACCTGATTTATATATAAATATATATATATATATATATATATATATATATATATATATATATATATATATCGGCTCATAACCATATAAACCTATCTCCCAATTTTATTGCTACAATTATTTACGATTTGGCTGAAATTTTGCACAATGACTTCCACTTTGGTATCCAAAACCAAGTATGGTCCAAATCACTATATATTATATTCCAAAAAGGTTCCAATAGCAAAGAGTGCTTACCCATTATCTCTCTTAAATTAGCGCACTTTTACTTATTTTTGACAGACTTCTTTAAATTAATTCGGATTACTTTCCTCGCGGAATAAGTTTCAAAAAATTCTACTTTACAAGTCTTGAAATGATAAATGAATATTATGGGACTTTTTCTTGAGCAATCGACATTTTTATGCCATCTTTTTATAAATTTCTCAACGGTTTTTGAAAATAAGTGTAAGGGAGAGAGTGCATTTAAATATAGAAAAATGATGTACATTAAATTCAAATAGGGCCACCTATCAAAATTCAAGAAAATCGTTTTAGCAGTATTTCTGTCCATACGGAACTCATTAACAAACAATCAATCACACTCGAATTGATTTTTTATAAAAGAAACTAGTTTTCAAAAATACAAAGCTATTCTTTTTCATAGCGAGATGAAACTGATTTCATAAATGATTTCAAAAATAAAGTACGTTTTATTATACCCTCCACCATAGGATGGGGGTATACCAATTTCGTCATTCTTTTTGTAACTACTCGAAATATTCGTCTGAGACCCCATAAAGTATATATATTCTTGATCGTCGTGACATTTTATGTCAATCTAGCAATGTCCGTCCGTTTTTCTGTCGAAAGCACGATAACTTTTGAAGGAGTAGAGCTAGCCGCTTGAAATTTTGCACAAATACTTTTTATTGGTGTAGGTCGGTTGGTATTGATAAAGCTGCCATAAAACCGATCTTGGGTCTTGATTTCTTGAGCCTCTAGAGGTCGCAATTCTTATCCGATTTGACTGAACTTTCGCACATAGTGTTTTAGTATCACTTCCAACAACTGTGCGAAGGATGGTTCTAATCGGTCCATAACCTGATATAGCTGCCATATAAACCGATCTTGGGTCTTGACTTCTTGAGCCTCTAGATGGCCCAATTCTCGTCAGATTTGACTGAAATTTTGCACATAGTATATTGATATCACTTCCAACAACTGTGCGAAGTATGGTTCTAATCGGTCCATAACCTGATATAGCTGCCATATAAACCGATCTTGGGTCTTGACTTCTTGCGCTTCTAGAGAGCGCAATTCTCATCCGATTTGGCACACATTTTGTACAACGGCTCCTCCCATGGCCTTCAACATACGTGTGCAATATGGTCAGAATTGATCTAAAGCTTGATTCAGCTCCCATATAAACCGACCTCCCGATTTCGCTTCTTGAGCCCCGAATCGGACTATAACTTGATGTAGCTGCTCCTCCGGTCTTATTCATTATACTTTGTTTGCCTAAAAACAGATACAGCGCAAATAACTCGACAGATGCGACCATGGTGGTGGGTATATAAGATTCGGCCCGGCCGAACTTTGCACGCTCTTACTTGTTTTTTGCCTGTTGTTGTTGACGTCATCATTTTCATTTACATCCAATTTGAGCAAAATCATAAAATTGTTTCTTTGTGCTAAACATAAAACCCTACATTACGCTAAAATACTTTTATGCTTCAGCAATTATTTCCATTTCCCCCTAGCACAATTTCCGATGCACTTGGATGAAATGCATTCTTTAGTCAAACATTTCCAGATTTACTGAACCCTCAAGTTTAGTGCTAGCATCCACCCCAACCCCACACTAACGTACCCACACGATATATTCGGTTGCGGATAAGCTTTGCCATTTCAGCTGTTTCTCACCAGGTACAAAGGAATTTCAGCTTCCATTCGATATTTATTGAATTTCACATTTGTGCATCCATAGCAGAAATTATTACAAAGCAAAGTGTTACACTTCCCAAGTGCTAAGTCACGCCCTTGATTGTCTGTATAGTTGGGGTTACAAACAGGGATTCACATGTGGAAAGGATATGCTGGAATTATGGATTTGTATTTGCAAATGGACATTTTTACGACGACAAACTGAGTATATATAAAAGTAAAAGATTTGCGCTTTGCTTTTATGGTACATGGTTTGTTTGCTCCTTAACTAACTGGGGATCAAACCACCCGACGATGTCCCCTATGCGGATATCGGAAATGCCGTTGAGAGTATAGTACGAGTCAGATAAATGAAAATAGTATTGAAATCATGTCTGGGGTCCATTAAGCACCCACAAACGGATATGTAGGTCGTACAGGAAAATATGAGACTCAGAGGAAAGTTTATGGGAATTTAATACAAATTAAAGTGCTGGACAAAACGAATTGAATGAATATTTGATTGAGGTGTTGATGGAAACAATTTGGGAAATTTTGCAAAAATCACAAATCAGTAATTTTTTATAACTTTAAAAATTCAAGCAATAGCGGTTTTGAAAATTTTCGTAACGAAATTTCAATGGCCAGAAGCATTTGATGCTGTCTTATTAAGAACAAGTGAAAGCGTGCTAAGTTCGGACGGGCCGAATCTTGGGAACCCACCACCATGGATTCTGTTAAATATGGGAGCTATATCTGGTTATTGACCATTTGGACCGTACTTGGCACAGTTGTTAAAAATCATAACAGAATACTATATGCAATATTTTAGCCAAATCGTATAAAAATCGCGGCCTATAGGGCTCAAGAAGTCAAATCGGGAGATCGGTTTATATTTCAGCCAAATCGGACAACAATCGCGGCTTCCAGGGGCTCAAGAAGTCAAATCGGGAGATTGGTTTATATAAGAGCTATATTAGGTTCTTAACCGATTTGGGCCGTACTTGGCACGACTCAGAATCGCGAGACGATCAAGAATAAATATACTTTATGGGGTCCTAGATCAATATTTCGAGGTGTTACAAACGAAATGTCTAGATTGGTATACCACCATCCTATGCTGGTGGGTATAAAAATATGGCGATAAAACCACTATTTTGGCCATCAGATACGATTTTGTTTCAAGAGCACTAAAATCCAAATTTCTTCGCTAAATGGAACATAGTGCAAAAATAATAACTTTTGCAGGCAAAAACTTAGTGTCTGTTAAATTAAAAGAAATTTTTTCGTGTTGTCTATTTAAAAAAATTGTTAAGAAAATCAAAAATACTACGGCACTATAAATGCCGTTTATAGCACATATAAGAAATGTCATCAATATTGGACAATGGATTAAATTTTTATACCCTATACCATAGGATGGTGGTGTACTAATTTCGTCATTCTGTTTATAAAAGTATACACATTCATGATCGTCATGACAAAGTTTTTCCAATTTCCATAGACTTCGTCTCTAGGCCGGAAAACATGCCTGTACCAAGTTTGAAGACAATCGGATGAAAATTAAGGCCTGAAGTTCATACACAAATTAATATGGACAGACGGTCAGACAGACAGAAGGACAGATGGACATATTGTAGCTAAATCGAATCAGAAAGTGATTCTGGGTTTATAAATGGGTCTATCTCTCTTCCTTTTGGGTGTTACAAACAAATGTACTAAGTTTTAATACCCTATACCACGGTAGTGATGTATGGTATAAAAAAACAACAATTTGCTGTGTTTATGCTTCTTCTTCATTTATGAAAAAAATAACCCATTTTGATGGCTTTCTTTAAGGAAAATTAATTTTTATTTATATTCGTCGCTTTTTTGGAAGACTATCTTTCGATTGATGCCAATTTCATTAAAATCCACTCAGCCGTTTAACCGTACTATGTACCACAAAATCGCCTTTATAAAACCCTTGGCCGTTTAATAATATAATATTTGGATTTATAAGCTATTATCTGGTTTAAATAGCTTACGTATGATTTGTGTTTTGTTTCACTGTCAATCATCTTCAGTTTGGTCTATAATTTAACCATGAATCGCCTCGCTTGCAAATTATTGAATTTTTTTATCAAAATGCGTGCTCAGTTAAGAGTTCATCCCGCGCTTCTTCCATTGAACGACGAAGCTCATTTTGGGCTCAATGGGTAAGTAAATAAGCAGAATTGCCGATTTTGGAGTGGAGGTCAACCAGAAGCATTGCAAGAGCTACTATAATAATCTACAATGCACAGAGAAAAAGTCACAGTTTGGTGCGGTTTATGGGCTGGTGGCATCATTAGACCGTACTTCTTCAAAGATGATGCGTATCGTAACGTACAATTTCCTATAATTGGTTGTGTTCAAATTTCATCCAATCTATTTCACATCCTTATTTTTTCCGCTCTTTACTTTTTCAGCATAACGTTTTTCACAATAAATTTGCTTCTTTACTTTGAAATAATAATTGAATAAATAATACTTTATGGAGAAATAAAAAAAAACTACACTTTCTATTTTTCTTGTGTCTGTATATGATAGAAGCGAGGCATATATTTGACTCATTCTCACTTCTTTTTGCAGTACATATTTGTTAAAGGAAACACAATATAATCTTGATCAAGGCACAGATTATACTATTAAATTACAATTTATTTTGTACAATTAAAAATATGTTCAACGTCTGACTTGGTTACCAATCAATTGTCGTGATATAAAAGAAAAACAAATTTTTTGAAATTGAAAACGATGTCCCTAATTATATGCATTTTCCATACATAATATGAACATTTCAGCTAATTTACTTTGTACAAAATTTCACTTAAATTTTGTGTTTGGAAAAATTTTCATTTAAATTTTGTCTTTATTGAAAAGTTTTTTGTAATTTTTATTTTGCAGATAATTGCATTAACCTTTTGAATATGGAGAAAATTTCATTTACATTTTGTCCTTTAAGAAAATTTATTGAAATTTTATCAGCGAAAAGTTATTTACAATTTTGCAATTAATGAATATAAATATCATTAAAATTTTGTTATTAAATGCAATTGTTTTTGCCAACTATAAGAATAATTGTTAAACAAACAAGTAAAAAGGCGTTAAGTTCGGCCCGGCAGAACTTTGGATGCCCACCACCTCGGGTATATATGTAAACCACATTTCATCAAAATCCGGTAAAATTTGCATACCTTATGTCCCATAGCAGTTATATCGAAATATGTTCGGATTTGTCTTTTCATGGGGCCAAGACTTTAAATCGAGATTTCGGTCTACATGGCAGCTATACACAAATGTAGACCGATTGGGGCCAAGTTGCAGAAAAATGGCGAAGAGCCTAACACAACTTACTGTCTCAAATTTTAGCGACATCGGACAATAAATGCGCCTTTTATGGCCCCAAAACCTAAAACCGAGAGATCGGTCTATATGACAGCTATATCCAAATCTGAACCGATCAGTGCCAACTTGAAGAAAGATGTCGAAGGGCCTAAGACAACTCGGATCGGTATATATTGCAGCTATATTTAAATCAGGACCAATCTGAGCCAAATTAACGAAGGATGTCGAAGGGCCTAACACAACTCACTGTCCCAAATTTCAGCAAAATCGGATAATAAATGTGGCTTTTATGGGCCTAAGACCCTAAATCGGAGGATTGGTCTATATGGCAGCTATATCCAAACTGAACCGATCTGAGCCAAAGTGACGAAGGATGTCGAAGAGCCTAACGCAACTCACTGTCCCAAATTTCAGCAAAATCAGATAATAAATGTGGCTTTTATGGACCTAAGACCCGAAGTCGGCCGATCGGTCTATATGAGGTCTATATCAAGATATAGACCAATATAGCCCATCTTCAAACTTAACCTGCTTATGGACAAAAAAAGAATCTGTGCAAAATTTCAGCTTAATATCTCTATTTTTTAAGACTGTATCGTGATTTCAACAGACAGACGGACGGACACGTCTAGATCGTCTTAGATTTTTACGCTGATCAACTATATATATACTTTATGGGGTCGGTAATGGATATTTCGATGTGTTGCAAACGGAATGACAAAATGAATATACCCCCATACTACGGTGGTGGGTATACAAATAAAAATATATATATTTTGGTGAGCTCACAAAAAAAGATCTGGCAGCACCCCCTAGTAGAGAAGCTTAGAGAAGTTTGCTGATTATTTAACCGCTGAAAATTACTTCTGATGTTCGCGCTGAGATTTAAACTCAGGCGATCAGCATCAAAGCCGGACAAGCTATCCTCTGAGTTAGCTATGGAGGTCTCCTAACCTGATATAGCTCCTATAAAATCCAATCTATTCTATTGACATCTTGAGCAACAACAGGAAGCAATTTTTACCCAAACATAAAGAAAAATTCATTTTTCTATTTATGAACTCCTGATTTAGTTTCTACCTTTAAAGAAAAACCGAGAAAAAAACTTGACAAATGTGATCTATGGTGGAGGGTATACAAGATCAACCGAACTTAGCAATGAAATCAGGAGATAGTTCATATGAACATATTTGTCACAAATGCATGGAGATCTACAACACCCAACTGTACCGCATTTTATGGTTTAATGGCCTTAAATAAAAAAATCTGTTCATATGGGGCTGCATTAGTATGCAAATTTGCCCACGAACATTCCATTAAGGACGAGGGGCAAATTTCTTACATATCACCACTGCACCACTGTTGTAATCCCGAACGTGTCACTATTTGGTGCGGTTTATGGTGTGGTGGGACCTTAATTTTTCATCGAGAGATGAGTAAATATTTTTTATGGTTGGAGTCAAGTTATATTTATCTGGGCAATGATTACAACATTCAACAAGGCAATACGCGTCACACAAGCAACAAAGCCTATCATCTCTGGAAGAGGCGATCCCACACAGAAAAAATGAAAAACTTGGTTCAATTAACAAATTTGTACATTTAATTAAAATATTTGCTGAAATCGGAATTATAAAATGATTAAAAATTTTGCAATTTTGATATATGATGAGCTTAAAAATCGTATTAAAGTGGTTATTAACTCCAGAAACCAATTTATTTGAATGTTACCCTTTCTTTTAAATAACTTTTTTTTTTTAATATTTTAGTGAAAATTAATAATTGATATGTTTCACATTAAAAGCAAACCTTTTATATCATTGGAATACATTGCGGATAAAACATGAAATATATAACTTATAAAATGTAAATGCTTCGAAATAAATTCTTCCGACAATGTAGAGACGTTTGTAATGTCTCTACATTGTCGGGGGCATCGTCTGGAAAGTGTATTATAAACACAATGATTTATTTACATATTTTAAATGAACGTAAGAAATACCAACTTTAAAACTTGAAGTACAATATGACGGAATCTAAATGCATTTGTGTTATACAAGCCGTTTTCCAATCCAATATAATTTTTAATAGATAATAAAAAATTAAGAAAAAAAAAATAATAGAATACGACAATATTTAAAAAAATTCAGAAATACTACGTTTATATTCACCAATGACCTCGAATTTGTTGCGCTAGAAATTTGTCCATCACCATATTTAATCGGTCAAATGTAGGTCAATATTTTTTTTTGTGCAGTTAGTTCATTTGCACTATCAGAGCATTTGTCTCAAAAAATTATATGTTTCATTGAATACAAATATAACACCTCTTATTGGGAAACATTTAACATTTCATTCATTTGTTAGTAGATTCATATTACGATGTTAGAATTACAAAATTTTTTAAATTTGTTTCCTAGGTGAAGTCGCCTCGAACTAAAAATAATATTGGAATGGGATGCTCTATATTCAATTGGATTCATAACAGTCATCATGTGCATCAGCAGCAAATTTCGATGCACACATTGTGAAGGTACAAAAGAAATGTGAAAATAAACAGATTTATATCTTTGGGGCGGGAGCAAGTACGCATTGGATCTTTTTGTTTTTTTTTTTTTTCAACTTTCAAATGTAAGTGTTCCACGAGTATGTATTACCCTTACAACATAGACACAGAATAGGCATCAGCCAGTATACGGTTTATCAAAATTTAAATTAATTTAAGGAAGGAATGGAAATTGTTATTAAAGTATGGCATAAACAATAGCTCCTATCTATAGGCTGGTTCTACGTTCGTTTTTCACAATTGCAAACACATGTTTTTCGCGATGACTTTTTTGAAACACTACAAAATTCTCAATAATAACATAATACTTTTACCAAAATTGTTGAATAAACAATGAGGGAATGTCCTAAATGAAATCTGCTAGTTTTCTACTTCAAAAACTTTTATCTGAAAAAGGAATTACGACAAAATTGAAGTAAAACCTTTTGCTGAAGTGCAACCTTTTGTTTTAGAGCAAACACTTTATTGAAGTAAAACTGGATTATGTTTAGCTTGACCGAATCTTATGTAACTCCAACAAAGGATGATATTTGTTATGTTATGTTCTTTATACTAATAATTTTTAAGCTGAAATTAAAAACCCTTTTAAGCTCATTGTATGTTCCTAACAAGACCAATCCAGAAATCGGGTTTAATGGGATGCAAGTCATAACAGAAGTCTATGTGCACAAGTTTAGCTAAATCGGATAAACTATACGCTTTCTAGGGGCTGAAGAAGTTAAATGGGAACTTCGGTTCCAATTTGGCTCATTTGCAATTCCGACTGATCCACACCAATAAGAAGTAAAGGGTGATTTTTTAAGAGCTATAGCAAAGTTTATAAAAAAACATTAAATTCAGAAAAATGCATGAAGTCTTTATTAGAATCAATATTACGGTCCATATGATTTACTATTTGAAGATTATTTCATGCAAATGTTGACCGTGACTGAGCCTCAAATGGTCCATCCGCTTAGTCCAAATTTTGCATACCCTTTCCAACATTTCGGCCGGTATCTCATGAGTAAATGCTACAATGCCGGGCTTGTTTGTATTGACAAGAGCTTTAATATAGCCACACAAAAAATAGTCTAAAGGCGTTAAATCGCATTGTCTAGGCGGCCATTTGACTGGTCCGAACGTGAAATAAAATGTTCACCGAACTCGCCTCTCAATAAGTCAATTGTAACGCGTGCTGTGTGGATGTGGCACCGTCTTGTTGAAACCACATGTCATGCAAGTCAAACTCTTGCATTTTGGGCAAAAAAAGTTGGATATCATCTCACCGTAGCGCTCACCATTCGCAGTTACGTTACGATACGCATCATCTTTAAAGAAGCATGGTCCAATGATGCCATCAGCCCATAAACCGTACCAAACAGTGAATTTTTCTGGATGCATAGGTAGCTTATGAGAAAAAGAATGGGCAAAAATGATTGCACGATGAACCTTTTTAATAGAGCATGCATTTTGATAATAAACATCAATCATTTACAAGCGTTGTTCGTTTGTAAAAGGATTCATGGTTAAATTATAAACCAAACTGAAGATGATTGACTGTGAAACACAACCGCACTGAGCTCAAACTTTTATTCCAAAAAATTGCCTAGTCCCCATATTCGAGAATATTTTACATAATATAAACTATGCAGCTTCTCAATTGCCAAAATCTTTAAATTTTGCTTGCTCTTTGTGAGTAAAATGCAATGAATAATATCGGCCGCATATTCTAATGAATTTTTGTTTGTTACTGGTAACTTTTAAAATCAAAATTTCACAGTGGCATATAATTTATTTATTGTGCAGTTAAGGTAAACGGAGGATATACAAGATTCGGCCCGGCCACCATGGATCGCATTTGTCGAGTTCTTTCCCGGTATATCTTTTAAGACAAACAAAAGATAAAAGAAAAGTATTGCTATGTTAATTGAATTGAGTGTTGGCGACCATAGTTGAAGTCCATGCGTAAAATGTCAGCCCAATCGAATAAGAATTTTGCCATTTAGGGGCTCAAGAAGTAAAATAGGGAGATCGGTTTATATGGAAGCTGTATATCAGTTTATGGACCGATTTAAACCACACTAGGCACAGTTGTTGGAAATCATAACAAAACACCTCATGCAATTTCAGCCAAATCGGATAAGAATTGCGTCCTCTGGTGGCTCAAGAAGTCAAGAACCCAGATCAGTTTATAGGGCAGATATATCAAAACATGCACCGATATGGCCCATTTCAATTTTAACTGACTTGCACTAATAAGAAGTATTTGTGCAAAATTTTAAACGGATAGCTTTACTCCTTCGAAAGTAAGTCTGCTCTCGACAGACAGACAGACGGACAGCCGGACGGACGGACATGGCTAGATCGACTTAAGACGGACATGGCTAGATCGATCAAGAATATAGACTCTTTTTTTTGTCCAAAACCAGGTTAAGTTCGAAGATGGGCTATATCGGACTATATCTTGATATAGCCCCCATATAGACCGATCCGACGATTTAGGGTCTTAGGCCCATAAAATCCACATTTATTATGCGATTTTGCTGAAATTTGGGACAATGAGTAAAGTTAAGCCCCTTGACATCCTTCTGCAATATGGCATAGATCGGTTAAGCTTTTGTTATAGTTGCTATATAGACCGATCTCTCGATTTAAGGTTTTGGGGCCATAAAAGGCGCATTTATTGTCCGATGTCGCCGAAATTTGGGACAGTGAGTTGTGTTACTTCGACATCCTTCTTGTATTTGGCCTAGATCGGTCGATATTTATATTTAGCTGCCATATAGACCGATCTCTCGATGTAAAGTTTTTGGGCCATAAATGGTGCATTAATTGTCCGATGTCGTCAAAATTTGGAACAGTGACTTAAGTTAGGCCCCTCGATATCTTTCTGTAATATGGCAAAGATCGGCCCAGAGTTGGATACAGCTGCCTTATAGATCGATCTCTCAATTTAAGGTCGTGCGCCCATAAAAGTCGCATTTATTGTCCGATTTCGCCAAAATTTGGGTCAGTGAGTTGTGTTGTGTCCTTCAATACTATTCTACAGATCGGTCTAGATTTGGATATAGCTTCCATATAGACTGATCTCTCGATATAAGGTTTTGGGCCCATAAAAGGCGCATTTATTGTCTGATTTCGCCAAAATTTGGGACAGTGAGTGTTGTTAGCGCCTTCGACATCCTTCTTCAATTTGGCCCAGTTCGGTTAAGATTTGGATAAAGCTGTCATATGGACGGATCTTTCGATTTTAAGTCTTGGCCACATAAAAGGCACATTTATAATCCGATTTCGCTCAAATCTGACACAGTGACTAATGTTTTCGACTTCCATGTCGTAGATGGTTTAGATCGGTCTATATTTGGACATGGCTTCCAAAAAGACCAATAGTTTATTCTGCAAAATCAAACAATGATTTGTACTTATTAGACCACTCAATATCCACTTCGAATTTGGTCCAAATCAGTCTATATTTCGATAAAGTTGTTATGGGGGCATAAATTATGCATTTTTCACCGGATTCCGACGAAAGTTGGTTTATATATATATACCCGAGGTGATGGGTATCCAAAGTTCGGCCTGGCCAAACTTGAAGCCTTTTTACTTGTTTTGTTGAAAATTTTTGTTGCTACTGGGTGCAGGAACTAGGCAGGGATATTTGGCCATAAAGTCAAAGCCAAACTTTTTACCGCTTGTTAACACAGTATTTGTAGGCTGATTCAAATCTTTCAGATCTTTCAAAATGGAAGTGTCTTTGCGAATATCTTAGATTTGCGATCAGTTTAATTTTTGACAATTTACGCTCGTTTTAATTTACTCGCAAATAATTTTAAGCAAAGGCGGACCGCAGTGCGACACCTCTTTGGGGAGAAGTTTTTTGATGGCATAGTACGTCACAAATGTCGCCAGCATTAGGAGGAAAAACCATCGCTGACATTTTTTTTTTAAATTCTCGCTAAGATTTGAATCCTGGGGTTCAGCGTAATAGGCGGACATTCTAAGCTTCGCGCTACTATAAATTTTAAATATATAAAAAGAGAAGACTTGGGCAAGATAATTTAGATTGTCCAAACATTGAAGGCATTGACGACAATGTCAACAGGATTACGAGTGCACTGGTGGTTGTCCTCTTCGAGAAAGGAAATCGGCCCAAGAAAAACATTGGATGCCCGGGGGGATTCGCAACATCGGAAAAGAGGTCCGCAGACTTTATATCAGAGCACATTGTAAAAAAACGGAAGTGCATTGAAATGTGTATTACACACGGCTCAAGGAATTCGAAGAGATTGCCAGGGATGCAAAACGTGCGTCCTGGAAGCTTTCCTGATACCAGGTCGATAGCGTTAATGGCGCCGCCCAGATCAAAAAGTTTCCTTCAAAAATCCATGTTCTAACTGAAACTTTAGTATACGACATGGGATTGGAGCAGAGGCAACGGAGGGCATGTTTTCCACATGATACACCTGGATTCACGATGACACCGCAATCTTGGAATAATGAGATTGATCGAAGGCTTATCATTACAAAATTTATGGTAAAGGAAGCCTTGAGGAGCTTCAAACCATTTAAGTCACCCAAATATGATGGAATATTTCCGGCGTCTCATCTGGCCACTATTTTCACACCGTGTCTGGGAATTGCATATACTTCGAAAGCCTGTTAAGAGGCAATGGTGGTATTAATACCAAAGGCCTTTAAGCCTAACGTCCTTTCTACTCAAAACCATGGAACGCATTGTCTATACCATGGTGAGTATGACATTCAGCAAATTGCTTAAATACCAACAGCATGCCTATGTCAAGGGAAAGTCTGTGGAGACTGCCATGCTCGAGGTTGAGCATAAAATAGAAGAATCCTTCGATGACAAGACGTACACATTGGCGGTTTGCATTGATATCGAGGGGGCGACACATTGATCCAATCCTTATATCGGTACTGGGTGGACCGGGTCCTTAGAGACTGGATACAACATAAGCTACGGAACAGGTGGATAAATTGCGGGTCCCATGACATAAATAAAGGGAGAAAGTAGCACAGGTCATGCCACAAGGGACGGCTATCAAATGTCCCCTGCTGCATGCTCTGTGACACTCCTTTGGCTGACCACCATAAATGACCTATTATGGATGCTGGCTGAGGAGGGTTGTTATAATACATCTAGGGGTAAGGATCCGAACGAACTTTGCAGAAGGGCCCAAAGAGTCTTGCATATGGTATATGACTGGGCTAGACCTAGGGGTCTCAGTGTTAACTCAGAGAAGACAGAAATATGTCCGTTTCCTCAATAAAACGATTTCGATATCTACAAGGAAATACTAAGGTGTGATATTGAATAGGAAACTTAATTGGAAGTGTCGCATTAAGGAGCGTAATAAGAAGGCTCACAGATGTTGGCCAGTATTTAGAGGGGTCGTAGGCTCGAAATGAGGCCTGAATCCGAGGATAGTCCACTGGCTATACAGGAGCGTGATTAGGGCAATACTTACTTACGCCTCAGTAGTTTGGTGGTCTGCTATGGATAAAAAGTGGGATATAAGGACCATACAAAGGATTTTGAGAACATGTTGTCTTGACATTGGCTGAGCGATAAGGACCACTCCCACTAGGGTACTGGGGACTATTCTAGATATCGGACCCACTGACATACAGGTTAAGTGTGAAGCAGTCACTGAGGCTATGAGACTTAAGGCGATAGGAGAATGGATTGAGGATGGGAGCAGTTTATACCATCGCAGTATAATCGAGACGACGATAGGAAACTTGTATTGTCATCTGGAAGATGATGTTACAAGGATGGATCAAAGCTTGAGGACAGAGTTGGCCTGGGGGTCTACATTGAGAACCCAGGGACTGAGATCCTGCGAGCGCATATCAGGCGATCAGGGAATGGGTAAGGTGGTTTGGTATTAATGCGTGGACGTCGAGTGTGAACATCTTTACGGACAGTAAAATGGCCATAATGGCATTAACAACCAGAAAGTTAAGGTCACGATCAGTCTTGGAGTGTAAGAAGGAGATTAACGTCTTCTCTGAGGATGGCATCTTTTGGGTGCCGGGCCATAACTGAATAAGGGTCGACGCAGTCCTATTTAAAGGCTGCTTATTGAATATATTATAAGCTGCAATCTGGCGATTTGTAATAAAGGGGATACACCGACCTTTATTACAGGAAAAGGCTGGAGGTACTAGATATTACCTTTGTATCGGAAGATATAAGTGGAAGGATATGAGACTGGGAAGTGTTGAATGACCATAGCTCCTCTGAGGAACAACTTCTTCAGTATTTTCTCCAAGGCTGGAACTAATATAACGATGTATTAGTTCCAGCCTTGGAGAAAATACTGAAGAAGTTGTTCCTCGGCTAAACAGAAGAAAGGCGAATTGAGATAAATGTCGGCACAAATTCTCCACCACTATCCCTTCTAGACCAGAAAAGGAAGTGGCAACTACGGAGTATATAGCCATAGTGATCAAGCAGATCACGAAGCCCCTGAATGACGAGCTGAGAAAGTCTCAAAACAAATCCAGGAGAAAATGTTCCATTTACAGAAAACGAAAAATGCCTGGGTATTTTGCTGGACAGGAAATTGAACTTCAATCCAACATTTTTGAAAGGGCAAGAAAGGCAACTCTTGACCTATACACCTGCAAGAGAGCCATTGGCAAAAGTTGGGGGTTTAGACAGCATGCATGTATACTGCGTAGGTGTATACTGCAATTGTCAGACCTATAATGCTATGTGGTGTTGTGGTCTGGTGGTGGTGGTAGGAACTACCCCACACATTCCAGGGAATCTGTTGGTATACATCCAGCAAGATGTAAGCTAAGTTTTCAGAACCAGGCCCGAAGGACAACAAATGGTAGATGGTCACAAAGAGGGGGTTGTGAGCATTCCTAAACTATGTGGCCTAATTTAGACTTGAAGAGGTCTACTCCTTTGCTGTCATTCGCTAGAACTGATGTCTCAGTCATTGTGTCCATCATGACAGGTCACTGTATAATCGGAAAACATGTTGACAGACTGAAGGTTTCCAGCAACGACTTTTGCATAAGCTGTGAGGACATCGAAGTAGAAGAGACTAAAGAACACCTTCTGTGTGTCCTGCTCTAGCAGTCAGAAGGAGTTCCACTTTAGGTTCTCATTTCTTTGAGAACCTGTCTGATTTAGCGAATGGAACATTTGCAAGTCATTGGGCTTTTTAAATCAATCTGGATAGTAGGAACAAGAATGTATCTTCCTTCTTCTGCTCCTGTGGTATCACAATGGCCGAAAACGTCTAAGTGAGTCTGATGGCAGACTGCCACTTAAACCTTACCTAAGGCAAAATTGCTTAGGATTTTGATAAAATTACATTGTGAACTCCGAAATTATAATGACTTGTTTTGTTGATATTTGATTATTTCGGATGTGTGTTAGTGCTGCCAACGTTAAAGTACAAAGCTTTTAGCGGAAACATAAGTAAGCGAATCCACTAGACTGGTATGAGCCAGCGAAAAATTGAATTCGACATAAATAAACCGAAAAAAATTTCGATTTCGAGTCGTCGTTTGTTCGTCTGGACCATTGTTCGACATCCACAAACAGGCTATTCAAATACCTCAAATAATTCTAGGGAGGGTTCTAAGTATTGGTCGTTGAGAGTTGTTAGCTTCAGCCACTATTGTTGGTATAGGGTGTGTCATTCGCTTCATGGCTATCGAGTGCACTTGTTTTTTTGGCGGCTTGCTACTGTTCTCTGGTGTACACACGGATTAACATAATGAGTAAAAAGTTCATGTCCAGTTTTAGGGAGTTTGGTTAATTTCAACAAAACATAATTTAAATATTTCTTGTTGCACTGTCAGGAGTTGGGAATGCCTTCGTCACACTTCTCTTCAACACTGTTTTAAGAAATGCCTTAAGGCTCTGATGGGAGTTGGAGTATCTTGGTAACTGTGGATGCTTTAATTTTATGCCTTTTTTAGAACAAACATTTGGGGCTAAGAAATATGACTAAAAGTCTTAATGCCACACAAAGTGACAGGACCGACTATTGTTCACAAGACTAATAAACTTTCGAAAGAAATTATGCCTCGCAAGACTGATACAAAGGAATTCCCACCCTCACCCCATCGCGAGTGCGCTCCATAGCATGAATGAACTCGGAGGAAACAGCAGAAAGAAAAATGTGAAACATAATAGCTACCGTCGAAGTGCGTACAATCAAATATTTCAAAGTTGACTCTTTAACCATTTTCTGTGCACGAATAACATTCAACGTTAATTAGACATTTCAGCAAGTTCATGGCAACATTCAAAGATTTCTCAATGGAACAGAGTGGGCCCTCCAGACGTCTTAAAACGCGCACACATAATTACGAAGAAACAAGTGATGTTGGCGGTTGTACGTCTACCTCGTTTAATGTCGGGGCAGAATTTGTTTTTTTTTCTAATTTGAATGGTGTGTGTATATCTTTCCGTATCCCCTATAACTTGTAATTCGCCACATGGGTAACAAACTGCTAAGAAAATATGATTTTATGTACAAATTATAACGAAGTTCTTATGGATAGTCAAGGTGCAGGTAGTGATAAGTCTATTTTGATTAAATTGGAAGAAGAGAAAACAGAAAGAATCAAGTGAAACGATAACAATTAATATATTTCCTCCATCGCAGAGCCTGATGAAAGTTTTACTTTGGGTATATCCGAAGCATTTCGCTTGTAGCACATTGGTACATTGATACCGGTATAAGTACTTAAATTTTGTTCTTTTGTCCAGTAGAGCTTGGTACAGAAATATTTTTCTCTCTAGGCAAGTAATGTTCGAAGATGGCCAACATCAGACTGATATTTAAATATTTCTAGCTCGATTAGCCACAAACTTAGAACACCATGCTTTTCAAAGTAAAATGTTATTTACGCAATAGGTTTGGTCATGGCGAAAGGCACGGATTTGCCAAATTCACCATTAAATTTTTATACCCTACAACACTACTGTGGTACAGGGTATTATAACATAGTGCATTTGCTTATAACACCCAGAAGGAAGAGAGCTGGGCCCATTGATAAGTATACCGATCGACTCATAATCAATTTCCGATTCGATTTGGCTATTTCCATCTATCTGTCCATGTTAATTTGCGCATAAAATACAGGTCGCAATTTTCCTCCAATCATCTTTAAATTTGCCACAGGCATGTTTTTAGCCAAGACACTACGCCTTTTAAAATCAGAGCTGCGGGTCGAAGTCGAGAAATTTATTTCAACTCCGACACCGGACAAAACAGTGAAAAATGTTTCACCAAACAAAAAACAAAAAATTAATTCTTAAAAACTTTCTAGGATCAAAATGATAAACCGGAAGGATGCGCAGTTCGTCCCCAGCCTTTTAGTGAAAGTGTAACTAAAACTCTTATCGCAGTCGAATCGAGTGATGAGGGCAGATGGATGGCGATAGTAGTGAATGATTGCTCACAAGAAGACCGAGAAGCAATCCGAGGCACGACGAAGGAGCCAACGAGTATGCACCGGCGGCCAAATCGGGCAAAAATGAAGTATGCTGGAAGGTATAGAACTGACATTCCAAGCAATTCTACGGAAGCTGGGAAGAGAATCATATCTCCTGAATAGTATAACACTGATAAGACGCTGAAAGGGAGCCCACCTATACAAATTATGAGCTGCGAGTATAGGGGGGACATCTAAACGTTGAGTTTTCCGTATTGATACAGTCAAAAGCTCATCGGAAGTATCCGTACTCCCTGTATGAAAGACCTTGTATGAAAGATGGATATCCCCCAGGTCACAAAGGCCTTCTTCAGGGTTAGAGCGTCAAATTCGCAACGGAATGCACGATGTATGTCTTGAACGAGCAAAACCAAGATTTAGTTGTGGAGAAATGGGAGGTATTCCATAGGGAGGAGAACGAGGAAAGAACTGTACTGGTGGTGGGCATTGATCAAGTCTCCGTGATAAGAATGCAAATTTTGCCCATGAACATTCCACTAAGGAACACGGTCAAACTCCGTGCTCTTGATAAGTTAGGCTTATACTCAAGGCATGGCGTACTACAGAGCAAAGGCTGTGTTTTAGAAGATTGAGAAGACTAGGGAAGGCAAATATCATCATATTGAGCCATCAGACAGTGCATTGGCAGGACACTCAACACCATCTAACGAACAGGGGGCCAAACACAAGACAATAACCGACTCTCTCAATATTGGCAGGGCTAGGAGAAGCAAAGATCCTAATACAAAAACATCAGGCAGTGCAGGGACGAGAGACTCAACACCGTCTAACGAACGAGGAACCATGAGCGACTTAAGATTCGGAAGACTAGGATAGATAAATAATTCAATATTGATCAATAACATTACAGCGACATTAAACTCAATGCAGTCAAAAGAACATGGAGTACATGATGCCCATTTACTGGAGTGCCAATGATTGAGGTCATCCAGTTAAACCTCCACCGGGTAGAAAGACAGCTACACACGCTCAGATGTGGAAAATCAGAAAGGGCTAGATTCGTGTTCCCTTAATTCAGGAGCCATGAACGAACCGGAATAAAGTTTCTGGACCATACCATATCAACTACCAATTATTCTATGCTAACACTGGTACCCGGCCGAAGACCTGCGTTCTTTGTCATAACAGTTTAAATTATATATCAAAACCCCAAGTCCAAATTGAAACGTTTGTAGACGATTTCAGAGTGAGAGCAGAAACAACGGAGGAATTGATGATACCTATGAGGAAAACGCACTTTCCCTAGGATACCATGGGACTCACGGAGACACCAGAATCTAAGAATAATAAGGTTGATTGAAATCTTTTCATTACGGAATTTTTGGCCTTAAAAATGTTTAAACCAGCGAATATCCAGCGAACTGCTCAAATATAAACAGCATGCCTATGTTAAGGGGAGATCGCCCTGCACGAGGTTGTGCATGAACTAGAAGGATCCTTTGAAGAATTGACATCGACGGGGTTTTAACAATGTGTGGAACGTCACACTGATCCAACGTGGGTCTCATGTCATATATATAAGGAAGATAGTGGCACAGTAAATGCTGACTGAGGAGCGATTGAACCCGTCTTCTACGCAGACGATGTTTTAGTTCTTCTAAGAGGTATGGATCCGAATCAGCTATGAGAAGGACCGAAAGCGTCTTGCAGATGGCAATCTTAACCCAGTTAAAACTAAAATCTGGTTGTTCACGAGAAAAAGTAATGTGGGTCAATTTGGCGCACCGCGTTACCTAAATAGAATGATTTCGGTATTTGACAAGGTCAAATACTTAGGAGTGACCTTGGACAGGAAACTGAATTGTAAGTGGCACATTCAGGAGCGTACTGAGAAGGCTCATAGATGTTAGGTACTGAATCCGAGGATAGTCCTCTAACTCTACAGGTGCGTGATAAGACCAATGGCGATGGAGAAAAAGTATAACGTTAGGATTATGCAACAGGTTCAGAGACCATTTGCCCTTGGAGCGATGAGGACCACGCCCACTAGGGCACTATTCTAGATATCCGACCCATAGACATTCAGATTAAGTGTGAGGCAGCCGTTGCGGCTATTATGAAGGCGGGAGAATGGATAGGAGATAGGAGCAAGTCATACCATCGGATACCTGAGATGACACCTGAGGTATAGTGCGAGGCACTGCTGCCAGCGGCACAGTCTTGTATTGACGGAACCCTAGTATTGCCATCTGGAAGATCATGTTACACTGATGGACTGAGATCTGTTTTCGACTGCATGAACATAACACAATCCTGCAGACAGGAATCCGGGCGTTCACGGAATGCGTGAGGTGTGGTGTTCACGCGATGAAGTCGAGTGTGCATATCTTTACCGACAATAAAATTGCCATAAGGGACGGTAAGGTCACGAACAGTCTTGCAGTGTACCGCATCGTTTGGGTGCTGGGTCGTTGCGAAGCAAGAAGAAATGAAAGAGCAGACGATTTGGCAGTGAAGGCCATAGGATTGCCGTCAATAAACTTGGTTAACCCGATTTCTGCCATCAGATTCACTTGGACGTTTTCGTCCAATGCGATACCACGGAAACAGGAGAATGAAGATGCCTTTTAGTTCCTAGCTTTGAACCATCCAGATCGTCTATGTCTAATTTCTATTACCAGGGATATCGTAGTTCCAATCAGTTTTATCAGGAATAGTGGTACAATACTTTTTATCAAAAAGCGGCTCAGGTTGGGTGTAATCCGCACTGCCTGGAACATCGGATATTGTATTAAGGATAACACAGTGTCTGTAGTCGCTGCAATTAGGGTAGCCACAATGTTCAGAGACATAAGATATAGCATTATATCCAGTGCAACATATGGCGTCGTCCTCAGTGCAGCTGTGATGCACAAACAAGCCATCCTTTGTATCTGGTTGTATATCGAGCAGTAGGTGGACTTTTGGAGCGCCGTCCACCAGACCACAACACCAAATAGCATTATAGGTCTGACAACTGCAGTATATACCCAATGCATGACACGCGGTCTAAACCCCCAACTTTTGCCAATGGCTCTCTTGCAGGTGTATAGGGCAAGAGTGGCCTTTCTTGACCTTTCCAAAATGTTGGATTTGAAGTTCATTTCCTGTCCAGCAAAACACCCAGATATTTTGCGCTTTCTGTAAATGGAACATTCTCTCCTCCCAAGGAGACAGGTACCACTGTAGGCAACTTGTTTCTACCTAGACCACTTTCGGCTGTTGCACGTAGAGCTTCCTAAAGTATATCTCTTAGAGTGCTGGGAAACTTTCCCCTAACCGAAATTGTGACGTCATCAGCATACGCGATCACTTACGCCTTTTCTTCAAGAGACAATAATATATTGTTATTGCCTATATTCCAAAGTAGAGGAGACAGCACACCTACTTGAGGTATTCCTGACCCATCGGTTTAGATCCAGAAATCCCAAGCCGAAGGACCACTTCTGCAGTGTTTTCTCCAAGGCTGAAAATAATAAAACTATGATCAGAGAAGCAGTGGTCATCCAACACTTCCCAGTCTCATATCCTTCCATTTACACCTTCGCACTCCTTGAGCCCAGTCCAACGTTGTGACCCACTCACACAGGGCTTGTTGGGTCAAGTTTCGATGCCATCCCCTCCTGCCTCGATTGTGGCAGGGGTTTTTCAGTCTCCTGCAATCAGCCAGTCGATATTTCCTCAGGCAAGTGTTCAGCAACAACTGCTGAGTCGTCTCCTAATTTCCCAAACCCCACTGCTTCTATAGACCTTCAGTTTCGCCTTGATGAATCCATATGATACAAATCCCCTAGACTTGTTGAGGTTTGCGAGACAGCCGGAGTTATGTACGAATACTGCATGTCTCCGGCCACCATCAGCCTCATCCTATCTTTCTGTGGGTGGTTGAAAGATTGGGATTAAATTCCCTTAGTCTTCCATGTATTGATTCAGGATCTGAGGGAATCCTTAGTATCCAAGCGTAAGCAATTGGTCTAGAAGGAATATCTTCCTTCTTAACTAAATCTAGTGTTGCCAGATAGCACTATTATTTTTTAAGGCTCAACGATACATTTCAATTGAGCGTTGATCCCCGAAAGCAATAGGCTGTATCGGCCCCGATACCAGCCTGTAACGTCACAAACTGAAGGAGACCCAGGAAATTTCGGAAGTACATCAGAGTATACTGATGACAGTCCATTGACTATCCCAATCTAATTATTCCAAGGTGTGCAGCCCTGTTCTTCTCCCTTGTCGACAACGGCCATCACCAAGCTGTTCATAGCGACCTTAGCAAAGGATCTTAGACCCATCTTACTATTGTTCGCTCTAAATCTTTTATGTATGGGATCCTTCCAGGTGACAGCAGCCTTTTGGCTGACTGCGGTGCAGTTTCCGAATATAGACGTGTAGTCTTTGGGGTAGCCTGTACAGCGAATTCCCGAGCCCAATTTAGGGAGTCTCTCTCCCTATTAGTGAGAGTCTTAGGATCATTCGTACAAGCCTCTCAATACACCTGAGAGCGATGCGTCTTCCTATATTCCAACCTTTTAAAGAGCGAACCTTTGGTTTGCCTAGGCAAATTATAGGCATGCGAAGATAGAATATGTTCGCCCTTGTCCGTAAGACCCGAACCAGGTGTCTTCGTCAAAGCCCCTGCTGACCAGCCGTCTGTCGGCTAGTGGAGCCCGAAGTAGCCGCTCCACCAGTCGGGGTTTCAGTAGCAGACAACATACTACGGCCTGATACTCCCACCGCAGCTGTTGGGTCTTTGGAGTCCATTCTAAGCCTACTCCCGGGCTCTAGATCTGCCGCTCCACTGGAAACAGACGCAGATCATCAACCGCCTAATAGATACCTTTCTCGCAGCTATCCTTGAGTTACTTAAATTCATCTTCCAAAAATAATGACCTTTTACGAGTTACAGGAAAATTCTTGTGGAGTGAAACAACAAAACGTCCGCTCCACTCAACGGTTCAAAGAGTAGAGGAAAATTTTGCATAAAAATCTTACTTCCCCAATAAAACAAAAAGTGTTTGTTGTATCAAAGATATTCCAAATGTACTATTTACCAGCGTGTAGGGTTTTAAATATTCTAAGTCCTGAAAATCAAGAATCCACTTGTTTTGATTTCCCATTACATTGTGTTTTGTGGATAAATTGAAAGGGATAAAAGAGAATGGTGTAGGTATGTGCATACCACACCAATCACTTGCAATCTGAATCTTTATTAATCGTCATTAAGGGCTGGCCTTTTAAAAAATTAATTAATTTTCACCCCACACACCAAATTTAATCTACAACATTTTCAAACCATTTAACAGGATATATACTATATTTTATTCTTAAATAAATCCAAGTGGCCTTTTATCTAAAAAGATACAAGTACTCTGCAAAAGGAAGTAATATATAAATTACATCTGCTCAAGGCGACAGATACTAATGTGGAAAGAGAAGAAAAAGTGCGATTTTGTGCCTAACTAATTTTTGTTAGCTTGACTAATATGCTGAAATTTTCTGGATATTTGTATTACACTATGGAGTCACAGTGTTTGTTTAACAGTGTGAATGCCTGCTTGCATTCATGCCTTATGGGAGATGGATGCTTTTGTAAACTTCCGATCGAACAAATTTCTCAACTTCCATCAACTTTAAATAATGGCCAGCATGTAGTCAAGGAGGTCAGTCAGTTACAAATGCTGATAAAAGTTTCAACAGTTCGTTTTAATTCGAAGAATTAAATAAATTGGCAGACACATTGCAAAGCCTTGTCCATGGTGTCCACTAAAGTTGGGAAACTATTTAGTTTTTCTGTGTTGGGCCGGCAAGGGATGCCAAAATGCTTGGAAAAGTTCCGCAACTGTCGGTTATGCCAATTATACAACTGAAATTACTAAAAGGGAAATATGTTAGTTGCTATCAAGTTACCAATGAGCATTATCGGAAGGAGGCTCATCCGCGATCACATTAAAGAACAATGTAGGTAAGGTTAAGTATATTGTACCAATTTAGTTATAGTGTACTAATATATACGAGGGTTGCTTTTTATATTTCGGGATTGGACAACCATTGGGTTGCAATCTGCCAATTGACAGCTCTCGCGTTAGGCTTGACATTTTTGAGGTTGTACTTACTCAGAACGTTTTGAGACACGAGCGCCATTTGTGTTGCATACAATAACTTAAAAGATTCATCTCGCCCAAAAAGGGAATTACATCATGAATATTTTTGTGCGATTATCTTTAACAAATTTCGACGTGGATTAACTCAACAACAGTGCATCGATGAACTTAATACGAATTTGACGATGAAACTCCATCAAGGACCAATGTTTATCGATCATATGGTGAATTCCACCGAGGTCGTAGTTCACTCCAAGACGAATTTAGTGATGGTCGTCCATAATCAGTTATTGTTCCAAAAACTATTGATACAGTACGTATAACCTCAAAAATGTCAAGCTTTACAATAGAGCTGTCGATTGGCAGATTGCAACCCAAGGGTTGTCCCGAATCCCGAAATATAAAAGGCAACCCCCATATTTGTTTTGGTTTTCTTATCCCTAAATATAAAATCCAACTCTCGTACTACTCTATGTGAATATATTTAGC
Organism: Stomoxys calcitrans; assembly: GCF_963082655.1. Lineage (NCBI taxonomy): Eukaryota > Metazoa > Arthropoda > Insecta > Diptera > Muscidae > Stomoxys > Stomoxys calcitrans. Next base: position 69,284,489 of record NC_081556.1, read on the forward strand.
AGTTCAGTTATTGAACCCAACAATTAATTCAATCGTAATATCGATTCAACTGATTTTAAGAATAGATCCTTTGTACACGTAAAAAATAATTACTTTCAAATAAAAGAAATATTCGACAAATAAACTCCATTTTGGAAAACGTTGGACTTTACGATGACAATACATGTTTTTTTTGCAAGAATTTGTGAAAAATATAAAGTTTTTTTAACCTTTCATTCTTGATATATCTAAAAAGATTTCGAACTTTCAGCTAGTTTTTCTTTACTTACTTACAACAAAAAAATTTGTAAATTTTCTTGCAACAATTTATTTTGAATCTCAACGACCCAAAGCACAAATTTTTTGTTGAACGGCACTGCTTGCCAATCAACATATAAGAATACCAACAATATTATCAATAAGCATAGCAACACATAAAAAGGCGTTAAGTTCGGCCAGGCCGAACTTTGGATACCCACCATCTCGGGTATATATGTAAACCAATTTTCGTCAAAATCCGGTGAAAAATGCATACCGTATGCCCCATAGCAGCTATATCGAAATATGTTCCGATTTGGACAAAATATTAAAAATTACAAGGCATTGTTCAATTGTGTATAACAAAATAATGGTCTTTTTAATAGCTATATCTAAAAATATACCGTTCTAAACCATATACAACGCGGATGTCGAAAAGCCTACCACAACTCACTGTCCCAAATTTCGGCGAAATCGGACAATAAATGCGCCCTTTATGGCCCAAAACCTTAAATCGCGAGATAGGTCAATATGGCAGCTATATCCAAGTCTAGACCGATCTGTGCCATAAGTATGTCGAGAGGGATAACTTAACTCACTGTCCCAAATTTCGGCGACATCGGACAAAAAATGCGCAGAAAAATTTCAAAGGGCCTAACACAACTCACTGTCCCAAATTTCAGCAAAATCTAATAATAAATGTGGCTTTTATGGGCCTAAGACTTAAAATCGGCGGATCGATCTTTATGGGGCTATATCAAGATATAGTCCGATATAGCCCATCTTCGAACTTAACATGCTTTTGGAGTAAATGGAAGCGCTTTTGCAGTAGACGAAGTTGCTAAAAGGTTTCCAATAAACAAAGTTAGTTACGTTTAATAATTCTACGTTTACAACTAACGTTTGATATGTTATAGCGAAATGTTACACAGTTACAATAAAACGAAAACTTCGTAAAAAAGTATTTAGTTTGTTGTAAAAATGACCAAAAGGTTTTAACGTTTATTTTAGGGTTAAATGCTTTTTTTTCGTTCGTTTACAATGCCACTAATTATATGAAATTGCATGTCCTATTAAATGCTGATTGGCTTTGCAATGCGTTACTGCGTCCAAATAACTACTGTATCTGTATCACCGGACATAGGACACTCTATCATTGTTATATTGTAACCATAGGGTGGGGGTCTATTAATCTCCGACCCCACAAAGCAGGGATTTTCTAGATTTTCGTAAAAATCATAGACATTGTAGTGATATTCGTATTTATGTGTGCCTGTCTGCTTAAATCTGGCGACTTTCTTTAAACACTAAGCCATCGATCTAAAACTTGAAACAGATTTGTTTGCATACATTGCATACGTTTGGGGATATAGTTTCTTCGTTATTTCGCTTGTAACACGTGAACTTATAGATTTCCGACCTAACAATGTAATCTCCTGATCGGTAGCTATATCTGGTTATTGACCGATTTAGACCATACTTAGCACAGTTGTTGAAAGTCATAGCAGAACACTACATGCTCAATTTCAGCCATATCGGACAAAAATTGCGGCTTGTAAGGACTCAAGAAGTCAAATTGGGAGATCGGTTTATATGGGAGCTATGTATAGGTTTATATGGGAGCTCTATAGGTTTTAGAGCGATTTAGACCGTACTTGGCACAGTTGTTGGACGTCATAGCAGAACACTTCGTGCTAAATTTCAGCCATATCGGACTGGGGTTTGGGGTTTGTAAGGGCTCAAGAAGTCAAAATGGGAGATTGGTTTATATGGGATATATATCAGGTTATATTCAAATCGGGAGATCGGTTTGTATTGAAGCTATAACAGGTTATATACCGATTTGGACCATACTTAGAACAATTGTTGGTTTATATGGGAGCTGTATCGATATGAACCGATATTGCCTATTTGCAATCCCCAACGACCTACAACATGGTGATGGGTGTAAAAAGCCGGCATAGAGAGCGAAAGAAGTCTCACCGACTATATGGTCGAACATTGCAGACCCTTACAGAAGAAGTGTTCACTCATTATCCTACTCCTTCTCCCCTTCATCGCGAGGCACTGGCACAGCAGATGCTCAACCGTCTCCAACTCTTCGTCGTCGCAGAGTCGCGCTTCCCCATGTCGAGAAGAACCGACGTCCTCGTTCCGGAGATGTTCAGCAACAGGGCTTTGGCAACCCTGAAGCTACAAGGCTAGCCCAAGCCGAGGCAGCACATTTGTCGTAGTAGGAATCTATATCCAAACAGGCAACACAGAGGAGGGTTCACCATCGGCGTCGCACTACCAACAAGAATCGCGAAAACCTCCTCCTGAAAGACACTGCACGCATCCAGAAGTATTGGGTTGCCCAAAAAGTAGTTGCGGATTTTTCATATTCATATTCCTAGCAATTCAACAAAAGCCCCCATTTTAGCTTGGACCTATCCGTGTAGACAGTGGGACCCAAGGATGGCGGAACGCCACCAGACCAAAGCTCCTTCCAGAGGAAAAATCCTCCAACAAACGAATCCTCTTCTATTCTAACAAATCATATTTGTCTGTAAATGAAAGATGTTTGGGTTATTAGGATATTATAATTTTTGCACAGACGAAGTTCCTAAAAGTTTAAGCATAACCAGAGTGACTTTTATATCAAAATCTGGCAACTTCACGACTAATGTTCAACATTGGAGAGAATTGTTGCTCAGTTAATATAAAAATGGTATTTCCCCTATAAAACAGATCTAGCGATTCAATGCCATATTTCCTGATTTCAATGATATTGGAAACTCTGAGTTCTTTACCTACTTCTAAATCTACACCAAATAGATTCAAATTGGACTATATTTGCACAGAGATTATATATAGAACGATCTTCCAACATATCGACCGTTCTTCCGACTACAGAACACCTTCTATGTGTGTGTCCCGCAGTAGCAGTCAGAAGAAGTTACACTTAAGGTTTTCATTTCTTTGAGAACCTGTCTGATTGAGCGGATGTGAACATTGGTAAGTTGCTGGGCTTTTTAAAGCGATCTGGATGGTTCAACGGTAGGAACTAGGAACTTCTCCTGTTCTTGTGGTATCACAATGGACGAAAACGACTAAGTGAGTCTGTTGGCTGACTGCTATTTAAACCTAACCTAACCAGCTTTCGATAATTGATGCACTTAAACTAGAAAATGAATGAAATTTCCATAGAAGAGAAATTTCACGATTTGCTGTGATGAATAGAGCACTCAAATATCTCGGTCGTAGACGATGGATGTACAATAAGACTCGGTCCTTCATATAAAGAACGAACCAATGATGGCTAAAAAATTAAGTTTCGCATTTCATTTCGTCCGCACAATCCGCACTGATGGACCTTTCTATATTTGAGCCATTTTAGCGCGTTTTATTAAAAGCGCGTTGAGTTCAGACGGGCCGAATCTTACATACCTTCAACCATGAATTGCATTTAACAAGCTCTTTGAAAGATTTTTTTTTCAAATATATAAGGACTATATCAGGTTATGGGTCTATATGAACCGCACTTCTGATGGCATAAAAAACTGTACGCTCTGAAGCTAAAGAAGTCAAATCGGGAGATCGGTTTATATGGCAGCTATATCAACACATAGACCGATTTTACAATCCCAATCGACCTACACTGTTAAGCAGAGCCTAAATTTACTCCTTCGAAAGTTAGTGTGCTTTCGAAAGAGAGACAGACAGACAGACGGACGGACTGTAGGACGGCCACGGCGAAATCGATTTCAAGACGATCAAGAATAGATGTACTTTATTGGGTCTCAGATCAGTATTTCAATGAGGTACAAACGAAAAAAAATATATGGTGGATTGAAAATTACAGAGTCAAATGTATAGCGATATGACAAATTTTCCAGGAACATTCTTTAACTAAGAGCGGGGATAATGAGTGCTATTCAATATACGGTGAAGCTCAGTGATAAGGCAGCTTCTTTTTATTGCAGGGTCCAAACAATGAGTAGCGGAGCGACTCTTCATAGTAGAACATTTTTACATGGCTGACTACCTCACACCTCGCTGAAACTTTTTTCTGATATTTTCAACAGGATTTAAACCCAGGTGTTCAGCTTCAATGGCGCACATGATAACCTCTACGTCAAGGTAGAGATAAATGTAATAAAAAGCGAAGCTATGATGAAGATTCGAAGAACCTTTCCCAATTCCTTTCACTATAGTGAAGTCAAGTGATTGTAAAAAAGCATGAATTTCACAAGTATACCAAAGCAAGGCTATTTCGGCGCATCCTTAGCTATACGTGAAACAATGTGTATACACTATAATATCTTAGAGAGATGGTCCATGCCAATACTCATCATTTCTTATGTTCACACATAGCTGTTGTGCCCTGGGATTGCGAAAAAGCAAAACGTAGAAGACATGGAATGGAAAAGTTAATATGAGTTTATGTCAGTTTTGATGCGATGCTTTGTTTTGCGGATACTTTGTGATGATGTCATTGATGTACACATAATTCTAACGTTCAATTTTCTAGTTTCGCATTCCATCTATGACTGTTTGCTTGAGGTTAAAGTTGTGCCTGAGGTAGTGTTTGTCTGTGTGACCGCAGAGGATATTTGCAGATACTTACTGTTTCGTTCATTTCGGCTATTTGTGCAAGGATTTTTGGGCAAGGAAAATGTGCTCGGTTACTTGTGTTGGCTCCCCAAATCCCAGTTCAATTTCTTCGTCCTGGCGAAGGATAAACTTGTAATGAAACAAACTATCATCAACATATACAATAACAACCACCATAACGATGTGAAGACAAAAGACAAACATCTGCACATTGTAAATGGTAAGGACGATTAGGTCAAATGGTTCTTTTTGCAATTTTATTTGTATGATTTAAAAGTTCTTAACATTATTCAATAATGTTTAAAATCTATCAATCTGACAGCACTTTTGACGGCGTCAGAAGGTTGGGCAGAGTTATATTGGCTAACTGTTGTCGGACACACAATTATGGACATTGTTGTACCACTGGAATAAAGCCATTATTCGGGAATTGCGATGGCAAAAATCCATTGACTTAATTTCGCATTGCTTTAGCATGCAGCTTATTCTCCAGATTTAGCTCCCTTGGATTCAAAAAATAGACAATACGGATGGCTTCATTTAGGAACAATTTTTACTACAAACAGGCTGTCGAGGCTTTAGAAAATCGCCAGAAAGTATATCGAACTAAAGGGAGAATAAGTTGGGAAATAAAGCACATTTTCCGAGATTTGTCGTGTTTTCGTTGTAAGGTTGGCTATTTTTTGGTTAAGGTTGGCCACTACCATATGATAGGGGGTAGGTAGGTATTCATTTAGCCATTCCGTTTGCAACACATCGAAATATCCCTTTCCGACCCTATAAAGTACAATATATATTTTTCCGATCGTGGTAAAATTCTAAGGCGATTTATCGATGTCCGTGTGTCTGCCCGTCTGTATATAGTAATAACTCTACCGCTGTTCAAAATACATTTATTTTGAACATGAGAGATAACGCATTAGCATTTCATAGCCCACGCGTTGTTATCTTATAGAGTCTGTGTGCGGTTTAGGGTCTATTTGTACGATCGCCTATCTCATAAAACCAATACGCACAGCCGTATAAACCCTGCATGTGTACTTTTAAAAAGGGAATAGATAATGAGTCTAAGAAATGCATGTGTGTGTTTACTTAGGATCGTAAAATATCAGATAAGGAGAAACGGAGATATCACTGCGTTGGTATCTCGTTCTAGTTTAGTTTTAAGATTTTCATTTATTGTAGTGATAGGAAATTTGAAAATAAATGGTCAGTATAAATCTAGCATCAGAGAAGTGCGTTTTAGATTCAGCTCAACATTTGGTCCTTCGTAAAATTGAGTTATCCCCCACCCGAGGTAAGAAGCTCAATGGAACTAGGCCTATAAAGCAATTTAATAAAAATTGTTTAACACCCACTGAAAAATTAAATTCTGTGAAGAAGCGTCCTCGTGGCTTTAAACAACGAGAAGAAAAATAATAATAGAAATCACAATCCACTAAAAAGTGGAAATACAGTGAAGAAGCGTTCTCGTGGCTTTAGACAACGAGAAGAAAAAAAAAAAAAAAAAACACATAATAAAAATATCAGAAAAATAAACAAACAAAACTACAAATAAAGTAAAATGGTTCGTCAGCAGTTATACAAGCGTCAAAATGAGATTGGTGAATATATCATCAATTTGAAGCAAAGCTGCCTTAAGGAAACCGCAAGAAGTGTGGCTAAGGAAACCTGCAAAGCCCAGTTGGGGCAAGTTTGGCAGGAATTCAAAAATAACCACACGAAGTTAACCGAATTGGGTATCACCGAGGAACCGTACTTTAAAAACAAGTATTATGAGAAGGTGAACTCATTGGTGGAGGAAATCTGTGCAGCCCTAAAGACGAACGAGGATGCAGCCAGCCAATTGGAAACTGGAAAAACTGAATCGTCGGGGTTGAAATTACAACAAATCCAACCGCAGGAAAATGGGGAGTCCAAAAATGAGAAGGAAAGAATAGCGGGAAAAAGGAAGGAAAGAATAAGAAAACTTATTCGAAAGTTAGTAGGAGAACTACTAGAGTTGGAACAACTCAATATTAAAGTCTTGCTGGAAGAAGCAAAAAGATCATGGGAAACACAGATGAATCAAATTAATGATCTATTATGGGAACTCACTATCAACCATGAGGGGTCTTACGAAGACATCACTAAAGAAGTTGATGAAGTAGAAAACCTCTACAAAAGAAGTAAAACAACGCTGATCTTAAGATTGGACAAATGTAAGGAGGAGAGATGTCCTATAAAACTAGCGGAGATAAAAATACCGGACTTCTACGGTAACGTGGAAGAATGGCCATCTTTCCATGATTTATACAAGAAGCTCGTACATGATGCCGAGAGCTTATCGGACGTTGAGAAAATGTTTTATCTGAAAGCTCATATTAAAGGAGAAGCGTCAAAAGTAATTAAACATTTACCGGCAGATGGAAGCAATTACCAGCCAGCGTGGGAGATACTAAATCAACGCTTTGGAAATAAAAGAATTTTGTTTCAAACGATACTAGACCGATTGTTAGATCAACCCCATGTGTGTAGTGAGAACGCTAAACAAGTAAAAGGATTACTTGATACAACAATTGAATGCGTCCAAGGGTTAAAAGCAATGAAATGCAACATCGAGGATGCTGTAATGGCGCGTGTAATCATCCGTAAGCTAGACAAAGAAGGTTTATTATTATACGAGCAGCATACAAAGAAATCGAAAGAAATTCAGGAGCTTAAAGATGTTTTGGAGTTCTTGGAGGAACGATATCAAAATTTGGAGGCAGCAGGTACAAAGAAGTACAGCAGCAATTACAATCATCGGCAACAGCAGCCTATGAAAAGTACGACACTCTATACGGATAAAAGTGCGTGTCTATACTGTAGAAAACAAGGACACTTAACGGAAGAATGTCGAAGTCTGTTGAGATTGCCAGTGGCGGAACGAGTATCATGGGTTAAAACAAAAAATATATGCCATAGATGCTTGAACCACAATCAGAATGCAAGATGCGATAGTACCATCAAATGTGGAACCTGTGGGTTTAAACATCATTCGGTACTCCATCTAACTAAGACATCCACTACATGTGTTGCTAACGGGACAAGGAGTGTCCTACTGGCAACGGCTCAGGTGCAGGTCAAGAATATACATGGAGAGATGGTTACCTTGAAAGCTTTGGTGGACCAAGGATCACAGTCAACGTTTTTAAGGGAAGAAGCAGCACAGATACTTCAAATCCCTCGAGAAAAGGCCAATATGGAATTGCATGGACTAGGTGACAATTTGGTGGGAGTTGCAAAATCAAAAGTAAAAGTTAGGATCCATCCGAGATTTCCCAGCAACTATTCACTCGATGTCGAAGCTCTTATTTTACCAGCGTTAGCTTCCGTCCATTTGGATTCTTCGTTAGTACACAACCAGGGTGTATGGAAAAACTTTCAATTGGCTGATCCAAACTACTACAAGAACGAGAGGATAGATATGGTGCTTGGCGGAGATGTGTATGTGGACATACTAAAGAACGGAATACATAAGAAGCATGGAATGTTGGGGCAACATACCAAGCTGGGATTAATGTTGTCCGGCCCATTAACGATTCGAGTCCCAGTAGCGAAAAAAGGTGTCAATGTCACTACAGAGATTGAAAGATTTTGGGAAACTGAAGAGTTGGATATGGACATGGTTACAAACGATGACGAAAAATGTTTGGATAATTATGCTGCTACAACGAAAAGAAATGAAGAAGGGCGGTTTATAGTTCAAATCCCCTTCAAAGAAGATAAAGAGCTGGGAACATCGTATAAACAGGCAGCAGCCAGACTCATTAGCCTGGAGAAAAAGCTCATCAAGGATAATGCTATGAAGCATGAATACTCAAGAATTATGGAGGAATATATTGCACTGGGGCACATGAAGCCAGTGCAACAGATTCATAGCGGTAAATATTATTTACCACATCAAGCGGTTGTTCGAGAGGACAGTCTGACTACGAAAGTCAGAGTGGTTTTCGACGGTTCCGCGAGTACAAATAATGGAAGAAGTCTGAACGACATAATGCATGTCGGGCCACGGTTGCAGAGAGACGTCTTCGACATACTACTCAACTTTCGTTTAAAAAGGTTCGTGATTTCTTCAGATGTTGAAAAAATGTACCGCCAAATAATGGTGGATGAGGAGAGCCAGCGGTATCAACATGTTCTGTGGCGGAAAGATAGGAATGAGGAAATCAAAGAATATCAGCTGACAACAGTGACATTCGGAACAGCAAGTGCCCCGTTCTTGGCCGTAAGAACCTTAATGCAGATTGCGAAAGAATGCGCGGATACGAAGATGAAGCAAATAATTGAAGAAGATTTTTATATGGATGATCTTCTTACGGGGGCAGACACAATAGAAGAGTGTCTCCAGCTTCGATTCAAAATATCAAGGCACTTAGAGGGTTATGGATTCCATCTCAGAAAATGGTGTTCAAACAATGAACACATTGTGAAATCATCGAAAGAAGACAAGGAGAACGAAATAATAAACATCAATGAAACCACTAATGTAAAAACCCTGGGACTTCAGTGGAAACCGAAGGAAGACGAATTTCGATTTAAAATATCGGAATACCCAGCGGAGAGTACAACAAAGAGGCTGGCTTTATCATATCTAGCAAAAATATTTGATCCGCTTGGGTTGCTGACACCAGTCATAATAACGGCGAAGTTGTTTATTCAGAGTTTATGGTTGCTAGAGATGCATTGGGACCAGAAAATCGATGGAGATTTGGAGATCAGCTGGAAAGAATTCGTGACACGTATTTCGTCTCTACAAGACGTTAAGATACCTAGATGGCTAAACTCTTCATCCGAAAGTAAAATTAAAATTTTGGGATTTGCGGATGCATCAGAGAAGGCCTATGCAGCAGTGGTTTATATTAAAACCGATAAAGGAGTTTCCTTGATGGCTGCAAAAAGCAAAGTAAACCCGATTAAAAACAAAAAGACGCTTCCGAAATTAGAGCTGTGTGCAGCCTTCCTATTGGCCAGGCTGCTAAATAGAATAATTAGTGTGGTCAAAGCCGAATCGGAAGTTTATGCCTGGAGTGACTCCACAATTACACTTGCTTGGATTGAAAATAACAAGAGCAAAGATAAATTTATAAGGTCACGAGTAACCGGCATAAAAAATTTGGTATCTCAGGCGCAGTGGCGGTATGTAAAGTCAAAAGAGAATCCAGCAGGCTTGGGGTCAAGAGGCGTGTCCCCAGATAAACTTGTAGACTCAAAGCTATGGTGGGAAGGTCCCCAGTGGCTGCTGTTGCCGGAGGCGGAATGGTCTCTAACCCCTCCAGAATTGAAGACATGCGCTTCCACGGCTTCCAAGGAAGCACCTACCTTATTGAACGATTTGATAGAAAGGTATTCATCATATGGAAGACTTCTAAGAGTTTACTCTTACATCTTGCGGTTTGTTGAAAAACTGAAGGGAACCCGATCCTTCCCGTCATATCTAACGAGAGAGGAGTTGTTAAAGGCGGAGAAATACATCGTTAAAGGTCATCAGAAGATAGAATGGCCAAGTGAGGTACAAAAACTAAGAGATAACAGACAGATGGATCATCGACACAAGCTGGCTAATTTGCACCCGTACCTAGACGAAGAGGGGGTTTTAAGAGTTGGAGGTCGACTTCAGTACTCTGATTTGCAGCTAGATCAAAAACATCCTATGATCATTCGAAAATCACGGCTGGCCTATTTAATTATACGAGACACCCATTACAAGACGATGCACGGAGGAAATCGCCTAGTAGAATGCACCGTTAGAACCCTGGGAACAACAATCACTGCGCCGTTAAGCCTCCAGTCTAGTCGAGATGTAGAAGATAGAGTGAATTTCACAGCAGACTTAGCTCAGATTGAAGAATTTAACATGCTTCCTTTGGGACCAATGATTATCAATCACACCCGCCAAGTTGATGAAGTGATGACGAAGCTTAGAGATGTCCAGAAAACAAATGTCGATCTAAGGGGCTTGCAGTTTCATCATATGAGTGGTCATGCTGCTCTTATTTTAGTTATTCTCATAATAATAATATTAGCGATATGTTTTATTAAGAAGTTTATTCAAAGGCAAAATGTATCAGCTTTAAATTTTTAGATCTTTAGAACTTATGTAAAATAATATATCTAATATTACAGTCCACTATTACAAATTATCGAACGACAAATCAAAGATATAATTAGACAAAAATACAGTCAGTCCACTATGTAGACTTACGCGCCCGGCAGAATGTTCAAAATACATTTATTTTGAACATGAGAGATAACGCATTAGCATTTCATAGCCCACGCGTTGTTATCTTATAGAGTCTGTGTGCGGTTTAGGGTCTATTTGTACGATCGCCTATCTCATAAAACCAATACGCACAGCCGTATAAACCCTGCATGTGTACTTTTAAAAAGGGAATAGATAATGAGTCTAAGAAATGCATGTGTGTGTTTACTTAGGATCGTAAAATATCAGATAAGGAGAAACGGAGATATCACTGCGTTGGTATCTCGTTCTAGTTTAGTTTTAAGATTTTCATTTATTGTAGTGATAGGAAATTTGAAAATAAATGGTCAGTATAAATCTAGCATCAGAGAAGTGCGTTTTAGATTCAGCTCAACAACCGCCTTCAAAAATTTATATATTTAACTGAAATTCAGCATAGAAATGTATTTTTGCTGCACGCAGTTTAAGTTCTTGATCGGGCCAAATCGGACCATATTTTGATATAGCTGCTATATAGAACCGATCAGCCGGTTAAAGGTCGGAAGACAATAGAAGCTGCATTAATTATCAGATTTTGCTGGCATTTGAAGCAATGATTTGTTTTAAGCCTCCCGATATTCAACTCAAATATGGATTAGATCGGACTATATTTAGATATTGCTGCCATATAGACCGATCAGCCGATTAAGGATCTGAAGCCCATAAAAGCTATATATATTACCCGATTTCGCTGAAATTTTAAATGATGAGTTGTTTGCAGCCTCCCGAAATCCGACCCAAATATGGTTGATATTTAGATATAACTGCCACATAGACCGATCAGCCGATTAAGGGTCTGAAGCACATCTTATATATAAAAATCAATTTGTGTTTGTTTGTGGGTTTGCTTGTTTGTTTCTTTGTATGTTTGTGTGTTCCTTATAGACTCAGAAACGACTGAACCGATTTTCTTGAAATTTTCACAGATGGTGCTTAATGATCCCGTGGTGAAAATAGGGTACTACATTTTTGATATCTGAAAGGGCGGCGGATCCTTCCCCTTACCCTAATTTTCAGAAACGCCAGATTTCGGAGATGGATGGTGTGACTTAAACGAAAATTTGTGTGCTCTCATATAGTACCCTATAAATAATTGGTATCCAAATTTCGGATGGGGTACCTAGGGGGGCTGCCCCACCCTAAAACCTACCAAACATATATTTAGACCAATCACGACAATATGGGACTCAAATGAAAGGTATGTAGGATAAGAAAACGTATCTGATATCCATTTGTCGAACCAAATGCTAGGGGGACCCCCAACCCCCCAAAACACCCCTAAATCGGACATATTTACCGACCATGGCAATATGGGACTCAAATGAAAGGTATTTGCGATTAGAATACGAATCTGATATCCAAATGTGGGACCACGTTTCTGGGGGTCCACCCCTTCCCCAAAACACCCCCAATAAGAACTTATTTACTAGTAATGGGAATATGGGGCTTAAATAAAAGGTATTTGAGTGTAGAATTCGAATCTGATATTCAAATATGGGACCAAGTGTTTTGGGGCCCGCCTCTCCCCAAAAACATCCCCCTAGGGGACAAATTTACGACCATAGCCATATGGGGCTCAAATGAAAGGTCTTTGGGAGTAAAACACGAATCTGATATCAATATTTGGGAAAAGTGTCTATGGGGCCACCCCACCCCCACAACACCACCCAAATAGTAAGTATTTGCTGACTATTGCAATATGAGGCTCAAATAAGAGGGTTTTTGATACATATTTTCAAGGCCAACTCACTAAGTGGACCCCCAAGCTTGTCACGTTTGCCGACTATGGAAATATGGGGCTCAAATTAAAGGTATTTGGGAGTAGACCACGTATCTGATATCAACATTAGGAACCAACTCTCTAGGGGACGTCCCACCACCATAACAACCCCCAAATAGGACGTATTTGCTCACCAAGACAATTTGGGTCGTAAAGAGAGTGGAACTATTGGGTTGCCCAAAAAGTAATTGCGGATTTTTCATATAGTCGGCGTTGATAAATTTTTTCACAGCTTGTGACTCTGTAATTGCATTCTTTCTTCTGTCAGTTACCAGCTGTTACTTTTGTGTCTGTCAGTTATCAGCTGTTACATATTTGCATACTTTTGCAATAAGGAGTTTAAATGAGATTTGAAAACGAATTTGATATCCAAATTTGAGACCAATGGCAATTTGGGGGTTCAAATAAATGATATATATATATATGAGAATAGAGCACGTTGCTGATATATTTTCCGGGTTAGTGGTTGGGCGACCACCCCAATCGCCAAAACACCTCTAAATCGGCCATATTCACCGACTATGTCAATGTGGAGATTAAATGAAAGGTATTGGGAGGTTGAGCAAGAATTGATACCCACTTTCGGGACCAATTTACTGGGGGTCATCCCCTTCCCCAAAATACCCCACAAGCAGCAGTTTTTTAGTGACCATCGCAAAATGGGGCTCAAATAAAGGCATTTGGGAGTAGAATACGAATTTGATATCCAAATTTAGGACCATGTATTTAGGGCATCACCCCTTTCCCAAAACTCCCCGCAAAGGGTAAACATTTTTCGACCATGCCAATATGTGGTATTTAAGATTAGAAAACGAATTTGATAACCTGTTTTGGGCCATATGTTTGGGGGACGCCTCATCTTGTATACTCCCCTAAATTAATGGTTTTTGAAAGAAGAGCACGATGCTGATATTTTTTCAGGGCCAAGTGCCTGGGGGAGCACCTCACCCTCGAAAACACCCCTAAATCAGATATCATGAAATAAAGTATTTTAAGAATGGAGTACACCTTACATCTAAACTTAAATTCGTAGACCAATAAAGATCATATGGGATTCGGACAAAGGCACTTATATTGTTAAATTGTTAGTCAAGCGATATAGTATTGTATTTTCGTAGCATGGTATTTCACTAAAAGCTCTTTAATTGTCGAAAATAAATATTCCAAGGAAACTTTTGTTCCATATAAAGTAAAAGAAGGTGCAGCGGAGCGGGCCCGGGTTAGCTAGTAAAGGCTATATATATTACCCGATTTTAAATGATGAGTTGTTTGCAGCCTCCCGACATCCAAAATATGGTCCAGATCAGACTATATAGATATAGCTGCCACATAGACCGATCTTTCAATTTATGGTCTTAATCCATATAAAGCGGATTTATTGCCTGATTTCGCTGAAATTGTGACTTGTATGAGTCACTGAATAAAATATGATCCAGACCAAACCCTATTTGGATATAACTATGGATTTATAATAAAATAGGATGATTAATAAATGCATAGTGCATAGCACGGCCGAACTTAACACGATTTTATTTACTTTTATTTATGACACCCTCCACCATAGGATGGGGGTATACTAATTTCGTCATTTTCTTTGTAACTATTCGAAATATTCGTCAGAGACCCCATAAAGTATATAAGTTCTTGATCGTCGTGACATTTTATGTCGATCTAGCCATGTCACGTCCGTCAGTCCATCTGTCTGTCGAAAGCAGACTAATTTTCTAAGGAGTAAAGCTAGCTGCTTGAAACCTTGCACAAATACTTCTTATCAGAGTAGGTCGGTTGGTATTGTAAATGAGCCATATCGGTTCATGTTTTGATATAGCTGCCATATAAACCGAACTTGGGTCTTGACTTCTTGAGCCTCTAGAGGTCGCAATTATTATCCGATTTGCCTGAAATTTTGTACAACGGATTTTCTCATATCCATCAACATACGTGTTTATTATCGATCTCTTTTTTTACTTCTAGAGCCCTCAAAGGGCGCAATTCGAATTGGATGACATTTTACACAGGTCTCCAACATATAATTTAATTGTGGTCCGAACCGGACCATATCTTGATATCGCTCTAATAGCAGAGCAAATCTTTTCTTATATCCATTTTTGCCTAAGAAGAGATGCTGGGAAAAAGAACTCGACAAATGCGTTCCATGGTGTATAAGATTCGGCCCGGCCGAACTTAGCACGCTTTTACTTGTTTTTGTTTTTTTGACCCACCACCGTAGGTCATTCCATTTGTAACCCTTCGTATTATTGGTCGAAGACCCCTTAAGGTATACATATACTGGATCGTCTCAAGGTTCTGAGTCGATCTAGCCATGTCCGTCCGTCCATCTGTCGAAATCACGATAGCGGTCGAACGAGTAAAACTAGCCACTTGAAATTTTGCACAGATTTTTAATATTGATGTAGGTCGTTGGGATTACAAATGGCTTCTATCGGTTCAGATTTAGATATAGCTCCCATATAAACCGATCTCCCGAAAAAAACCGATCTCCCTATTTGACTTCTTGAGCCCCTGGGAGCCCCAATTTTTGTCCTATTTGGCTGAATCTTTGTATGTAGTGTTCCGATTCGGACCGTACTTATTGGAAGTCATCAATAAGTACGGTCCGAATCGGTTTATAACCTGATATAGCTCTCATATAAACTGATTCCCGATTTGACTTCTTGAGCCCTTACAAGCCGCAATTTTTGTCCGATTTGGCTGACATTAAGTACATGCTTTGTTATGACTTCCAAAAACTGTGGCAAGTACTGTCCAAACCGGTCTATAAACTGATATAGCTTCTATTTAAATCAATCTCCCGATTTGACTTCTAGAGTCCTTAAAAGTGGCAATTTTTGTCCGATTTGGCTGTCATTTTGCATGCGGTGTTCTGTTCTGTTACAACTTTCAACAACTGTACCAAATGCGGTCCAAATCAGTTTTTAACCTAATATTGCTCCCTTGTAAACTGGAAAAAGCTTTAATTTTAGCTGGTTTACAGATGTTTGGAATGTAGTAACATATAAAAACTCTTTAATGACAAACATGTTTCGAAAGCCGAAAACGATTATTCGTTTACTGGACCAATAATTGTTCTTTTGGTCCCTCTTACTATAAAGAAGGGGTGAGTATTTGAGCGTATAGTGATGAACAAAATTTAATTTCGCACAGCGACTTCTACTCCAACATCCGTGCCATGTATGGTCTGAATCGGTCCCTAACCGATTAGTCCTAAAAATACAATTTTCGACAAGTTAACTTCTTTTTTGAAAAAGGTTGAGACTTTGTCTTGCGACTTTTATGATAAATTCATGCAAAACTTTTGTGACGAATACAAAATTTACCAAGCATGTCGATGTGCTATTTTGTTTGTACTCGTTTTAATTTCGGGAAATTCCAATTCCAAATTTATTATTTGGTTTGCTCGTCGGGAGTTCGGGAAGTTGGTGTTTAGCGTATGAGTTATTTGAATTTTGATTGTGGACCCAATAACGACATATATCTAGGTTTTGCAGTATTTATGGTTAAAAGCTTTTTATATTCTTTTGAGCATTTGCTGTATTTACAGCGAAATTTTGAAAAAAATTTCCTTTCGGAGTTAACATTCGCATACAACCGCATTTCTACCAACAATGGCTTCTGGCTGACTGACAAATACTCAATAAAAAAAACCAAAAATGTGTTTTTTGAGCATACGCTAAGACGTTCACGCGTTTTCACTCTCTTTTTTGCGTGTAATAGGTTCAATTCATACTCAATTTGGTTGATAATTCACACGATGATTTCTGCTTTCACCGCCAACCACCAAACTGAGTATGACCGAATCCGTCTACAACCACACTCAAAAGAAATACATTTTTACGACAAACATAATACTTTTATCATGAAGTTTTTTGTTTATTGTAATCGTGTAACTTTTCTCTTCACCATATCCAACGTAAACAATAAACGTAGCATTTATGAATGTAACTAACTTTGTTTTTGTGTAAACCCTTCAGCAGCTTCGTTTATGGTAAAACCAAAAACTGTTTAATTGCAAACATGCAAACGTATAGACCAGTGATGGCGGAAAATACTCACACTATTTCCCATTACTGTGGACGTACACATGAAAATAATCCCAAGCAATGCCATGGGCATGCCTATAATTGCAATTGTGTCCTCGTCACTGGCATAGATACATTCTCACAAACAACATTTTTTCCTCTCTTGTTTGGACTGTGCAAAGAGTCAGTCAGCGGCTAGGTACAGTGCGGATGGTCAACTCGAAAAGTGACAATTTTTAAAGCTTCGCGTTAGAAACAAAAATGCTGGTATTATTAGAGCTATGGACACGACAAGACTTTCTAAACCACATATATTTTTATATATATATATATATACCATATATTTATGGTATACTAATTTCGTCATTCTGTTTGTAAATACTCGAAATATTCGTCTGAGACCCCATAAAGTATATATATTCTTGATCGTCGCGACATTTTATGTCGTTCTAGCCATGTCCGTCCGTCCGTCCGTCTGTCCGTCGAAAGCACGTCCGTCCGTCTGTCCGTCGAAAGCACGCTAACTTCCGAAGGAGTAAAGCTAGCCGCTCGAAATTTTGCATAAATACTTCTTATTAGTGTAGGTCGGTTGGTATTGGTCCATGTTTTGATATATTGTAGCTGCCATATAAACCGATCTTGTGTCTTGACTTCTTGAGCCTCTAGAGTGTGCAATTATTATCCGATTGGAATGAAATTTTGCACGACGTGTTTTGTTATGATATCCAACAACTGTGCCAAGTATGGTTCAAATCGGTCCATAACCTGATATAGCTGTCATATAAACCGATCTTGGGTCTTGACTTCTTGAGCCTCTCCGATTGGAATGAAATTTTGCACGACGTGTTTTGTTACGATATCCATCAACTGTGCCAAGTATGGTTCAAATCGGTCCATAGCCTGATATAGCTGTCATATAAATCGATCTTGGGTCTTGACTTCTTGAGCCTCTAGAGGGCGCAATTCTTATCCGATTTGAATGAATTTCTGCACGAAGTATTTCGTTATAGCATCCAATAACTGTGCCAAGTATGGTTTACATAAACTGATATTGATGCCATATACACCGATCTGGGATCTTGACTTCTTAAGCCGCTAGATGGCGAAATTCTTATCCGATTTGGCTGAAATTTTGTACAATGGCTTCTTCCATGACCTTTAATATACGTGTTAAATATGGTCTGAAGCGGTATATAGCCTGATAAGCTCCCGTATAAACCGGACTCCCGATTTTGCTTCTTGGGCTCCTAAAAGGCACAACTCTTATCCGAGTGGACGGATATATTACACAATGACTTCTACTATGGTCTCGAATATTCAATTCATTTATTTTTCGAATCGGAATATAATTCGATATTTATTTATTTATTTCATCAGCTATTGGATATTGCATTAAAATTTTAATATCCATTAAGTATAATAAGGGAAGATGTAAATAAACGAAAAAGCGGTAACAACGTCAACACAAGTAAGCTCACATTCACCCATACAGGTAGGCAAAAGTATGCATAGTAAAGTAATCGCCAAACCCACAGTAATGAATTCAGATTAAGCATCTCTGTAAAACGAAGACGAATAAAATAACGATGAACGAACCCGCAGTTACGGTTTTTGCATTCACGCGCAAGTGCTCAGTAGACTCACACGAATCCGCAGTAACGGATTCAAGATGGAATCAGTAAAGTTGTCAAGCCTTCAGTAACGGATACAGATGAACCGGCAACGTCGTCGAATCCGCAGTGGCGGATTTTGTCCCAGACACGACCAGGATACAGCAGCAGGAGTTAAAAGAAATGATCGGCTTCAATATGGTTATAGGCAGGAACAATGATCGTAGCGGAAAACATAAAAAGTCCATAGACAGGATTTAAATGAAATGATGAACAGGTACAGGTGTGAGACAGGAACAACGCCTATAAAGAGACAGACTAAATCCGCTAACATACCTCTTTTTATTATAGGTGTTGTATCAGACCACCGGAACCGGATACTGGAGCAAACAGGATGCTGAGATTAAAACAGAACAGGTAGGATACAGGAGTAAATCAGGATAAGGAAGAGGCCGGAATGGGATACTGGAGCGTATCGGATAGTGGATTAAGGACACTAATCTAACACTAACTAACAGGACACTGGAACAGGCAGGATACAAGATTGAACAGGATATGGAAACACACTGGATACATAGATGATTATTAGTCGAATGACGTGATGATTACTGAGATTCAATAACGTAGTACCAGAAAAAATAGGACGGTCATATATATAGCTCCAATAGCATTACAATTCTTATCCATTATTCTTTATTTGCCTAAAAAGAGATACCACGCAAAGAACTGAACAAATGCGATCCGAAATTAGAACGCACTTATTTTCTTTTCTTTTATTTATGACATAACGACTACAGCAGATCATAATAAAAACCCATAATGGAGTTGTGCAAAAGTGGAAGGCTTTTAATTGTGTATCAAATTGTGTTGTGAATTGATCTGCATATAATTGGTCAACATTTCTAATATGAACTTGGCATCTTGTTTAATATTCACATTCTATTAAAAAAAAAAAAGAATATTCATATTTATAAGTATGACGTTCAATTAATTTATAAATAAAGAAAAATACAATCGGATGTTGTCCGGCTGCAGACTCCCGGAATAACATGTTTTCTCCATCAAGAATGAAAGATATTGTCAGTGTGAACAATCTTTATACTTGTCATAAATTCTAGCAAGAATTTATCGCAAAACAAGTAAAAAGGCATTAAGTTCGGCCCACCATATATGTAAACCCCATTTCGTCACAATCGGATGAAAATTGAATAACTTAAGCACCCAAATTCAGCACCGACATTGAGTGGTCTAATATATATGTCATAATTTAATTTTGTAGAATAAAATATTGGTCTTTTTGGTAGATATATCCAATTATAAACCGATCTGAAACATATTAAGGTTGAATATCGTGAAGCTCAGAAAAACTCATTTTTATGGGCTTCAGTCCCCTTATCGGCAGATCGGTCTATATGGCAACTAAGCCTACATATAGTTCGATCTGCAACATATTTAGGTCAGATGTCGGCAGGCTTAAAATAATCTACTGTTTTAAATTTCTGCGAAATCGGGCGATAAATAAAGCTTTTATGGCCTTCAGACCCTTTATTGGCAGATGCTTTGTTATAGCTGCCATATAAACCAATCTTAGGTCTTGACTTTTTTAGCTTTTAGAGGGTGCAATTCTTATCCGATTTTACTGAAACTTTTCATGTGGTGTTTCGGTATCACTACCAAGAACTGTGTTAAGTATGATTCAAATCGGTGTATAATCTGATATAGCTGTCATAGAAACCGATCTTGGATCTTGCCTTCTTGGGCCAATAGAGCCTGCAATTTTCATCGGATTTAGCAGAAATTTCGCATTAGGTGTTTTATTATGGCTTCCAATAACTGTGCTTAGTATGACGCAAATCGGTACGTAACCTGATATAGCTGCCATATAAACCGATCTAGCATCTTGACTTTTCGAGCCTTTAGAGGGCGCAATTCTCATCCGATTTGGCAGAAATTTTGTACAATAGCTTCTCTCATGACCTTCAATATGCGTGTTTTATATATGGCCTGACTCGATCAATAGCTTGATACAGCTACCATATAAACCTATCTCCCGATATTGCTTCTTGAGCCCCTACAAGGCGCAATTCTTATCCGAATGAACTGAAATACTACACAATGACATCTACAATGTTCAGCATTCATTTACAATATATTCCGAATCGGACTATAAAATGATATAGCTCCAATAGCATAACAGTTCTTATTCAATATTCTTTGTTTGCCTAAAACGAGATGCCGCTCATAGAATTCGACAAATGCGAACCATGGTGGAGGGTATATAAGATTCGTCCCGGCCGAACTTAGCACGCACTTACTTGTTTTTGGGTAATTTACCGTCAAATCCACCATGGCATTCGAACAAACGGCTTTCTTGCACTTAGCATTTTAAATCTGCAAAGTCTATAAAGTGTGTAGGATTGCAAGTCAAACAATAAAAAATTATGTACTTACTTACCTTAAAATGTCATTTTCCTTGATGCCTTTGTGTATGAACATCACTTTGAAATTGAAATGAAACGTCCACTAGGTTAGAATTAATTTTTGTTACATTTATTATTAGTTTGTGTATTTTCATTCATTCATTCTTTCTTTATTAAGTTATTATGTCATTGTTTCAAAATGGGGTTGCTCTTGATCTGTTAATGTTTAAAAGTTATGAAATCATAATTTATTTAACACTTGTTATTAATTTCACTTTGAATTATTTTTAATCTAAATATTTAATTTAATTAAATTAACATTTTATATTTATATGGATCATAGGTGTTGACGTTTGTTTGTTTTGGTTTTTCTTATATTTTCTTTCACTGTTTTTATTTTTGTGTTTTTTTTTTTTTTTGTGAATGGGGTGGCTGCATTTGTTGCTTTTAGATGATTACATAATATTTACTTTAATTTTCGTTACGTTTTTGTTTTGTTTTAATTTTGTTGGTATGTGCTTAGTATAATATTTACAATAAATAATTACAGATGGGCAACAAAATTAATGAGTATTTTATGGCTGATATTTTTTTTTGTTATTTGTTATGTATTTACTTATTACATATTTTATTAATATCTATTTAAAATGTATATGTATAACTAGATGTCCATGGTTATTGATGTAAATGCAATTACACATGTGTGCGTAGAACTACCATCATCCTGTGGTTTCTGCGCTGACGTTTAACGTCGTCAAATGATTCTGTGGCAAAATAGGCATGGCCGATTACGAATAAAGACATGTATGTGACAAAACGCAGTTTCACTTGTGCCCATTATCATAAAGTGACCTCGTCATTCCAAAGATACTAATTATCGTCTGGAATCATTTACGATCTAATCGTCACGAAAGTTAGAAAGTGAGCACTTGTCCATTGCCTTCAATCGGAAAAATGGGTTTCTAGCGTTAAAAATTTGCCTATATTAACTAAATGCGTAATTGAATAATTATACAACAACCAAATTGAAAATTGGTTGCGGCTCCCATGGTTTCAAGTAGTCATATCAGGGAATAGGTGTATAGACAAATTCGGAACATGCTTGGCATGAATGTTGGAAGTCAGGGCGTGGAAGTCTAGGGGCTCAAGGATTCAAATCCGAGAATCGGTTTATATGGGAGTATACCAGTTTATTGACCGCCTGGGATCATACACGGCAGAGAACTGCATAAGACCCAACATTTGGCACTCAATAGACATTTATGAAAAACACTTAATACACAGTCATGTTTTGTTCCGCATGTAACTTAAAATTAAGTGATAACCTAATTTTTAAGTTAAAATTTTAAATAATATGCCACCTAAATATTAAGTTATAACTTAATTTTAAAGTTATATGAAACTTTTTTTGTGGTGGCATGCGAAACAAACATAAGTGTCCATTGAATGTGCCAAATATTGGATCATATACAGTTCTCTGGTTGGAAGTCAAAACAGAAGTCCTTGCGCCAAACTTCTGCTAAATCGGATGAAAATTGAGGCCCCTAGGGGCTCAAGAAATCAAAACTGTGGATTGCTATATATGGAAGTTTTATCCAAATCCTAACCGATATGGCCCATTTGCAATCCCCAACGACCTACATCGATAAGAATATATCTGTACAAAATTTCAAGCGGATATCTTTATTTGTTCGAACGCTATCGTGATTTCGACAGACGGATGGGCGGACATGGCTAGATCGATTCAGAATGTCAAGATGATAAAGAATATATATATATAGTTTATGGAGTCTCAGGCCAATATTTCGAGGTGTTACAAGCGGAATGACTAGATAAGTACACCTCTCAATCCATGGCGGTGGGTATAAAAACAGTATAAATTGGAAAATCTGATTGTCGATTTGTTGATAAATTGTAACTTGTGGGATAGTTATGCTAATGATTTAAATAACACTTGTTAAAAAAATGTAAAAAAACGAATTCTAAGATAATGTTTCTAAGGTCCGCAATTAAATCCCATACTACTGCATTTAAACAGTGTTTTATAGCTTTATATATTTTTGAGAATTCCTTTGAGAGATACTTGCATCATCTGTAGTCCGATCAACTCAGATTGACTTTCTTATACGATATGCAATGTCCGTCTTTCTGCCTATTCATTGTTGAAATCAATGTCAACTCTATATTTGTTGTACAATTTTCATCAAACTTTGGCATATGTCGCTTATTTGGCCCAAGGACAAATACATTTGACTGTAGGAAAACCCGGTTCAGACTTACATAAAACGCAGGGAAGCAAAACAGAGTGGAAGATTCACTTCTGCATTTCTTTCTGTCAACAAAATCAAATACTAATTTCCAGTGGACTTTGGAATCCCCTGCCCACAAAAAACCCAGGCCATGTATATGTATATTTCGACATTGAGGGACCTTAATAAAACGATGTAGATGTCGGCCTGCCAAGACAATTTGGCATTCAAATGATATGACTATGGGTGTAGAGTACGAATCTGGTATTCGAATTTAGGACAAAATTCGGCTGACCGCCCAACCAAAGAAAAAACGAAGGGCGATCGGGACAAATGAAAAAAAAAAAGTCTGAGTATACTTTCCAATTGGTCACACAAACACCTTAAAGCTGTAACATCAAACTCTGTCGGTTAGGGTGACATCAATCCCAAATTTTGTCAAATGACTATTCCATGTTTATTGAAACACACCACATATATTTTTAATAATTTGATAATGAGAAATACATTTAACACAACATGGAAAATAGTATTTCCTCGTATTTATTCCAAAGATCGCAATAAACTAACAACGGTTGTAATTACTCGGATATACTGCCACTGACAAGAGGAGTGCCACAAGGTTCCATTCTCGGAAGCCCGATTTGCTAATATTCATATGTGTGGCAACAATATACTCGATGTTCTCTCATATCAATGAGTACAGTCCGATTAATATTTAAGCTCAAGCTTAAGCTTTTTTATGGCTAGTCCGAGCGGCGTGCCGTATAGCGACACCACACGGTAAAGCAGTTTTAACATGGCAGGATGTCTCACAAATGTAGCCAGCATAAGTAAGGGGATAACCACCGCTGAAAAATTTTCTGTTGTTCGCGACGGGGTTTAAACCCAGGCGTTTGGCGTCACATGCCTACTCTGCTCCACGATGGCCTCCTACGGCGAAAATGTACAATTGTATTTATCAGCCGACACGGATTGTTTTGATGCTTGTGTACATTATCTCAACGCAGATCTCTTCAGGGTATATAACTAGGCAATTATTGTTCAAAATAAGAATGGAACCGTTAGATCCAGTCTCACCTTAGAGCTATTAACTTCATCCATCGAAATTGTTGATAAGGCCAAAAATCTGGGCATAATTTTCAATGAAGTTTTGCACTGGTCATACCAAATCCTTGTTGTTTGTGGCAATGTATACTGAATGCATATGAATCTATGGCATACACAGGCATTTAATCCCCTAAAGATTAAAATATTATAGCTAAAACCTACATTTTGCCCACAATACTCCACTGCTCCGAAATCTTCGCAGGTTGTGATGCATACGCCAAAAGAAAACAAAACTAACTTCAACTACAAAGTACGTTGCGCTTGGTCTAAAAAAAATTGCCATCCTTTTCACTTCAAATTCTCAAAATGCCATTAGAAAAATATTTGAAATATATTATAGTACGGCAAAATTCCTATGGGGAGACACGGGTCGTGAGAAGACGAGGCTATTAGTGAAAGGAAGTAGGAAGGAGGTCAGTATAGCATTCGGTATCATAACGAGACACATATGACTATGGGCTCAATTGTCCAAAATCAGTTCCGCGAGTGATAGCTTGTGTAGGGCATGCGGAAAGATTATGAGATGTTGGAAACGATGATGGTATAGAATGTTTACCTCCTAGTCGGAATGAGGTAGCAGTGACCCGACTAAAGAAAAACATGGCAGCTGGAGCCGACGGGTTACCCGCTGAACTATTTAAGACCGGAGGCGACGCGCTGATAAGGCGTATGCATCAGCTTATCTGCGCAATCTGGCTAGAAGAACGCATACTGGAAGATTGGAACCTCAGCATACTAAGTCCCATGCACAAGAAAGGAGACAAGACGGAATGTGCCAAATACAGAGGAATAAGTATCCTCCCCATCGCATACAAGATACTCTCGAGCGTACTGTGTGAAAGATAAAACCCTAAAGTCAATGAGATTATTGGGCCCTATCAATGCGGCTTTAGACCCGGTAAATCCACCCTAGACCAGATATTCACACTGCGCCAAATCCTGGAAAAGACCCGAGAAGGACAAATCAACACCTACCATCTCTTTGTTGACCACAAAGCCGCTTTCGGTACCCCTATACGTTCAAAAATATTTCAAGCCATGTCTGGGTTTGGTATCCCTGCAAATTTAATAAGAGTCTGCAGGATGACACTTGCTGATACGCGTTCCTCAGTAAGAATAGGAAGGAATCTTTCCGAACCATTTAATACCAAACGAGGTTAATATTCTGTTGGAGAAGATTATACGAGATGCAGATGTGAATCGATATGGCACACTAATCACAAGAGAACACATGCTATTCGCCTATGCCGACGACATCGATATCATAGGTCGGTCACCGAAAGTAGTAACTGCTGCCTTTGAAAGAATCGAAAGAGAGTCAGTGAAAATGGGTCTGGCAGTAAATGGAGATAAGACGAAATTGATGGTTTCAACTCCCAAAACAACTTGTACAACCGAGGAGATAAAGAAAATGGAGAAAGTTGGGAACTACAACTTTGAGATAGTCAGTAACTTTATCTACCTCCAGCAAAGAATTCCTTTGAAGGCAAACATGGTGGTACACGCAAACCGGGAATACCTAAAGTTCGATGGAAAGATCAAGTGGTGGGACACACCTCGAAACTTGGTGTCAGAGATTTTAGAATGAGCGCAGAAGATCGAGGCGCGTGGAACGCTATTCTAAGTTCGGCAAGTGGAACACATGTTCTGTCATAGCCAATTAAAGTAAGTAACCTTGCAACGTAAATATTTATTGTAATATATATTCCAGTACTGTAATTTATAAGATCATTACTGGTACTACGAATTAATGAAATTATAAGAAAAATAAACATAAAGGCCGTTCAGGACAAAACGAATTTTTGAAAATTTTGTATTCAATATAGCAGCTTTGTGATACGGTATAGAAAGTAGTTGAGAAATACACTAAACAAATTGCTCTAAATGTTTGATGTTGTTTTGGAGTGAAGCGAAGCGTACCGGGTCAGCTAGTTTATTTATAAAGTTTAAATCGTAATAAATTTTGGTTTAAACGGTTCAAATAAAAGGTCTAACAGCAAAGGTTTTTCCAAAAATTCTCGATTTGTAGAATCCACTATTTAATCCGATTTACTTAAAAGGATGGACTGCAGAAAACTCTTTAACTCAGCGAAAGCCACAAAGAACTACCTACCTCTGGAAACTGGAATTTGTGGGTATGCCGACATGTAAGCTAAGTCTTCAGGATCAGGCCCGAAGGACAACGAATGATAGATGGTCACAAAGAGGGGGCTCTGAGCATTCCAAAATTATGTGGCCTAATCTAGACTTGAAGAGGTCTACTGGCTAGAACAGACGTTTCAGTCATTGTGTCCGTTATGACAGGTCACTGTCTGATCGGAAAACATGCTGACAGACTGAAGGTGGCTAGTAAGAACTTTTGCCGAAGCTGTGAGGACGTCGAGGAAGAAGAGACTATAGAACATCTGCTATGTATGTGTCCCGCACTGACTGTCGAAAGTCCCACGTTAGGTTCTCATTTCTTTGAGAACTTGTCCAATTTTGCAGATGTTAACTTTCGCAAGATGTTGGGCTTTTTAAAGCGATCTGGATGTTTCAAAGGTAGGAACTAGAAGGCACCTTCCTTCTTCTGTTCCTGTGGTATCACAATAAACGGAAACGACTAAGTGAGAGTTATGTCAGACTGCCACTTTAACCTAACCCAACCTACTCCACATTTTGCACATAATGTATACTTTTAATATGTGTACATGTTTTCATTAGAGTCTGATCAGATTATAATATAGCTCCCGTGTTAAAGCTTATCATGTGTGGTTAATGACGATTGGTCATCTGTGTTTGCAGTGGCTCTGGCAACATTTGACCTTTCCTAGATAAATATAAATAAGCTAATAGTGATAACATGAAAAGATACAACTGCTCTAAATTATGGGCAGCAGTAAACGATATGGCCCCAGTTGGAATCTATGGCCTCAGTTGGAATCTATGGCCCGATCTGGACCATATTCAGCATGAATGTGGGGAAATCTTGCGTATTTTATAGGCCCTTTGGCTTAAGTAGGGAGATCTGTCTTATGCCAGATATAAGACCTGGACTATGTTTGAAATATTTGTTGAGTTCTACTGACATTAACTGTTCCGAAATCGGATGAATGGGCTCATTTTGTGGGTTCGATACCTTACTACAAATAAATACAGTTCGATCAGTGAGATTATCCCATTTCTATTCATTTGTTCTAGATTTACCACCATTCCGCGATTAGTAAATTAAGCCAAAAAGAAGAAACTGAAATAAATGATAATGATAATAATAAATAACTTTTAATTAATATGCGAAAAATTAAACTAAATGAGACGTAAACTAAACAAAATAAAATTATATAAACCAAAATATATATTTTACGAAAAATGTATGAATAGAAATTTCCAATTTAAAAAAATATTTAAGTCTTTATTAAAATTTTGCTTCTATTATACTGGCGGTTACTTTGTTTTTGAAAAGATTTGATTTTTGAAAAGTTATTGAAGATAACAAATCTAAACAGCAGATCGTTGGACATAGACACAGCATCGCTACCATATCACTGCTAACGTCCACTTGACTGCCATAGCTCCCGGATCTGCAGCTCATTATTGTGACATTTATTGATAATTATATGAAAATTGGCATGTTTGATTATGAACAACCACAGCCACCACTTTTTCCTCTTATTTAATCTTCGTAGGCAAGTTTGCATTTTGAAGAAGTATTGGTATCTCAGAAATAAAGTCAACTAACACGCTTCTGGTTAATTAAAAATATATGTGCAAGTGGCATCTTTACATCTCGAGGCATATATATTTCAAAAATGAATTGAAACAACTTTGCCCTTGGCAAATGTTAGCTGGCCACAAACATATAATTCATTATACAATTATTGCATTAATTAGTTTGCACTTTAGCAGTTTCCTCGGGCAAACGAAATCCCAATTGAATATATCACTGGAAACAGATAGGTAGTTTTTAAATTGTTTCATTCCTGTACATTATTGTAAAATGACGAATGGTTGCAGGGTTGAACTCTATGAGTAATCTCGACTGCTTTGTAAACTTTGCAGGGACAGTTATTCATGTGTTCATCCTCAAAATAATTAATAGTGTAAATATTAATGGCGTTAATTAATTGATAGTGTTTGCGCAGAGTAGGGTAGGAAAAAGCGAGTGAAATAAATCATGCGATTTACCATATCATTATTCATGTTAATGGCAATAAACATGAAATATATCCGCGGAACTACATTTGTAGTTTCAATTTGCAGCAGAACCACCTATTAAATCAATTTATGCTTGTGAGACTGAGTGCGCTAATATGTTTGCTTGGCGCGTTTCTTTAGTAGAAGTTTTTTAAAACATAAACGGTGTTTATAACATTACTTATTTCAAATGCAATTTAGAGATTTACAATATGACTATTTACAAACCAAAGTTTGTATAGGCCTCTTGTATTCTTCCTCTATGAATCTTCCACCAGTTCAGGGGATTTAATTACACAACAGTTTATTGGTTGGATTATTAATCGATGCAAAGTATAACTGGAAAAGTGCGTTTTTGTGTGTCAAGCTTTGACGGCGCACCCGAACGGACGGATTTTGCTAATTCTTGAGTGACATGGGGTCATTCAGGCCGTGAATCCTTCTTGGGTGACTAAGGGATTGCAATCTCAATCTTGCAACCACTGACTGGAAGATTGAATGAGGCTGATGACAATCGGAGACTAAACTCAGGCTGTCTGGCAGATCTCATCCGGTTGGATTAGACTCAAGGTGTGAGCCATCGGGGAAGAAAGGAACTCAGGGGGTAATTCGACAGCAGCAGCTGATGAAGCATATTAGGCTTTAATGCTTTCTCTAGTGCCCTGAAGTCATGACAAGATCGAACGAGTGTTGCAAGGATGAATTCTTGGATTCAAACGACGAGGCTACTGTAATAGTAGTGGAAAATCAGAGCCCTGAATATGGTCCGGTTTTTGCAGACAAATTTCGGCGAAACTAAAGTTCGTTTTCATGGCACGCGGATTTAAAGTTGCTGCTGTCCTCAATCCTTAAGTTACTGGTTGAAGTGGCATCTGCAGGAAAAAAGGGGTCTCATTGTTTGAAATGATGGTAAAGCACATCCCCCAGGCGTAAATAAATTAAAAGTTGCAATTGTAATAAAGGAAGCAAGTAAAAAGGCGTCAAGTTCGGCCGGGCCAAACTTTGGATACCCACCACCTCGGGTATATATGTAAACCACCTCTCGTCATAGTCCGGTGGAAAATGCATAAATGATGTCCCCAAATTTATGGACCAAATTCGGCACAGACATTGATTGGTCTAATAAGTACAATACATGTCTTTGTTCAATTTTGTAGAACAAAATATTGGTCCTTTTGGTAGCTATATCCAAACATAGACAGATCTGAACCATATACAATACGAATATCGAAAAGCCTAACATAAGTCACTGTGTCCAATTTCAGCGAATTCGGATTATAAATGCGCCTTTAATGGGGCCAATACTTTAAATCGAGATATCGGTATATATGGCAGCTATATCCAAATCTGGACCGAAAGGTCAAACACAACTCACTGTCCCAAATTTCAGCAAAATCGGATAATTAATATGGCTTTTATGGGCCTAAGACCCTAATTCGGCGGATCGGTCTATATGGGGGCTATATCAAGATATAGTCCGATATAGGCCTGCACCTGCCTTGCACATATTAGTGCTGTTGCGTTTACTCTTCATTGTTTCACTTTACCTTTATGGTTGTGATCGGTCTTCTGTGAGGGTGAGCGTTTATTGTTGGGTATCATGTTGGAGCTGATACGTGTGGCGTAGCCCGTGAGGTCTGCCGTATCCTTTTATGTTTGTGTAAAAAACAGAAATTCGTGCGGCACCTGTCTCCTTGTGTGGAGAGAATATTCCATTTACAGAGAACGGAAAATACCTGGGTGTTTTGCTGAAGAAGAAATTGAACTTAAAATTAAACATTTTGGAAAGGGGAAGAAAGATAACTCTTGCCCTATACACCTGCTAGACAGCTAAGAGAGTTTTTTTTTTTTTTGACAATGCGGCGGCTACGGACACTATGATATTCTTGGTACAATGCTCGATGTTGCAGGCAGTGTGTATTACACATTACCTCAGCCGTTTTTTAATAAAAATACTTTTCAGGATAGAACCGATTGGAACTACAATATCTCTGGTAATAGATGTTAAATAGACTCCTATGCGGATGGTTCCAAACTAAACGACCAGGTGGGTTTTGGGGCGTACTCTGACGAACAAGGACCGGTCATGTCGAGAAGGTTACCCTACCATCGTAGATTTAGCAAGCGGAGATTGTTGCGATTGAAGAAGTGATGAATGGCCAGGCAGTAATTAAATCTCAAGGGTACATATTTCTGAAAAAAAAAATTGCGCTCTACTTTCGCAGATCTCCCAACGAAATGTCGGAAAACATCCAAATTCACCTGTTCTGGGTGCTGGTCCACAGAGATATCCCAGAGACTTTAAGAGCTGCCAAGCTTGTGAGACTAGGAATTACCGCACACATTTGCGGAGAACTGGAATCTGTGAATATGTCTTTAGCGACATGTAAGCTAAGTTTTCAGGATCAGACCCGAAGGTTGTTAGTAACGACTTCTGCGGAAACATTGAAGGTTTAAGAAAGAGAAGACAATAGAACATCTGCTTTGTGTGTAGCCCGAACTGGGAAGCAGAAGGAGTTACACTTTAGGTTCCTATTTCTTTAAGGACTTGTCTGAAATAACGCATGTGAACATAGGCAAATTGTTGGGCTTTTTAAAGCGTTCAGGTTAGTTCAGCGGAACGAAGTAAGTCTGATGGTACACTGTCACTAAACCTAACCTAATAGGCTTGGAAGAAAGCGAGAGATCTTCATCGTATAGAGTATATATGGAAATGTGTGTCTTTATTATGGATACTCTCGCTGGTTCCTTTAACTGAAAGATCCTCGGTTTTGGAAAAGTATTATAAGGAGAAACTCGATTGTGTATGGTTGATACGCTCGCTGCGTCTTAAAGGTCGTTATACTTTTCTATCGAAAATACATTTTTTGGCAACAAAATGCCCTAGAAATTATTTGTGCATACTGAATTCAAAAGTGTACAATATTCTCTAAGTCGGTTGGAATGATTGGGAATGTTTCGGCTATTTGTTTTAATTGTATTTTGCGTATATAACAGACAAACCTTCCATTAATGTACAGCAGGGAGACTTCTCACAAATCTATGAATGATGTCAGAGTTTAGTTTGAATCCAAAAGGCATAGCGTGGAGTTGCTTTATATGGCTTACAAATGTCGCTAGCATTAGTGACGGAAAACCCACCGCGGAGTTTTCTTGCCACGATTTGAGATCAGGAGTTCGGCTTTCGAGTAACTTTTAAATACGGCTTTGTATTCAAATACCGGAATTGCAAAATAAATTAGAATTTCACTGTAGCAATTTGACACTCGCTCATTGATATGTGAGAAGTTTGCTCATGTTCCTTAGCGGAATGTTCATGGGCAAATTTTGCATTTGCAATTTGACATATAAACGACTTGTTTCGGTGCTGCATACCGTGCATCCCGTTTTTCTCGAACAAAAAAATCGCGTATAGAACACTTAAGTATGCAACTGACTAACAATTCGTAAGAATAGTTAAGGCGCTATTGCACGGCATGTAGATTTCTTATGACATGTCACTTTTTGTGGGCACATGTTATTCAAAATGTTTGTCAAAATTGTCAATTTACCTACGATTCATCATTTTTGCTATCACAACTGTATGTAAACTTAAAAATTTGAGCAAAAGCTAATTTTTTCATGCGTAGAAGTTGATAAAGTTGTAAGAAAGTTGATTAAATCATAAATGTGTGAAAACAATTTAATTTGGGGTTACTTTCATCCGACTGACAAAAAACAGCTGAGTTCTTCATGTTTTTGTCATAAGACATGTGCTATTTTGAAAAGTTTTTTTCATATGTTAGTTTCATTTGTATCACACGCCATGTACAACTCAACATGTGCTAAATTTGACGTGTCATAAGACATCTGCATGCCGTGTAATAGAGCCTTTAGTAGTCGTATGATAGTGAATGAACTAATCACCACCCCTGTTTTCCCATTCGTGTCTTTTTTTGCAACCTTTTTATCCAGATATTCGCCATTCGCATAAAACTTGAATTTACAGATACAAAATTTAATCAACTTACATATATATGTTTATGTGTGAGACTACCTGACTTGTGGAAATGTGTGGAAGGATGTATTTTTTTTTTTTGGTATTTTTCTTCAATATTAAATGCATGTGAAATTAATTTAATTTCTAAACTTTAAAAGCTTTGCGCTTTACTCTCCAGCTTAAACGGTTTATTGACTCAGCCTTGCAAATT
Organism: Stomoxys calcitrans; assembly: GCF_963082655.1. Classification (NCBI taxonomy): domain Eukaryota; kingdom Metazoa; phylum Arthropoda; class Insecta; order Diptera; family Muscidae; genus Stomoxys; species Stomoxys calcitrans. The sequence goes on from NC_081556.1 coordinate 69,317,159, forward strand.
TTCAAGGGGGCGAGGGGAGTGGCAGAAAGAACATAATTTATTCGTACTCGCACACACTGTATGTGTATGTATGTGTATAGTTGCTTGCATTCACAATTCCGCACTCGATATATATGGTGCAACGTGTTTGGAGTGATTTAAATTTAATTTACTTTTCGTGTTCCATGGTTGGGTTGGCTTAGTTCCTTACTTGGTTATTTGCAATGTCACAGTGTTTGCCTGTATCTTACTTATATAGTTTATTTATAAAAATGCATTTGAACAAATTCTTTTTGTTTGTTAAAGGTTTTTTCGTTTTATTATAGTAGTTGTTTTCTTTGTGTGTGTGTGTGTGTGTTTTTTTGCTTCTAATCTTGCAAACACTCAAATCTAACAAATCTTAGATTTTATGTAATTTCCATGAAGTATGTACAAAAGATTTGATTGCAACTAAAATGACATACGGCAATCGATTGGAATGCAATTATGAGTGTCTGGAATTTTATCTGGCTAATTGTTGGATTCTGAGAATGTCGTTGGATCTGTACACGAGTCCAAGGATTGGCATGGACAATGAGTGGATGGTTGGATGGTGGCCCAGGGTGAGTGTGTATGTGGGCTTAATGTTGGGCAATCAAATTCTATTTTAATTAATTGCATTTTAACGAATTTGCATGGTATTTAGTTTAGTAAGTCGAGTTCATTTGCTGTGAACTTGTGTGGTGATATTTGACACTGATTGCACTTGCCTTGTCCTTCTGTCGTTCGTCTAAAATGTACATTTATAATTTGAAATATTTTTGTTAGACGTTTATTTGGATTTGTGTCGGCTTGTTTGCTGTCTGTTTAAACAACTGATAAACACTAATTACAATATTTGCTAAATATACATAAACTTTTAGTTATTATAGTACATACATGACTAGAGTTTTATATTAAATCTTAACATTTGTAAATTTTACTTAAATAGGATTTAATTTACTAACACTGCATTCATCTAAAGATGGCTATAAGGAAAAGTCTTAAGTAAGAAAGATTCGCCTGAAAAGAAGATAAAATGGAAAAAAATTATTACTTCCGATATAGAGTTCAATAAGTTAAAAAAATATATGTTAATTGGGCTGATTGACAACTAAACATATTTTGTATTCGTTTACACAAACTAAACAATTCTATCATGAAGTCATTTATTTAATAAAGAAGTTAAAACAAAAAACTGTTTGCGAGGCACAGTACCCACACGGCAAGCAAGTGGAAATAAGTCCACAACATTTGGCATATTGATCTGGACATATAATCTAGACATTTGTAAAGGAGGGCATATGCTTTCAGTGACAATAGGTATACAATAGTAATAACACTTTAAAATATTAATTAATATGGCTTCTTTAAATGGTTTTCTTTAATAAATTACTCAAATTGATTTTTGTTTGAACCGTTGAGTGCAGCGGACGTATTGTTATTTCACTCCGCAATAATTTTCCTGTAACTCGTAATAGGTCATTATTTTTGGAAGAAAAATTTAAGTCACTCAAGAATGGCTGCAATAGAGATATCCATCAGGCGGTTGATGATCTGCATCTGTTTCCAGTGGAGCGGCATAACTAGAGCCCGGGAGTAGGCTTAGAGTGGACTCCAAAGACCCAACGGCTGCGGCGGTGGTATCAGGCCGCAGCATGTTGTCTGCTACTGAAGCCTCGACTGGTGGAGCGGCTGCTCCAGGCTCCACTAGCCGACAGACGACTGGTCAGCAGGGGCTTTTGACGAAGACACCTGGTAAGATTCCAAAGAACAAGGCCGAACCTATTCCTTCTTCGCATGCCTATAATTCGCCTAGGCCATCGGCCTTCCCCTGCGAACCAACACGCTCTTAAAGAGGTTGGAATAATAGAAGACACATCGCTCTCAGGTTTATTGAAAGGCTTGGTGCGAATAATCCTAAGACTCTTACTGATAGGGAGAGAGACTCTCTAAATTGGGCTCGGGAATTCGCTGCACAGGCTACCCCAAAGACTACACGTCTAGAATCGGAAGCTGCACCGCAGTCAGCCAAAAGGCTGCGGTCACCTGGAGGGCATCCCATGCCTAAAAGAACTGGGGGGAACAACAGTAAGATGGGTCCAAGAACCTTTGCTAATGTCGCTAGGGACGGTTTGGTGATGGCAGTTGTCGACAAGGGAGAAGAACAGGGCTGCATACGTAGGAGTAATTGGAGTGGGATAGTCAATGGACTGTCATCAGTATACTCCGATGTCCTTGCGGAATGTCCTGGGTCTCCTCCAGTTTGTGACGATGTAGGCCAATACATATTTATTGCCTTCGGCGATCAACGCTCAATTGAAATGCATCTTTGTGCGCTAAAAAAGATTGGTGAGATCAGGCCGGGTGCGGCACTAGATTTAGTCAAGAAGGATTTTATTCCTTCTCTATCAATGGCGCATGCTTGGATACCAAGGATTCCCTCAGATCCTGAAGCGATACTTGGAAGACTAAGGGAATGTAATCCCAATCTTTCAACCACCGACTGGAAGATTGGTAGATTGGATGAGGCTGATGGTGGCCGGAGACATGCAGTATTCATACTAAACTCCGGCTGTCTCGCAGACCTCAACAAGTCTGAAGGGGTTGTATATTCCGGATTCAATAAGTTGAAACTGAAGGTCTATTAAAGCGGTGGGGTTGGGAAATCAGAAGATGACTCAGCAGTTGTTGCTGAACACTTGCCTGAGGAACTATCGACCACATCGCTAAAGTCTAGCGGATTGCAGGAGACTGAAAATCCCGCTGCCATAATGAACACATTAGGGGATGGCATCGAAACGGGAACCGACAAGCCCTGTGTGGGTGGGTCATAAAGTTGGACTGGGCTCAAACTGCGCGCCAGGGGGAGGCACGGAACTCTCAGGGGAATGGGAGACACAGAGCCTGTATTCTTGCAAATAATAGTGTAAATTTTGTTCTTCTTCCGTCGCTTAGCACTGAAGATTTAGTAGTAGCCAGCCTTGAAATAAACAAGTATCATTAATGGCTGGCTTCCCTATATATGGCACACGATTCAGAGATGCCGCCTTCAAACCTTAAGTCGCTGGTTGAAGCTGCTTCTGTAGGAAAGAAAAGCCTCATTGTAGGATGTGATGCTAATGCACATCACCAGGTATGGGGAAGTTCGGATGTCAACGAAAGTGGTGAGCTGCTTATTGAATATATTATAAGTTGCAATCTGGCGATTTGTAATAAAGGGGATAAACCGACCTTTATTACCAGGAACAGGCAGGAAGTACTAGATATTACCTTTGAATCGGAAGATATAAGTGGAAGAATATGCGACTGGGAAGTGTTGGACGACCACAGCTTCTCTGATCATCGTTATATTAGTTATGGAAATAGTGGTCAAGTGGAACACGAAGGCCCTGAATGACTCGCTTGTGTCAGCATGCCCTAGTGCCAAGCAAAGGGGCAAAAAGCGACCGCCACAAGAGCACCATACGATTAAGACATCTATTATAAGGCTGAACTAAGAAAATATAAGGGCGAGCTTAGAAAGGCTCAGAACAAATCGTGGGTAGAATTCTGCAGCTTCGTGGAGGATGCATCTGAGGCCTCTAGGCTTAGGAAGATTCTGTCCTCGAGACCTATTACGGTGGGGTATATCCAGAAGTCAAAGAATGTATGGACAGTGTCCAGTGAAGAAACACTAGAACTACTTGTTGATACACATTTCCCAGGAAATTCTCCAACGGACAACGTGGCGTCAGAAGAGGTTCTCACTGATATGCATTCGACGGAGACCATTAAGGAAATTGTGTCTGGGCCGAAAATCTTTTGGGCGATAAGAAGTTTTGACACGTTAAGTCGCCAGGCCTTGATGATGTATCACCGGTTGAATTACAAGCTGTGTCTGATAGACTGGTTCCCTGGCTTAGGAAGATATACTCTGCTTGTATCAGAATGTCATATATACCTGTGGGATGGAGGGACACTAAGGTCATTTTCATTCCGAAAGCAGGAAAACCCTACCACACAAAGGCGAAAGATTTTCGTCCTATTAGTCTGTCATCGTTTATGCTGAAGACTCTTGAGAGGTTTATAGAAACATATCTTAGAGCAAAGATCCCTGGAGATCGCCAGTCGCGACAGCAGCATGCATATAGTAAAGACAAATCCACTGAAACAGCTCTTCACGATCTAGTCGGCTACATAGAGGATTTTCTCGCTGTCAAGGAATCGGCAATGGTAGCGTTTCTTGACATTGAAGGTGCTTTCAATAATGTAAAACCGACGTCAATCATGAAGGAGTTTGAGTTTCTAGTTTTCAACTCTACCGTAAGGAAGTTTATTAATAACGTACTTACTAAGAGATGCATTACGGCAGGCTTGGGTCAAAAAGATGGGTCAACAGAGAAACACCTCAAGTAGGTGTACTATCTCCTCTACTTTGGAATATAGCCATTAACAATATATTATTGTCTCTTGAAGAAAAATGTGTAAAAGTGGTCTCGTATGATGATGACGTGACAATTGCGGTTAGGGGAAAATTTCCCAACACTCTAAGAGATATACTTTAGGAAGCTTGAAAGTGGTCTGGGTATAAATTCGCGCAAGACTGAAGCAGTTCTTTTCAGCAGGAGATACAAGTTGCCTACAGTGGTACCTGTCTCCTTGGGTGGAGAGAATGTCCCATTTACAGAATACGCAAAATAACTGGGGATTTTGCTGGACAGGAAATTGAACTTCAAATCCAAAATTTTGGAAAGGCCAAGAAAGACCTGCAAGAGAGACATTGGCAAAAGTTGGAGATTTAGACCGCGTGTCAGACCTATTATGGTATATGGTGTTATGGTCTGGTGGACGGCGCTTCAAAAATCCACCTACTACTCAATACTTTACCGGATCCAAAGGATGCCTTGGATGTGCATCACAGCCGCACTGAAGACGACATCATCTGATGCACTGAATTTAATGCTACATCTTATGCCTCTGAACATTGTGGCTACCCAAATTGCAGCGACCACTGCCGTGAGGTTAAGGGAGCCTTCTCATTGGTCATGTGGCGACCACGGATACTGTGTTATACTTATACAAAATCCGATGTTCCAGGCAGTGTGGATTACACCCTACATGCGACGCATTTTAATAAAAAGTACTGCAACGAATGATAGATGGTCACAAAGAGGCGGCTGTAAGCTTTCCAAAACTATGTGGCCTCATCTAGACTTCAAGAGGACTACCGTTTTGCTGTCATTGGCTAGAACAGACGTCTCAATCATTGTGTTCGTCATGACAGGTCACTGTCTAATAGGAAAAAATGCTGACAGACTGAAGGTTGCCAGCAACGACATTTTCAGAAGCTTTAGGGACATCGAAGAAGAGAATAGAACACCTTCTGTGTGTGTGTCCCGCACTAGCAGTTAGAAGGAGTTCCATTTTAGGTTCCCATTTCTTTGCGAACCTGTCTGATTTAACGGATGTGAACATTCGCAAGTTACTGGGCTTTTTAAAGCGATCTGGATGGTTCAACGGTAGGAACTGGAAGACATTTTTCATCTTCTGTTCCTGTGGCATCACAATGGACGAAAACGTCTAAGTGAATCAGTTGGCAGACTGCCACTTAAACCTAACCTAACCTATGTAAGGTTGAAACAAGTAAAAGCGTGCTAAGTTCGGCCGGGCCGAATCTTATATACCCTCCACCATGGATCGCATTTGTCGAGTTCTTTTCCCGGCATCTCTTTTTAGGCAAAAAAGGATATAAGAAAAGATTGCTCTGCTATTAAAACGATATCAAGATATGGTCCGGTTCGGACCACAATTAAATTATATGTTGGAGACCTGTGTAAAATTTCAGCCAATTCGTATAAGAATTGCGCCCATTGGGGCTCACGAAGTAAAATAGAGAGAACGATTTATATGGGATCTGTATCGGGCTATAGACCGATTCAGACCATAATAAACACGTTTGTTGATGGTCATGAGAGGATCCGTCGTACAAAATTTCAGGCATATCCGATAATAATTGCGACCTCTAGGGGTCAAGAAGTCAAGATCCCAGATCGGTTAATATGGCAGCTATATCAGGTTATGAACCGATTTGAACCTTATTTGACACAGTTGTTGAAAGTAAAAATAAAATACGTCATGCAAAATTTCAGCCAAATCGGATAGGAATTGCGCCCTCCAGAAGCTCAAGAAATCAAGTCCCCAGATCTGTTTATATGACAGCTATATCAGGTTATGAACCGATTTGAACCATACTTGGCACAGTTGTTGGATATCATAACGAAATACTTCGTGCAAAAATTCATTCAAATCGGATAAGAATTGTACCCTCTAGAGGGTCAAGAAGTCAAGACCCAAGATCGGTTTATATGGTAGCTATATCAGGTTATGGACCGATTTGAACCATACTTGGCACAGTTCTTGGGTATCATAACAAAACACGTCGTGCGAAATTCCATTCCAATCGGATAAGAATTGCGCCCTCTAGGGGGTCAAGAAGTCAAGACCCAAGATCGGTTTATATGGTAGCTATATCAGGTTATGGACCGATTTGAACCATACTTGGCACTGTTGTTGGATATAATAACAAAACACTTCGTGCAAAATTTCATTCCTATCGGATAAGAATTGCGCACTCTAGAGGGTCAAGAAGTCAAGACCCAAGATCGGTTTATATGGCAGCTATATCAGGTTATGGACCGATTTGAACCATACTTGGCACAGTTGTTGGATATAATAACAAAACACGACGTGCAAAATTTCATTCAAATCGGGTAAGAATTGCGCACGCTAGAGGCTCAAGAAGTCAAGACCCAAGATCGGTTTATATGGCAGCTATATCAAAACATGGACCGATATGGCCCATTTACAATACCAACCGACCTACACTAATAAGAAGTATTTGTGCAAAATTTCAAGCGGCTAGCTTTACTCCTTCGGAAGTTAGTGTGCTTTCGACAGACAGACGGACGGACGGACGGACAGACGGACGGACATGGCTAGATCGACATAAAATGTCACGACGATCAAGAATATATATACTTTATGGGGTCTCGGACGAATATTTCGAGTAGTTACAAACAGAATGACGAAATTAGTATACCCCCCATCTTATAGTGGAGGGTATAAAAAGATTGCATTCTTATAACCACCATCATGGCGTGGGGTGTGTACTAATCTAGTTTCCGTTTGTAACATCTCGAAACCCTAGGTTAGGTTAGTTTGGAAGGCACTCAAATAGCAACATCGGTTACTTGCCGCATCACTTGTAAACCTTACGTCTTTTGTGCTCACCTAGAGGAAAGTAGCAGAGAAGAAGATGGAGACCCTGTAAATTATATATTCCTAATTGTGTAGATAAACTAAGTCGATCCGTTCGTCTGTCTGTCGAAATCACGATAGCGGTCGAAAGCGTAAAGCTAGCCGCGCAGACACTTCTTATCAGATTTTGCACTTAGTGTTCTGTTATGATTTCCAACAATTGACATTTTGCACGGAGTAATTTGTTTTGACTTCCAACACCCGCGACAAATACGCTCTTAACCTTGCAACACATCGAAATATCCATTTCCGGCCGTATACAGTAAATCTATATTCTTGATCGACATCAAAGTCTAAGACGATCTCGCCATGTCCGTCCGTCTGTCCGCCTATTTGTTGAAATCACGCTACAGTCTTGAAAATAGAGATATTAAGCAGTAAGTTTGCACAAATTCTTTTCTTGGCTATTGAAAAGTTAAGATCAAAGATGGACTACATCGGCCTATATCTTGATATAGCCCCATTTAGACCGATCTGCGATTTATGATTTTACGCCTATAAAAGCGACATTTATTGTCCGATTTTGCTGAAATTTGAGACAATGAGTTGTGTTAGGCCACTCGATATCCTTCTTCGATTTGGCCTAGACCGGTGCAGATTTGGATATAGATGCCACATAGAACAATATCTCGATTAAAGGTTTTGGACCAGAAATGCCGCACTTATTGTCCGAAACGCTGAAACTTGGTACAGTGAGTTTGTATTAAGTTCTTCGTCATTTTCTTTTTTTATACCCTCCACCATAAGATGGGGGGTATACTAATTTCGTCATTCTGATTGTAACTACTCGAAATATTCGTCTGAGACCCCATAAAGTATATATATTCTTGATCGTCGTGAAATTTTATGTCGATCTAGCCATGTCCGTCCGTCTGTCCGTCCGTCCGTTTGTCTGTCGAAAGCACGCTAACTTCCGAAGGAGTAAAGCTAGCCGCTTGAAATTGCACAAATACTTCTCATTAGTGTAGGTCGGTTGGTATTGTAAATGGGCGATATCGGTCCATGTTTTGATATAGCTGCCATATAAACCGATCTTGGGTCTTGACTTCTTGAGCCTCTAGAGTGCAGAATTCTTATCCGATTGGGATTAAATTTTGTACAACGAGTTGTGTTATGATATCCAATAATTGTGCCAAGTATGGTTCGAATCGGTCCATAACCTGATATAGCTGCCATATAAACCGATCTTGGGTCTTGACTTCTTGAGCCTCTAGAGTGCGCAATTCTTATCCGATTGGGATGAAATTTTGCACGACGTGTTTTGTAATTATATCTAACAACTGTGCTAAGTATGGTTCAAATCGGTCCATAACCTGATATAGCTGCCATATAAACCGATCTGAGTTCTTGACTTCTTGAGCCTCTAGAGTGCGCAATTCTTATCCGATTGGAATGGAATTTTGCACGACGTGTTTTGTTACGATATCCAACAACTGTGCAAAGTATGGTTCAAATAGATCCATAACCTTATATAGCTGTCATACATACCGATCTTGGGTCTTGACTTCTTGAGCCTCTAGAGGGCGCAATTCTTATCCGATTGGAATGGAATTTTGCACGACGTGTTTTGTTACGATATCCAACAACTGTGACAAGTATGGTTTAAATCGGTCCACAACTTTATATAGCTGTCATATAAACCGATCTTGGGTCTTACTTCTTGAGCCTCTAGAGGGCGCAATTCTTATCCAATTTGAATGAATTTTGGCACGTAGTATGATATCCAACAACTGTGCCAAATATGGTTCAAATCGGTTCATAACCTGATATAGCTGTCATAAAGGGTGATTTTTTTGAGGTTAGGATTTTCATGCATTAGTATTTGACAGATCACGTGGGATTTCAGACATGGTGTCAAAGAGAAAGATGCTCAGTATGCTTTGACATTTCATCATGAATAGACTTACTAACGAGCAACGCTTGCAAATCATTGAATTTTATTACCAAAATCAGTGTTCGGTTCGAAATGTGTTCATTCACCGTAACACATTTCGAACCGAACACTGATTTTGGTAATAAAATTCAATGATTTGCAAGCGTTGCTCGTTAGTAAGTCTATTCATGATGAAATGTCAAAGCATACTGAGCATCTTTCTCTTTGACACCATGTCTGAAATCCCACGTGATCTATCAAATACTAATGCATGAAAATCCTAACCTCAAAAAAATCACCTTTTACAAGCCAGCCCTCCTGCAATGGAGACAGACAGTGTCCTGCGAATGGAGACAAAGTCGGAACAAGAACGAAGGAAGCGCGCACGGCCCCTGAGTCTTAAACGACTTAAAGACTTTCAAGAGATGCCACATCCATCACGAAGGAGGAAAATAGTTTTCTTACGAAAGAGTGTCAAGGAAGCACAACAGAGATGAGCTGATTTTTTCATCGGTAGTGTCATCAGTCCCAAGTGGAGGATTTGGTTAGCGGTCGAATTTTCGAACATGTGTGGAACTCTGTATGGGTCCACCCATACAAATGATGAGCTGCGAGTATAGAGGGGACATATTACGCTGCATTTTGCGTCGGCGGCACAAACTAACAGCTTGCGCCCTCACAGGGAGCGTAGAGGGCGCATCTTTCCATCTTTATATCCATCTTCACTAGCTTGTTTAACATAAAGGAGTTTTTCGCCAAGTAAACTTTCCTTGTAAACTTCTAATATATTCTTCTTAAACTTCCAATATATTCTTTAAGTAGATTATAATAGATATACTAAAAACTTTCCATTTTTGCACAACTCCATTATGGTTTTGTATTTATATTAATCTGCTGAACGTGCAACAAGTAAAAGCGCGCTAAGTTCGGCAGAGCCGAATCTTATATACTCTCCACCATGGATCGCATTTGTTAAGTTCTTTTTTCGGCATCTCTTCTTAGGCAAAAAAGGATAAAAGATAAGATTTGCTCTACTATTAGAGCGATATCTTGAGAGGATCCGTCGAATAAGATTTCAAGCAAATCGGATAGGAATTGCGCCCTTTAGAAGCTCAAGAAGTCAAGTCACCAAATGGGTTTATATGACAGCTATATTAGGTTATAGACCGATTTGAACCATACTTGGCACAGTTGTTGGATATCATAACAAAATACTTTGTGCACAATTGCATTCAAATCGGATAAGAATTGCTCCCTCTAGTGGCTCAAGAAATCAAGATTCAAGATCGGTTTATATGGCAGCTATATCAGGTTATTAACCGATTTGATCCTAATTTAGCACAGTTGTTGGAAGTCATAGCGAAACACGTCGTGCAAAATTCCAATCGGATAAGAATTGCTCCCTCTAATCAGAAGTATTTGTGCAAAATTTCAAGCGGCTAGCTTTACTCCTTCGGAAGTTAGCGTGCTTTCGACAGACAGACGGACGGACATGGCTAGATCGACATAAAATGTCATGACGATCAAGAATATATATACTTTATGAGGTCTCAGACGAATATATCGAGTAGTTACAAACAGAATGACGAAATTAGTATACCCCCCATTCTATGGTGGAGGGTATAAAAATACTCACACCATTGCACATTTAAAAGTGTGAGTATCACTGGTCTATACGCTCAAATACTCACCCTATCTTTCTAACAGGAAAAACGTGAGAGAATAATTATTGGTGCAGTAAACGAATAATCATGTGCGGCTATCGATACACTTGTACAATTGATGAGTTTTTTGTTTTAGAACAAAAGATAGGTCCTTTTACGGTAGCCGAAGCTGCTAAAGGGTTCACAATAAGTAGAGATGGGTTTCCACCTGTTAAATACCCAATGCTTCTGTATTTATTGGGCAAATACCCATTAAATACCTTTTTTGGGTATTTATAAATATTCAGATATTTTGGAAATTGAAATTATTTTGTAAATTTTTTTTTTTATAATTTTTTATTCTTTGTATCTGAAACTGACTTCCTGATCTCATGAAATCGGACTATAATTCTATTTAGCCGCTATATAGACCGATCTCAAGACTTAAAGTGATGAGGCAATTAATTCCTCATTTTTCATCCGATTTCGATCAAATTTGGCACAGTGAGTTCTAACAGACCCCTACCAATCTTCCGAAATGTGGTCCAGATCGGACCACATTAGGGTATAGCTGCCATATAGACCGATTTCCCGACATAGTGTATTGAACCTATAAAAGGAGCACTTTTTATCTGATTTCTATGAAATTTGAAACAGTAAGCGTTGGTACTCCTCTACACCTTTTTGTTGAATATCGCTTAGATCGTACCATATTTGGATATAGCTGCCATATAGACCGATCTTCCGATATAGAGTATTGGGCCCATAAAAGGAGCAATTTCCATCCGTGAAATTTTAAAAAGCGAGTTTTTATAGAGCCCTACACCTCTTTGTTGAATATCGTCCAGATTAGACACTATTTCAACTGTCATTCAATTAACTTTCCGGATAGATTCAGTCCGACCGAACTTACTATGCTTTTATTCATTTTAGTGGATCCTTTTGTCTACACTCGGCAACTTGATGATATTTCAGCGTTAGAATAATATTTAATACACATCGCATTTAATGAACATAGACCTAAATTTAATTCATAATAATACATTTGTTAAACAAGGCTGTTTATTGTCGCCAACCCTCTTTGCCATTTACCTTAATGATTTACATGAACACTTGGAGGGAGGACTTCAAGTGGATCAAACTAACATTCGTCTATTAATGTACGCGGATGATATAATAATAATGTCGGATAATCCGAGAACTTTACAACAAATGATCTACAACTTGGAATCTTACTGTGATAAATGGGGAATGGAAGTTAACCAGATAAAATCTGAGATAATGGTATTTAGGAAAGGCGGAAAACTTTCCACAAACGAAAAATGGGAATACAAAGGCGAACTGATCAGAATAGTAAATGAATAAAAGTACCTGGGACTGATACTAACTCCGAAATTATCATTTACTAAACACCTGTCAAAGAAAGAAGAAGCTGCAAAAATTGCTCTTAATTCCACATGGAAACATTTTATTGCTAAACCATCCGTTAACCTAACCTCGAAGTGGAAATGTTTTTACGGTGCGCAGATATGGGGAAATTCCTACTTTAATGAGGTGGAAAAACTCTACCGATACTTTATTAAAAAAATATTGAAACTTCCAGAGGCCACTCCAAACTATGTAATCGCTCTAGAGACAGGATACGAACCTGGTTACATATATACTTATTCTTTGCACTTACAATACTTGTCGAAAGTGTTATTCGATCTCGAGAGCCGCAGACTGCCACATATACTAGCCGAAAAACTTGCAAACAAAAATCTAGCCTGGTTTAACGATTATAGTACCCAACTCTCGTTGCATAACATAAATAGTAATAATGTAAAAATAAATAAAAAATCTTGGATGAGTGCAGCACAGTAACTTTTAATGGACATGAAAGCCAATAAGTTTAATGATCACTTACAAAAAGCGCAGCAAAGTGAAAACAGAATATATATGTAAATACCTCGATTACAATGTTGGCCCCATGTATTGCACAGAAAAATTCAGCCAAGAACAAATAACTTTGATTCTGAAAGCTAGAGGTGATCTAATGTGGTTGAACTTTAATAAATATAGGACCTCGAATGAACAAAGATGTTCATTGTGTAATTTGGGAAAAGCAGAAAATTTAGTCCATTTCATTGGCCGCTGTCCAGTATTATGAGATTTAGACATTTTAATAGAACTCTATTGGATCAAACCGAAATTATTAGCATACTAAATGGTGGTGAAGGTTTTTGCTGGGTGAATTTACTAAACTTCTTAAAGGAAGCAAGAAAATATAGAAATATGTTAATAGAATAGTTTAATTACTAATTAAGAATAAAATTAAACAGAAAAATATAATAACTCAATACTCCGGCAGACGGTTTAATTATAAACCATGCTGTAAAATTCTTTAATATCAATAAGATATTTTTTGTAAAATTGTTTTATACATATTATAACGTTATATGAAATAAAGAACCATTGAATTGAAATTGAAAAAAAAAAAATAATACATTTGCGCCCATCTCTTCAACATATGAATTCGAATTACATAAAGAGGCAAATAGAGACACGCCAGTGTAAGGCTTTGGTTCAAATACATCGTTCAGTAGCGCTTCGGAAGGAAACTATAGATATTCAAAGATCACTTACGATAACGCACGTTGCAATTATCGAAATTGCAAAATTTTTTTTTTTTACCTAGTGTAGTCTAACCATCTGTTGCTGTTTGAAGTACCCAACTCTTCAAATATTCAATACATGGTTAGCTGTTTACAAAACTGTCTGAACAAGTTAAGTTGGCAGAATGGGCAATTGCAAGGACAACTACTGCAGCCATATGGCCTGACAAACTTATGGACTAATTTAACTGAACATCTACTGGCAGTAGATAAGTGATTACGCCTCAATAGGCTTCAACTTTTTGTTGTGTTTACTTACCGCATTCCTAATGTATTCACCAAGACACAGGGTGCCACTACGTACATGAATATGGCTGCGATTCTGTCGGCAGATGAAGTTTTTCTTCTGGATATAGCCGCCATGTTATCTCCTGCAAATGAAAGCCATAGAATTATAAAAGCTCATGTGACTAATCTTATTGATGTGGATGCAAAAAATTCCAATTCCAATACCAAGAGTGGTACATAATAGCCCATCACACTGGTGCATATTAATTATTTTTTGAAAATTTTTTAGTTCTTAAATTTTAAACATAAAAATAACAAAGAAGACATATTTTTAGTTTTTAAAATATAATTGCCTTCATTTTGATACAACCGCTTATTTTTAACAAGTTGTCTAAGCAAAAACATTAATTAAATTGTAAATCGGTTGATTTTGTTGGTATGACAATGATGGTAAGATTGAATCTGCAATCTTACACTTTAATATTAGAACTTACCCTTTGACACAAAGACGTATATGCTTGCTGGTTCCGTGTTGCTCGCCGAGCATGTGTAATTTCCAGAATCCGAAATTTGGGGCTCTCGTATGATTAGGCGGCTTTGCGTTCGTGGGCCCGGTGTTGTCTCGATTGATATATCCCGTCTAGAGTCATAATAATTGATCAGTCGCTCGTTCTTTTGCCAAAATACATATTGTGGTGGTGTTGGGCTCTGTAAAAAAGGTTGGATTACATTAGGTTAATTATTTTGGAAAATTTTTTATGGCTTTTTTCTCCAATAAACCGCACTTAAAATTGCCTTATCCCAAGCCATAACATAGTTTTTTTTTTATTCCAGTAGGCAGGGTATAAGCGGCAGTCTGTCATGAGACGCACTTAGGTCCATTGTGATACCACATGAACAGAAGAAGGAAGATGCCTTCTAGTTCCTACCGGTGAACCATTTAGACCGCTTTAAAAAGCTCAACAACTTGCGAATGTTCACTGAAACTTAGCTTATATGTCGCTAGAGGCATACTCACAGATTCCAGTTCCTCTTGAATGTATAAGGAATTTCCTAGTAGCGCAAGCTTATCTGCTTTACAATTCACTGGAATATTTCTGTGGTCCGGGACCCAGAACAGGTGAAGTTTGAACAGCTCAACCATCTCGTAGTGACATCTGCGAGTGTCGAGGGCGGTTTTTGTATTCAGAAATACGTTCCTCAGGGATTTAATGGCTGCCTGCCTGTCTGAGAAGATATTTATGCCAGTTGTCGTTATGAAATTATATCTAAGCCATTCCCGCATTTCTGTAATCGCAAGGATCTCCGCTTGATAAACACTACAGTGGTCGAGTAACCTTCTCGATATGACAAGTCCAAGTTCATCAGTGTACACTCCAAAGACCAACTGGTCGTCTAGCTTGTAACCACCCTTAAAAAAATCTATTTAACTTCTATTACCATGGATATTGCAGTTCCAATCGGTTCTATCAGGAAAAGTGGTACAGCACTTTTTATCAAAAAGCAGCTCAGGAACATCGGGCAATGAATAAAGGATAACACAGTACCCGTAGCAGCCGCATGGCCAAAAAGAAAGCCCCCCTAACCTCACAGCAGTGGTCGCAGCAATCTGTCTAGTCTCAGTACGGCTGTAATGCACAAACAAGCCATCCTTTGGATCCGGCTGAATATTGAGCAGTAGGTGGACTTTAAAGCGCTGTCCACCAGACCATAACACCACATAGTAATTTAGGTCTGACAACTGCAGTATATACCTAGTTCATGAGGCGCGGTCTAATCCATCAACTTTTGTTAACGGTTCTCTTGCAGGTACATAGGGCAAATGTCGCATTTCTTGTCCTTTCCAAAATGTTTGATTTGAAGTTCAATTTTCTGGCCACCGAAACACCCAGGTATTTTGCGCTTTCAGTAAATGAAACAATAACAGCGACACGGTCGGTAGGACGGTGAAAATCCTAGAGAAGACGAGACTATTACTGAATGGAAGTAAAAAGGAGGTTAGTATAGCTATTGGTATCATAACGGGACACATAGAACTACGAGCTCACTTTTGTAAAATCGGTGCGTCATGTGATAGCATGTGTAGGGCAAAGGGGTAATATGATGAGACGTTGGAGCATTTCCTTTGTCATTGCCCGGCTTTCGCGTCTAACAGATGCCGGCACCTAGATGGGGACACAATACCATACATGAAGTAACTTAGGGGCACGGCATGGAAAACAATTAAGGATTTTGTAAGTAGCACGGAATTTTAATTTAGATTTCCTTTTCGAGATTACTTTTACATTTTTAGAGCGCACAACAAGCCGATTACTGGCTTAGGTGTTTGTCTATAGTGCCATGGGGCAGATTTAATATCTGCACCTTTTTTCACCCTAACCTAACCTAAATGAAACATTCTCTCCTCGCAAGGAGACAGTTGCCACTGTGTATAGCTTGTATCTACTGCTGAAAATAACTTCCGTCTCAGACCACTTTCGGTAGCATACACCGCCCTCGTAAGCGGAGCTTGCTGAAGTATATTTCTAAAACTGATTGGAAACTTTCCCCTAACCTCAATAGCCCCGTCATCAGTATACGCGACCACTTTACACCATTTTCTTCCAGAGACAAAAATATATTGGTAATAGTTATATTTCAAAATAGAGGACAGTACACCTCCCGTGTTCCTCTGCTGACCCATATGTTTACATCCACTGATCCCAAGCCTGCAATAATGTTTATTTTGGTTAATAAGTTATTAATAAACTTACATATGATAGTGTTAATGCCTAGAAACTCCAGATCCTTCATGATTGATAGCTGACTGATCGTGCAGGGCTGTTCCAATAGACTTGCCCTTACAAAATGCTTGTTGTTGCCCAAAGATATGTTTCTATCAACCTCTCTGGAGCCTAATAGGACGAGAAACTTTCGTGTGTTAAGGTTTACATGCTTTTGGAATGAAAATGACCGTGTCCCTCCATTCCACAGGTATATAAAAAATGCTGATTCAAGCAGAGTATAGTTCCCTAAACCAAGAAGCAAGAAGAAGGTTATACATCATAAGGGCCTGGCACTTAAAGGGTCTCGATTCAGACACAATTTCCCCAATAATCTCCGACGAATGCATAACAGTGACAACCTCTTCTGGCGCCACGTTGTGTTTCAACTAGTAGTTCTAGTGTTTCCTCACTAGACCTTGTCCATACATTCTCTGACTTCCGAATATACCCCACCGTAATACAATAGGTCTCGAGGACGTAATCTTTCTTAGCCTTGAAGCTTAAGATGCATCCTCCAAGGAGCTGCAGAGTTCCACCCATGATTTGTTCTGAGTTTTTTTCAGCTCGCCTTTATATTTTCTAAGCTCAGCCTTATAGATGTCCCAATCGTGTGGTACTCTTGAGCTTTCGCCCTGTTGAAGAGTTTTCTGCAGTCCTTCCTAAGACAAACCATTTCGGGAGTCGCTGTTTGCCCTTGACTTGGCACAAGGACATGCTTACACAAGCGAGTCATTCAGGGCCGCTTGGCCATTATGTCTATGTCCTCCGCAGTTTCACTTCCTTTTTTTTTTGTCTAGAAGGAATAGTCGTGCAGAATTTGTGCTGAAGTTAATCCCAGTCCGCTATTTTACTGTTTAGCCGAGGTATTTTTGCCAAGGCTGAAACTAATACACTGATAATCAGAGAAGCAGTGGTCATCCCACACTTCGCAGTCGCATATCCTTCTGCTTACATCTTTCGATACAAAGGTGACATCTAATACCTCCTGCCTGTTTCTGGTAATAAAGATCGGTTTATTCCCTTTATTGAAAAACGCTAGATTGCAGCTTATAATATATCAAAAAACAGCTCCTTCTTTTCGTTCATATCCAAACTTTCCCATATCTGGTGATGTGCATTAGCTTTCTGGAGTCAGGCTCTTTTTCCCTGCAGAAGCGGCTTCAACTAGTAACTTAAGGCTTGAAGGCTGCATCAGTGACCGAAGAAAAAACACATTTAGACTACTCTTTACAAGAACACAGGCTCTGTGTCTTCCATTCTCCGTACCCTTGAGTAGGTTAAACGCAGAAACTCCTAGTACACGACGATTCCTCCACACACCCATGGTTTCTGGATAAGAACCACGTCAAATCCCCCAGCCATCGGAAGGACCTTTAATGCCGCCGAAGCGGCCCACCGATGGTGGAGATCTATCTGTAGAAACCATAGTCATGATTCAGATTTTCCACCACTGTTGCGCAACAGTTCGTCCCAATTAATATAGTCATATAGTAAACGATACGGTACTTCCAAAGTGCTCCATATGAGGATTTTTTTCTGCGAATACGATTCATATGCAAAGAACATAGTTTTATGACACTTATATAGAAAACATTAATTATAAAGTGCACCACTACTGTAATAGTGATCAAGTGCGTCTATCTACTCAGAATAACATCCTGCCCAGTTCTTCTGTCCGGGTAGCCGCTTGTCTATCTGTTCGTTTTTAAGTTACCACGTTTTTTTTTATAGAATCCATAGATTCCATTTTTGGCATAAGAATAAATTTAAAGACTTTGCCCGATTTAAATACGATAAAGTTGGAACTTCAGTTCATCGGCTAGATTTCTTCTCGTTTAAGGTGAAGCAAAATCACGAACTTGTCCCACAGTAGTTGAGTAGGGTATGAAAATGTCTTATTTATAACCAGCAACAGATTTGATTATACTTCTCTATACAAGAACATGCGATGTGCACTTTGCTCTTAGTGATTTCACCCTCAAACGGTGCATACATAATTATTTTATATTTATTTAGCATATTTATTTTAGATAATTAAACAAAACAACAAAACTACGAGAAATTCAAATTAAAAGCAATTTCCATATGAAAGAGAACAATCAATTTGCATAATATTTTTGTTCTTCGCACACACACACATATACACTTATATGCACACAAAGCGAGAGCAATGATAGAGATAAAAAAAGTAACAGGACATGTATTCTAACCCATTTCTTGCTTGAATCCTTTCCACAGCACTTGTTACCCATAATGAATCTATGGATAAACAACCAAATTCGCCCATTTAACTGTTTGAGCAGTGGTGGGTGCATGTAAGAGTTGGTGGGAGGAGGATAAGCGACAGGATGAAGGATGAAAGCATAGTCAAACACAACAACTGTACAGCTGTAGAGATATGTGTTTAACATAGAAATCGCGGATTCGCGTATTTCACAAACAATCCTCCTTTGGATTGCATGCATAACAATGAATGGGAAAACACAATGAGAGCAGGAAACCTCCAACAAAACAAACTGAAATAAACTTACATTCTTACACAATAAAAGCAGATGAATTTCAATCTCAGTCTGCTACTGCTCTGGGTAGAGTTCCACACAGATGCAAGCTCTTGAGCGAGTTCTTTGCATAGATTTAGCTTTGCCAAAGACAAAACATTCAAAACCACTTTTCAAAGTTATTGTGATGAGCGACACAAGTTTTCCGACATAAGCCCTAGACAAAAGTTTCTTATTACAATATGGATCCATAGGATCGACACCCATCTCCTCCCCCAAAAAAGGGGTTTAACATTTTATTCAACAATATTTAATTTTTCTATATAAGGAATATGCCATATGCCTCGCAGATGACGATTTCAAGTCTATTCATGATGTGTTTTCGTAGAATTTACTAATGTAGTTATCTTGTTTGCATGTTACCTTAAGACACACAAAAGACTGCACCGTTACTATGGAAGAGTATTACAACTGTAAAATTTTCTCTAAAGATATAATTGTGTGTGGATAGTGTTAGGCCCCTCAACATCCTCCTTCAATTTGGCCCAGGTCGGTTCCGATTTGGATATAGCTGCCATATAGACCGTTCTCTCGATTTAAGGTTTTGGTCCCATAAAAGGCGCATTTATTGTCCGATTTCGCCGAAATTTGGGACAGTGAGTTGTGTTAGGGCCTTCCACAACTTTCTTCAATTTGGCCCAGATTGGTGCAGATTTGGCACATTTATAATCCGATTTCGCTTAAATTTGACACAGTGACTTATGATAGGCTTTTCGACATCCTTGAGGTATATGGTTCAGATCGGTCTATATTTGGATACGGCTACCAAAACCACCAATATTTTGTTCTACAATGACATGTACTTATTAGACCACTCAATATCCCTGCCAAGTGTAGTCCAAATCGGATCATGCTGCTATGGAGGCACAAATTATGCATTTTTCACAGGATTATGACGAAAGGTGGTTTACATGTATTCCCGAGGTGGTGGGTATCCAAAGTTCGGCCTGGCCGAACTTACTGCCTTTTTACTTGTTTTATCAAACATATGGTCTGTAACCAGAGCGTAGATTGTTTGCTATTTGAAATAACACTTCTGCAAAAATGTTTACTACTAACAGTTGTTTTTACTAAATTTTGATTTTTATTAAAATTTTTAATGAAATAAAAAAAGAGAATTAATTCAATTTGTGCGCCGCACAAACTAAACTAACGAGCGATTTAGGTGCCATGATTGTGTGATTTGACTTTTGAGACAATTAGAGTTGTTTGAAAGAAAAAACGTGTATCAATTTGCCAAGTACAGCTCATTGACGATATTTAAACTCCAGAGTCATTTAAAATATAAACCATTTTATAGAGGCATGACACCGCATCAGTGGTGACGATTGAAGGATGAAGTGTAAATGTTTTAAAATAAATAATCTTTTGCACTGAAAAATATTTGATGTGAAATATGGTAGCTAATAAAATGAAAATAATCGCATATACTATTTCACTCGTTGAGTGCAACTATAAAAGCCCCGTTATATTGAGCATCCACAGACTTTTTAGAGGTCAGCCTGCTGTTCTGGAATTGCAAACATTATATTGTTACAGCAGAACTACTGCTGTAACAGCTGCAAACATAACAATCAACAGTCAGTAAACAGTTGCTGTGTTTTATTTACCAGTCTAGCGGATTCGCTGGCTTATAGATAAGTAAAACTCTCTTCCCGCTAAATGCTTTATACTTTAGCGTTGGCAGCAAAACAAACAAACAAAACAAACAAAATAAGTCATTTAGATTTTAAATAAATATTTCTCGGACTTCACAAATGTGATTTTTCTAAAATCGTAAGCAATTTTGCCGCTTCAGAACGTTTAATTAGTGAATAAATATGTTGCGTTCTTCATCTTTCAGTTTTGTCATTCAAATAGAATGATGGCACCATATCTTTTAATATAGGGCGATACTAAGCGGCGATAAGATAAACCGCTTTGCTAAACGGGGATATCATTCTTCTCCTTTCAAACTAGGAGAAAAAATCCGCTTAATAGGTAAATAAAACACCTCTTGTGTTTGCTTCTATTAGCTGACTTTTTATACCGACTTTTTATACCTATCGGTCTAAGAAATGGAATAGCTCCCAAAATATTTCGATATAGTCGATTTGTGAAATTCGTGTCCACTCTTTGCAGCATATAAATCGTTATGTTAGCAGTGGTGTTCTTTTTATAATGCATGTTTTGCTTGTTTACGCCGCGGGAAATGTGAAAGTGAGCCTCGTCACTGAAAAAAACTACAGCGTCTTCAGAAGGGTAGTCAATCAGCATTTCACATGCATTTTGACGGGCAAAATCGCGTTCAGTTAGCAGCTCGACGTTCTGATTCGAAATAGCCATGTCCATCAGTCCGTCCGTCTGTCGAAATCACGATAGCGGTCGAACGCGTAAAGCTAGCCGCTTGAAATTTTGCACAGATACTTAATATTGATGTAGGTCGGTGGGGATTGGGACATATTGGTTCAGATTTAGATATAGCTCCCATAAAAACCGATCTCCTGATTTGACTTCTTGAGCCCCTGGAAGCCGCAATTTTTGTACGATTTAGCTGAAATTTGCACTTGGTGTTCTGTTATGACTTCCAACAGCTGTGTCGAGTACGGTCCAAATCGGTCTATAACCTGATAAAGCTCTTATATAAACCGATCTCCCGATTTGACATTTGAAGCCCCTGGAAGCCGCAATTTTTGTCTGATTTGACCGAAATTTTGCACATGGTGCTCGGTTATGACTTCCAACAACTGCTTCAAGTACGGTGCAAAAAACCATAAGATTATGATCTGCAACTTAACTTATTTCTTATAAACTTTTAGCAGAATCCATTGTGGTGGGTTCCCAAGATTCGTCCCGGCCGAACTTTGCACGCTTTTACATGTTTCTGTTCATGTTAAATGAATGTTTTTACTGTATTTTTTAATAAAAATATGATATTTTTAAAACATTTTACACTTTAGCTTTACATCGAAAGAATACATTCGCACTACTTCACTAGATCTTCTTAAAATCCCTTTTATTTGAACCGATGTGAAAGAAGATCGGAATTTTTGAATTTACATAACAAAAGAACAAATAAGATCGCGTTAAGTTCGGTCGGGCCGAACCTTACATACCCTCCACCATTGATCGCATTTGTCGAGTTCTATGCGCGGTATCTCTTTTTAGACAAACATAGAATATTGAATAAGAACTGTTATGCTATTGGAGTTATATCAAGTTATAGTCCGATTCGGACCACAAATGAATGCTGAACATTGTAGAAGTCATTGTGTAATATTTCAGTTCATTTGGATAAGAATTGCGCCATGTAGGGGCTCAAGAAGCAAAATCGGGAGATAGGTTTATATGGGAGCTGTATCAAGCTATTGATCGATTCAGACCATAGTAGACACGTATGCTGAAGGTCATGAAAGAAGCCGTTGCACAAAATTTCAGCCAAATCGGATGAGAATTGCGCCCTCTAGAGGATCAAGAAGTCAAGATCACAGATCGGTTTATATGGCAGCTATATCAGGTTCTATGTCGATTTAAGCCATAATTGGCATAGTTATTGGAAGTCATAATAAAACACCTCATGCAAAATTTTATCCAAATCGGATGAGAATTGCGCGCTCTGTTGGCTCAATAAGTCCAGATCCAAGATCGATTTATATGACAGTTAAACCAGATTATGAACCGATTTAAATCATACTAAGCACAGTTGTTGGAAGTACTAACAAAACACGTTGTGCAAAATTTCATTCCAATCGGAGAAGAATTGCGCCTTTTAGAGGCTCAAGAAGTCAAGACCCAAGATCGGTTTATATGGCAGCTATATCAAAACATGGCCCGATATGACCCATTTAGAATCCCAACCGACCCACAATAATAAGAAGTATTTGTGCAAAATTTCAAGCGGATAGGTTTACTCCTTCGAAAGTTAGCGTGCTTTCGAAAGACAGACGGACATGGCTAGATCGACTTGCCGACCAAGAATATATATACTTTGTTGGGTCTTAGACGCATATTTCGAGATGTTACAATCAGAATGAAATTAGTATTCCCCCGTCCTATGGTGGAGGGTATAAAAAGAGAAAAAATTTCACTGAAAAGGATGTTGCAAAATGTTGAATTTTTTAGCGACAACCCTATTAGTGTAGGGTAAAAATATGTTCTTTGTGATATAAGGATGAAAGTTCTTCGTAGCGTCCGTTACAAATAAAGGTTTTGTTTTTTGAAAGGTTTAGAAATTGGGTGTATAAAAATATGTCCAGTTTCAATAATTAAATGATGTTCACATAAGCAATCTTAAGGCAATCGAGAGATTGGTGATAGGCCTGCAAATTCCGCTTATTATAATGGATCGTTGTTTTAGTTTTGACACCCTTGCACTTTCTATACTTGCAAAACCTATGGCATATATTGGTAGTTCATTAAGGGGAGCAAAATTGCACAAAGATGGTATAAAGTGAAAATGTTTAATATATTTGTTCAGAAGATATATTCGTACCAGTATATCTTAATTTGATGTCCATTTCTATGAGATGATACCGCCCAGGTTATAAGTCGAGTCTATCGACCTTGCCGAATACAAAATGTGGAAAAGCCCCTATGGCCATTATAGTTCACAAAACCTTCAAATTTGCAGATAAAATTCCGTTTAGGAACTGGATGGAGACATACCATTGACTCAATGATAATGGAATTCTTTTATGTCATAATGTCATTCAATATCGACAGTAAGAAAAAAGTTAAAGATTAGAGTAGACGAAAAACAAGTTTTCAAAAACTTCAAAATAGTCTTTTTTAAAGCGATCTGGATGGTTCAACGGTAGGAACTAGAATTCATCTTCCTTCTCCGGTTCCAGTGGTATCACAATGGGCGACATTTAAGTGAGTCTAATGAGAGACTGCCACTTAAACCTAACCTAAGCGTCGTCCACTTATCGCGTAAAGATTTTTTTTGTGTTGTGATTCTTGGTATCACCAAAGAAGATTCTATTAAATTTTCTCTTGGGTGCATTGCAGGTATACAACAGGAACTTCTGGACACTGTACATACAAACATTCTAAGTTACTGATGATAGCGTTTTAATTTTTATTTTTTTTTTTTTGTATTTGAAGTAAAATAAGTTCTTGACATTATTTTACTGATAATAAATAATTCACTTACCTTTTCTATTATGCAAACCAGATTGATTGTTGATCCCATGTCGACATGCAATTCACCAGAGCCCAATATAAATGCTTCTGGTACAACCACTTGGAGATTAACAAAATGCGATATGATGCCAGTGGGGGTTGAAACCTGGAAGTAAATAAAAATAAAAATTGTATGGATGCAGCTCAAATTTAAGCATTATAACTAAAAACAAAACAAGTACTCTTTAGTGAAATCCTTATTTCTGGTGAACTCGCTTTAGTGAAAAATCATTTAATTGAAAACACCGAAAACGTATAAGTTAAAAGGATATTACAATGGATAACTATTGTATTATTATACTCACCATCATAGGATGGGGGTATACTAATCTAGCCAATCCGTTTGTAACACCTCGTAACTCGTAAATCGGTCCATAACATGATACAGCTTCCACAAAAACCGATCTCCAAACCTGACTTCTTGAGCCCTTAGAAACCCCAATTTTTGACCGATTTGGCTGAAATTTTGCTTATGGTGTTCTTTTCTATCGCTCCCATATAAACCGGTCTTTCGATTCCTTGTTCTTTTCCTTGTTCTTTTCCTAGAAGCTTTAATTTTTGCTATTTTCACAGAAGTTTGGTATATAGAATAAAATTATGCCCTTAAACTAAATTTATTTTGTAATTATTTTTTAGCAGACTTTAGCACACTTTTACTTGTTATCATTTCATGTGGGTACTACAATTGTGTTACCTCCAACTATTGGACAGCAGCGATAAACATATTTTGAGTCAATCATAGCAGAAGCTGCAGTGAATATTTACCTGCGCAGGTCAACAGATATTTAGGTACGTTGCAACCCAAAACACACTTGGTAGTATGTGGGATAAAGACCATAAATCGGAAGATCGGACTGTTTGGCAGCTTTAAGCGTAGAAATACCACTGGAGATGGACGAACATAGATTCGGATCATTACCTTGTTGCAAAACCCACCTGCCAGTATATGGGATTAAGACCATAAATCGGAACACCACACTGTTTGGCAGCATTAAGCGTAGAAAGACCTCTAGAGATGGGCATGGCTTTGTGCATGACGGAAAAAGTGCGACCTGACATAATACGGAAGCTGGAAGTTGAAAATCTGAAACAAAGCAGATGGCAACGGCATACTCTACTCAACGGTCCACCCGGTACTTGTGTAAGGATTGGACCTATGTGTCGGATCGCTCATTGTTAAATGCCCCTTCGATTTCAATGCATTCCGCCAGTGTGAACGTCTTAGTTTCGAAGGATTCTTCTATTATACAGGGTGGCTGATGAATATTGCTACAATGATGAATATTGCTACATTTTTTTTTCGGTGTATGGAATACATTTTTCTTTTATTCATGTTAAATTAAATTATTAAATTAATTATTAAATTATTATTAATTAAATTAATTAATTAATTAATTAAATTAATTATTAAATTATTATTATTAAATAGAAAAAAAGTTATTACATTTTTTTTTGGTAGCGGCTTTCATCAGCCACCCTGTATGCAAATTGTCGTGCAGGGCGGTCTCCACCGACCTTCCCTTGACACAGAAAAGCTGTTTGTATTTGAGCAGTTCGGTGGATGTACTATGCTTAATCGTGGTACGCACAAAACGTTCCAAGATTATGAGTAGAAAGGACGTTAGACTTATAGGTCTGTAGACCTTTTGTGTCGCATAACTTGCTGGGCTGGTATATATAACAACTTCCCTCCTGCCAGGCTTTCGGAGCATATGCAAGTCCTAGGTACGCTCTGAAAATAGCGGCCAGATGGGGTGCCTGATAGGTGGCCCCCTTCTGTAGTAACGCCAGAAATATTCCGTTAGGTCCGAGTGACTTATATGGTTGGAAGCTCCTCAAGGCATCCTTCACCATAATTTCCGAAATCTATCAACCTCATTATGCCAAGATTTCGGTGTCTCCGTGAGTCCCGTCGTATCCCGTCCCGTCGTATTGTGATTAGTGTTCAATTCTGGCAGGGTTTGGTCCCGCTTATGTGGTGAGAGTTTGCATCGCACACTAATAGCATCTTATTTCCTGTTTGTTTCGCCTTCCTCACCAGCAGCTGCAGCTACGAAGTAGTTGGTCGTTGTCGCAGAGTCGAAAAACAGATAAAGTGATGCCAGGTGAACTCCACCGTCTCCCTGTCTAATCACTGTTGCATCCGACGTTGACAACCCTTGTAAAAATTTGTAATTAAAATATGTTTGACAAATAACTCGGGTACTCGGACGATATGGCTCAGTCCAGAAACTTTGTTCCGGCTCCTGAATTAAGGCAATATAAATATTGTCCTTGCTGTTTTTCACCATCAGGCCGTGAGTAGCAGTCTTGCTCTGATAAATGTTTATCTGGCCTCATTGGTCCTTCAGTAAATGTCACTGCACTACCTGATGTTTAAATATTAGGATCTTTGTCTTCCGAATCTTGAGAAAGTTGGTAATGGTTACTTTGTCGGGTCCCTGTTTGGTAGGCTGTATTGAGTCTACCGTCCCTGCACTGCCTGATTTTCCAATATTAGGATCTTTGCCTATCCAAGTCTTCCAAATCTTGAGTAAATGGGCTTCTTGAGTGTTTTTGATGGTCTCATCATCTGCTCCCTGTTCGTTAGGCTGTATTGACTGTCACTGCACTGCCAGATGTTTTAATATTAGTATCTTCGCCTATCCTAATCTTCCAAATATTGAGATAGTCGGTGATGGTTCCATTTTCGGGTCCCTGTTCGTTAGGCTGCGTTGAGTTTATCATCCCTTGCTTATCAAAGTTTTCCAGTGTTTAGACAGTCGGTTATTGTCTCGTCGTCGTAGTACGCCATGCTATCAGCCTTAGCCAAACTTGTCACGGAGTCATTAGCAACTGCAATGACAGTCCCTCTTCTTTCTCCTCCCTAAGGAAGACCTCCCATTTCTCCACGACCAAATCATGGTTTTGTTTGTTTAAGACTTCCATCATGCGTTTCGTCACTGGGGAGAGTGGATATTTCCAACCAGTTTTTTGACAGTAGCAATACCTTCTGCTGACGCAAAGCGTAGCGTTAAAATGTCTCCTCTATACCCGCAGCTCAAAATTTGTATGGGTGGACGCCCTTCAGAGTTCAGATGCAGATGCTCCAGTTGGGACCGATGATTTGGTGGAATCCTACCGGATGCATTGCCAATATCGATGAGTGCATACATCAGGTCATCTCTGTTGTGTTTCCTTGCCACTCTGGCGTATTGTGCTCTTCGGGAGATTTGATTCTCTTTCCGGCTTCCGTAGAAGTGCTGGGATGTCAATTCAATCCTTTTCAGCATTCTGCATTTTCGTCCGATTGCACTGCCCGTGCATACTCGTCTGTCCCCTTCGTCGTGCCCCGGATTGCTTTCTCGGTCTTCTTGTTAGCTTAGTAAAGCTCTCGCTCACTTTTGCCGTCGTCCCGCTGTCCTCATCTCTCGATTATTGTTACATTGACACTGTCGCCTTCCTAACCAGCAGCTGCAGGTTAGGAAGGCGACGCCGTTTGAATCGGAAACACCACTTTTACATAAAGGATGGGGACGAACTGCGCATCCCTCTTTCACACAGATTTAGATATATATTGAGGCTTAGTAAGGTTTATCGATAAGGCAGAACGATGGACTTTATCGACAGCGAATATTTAAGCGATTAAAAACAAATTTTATTTTATTCCTTGGTTAATGCAAACATCCAGATCCGGACCATGAGAAGACGAGGCAATTATTGAAAAGAAGTAAGAGGGAGGTCAGTATATGTAGCTTTCAGTATCAAACAGGACACATAGGACTACGAGCTCACTTAAGCAAATTCGGTGCAGCAAGCAATCTGCATTAAAGTGGGGACATAAAGCTAGACGTGAAACCTCATTGGGGCATGGTATGGATAATTAGGGACTTTGTGGCACCGAATCCCCGACTTAGGTTTTCTTTTTCGGTGTTACTATTTTATTATTATTTAGAGCGCACAACAAGCCGATTACAGGCTCAGGTGTATGTTCATAGTGGCATCGGGCGGAATAATATCTGCACCCACTTTTTAGCTTAACTTATCCTAATGCAAACAATAATGAACTGGAAGTACCCAGAAATTTTGAGAAATAATAAGTACAAGTTTCTAAATGTCCTTTAATGCTTAATTCAACTTGTAATCGAATATACATACGTTTGTAGTCTTAAAGATGTGTATGTTTAAGCATACATTTTCGTGACATTTAAAGGGAAAACTTCATGACCATATCCGGTGTACATTTCAATGAAACATTTGGTTTGGTTTTGCCGTCTGCTAGTGTGCATTTAAAATAAAAAATGAGTCGGATAAAAATGCTTCACTTACTCTAAAAAGGAAATAAAAAATTCATTTGCATATTTTCAAATTTGTATACTCCTTTAATTTGTCAACGTCAGCTCGGATTATCTGAGGCAAGTTATTTGGTATTGCATTGTCGGAGGTTGGTCAGACATGTGTCTTGACCAAATGTTTTACGGTATCCTTTGCATGTAAGAAGCAATATTCCAATTTCATTCATGCTTGATGTAAAGGGTGGTCTATCTAGCAGTGGCATTTGAATGCAGAGGCTGAAACGCGAAAAAAAATTTACAGCATGAGCTACAGCAAGCCTATCCCTGGCCACCATATAAATAAAGCTTTTTATAGCCACCACCGTAGGATAGGGGGTATATTCATTCCTTTTGCAATAAGTCGAAATATCAATTTCCGCCCTAAAAAGGTATATATATTTCGGATCGTCGTTAAATTCTAAGACGATTTAACGACGTCCATGTGTCTGTCCGTCTGTTTTAATTACTCTACAGCCTTAAAAACTTGAGATATAGAGCTGAAATTTGGCACAGATAAGTTTTTCTGATGCACGCTAGTTAAGTTCCTGAACGGGCTAAATCGAACCATATTTGGATATAGCTGCTATATAGACCGATCTGCCGATAAAGGGTTTAATGCCCATAAATGCTTTATCTGTTTAGCCGATTTTGCTGAAATTTGAATCAGTGAGTAGTTAAAGGCTTCCCAAAATCTGACCGAAATATGGTTCAGATCAGACTATAAAATGATATAGTTGCCATATAGACCGATCTGCCGATAAAGGGTCTGATGCCCAAGAAAGCTTTATTTATTACCCAATTTGAATTTGAAATAGTGGGTTATTTTAGGCCTCCCGATATCTGACCTAAATATGGTTTAGATTAGACTATAAATAGATAGAGCTGCCATATAGACCGATTTCCCGATAAAGGGTCTGAAACCCATAAAAGCTTTATTTTTTACTCGATTTCACTCAAATTTGAAAAAAGTGAGTAATTTTATGCCTCCTATCATCTGACCCAAGTATAGTTCAGATCGGACTATATTTAGATATAGCTGCCATATAGACCGATCCCCCGATTAATGGTCTGAAATACATAAAAGCTTTATTTTTTACCCGATTTATCTCAAAGCCTCCCTTACCTAAATATGCTATAGATCGCACTATATTTGGATTTGGCTGCCATATAGACCGATATCCCGATAAAGGGTCTAAAGTCCATAAAAGCTTTATGTTTTATCTAATTTCTCTGAAATTTGAAACATTGAGATGTTTTAGGCCTCTCAACATTTGACCCAAATATGGTTCAGATTTGACAATATCTAGATATAGCTGACATATTGACCGATCTCCCGATAAAGGGCCTGAAATCCATAAAAGCTTTATTTATTAACCGATTTCGCTGAAATTTGTAATAATGAATAGTTTTAGGCTACCCAATGTCGGACCCAAATATGGTTCGGAACGGACTATATATATTAGATATTGCTGCCATATAGACCAATCTGCCGATAAAGGGTCCGAATTCCATAAAAGCTTTATTTCTTACCCGATTTCGCCGAAATTTGAAGCAGTGAGGTGTTTTGAGGCTCCCGATATCCGACTTTAATATGATTCAGATCGGACTATATTAAGATATAGCTGTCAAATAGACCGATCTGTCTATAAAGGATCTGAAGCCCATAAAATCTTCATTTTTTCCGACTTCGCCGAAATTTGAAATAGTGAGTTCTTGTTAGCCTCCCCACATCCGCCCCAAATATGGGTCAGATCAGACTATATAGATATAGCTGTCATAGAGGCCAATAGTTTTTTTTTTTTTGAAAAATCAGTGCATCTTCATTTTTTCTGACTTTGCCGAAATTTGAAATAGTGAGTTCTTGTTAGCGTCCCGACATCCGCCCCAAATATGGGTCAGATCAGACTATATAGATATAGCTGTCATAAAGGCCGATAGTTTTTTTTTTTTTTTTTTGAAAAATCAGTGCATGGGTTAATTTTTTCTATTTTATTGTAGAAATGTTAAAAGGCCTTCTGGAGACCTTTTTAATTTTTTAATAAAAATTCTTCCCGAAATTTGAGATTGTCTTTCGGCTTCAGTTCACGTGGGTGTGGAAAGAATTCGTAAACCTGGTGTAATTTTCGATTTGTTACACAGTTACACAGCTTGTTGTTCATAGTACTTATAGTTCTGAACTTTAGCACAAATCTTATGTGACATCTCAACCCCTAGCTACCAAGCAGCCGTTCACTGTATGCCAGTTTCCTTTCCTCAGCAATATCCCATCAAACAAATTCGAATTCACCATTCCGGTAGTACAATTCTTATTATTTTTCCGTCATCCTGACAAGCTATGCTTGTCTACATTGACATTGAAACAATCTCTCATTTTTGTGTTACAATCGTTTGGTTTTAAAAGCCTAACTCAAAAACAATGAGATACCAAAGATTTTTAGTTTTTGCTCCATAAGAGCCTATGTTGCATAGCTAACTCAAAAGTAGTTAAATTTTTGATACACTTTGACAATTTTATTTGACTTTGCTGCTCATATTGGAAACATTCGTGACGTTTACGACTCAATAAAAAAATAAGAGGCAACAATATAAGGCCAACGGCAATAATTAAAGATGTGTACGGATCGGAATTATCAACGCCCGAACAGCAATTAGAGCGAGGGCGCGGATTTTTCAACTCCGAATGAGCAACAACCGAGGACTTGTGCCTCTTATCCCCAATGCGCCGAAACTCACGCAGGGATATATCTACAACCCCACGAACCAAAAATTGAGGCCGTTTTGGTCTCACCCAAAAACAGCATATCAGTCGGTCCTGACAACGTACCTGCTGAACTGTTGCGGTATGAAGCACACCCCATTACTCAATCACCCCAATCATCAGAGAGGCCTGGGAAACAAATGCTATTCCCTCTGAATGGAAGAAGGGAATCATGGTCATCATCCCAGAGAAGGGTGACCTTACTCAGTGTAAAAACTGGAGAGGGATTGCATTGCTAACGCAATAAATAAGATAATGGCAAGTCTTCTGCTGCAGCGTACTTCGCCAGTACTCGACAGCATTTTGCGGAAGGAACATGCGGGTTCCCGGTTCCCACATCAACTCCTTGCGTATAGTCATTGAACAGTCTGCAGAACTTACTACACGTCTTTTATTCATCAACTTCGAGCGTGCTTTTGACAAAGTTTAGCGAAGATCTATGTGGAGCACACCCTAATTAGGGAGCTATATAGGGATGCTGAAGTTTCAGTCGGTTTCAATGAAAAAGAGAACCGTCCTTTCGGGATCGATAAATGAGTGAGACATCTTATCGCCGACTCTATTTTTATACCCTCCACCATAGGATGGGTGTATACTAATTTCGTCATTCTGTTTGTAACTCTTCGAAATTTTCGTCTAAGACCCCATAAAGTATATACAATATATTCTTGATCGTCATGTCATTTTAAGTCGAACTAGCCATGTCCGTCTGTCTATCTGTTGAAAACACGCTAACTTTCGAAGGAGTAAAGCTAGCAGCTTGAAGTTTTGAAACTTTTGTAAGTTGGGATTGTAAATGGCCTATATCGGTCCACGTTTTGATATAGCTGCCATATAAACTGATTTGGGATCTTGAATTCTTGAGCCGCTAGAGGGCACAATTCTTATCCGATTTGGCAGAAATTTAGCATGAGGTGTTTTTTTATGACTTCCAATAACAGTGCTGAGTTGAAATAACTGTGCTGAGGTTGAAATCGGTTCGTAACCTGATATAGCTGCCATATAAACCGATCTGGGGTCTTGTCTTCTTGAGCCGCTAGAGGGCACAATTATTATCCGATTTGGCTGAAATTTGGCACGAAGTGTTTTATTATGACTTCCAACAACTGAGTTAATAATAGTTCAAATCGTTCCATAACCTGATATAGCTGCCATATAAACCAATCTGGGGTCTTGACTGCTTGAGCCACTAGAGGACGCAATTATTATCCGATTTTGGCTTCAACAACTGTGCTAAAAATAGTTAAAATCGGTCCATGGCCTGATATATCTGCCATATAAACCAATACTTCTTGAGCGCCCCTATAAACCGACCTCCCAATTTTACTTCTTCAGCCCCTAAAGTGCGCAATTCTTACTAGTCTCTACTATGGTCCGAAATGAACCATTACTTGATATTGTTCCAATTACATAGCAATTCTTTTCTTGTATCCTTTGTTTGCCTAAAAGAGATACCGTGGCAAGAGCTCGACAAAAGTGATTCATGGTGGAGGGTATATAAGATTCGGCCCGGCCAAACTTAGCACGCTTTTACTTGTTGATTCTACTAGATTCCGTCTTAGAAGCGACAAATGCAGTGGCATCCCATGGCATTAGATGGGTATTAACCACTTCCTTGGCGACATCGACATATGTCTCTTTGCGCAT
The DNA here is from genome assembly GCF_963082655.1 of Stomoxys calcitrans. Lineage (NCBI taxonomy): Eukaryota > Metazoa > Arthropoda > Insecta > Diptera > Muscidae > Stomoxys > Stomoxys calcitrans. Next base: position 69,350,057 of record NC_081556.1, read on the forward strand.
TGAGCACATAAAAACAAAATTGGAAAGCTTAAATGAAAACGCGACCAAAGTAAGCCTGAAAATAAACTTAGCTAAGACCAAATTGATTAGGATAGAAACAAAAAAATCTGACATCGCTCACTATCAACGGCCATGTCATTGAAGATGTTGACAATTTTTTCTATCTTGGCAGCACAATTACTAAGTACGGAGGATCAGAAGCTGACATCCGCGAATGCATAAAGATAGCTAGATGCGCCTTTTTTAAAACTCAACAGTAGTGTGATATCTATTTTATTATATGGTTTGGAGTTTGACAAAAGCGACTTCCCGCAAAATCCAAGTTTTTATAAATCAAAGCAACAAATGCTTTGAATTTTCTGGCCAAACCATATTTCAAATGAAGAATTGCGAATAAAAACAAACACTTCCCCTTTCGATATAGAAATCCGGAAGAGAAAGTGAACTGCGTTGGGTCACATGCTACACCAACCGCGCGATGATATAGCGAGAAATGTCCTAGACTGGAATCCGCAAGGACAGCGAAGGAGGGAACGGCCAAGAAAATCATGGAACCGCTGCCCGAAGGGAGAGTTGGAATCAACCCATATACCGTGGAATCAAGCCAAGGCTTTGGTCAAAAATAGAGTTAGATGGAGAGAGCTTGTTAATGCCCTGTGTTTACAATGAACTTTTTACTACTGGTCATATTTTTATAAGGATGGGGTATATTCATTTTGTCATTCCGTTTGCAACACATCGAAATATCTATTTCCGATAAAAAAGCGGATTTTCTGCCAACTTTTCTAGGGCCCATTCACTGAAAATGATTTGCAAGCGTTGCTCGTTAGTAAGTCTATTCATGATGAAATGTCAAAGCATACTGAGCATCTTTCTCTTTGACACCATGTCTGAAATCCCACGTGATCTGTCAAATACTAATGCATGAAAATCCTAACCTCAAAAAAATCACCCTTTATATGTAAACCACCTTTCATCAAAATCCAGTGTAAATTGCATACCTTATGTCCCATAGCAGTTTTGTGTTCCGATTTGGACCAAATACTTATCGGTTCAAGTCATTGTTCAGTTGTGTCACCCCTTACAGCCGAGGTGGTGGGCCCGGACGAACTTAACGCCTTTTTACTTGTTTTTTGTAATATATTTAATATACTCCAATTGTAAATAAAGGATCTATACAAGTTACAATTATATAACAGATTGATAATATTTAACCCATTTTATTGTAAACTTTCATTTCAAGATTCTTGTACATCTTGAAAAGCTCTGGGATGAAACATGGCATTTAGTTTTTAGCAGACATTTTCTGCAAACAACCGTCTTTTCAGCAGTAAGCCTGTTGTCTTCTTGTTTTATGCCAAGAAGGTTTCAGGAAAATTTTAATCGGCTTATAAGTCAAGTTCCTTCTTCGACCAAAAATTCAGATCTCATAAACTTTGGACACATTTGCCAGCATTTGGCAGTTTTTATAGTTAATTATTTTTTCTTGTAAAAGAATATTAAATAAATTTTTTAAATTGTGTTTGTCGTGAGGTCGAAATCCCTTTCGTTTTCTTCTTTCTCTAATAATCGGTTTAATGTGCTCCCAGAAGTTTGTGGAGCATAGTTTTATCAATTAATAACTTGCATGTTCACATTTTCAAGCCACATATTCAACGAAGGTGATTCATAAAGTTTTGACACTTAACTTGAAAAAAAAAACAGTAAAAAACCAAAACTTTACTGAAAACAAAAACCAACCAAAAAGTATGACAACACAATGTATATGAGCACTGATTTCCCAGGGGTTGTCACCGAATGAAAAAATAAAGTGGAAGAAAAAAGACCAACTACTTGAGTGGATGTGAAATGTTTCAACTTACCTGACACTCGTACATGCCATGGTCTCGTCGTTGCACAAACTTTATCTGCAGTGTCCACATGTTTGATCCCGGTGTATGCAGTATGGCAAAACGTTCATCGTTTGTATAAAGTTGAGCACCGGACGACAGAATATGCCAATCTCGGCGACGTATCCAAGATATCTGATTCTGCAAAGTTAACCCATAAAAGGCAAGCATTAGAAGATTTGCAAGAGAATGAACTTCAAGTACACATGGAGTACGCGCAAAGACAGAAACAAATAAAGGGTGACTTTTTAGCTATTATCTTTTTGGCAACACTGACTTAAACAGCTCACGCACGTTTAGTGTTTTGTCTCACTGTCAAACATAATCAGGTTAGTCTATAATTTAATCATGAATCGTCTTACAAATGAACAACGCTTGCAAATAATTGAGTTTTATTATCACCACCAGCTGGTCGCATTTTTGGACCGTACTTCTTCAAAGACGATGCGAATCGTAACGTAAGTGTGAATGGTGAGCGCTATCGTATGATGATATCCAACTTTTGTTAACCCAAATTTCAAGAGCTTGACTTGCATGACATGTGGTTGCATTTTTCTGAATATTTAATGTTTTTTTTAGAACACTTTCCTATAGCTCTTAAAAAATCACCCTTTATAAGTGATGATAAGGCGTATCTAATGCATGGTGGATGTTTTGGATAAAATGAACAACTGAGGAGCATGATAGATCAATAGATTATTCAAAGATCCAACAGATGTTTGGCAAATATAAATTTAACTTTAATCGAAAAGAAGGTTTTGTAACTGGTTTTAAAATAATAGTGCAGGTACATAATTATTGCATATTAATGCATCAATAAATTTAAAGACAATTTAACCCGCAAAGAAGCCACACCACTACTGAGTAGCAAATACAGGTTATTATCAAATATTTAAAACCATATCTTCTGAGTTTAAATAATACTCTATTGTCTGCTATTAAATTTGAAATCGCATAAAAATATCATTTTGTCAAAATAATTCTATGTACATACATTTAAAAAATTAGCCTAAATTAACATGCTCTGCAAATGCAAATTTGCCTTTGAATAAAATTGCTATTAAAGAACAGGGGCAAACTTCTCACATTTCATTAAGTGCTGTCCGATTCAAGTTTAAGCTAAATGATGAGTGACCTTCTTTCTATAGTCGAGTCCGAACTGCGTGCCGCAGTGCGACACCTCTTTGGGGAGAAGTTTTACATGGAAAAATACCTCACATATGTCGCCACGTTAAAACAAATATTTTTGCTGTTTCAACTAACAAATTTCTCTATGTGTATATGTGGAAGTTAGGTAGGTACTACCTATTACGAACAAATTTTAAAGCCTTTTGGAGTAGACAAAAAAGACTCAACATCTGTGGTGGTGGCGTCAGCTCGTAGCTTGTTGTCTTCCTCTCCTGTATGCTCACAAACAGACCGAGAAATCGATCCGGTACACGACGAAAGAGACAGTGAAGTATTTACCGGAAACGTAATCGGGCGAAAGCGCAGGATGCTGGAAGGGATAGAACCGACATTCCAAGCACTTCTACGGAAGCTAGAAAACGAATCAGATCTCCCGAAGAGCATAACACTGCTAAAATACTGAAGAAGAAAACGAGCTCCCCGCTTTCAAGTACTCTGGGAAAACCAAGCCAGCCATCCCGCAATGGAGACTCCAGACTGTGTCCTAAGGAGGTGGACAAAGTTTGAACAGGAACGAAGGAAGCGCGCACGGCCCCTGAGTCTTCATGGAGGACAATGACTTCCAAAAGGAGGACACAGTCATCACGGAAAGGGAAGATGGTCGCTGAGAATGGTAAGGAGCCGCCCTCTTACGCCAGAGTGGCAAGAAAGTACAACAGAGGTGAGCTGACTTATGCAGTCATCAATATCGGCTGTGCATGCGGTAGGATTCCACCAGATCATCGGTCCCAAGTGGAGGATCTGGTTAACGATCGGATTTTTGAACATGTGTGGAACTCTGTAGAGGGTCCACCCATACAAATGATGACCTGTGAGTTTAGAGCGGACATCTTTACACTGCGTTTTGCGTCGGTGGAATGTATTGATACTGTCAAACAGATCGTCAGAGGTATTCACGCTCCCTGGAAAGGCGCAAAGCTCGATCTGGTGATGGGGTAGTAAATTTGCGACGGAAGTCGCAAATTTGGGAAGTCTTCCACAGGGAGGAGAAGGAGGATGGAACGCTCCTTGTGGTTGGCATTGATCAAGTCTCCGTGACGAGTTTGACTAAGACTTAAGGTATGGCGCACTACGGGAGCAAAGCAGTCTTTTTCAAGATTGGCAAGACTCGGATAGGCAGAAATTTTCGTTCTGCGACATCAGGCAATGGCAGGTGACTCAACACCGCTCGACAAACAAGGGGCTATCAATGAGACAATCACTGCATCTCTCAATATTGGAAATATTAAGAAAAGCAAAGATACTAATACTAAAATATTAGGCAGTGGAGTGGTGAGAGACCCAACATAGCCTAACAAACAGGATTCCGATGACGAACCCATCAGCGTGTTAATGATTCGGAATACTGAGATAGTTAAAGATCCTAATATTGGAACATTAGGCAGCGCAGCGACATGAGTCTCAATGCAACCCAACGAACAGGGAGCCGATGATGGTACCATCACCTACTCCCAAGAAGCTCAGAAGCGAACTGAGAAGGCTCACAGATGTTGGGCACTATGTAGACGGGCTCGATATGGGGCCTGAATCCGAGGATAGTCCACTGGTTCTATAGGAGCGTGATGGACTGCTATAGAGAAGAAGTGCAACATAAGGACCATACAACAGGTTCAGAGAACATGGAGACTATTCTAGATATCCGATCCATTGACATACAAATTAAGTTTGAGGCAGCTACTGCGGATATGAGACTTAAGGCGATTGGAGCAGCTCATACCATCGCGGTATAATCGAGGCGACGACAGGAAACCTGAAAGGAAGGGAAGAGGTTTCCGATCAGATACCGGAGATGAACCTTGAGGTCGAGTGCGAGGCACTTCTGCCATCGGTACAGTCTTGAATTGACGGAACCCTAGTATTGCCATCTGGAAGATCATGTTAGACGGATGGATAAAAGTTGAGGACAGAGTGGGCCTGGGGGTTTACATTAAGAACCCCAGGACTGAGATCTGTTTTAGACTGCCTGACCATAATACGGTCCTGCAGGCGGAGATCCGGGCGATCAGGGAATGCGTGAGTGGTGTGGTGCTAACGCGAGGACGTCGAGTGTGAACATCTTTACCGACAGTAAAATTGACATAAGGGCAATAATAACCAGGACGGTAAGGTCACGAACAGTCTTGCAGTGTAACGCCTTCTCTGAGGATGGGAAAATCCGCATCGTTTTGGTGTCGGACCATAACGGAGTAAGGGTAAATGAATGGGCGGATGATTTGGCGGTGAAGGCCAGAGGCCTGCCGTCAATAAACTTGGTTAACCCGGCCTTCTGGGTCGATGCATTCCGAGTTAAGGGAGTGGGCGACGAATGCGCATGCAACATTGCGCATGGGCGAAACGGACGGTAGGGCTGCGAAAATCATATGGGGAGATCCAGATCGTGAGAAGACGAGGCTATTACTGAAAGGAAGCAAGAAGGAGGTCAGTATAGCTATTGGTATCATAACGGGACACGTAGGACTACGAGCTCACTTATGTAAAATTGGTGCGGCAAGTGATAGCATGTGTAGGGAATGCGGGGAAGATGATGAGACGTTGGAACATTTATTTAATCATTGCCCGGCTTTCGTGCCTAACAGATGCTGGTACTTTGGTGGAGACACAATACCAGACATGGACCAACATAGGGTTGTGGTATTGAATACAATTAAGGATTTTGTAAGTAGCATGGAATCCTGGCGAGACCATCAGAAAAAATTTTCAGCGGTGGTTTTCCCCTCCTAATGCTGGCAACATTTGTCAGGTACCATGCCATGTAAAACTTCTCTCCAAAGAGGTGTCGCACTGCGGCACGCCGTTCGGACTCGGCTATAAAAAGGAGGCCCCTTATCATTGAGCTTAAACTTGAATCGGACTTCACTCATTGATATGTGAGAAGTTTGCCCCTGTTCCTTAGTGGAATGTTCATGGGCAAAATTTGCAATTAGCATGGAATTCTTAACTTACATTTTTTTAGAGGTTACTTTATAGTTTTTAGAGTGCACAACAAGCCGATTACTGGCTTAGGTGTATGTTCATAGTGGCATGGAGCGGATTAATATCTGCAGTCTCTTTTCAACCTAACCCAACTTTCCAATTGCTCTAAAGGTTTGGGAAAGTGTGGTTCCTCCCAAATACTTGATTTATGTCAAAGTTGGCCTCAATTTCCGCCGCTTGAAATTTTGCACAAATACTTCTATTTAGTGTATGTCGGTTGGGAATGTAAATAGGCCATATCGGTCAATGTTTGGATATAGCTGCCATATAAACCGACCTTGGATCTTGACTTCTTAAGCCACTAGAGGGCGCAATTCTTATCTGATTTGCACGAAGTGTTTTGCTTTGTCTTCCAACAACTGTGCTAAGTATGGTTGAAATTGGTCCATAACCTGATATAGCTATTCTATAAACTGATCTGGTGTCTTGACTTCTTTAGCTTCTAGAGGGCGCAATTCATATAGAATTTGACTGAAATTTTGCACGACGCGTTTCGTTATGACTTTTAAAAATTATGCTAAGTATGGTTCAAATCGGTTCATAATCTGATATAACTGCCATCTAAATCGATAGTGAATTCTTGAGCAACTAGTGGACGAAATTCTTATCCAATTTAGCTTAAATTTTTGATGAGGTGGTTTGTTCGGACTTTCAATAACTGTGCCAAATATGGTTCAAATTGTTCAATAACCTGTTATAGCTGCCATATAAACTGTTCTGGGATCTTGACTTCTTTAGCCTCTAGAGGGCGCAATTATTATCGGATCTGACTGAAATTTTGTACAACGGCTTCTTCCGTGACCTTCAGCATACGTGTTAAATATGCTCTGGTGCGATAAATAGCCTGATACATTTCCCATATAAATCGAGGACCCTATTTTACTTCTCGAGCTCCTAAGGGGAGAAATTCTTATTAGAATTGGCTGAAATTTTACACAATGACTTCTCCTATGGTCTCCAACATTGAAGTCGATTATGGTCCGAATTGGACCATAACTTGATTTATCTTCAATAGCATAGCAATTCTTTTCTTTTATCCTTTGTTTGTCCTAAAAGAGATATCGGGAAAAGAACTCGACAAATGAGATCCATGGTGGAGGGTATACAAGATTCGGCCCGGCCAAAATGACCGGTTTAATTTTAAGCTGGCAAATTTTAAGATTACTTTGATCAATATGGAATTCAAATGAAAGGTATTCGGGAGTAGATAACAAATATTACATTAAAATTACCTTATATTGGGCGCCGTCACGACACCAAAACCCCGCAATTAAGAAAATTAGTCGATAAGGGCTATTTGGGGTTCAAATGAACGGTATTTTGGAGTAGGTTAAGAGCATTATATTAAAATTTATGTCCAGGTATCTGAGGGCGCAGAGGACTCAGCACAAACAAGTAAAAGCGTGCTAAGTTCGGCCGGGCCGAATCTTATATACCCTCCACCATGGATCGCATTTGTCGAGTTCTTTTCCCGGCATCTCTTCTTAGGCAAAAAAGGATATAAGAAAAGAGTTGCTCTGCTATTAAAACGATATCAAGATATGGTCCGGTTCGGACCACAATTAAATTATATGTTGGAGACCTGTGTAAAATGTCAGCCAATTCGTATTAGAATTGGGCCCATTGGGGCTCACGAAGTAAAATAGAGAGAACGATTTATATGGGATCTGTATCGGGCTATAGACCGATTCAGACCATAATAAACACGTTTGTTGATGGTCATGAGAGGATCCGTCGTACAAAATTTCAGGCATATGGGATACTAATTGCGACCTCTAGGGGTCAAGAAGTCAAGATCCCAGATGGGTTTATATGGCAGCTATATCAGGTTATGAACCGATTTGAACCTTATTTGACACAGTTGTTGAAAGTAAAAATAAAATAAGTCATGCAAAATTTCAGCCAAATCGGATAGGAATTGCGCCCTCTAAAAGCTCAAGAAGTCAAATCTCCAGATCTGTTTATATGACAGCTATATCAGGTTATGGACCGATTTCAACCATACTTGGCACAGTTGTTGGATATTGTAACAAAATACTTCGTGCAAAAATTCATTCAAATCGGATAAGAATTGCGCACTCTAGAGGCTCAAGAAGTCAAGACCCAAAATCGGTTTATATGGCAGCTATATCAGGTTATGGACCGATTTAAACCATACTTGGCACAGTTGTTGAATATCATAACAAAACACGTCGAGCGAAATTCCATTCCATTCGGATAAGAATTGCGCCCTCTAGAGGCTCAAGAAGTCAAGACCCAAGATCGGTTTATATGGCAGCTATATCAGGTTATGGGCCGATTTGAACCATACTTGGCAAAGTTGTTGGATATAATAACAAAACACGTCGTGCAAAATTTCATTTCAATCGGATAAGAATTGCGCACTCTAGAGGCTCAAGAAGTCAAGACCCATGATCGGTTTATATGGCAGCTATATCAGATTATGGACCGATTTGAACCATACTTGGCACAGTTGTTGGATATAATAACAAAGCACGTCGTGCAAAATTTCATTCTGATCGGATAAGAATTGCGCACGCTAGAGGCTCCAGAAGTCAAGACCCAAGATCGGTTTATATGGCAGCTATATCAGGTTATGAACCGATTTGAACTATACTTGGCGCACTTGTTGGATATCATAACCAAACACGTCGTGCAAAATTTCATTCCAATCGGATAAGAATTGCGCACTCTAGAGGCTCAAGAAGTCAACACCCAAGATCGGTTTATATGGCAGCTATATCAAAACATGGACCGATATGGCCCATTTACAATACCAACCGACCTACACTAATAAGAAGTATTTGTGCAAAATTTGAAGCGGCTAGCTTTACTCCTTCGGAAGTTAGCGTGCTTTCGACAGACAGACGGACGGACGGACGGACAGACGGACGGACAGACGGACGGACGGACGGACAGACGGACGGACAGACGGACGGACATGGCTAGATCGACATAAAATGTCACGACGATCAAGAATATATATACTTTATGGGGTCTCAGACGAATATTTCGAGTAGTTACAATCAGAATGACGAAATTAGTATACCCCCCATCTTATGGTGGAGGGTATAAAAAGGAAGCACCTTATCATTGAGCTCAAACTTTAATCGGACTGCGTTTATTGATATGAGAGTAGTATCCATTGTTCCTTAATGGAATGTTCATGGGAGATAAAGTATTTAGTAATATTCCTTATAGAAGCGATTGGAACTACAATATCTCTGGTAATAGACGTTAGCTATACTTTTATACGCATGAATCCAAACTAAACGACTAGGTGGACCTTGGGATGTATTCTGAAAACTGGGACTGATCATATCGGTCTCATTACCTGACCACTGTAGTGTGTATCAAGCGGACATACTTCCTACCAAAGAAGTCGTGGAATGTCTAAGATATAATGTCATAACGACGATTGGCATAAATATCATCTCGGACAGCCAGGCAGTCATAAACTCCCTGAGAACGTATTTCTGAATTCAAAAAGCACCCACGAGTGTCTCAGATATCTACGAGATGGCTGTTCAATATTCACCTGTTCTGGATGCCGGGCTATAGAGATATCTTCATAGGGAATTGTAAAGCGAAAGAGTTTGCGAAACTAGGAACTTCCTTATACATTCTAGAGAAACTGCAATCCGTGGGAATGCCTCTAGCGACATGTAAGCTAAGTCCTCAGGATCAGGCCCGAAGGGAAACCAATGATAGAAGGTCAAAAAGGGGGGCTGTGCGCATTCCAAAATTATGTGGCCTAATCTAGGCTTGAAGAGATCTATCGCTTTGCTGCCACTGGCTAGAACATACGTCTCAGTCATTTTGTCTGTCATGACAGGTCACTGTCTGACCGGAAAATATGCTGACAAACAGACGACTTTTGCTGAAGATGTGTGATGACTAGTGACGACTTTTGCTGAAGATGTGAGGACGTCGAGGAAGAAAAGACTATAGAACATCTGCCGAGTGTATGTCCTGCAACGGCAGTCAGAAGCAGGTCTTCATTTCTTTGAGAACTGTTCCGTTTAATCAGATGTGAATATTCGCAAATTGTTGGGTTTTTTATCTGGATGGATCAACGGTCAATGTATCTTCCTTTTCCTGTTCCTGTGATATCACTATGGACGAAAACGTCTAGATGAGTCTAATGGCAGACTGCCACTATCCAACTATCTCATATAGAGATTACTCTAATTTAATAAATTTCTACATAAATTTCCGAAAAAAAAAATTTCTTCTTTCAAAAAATTTCGAATGAAATTCAAAAATCGGTCTAAATGACAGGTTGGTCCTTCTAGTGTTAATGAAAGGGCAATTTTTAGTTTAAAAAATCGGTTAAGTTAATTCAATATTTCGTTTTTAATTCAAGAACGTTATTGGGTATAACTCGAATCTATGTATTCGTTAAGAGTAATCTCCGAAATAATTCAAATGCAATTTACCCATGAACATTCGATTACGGAACAGGGGCAAACTTCTCACATATCAATGAGTTCTGTCTAATTCAAATTTTAGCTCAATGATAAAGGGCCTTCGTAGCATAGCCGAGTCCGAACAGATTGCCGCAGTGCGACACCTCTATGGGGAAAAGTTAGCCAGCAGTAGGAGGGGATAACAACCTCTGAAAATTTTATCTATTGTTCTCGCCAGGAATCGAATCCAGTCGTTCAGCAACATAGGTGGACAAACAAACCTCTGTTATAGGGTGTACCTACATAAAATGACGATCCGATCCAGACCCTATTGCTCTCGTATGTCGGAGGATTTAATAAAACTCTCCCTTTAGCTAAAAGAGATAAAACATGCGCCATATTGTCCATGTTTGAAATACGCGTTTTATTATTTAAAGCTGTAGCGTGAAGTGAAAATACTGGCGGACGGACATGGCTAGTTCGTTTAAGAATTTTAAGATGATAGATGTGTTCGGGAAATTAAAAATTTGTGCAAATTTGCATAAATTTATTTGGAAATCGTTCGCTTACTTTGCCAAAGAAGAGAGAGCAAATTTTGACAGTTTAAAAACAGAGAGCCTACAAATTTCTACTGGGACTTTTTTTGACAGCTGAAATTTGCAACTTTGAACAGAGGTTTTGTAAAGGTCAGCTGTTACGTGAAAATACAAAAGCTTACACCAAAATGATGCAAAAAGGCAGAGGTAAGTAAAAAAACAAGTAAGAGCGTGCTAGTTCTTTGCTCCGCATAACCTCATAGGCAATCAAAGGATAATGGAGACGAATGTCTTTGATATTGGAACTATATTAGCTTATGAACCAATTCGGAACTTACTTGGTTTGGATGTTAAAGACCATAGTATAACTCATTAAACAAAATTTCAGTACGAATTGCTATCTCTAGTTTCTCATGATGTATAATCTGGAGGCCGGTTTATATGGAAACTACATCAAAACATGGACCGACCTTCACCAACAGATGTATATATGCAAAATTTCAACGGCCTGGCTTTACTCCATCGAAGGGTAGCGTGCTTTCGACAGACAGACGGAAGGAAAAACGGCATATGTTTTCTGTTTTTTTTTTTTTTCGATTCTATCCCACTGTGCGGCGTTGCGGCTAGCCTTCTGGGGTTCGTTAGACCATTGTTCAGTTTTAGTCGGTAAGTTTACTTTTTCATTGTAGTCAAGCCTTTATGGCCGGGGATCTAAGTGAGAACTGTAGCTGGGCGACCCAACTTAATATAGCAAGTTCTTACTTTCACTCCCTAACAAGCTTTGATGTGATTATATTCGAGCACAATGCCGGGAGAGCTTCTTGACTCTCGACAAAAAGTCCTATAAGAATGGCGTGTGTTGATGGTAGAAAGCGATGAAAGTTTCCTTTGTGGCTGAAATTTTCCCCTTAAATAGATGGCAATACTCAGGAAGCGGTCTATAACCTGATATAGCTGCCATATAAGTCGATCTCCCAATCAGACTTCTTGAGCTTCTGGAGGGCGCAATTCTTATCCGATTTGCTGAAATTTTACTCATATCGTTAAGGTATGACTTCGAACTACTTTTCCAAATATGGTCTAAATCAATCCATTACCTGGTACAGCCGCCATATAAACCGATTTCTTTCCAATTTGGTTGAAATTTTGCATGAGCCGTTTTGAAATGATTTCCAACAGCTGATCCAAGTATGGTTCAAATCGGTTGATAACCTGATATAACTGCCATATAAACCGATATCGCAATTAGACATTCTGAGCCACTGGAGGTCTCAATATTTCCCGATTTGCCTGAAATTTTGGATGGATTTTTTCAAAAACCTTAAAAACATGTTCTTTTGTCCGATAATTCACACATATAGCCTAGTACTACCTATTGGGTTGCCCAAAAAGTAATTGCGGATTTTTTAAAAGAAAGTAAATGCATTTTTAATACTTAGAATAAACTTTAACCAAATAAACTTTTTTACACTTTTTTTCTAAAGCAAGCTAAAAGTAACAGCTGATAACTGACAAGAAGAAAGAATGCAATTACAGAGTCACAAGCTGTGAAAAAATTTGTCAACGCCGACCATATGAAAAATCTGCAATTACTTTTTGGGCAACCCAATACATTCACACGAAAATTGCCTATGAATTGTTGGCGAAATATGCCGCATTCTATTGGAAGACAATAGAAACAAAAGTCGAACAAAGCCACACGACAAAGACAACTACGAAGAATCAGGGTTGCTTGGACCGTGTTCCTGAGCATTTATTTATATTTTCATTTAATTCATGTCACTGGTATTTGGCTCAAATAACTCAATTTCTGTGGAATGTGTTCGCATCTTCTTCGTCGCCATTTTTTTTATAATGCGTTCTGGCAGTTTTTCGGACGAAAAGCCGAAGTAAGTTCTAGGATTAAGCAACAAAACGGAAATATAAAACACATTTGAAGAAGATAAGTTGTAAAAAGTATGCTGTTTCCGAGACAGGCGATCCGCAGGAAACTTTGCGCTAAGATATGTTTCTATCAACGTCTCCAGAGTCTTCAGCATAAAGGATAGGACGAAAATCTTTCGCCTACGTGTGGTAAATTATTTCTGTTTTTGAAATGAAATAGACCTTTGTGTCCCTCCATCCCACTGGCATATACGATATGCTGATGCGAGCAAAGTATATCTCCCTAAGCCGTGGAGCCAGTCTATCGGACACAGCTTAGAAATCAACCGATGATACATCATCAGGGCCTGGCGATTTAAAGTAGTCGAAACTTTTCATCGCCTAAATGATTTTCGGCTCAGACACGATTTCCCCAATAACCTCCGACGAATGCATACCAGTGACAACCTCTCTGGCGCTACATTGTCCGTTGGAGAATTTCCCAGGAAATGTGTATGGATGAGTAGTTATAGTGTTTCCTCACTAGGCATTGTCCATACATTCTTTGACTTTTGAATATATCGCTCCGTAATAGGTCCTTTGTGTCCCTCCATCCCACTGGCATATACGATATGCTGATGCGAGCAAAGTATATCTCCCTAAGCCATGGAGCCAGGTCTATCGGACACAGCTTAGAAATCAACCGATGATACATCATCAGGGCCTGGCGATTTAAAGTAGTCGAAACTTTTCATCGCCTAAATGATTTTCGGCTCAGACACGATTTCCCCAATAACCTCCGACGAATGCATACCAGTGACAACCTCTCTGGCGCTACATTGTCCGTTGGAGAATTTCCCAGGAAATGTGTATGGATGAGTAGTTATAGTGTTTCCTCACTAGGCATTGTCCATACATTCTTTGACTTTTGAATATATCGCTCCGTAATAGGTCTGGAGGATAGGATCTTCCTTTGTCTAGAGGCCTCATCTCCAAGGAGCTGCAGATATCCATCTATGATTTGATATTAGCCTTTCTCAGCTTGCTATGTTTACTTAATCTATGTTTATTTAATCCGTAGTCGTGTAGAATGTCCTCCTTTCTTCTTTTTGGCCGAGGAACCCAACCGAACACTGCATGCGAAATTTGAACCAAATCGGACAAAAATTGCAGCTTGTAAGGGCTCTTAAGCCTCTTAAGTCCAATCGAAAGATCGGTTTATATGGGAGCTATATCAGGTTAAAGACTGATTTGGACCGTACTTTGCCGATTGTTGAAAGTCATAGGAGAACACTGTGTGCAAAATTTCAGTTAAATGGGAAAAAATTGTAGCTTCAAGGGGCTCAAGAAGTCAAATCGGGAGATCGGTTTATATGGGAGCTATATCAGATTATACCGATTTGGACCGTACTAGGCACAGTTATTGGAAGTGACAGCAGAACACTACTTGGAAAATTTCAGCCAAATCCGATAACAACTGCGGCCTCCATGGGCTTAGGAAGTCAAATCGGGAGATCGGTTTAAATGGGAGCCATATCCAAATCTGAACTGACATGGCCCGTTTGCAATCCCCAACGACCTACATAAATTCTTGGTATCTGTACAAAATTTCACGTGGCTGGCTTTATACGTTCGATCGTTATCGTGATTTCGACAGAAGGACGGACATGGCTAGATCGACTCAGAATGTCGATACGATCAAGAATATATATACTTTATGGTGTCGCAGATCAATATTTCGAGATGTTACAAACGGAATGACTGGATTAGTACACCCCCATCCTATGGTGGTGGGTACAACAATTGGAATATATGTAAATCAAATCAACTTTCTCTAATTAAAATTAAGTGAAATTGTAGTTCTTAAGTTGAATAGAGTTTACATACAGATTTTTGCCTTTCATAATAAGGTGAAAAAAATCCTTAATATCGTGTAAAAAATCTTTCACCAAAGAAATATTTCCTTAACAATTTGGAAAACTGGTCATATTTGCATTAAGTTCGTTATCTTTGCCTCAAATCTTTAAAACAAAGACAAACATTTTTTCGGTGCAGCTTGGGATAGTCGACAGCTATTAGATTTTCTTATCGGTACTTCAACTAAAAGAGGTGTCGGACTCTGGCATTACCATCTGGTATAACATGTTATATAGATGGATGGATTATTAAAGCGAGTTGTGTTTCCGGCTGCCTGACTATAACCCGGTCTAAAGAGGTCAAACATTTGATAATGTGTACGAACAAAAAGTAGGCCATAAATCTATAACAACCAAGATGTTGAATTCACGGACAGACTGTGAACTCACGTCTCAGACAAATAGAAGTAGGATAAGAGCAAAATTCTGAGATATTGGCAATTGAGAACATGCAAATTCCCATCAACAATTTGCAGCATTGAACAGGTATATTTTTTTGAAAATCGGCTGATTTGATCAAATAAATAGCAAAAGAGATTAAACATTGTTCCTACGCTCCTCGAAATTTTTACTGGAAAAGTACGAGAATAGACCTAATATGTATAAGTTACTGTGAAAGGCTGGACATCGCTGGCTTGTATCCATAATATTCAACTTTTGCCTGGTGGGCATCTGACTTGATTGCATCTTATATTGTACATTACTGTGCTGGTTCACATTAGTAGTGAAAATTTGACGAAAGTGTAATCCAGAGAAGTGTACTGTATACAATGAAATCTTTCAGAAATTCAATTGTGCAATCTTATCAATTTGCGGTTTGATCTGGCAAATAGCAGGTGTTCATAAAGGTACTCGTGTTAATTGGTAATGTAAGATTAAATATCTTAATGAGATATTCTTGCAATTTCGTTGCGGGCAACTTTGAGTTTTCTACTGTCATCAGCATCAGCAAGTACGGTTTAGCAAAAAGC